>NC_136630.1:9045231-9645231 GCF_933228915.1 Telmatherina bonti
TGTCTTTCTGGAGCTTCAGTTGGCATTGTATGCAGTGTTATTGCTGTGGGTGAAGCAGAGTGAATGCATCCTTTTAAAATTCTAACGTCCCCTTGCTGACATCAGCCTGCTTTTACCCTTATAAACTATGTCATCACCCAGACAATGCAAGCCTTCATTGCTTTTGTTTCCTTGTTTTTCTCTTGAGAGGTTGTTTACAGCCATTTCAATTTTTTTTTTCAAGATGCAGTGAAAGCAGTGTGATAAAAGGCCCTCATACTGAGACCACCACCAGAGGTAGAATAACCATAAAGATCTTTTCAAAGACACAGATCCCACCAACTCCTCCTGTTGCTACTAAGCTCTTCCACTCCGTTTTGCCCATCTGTTCTCCAGGTCCTGTCCTCTTGTCCGCCTTATGGTGAGAGGGCATTAAAGGGATGTTTGGGGTTTGTTTTTACTCACTGGAGTGTGTCGTGCAATTATCTAAACAAGAGGAGCCTCCCGACTTCAGCAGAAAACTCACCAAATCCCATGAAAAGGCTTCAGCCAATCTTTCACCAGAAACTCTCAATAACAAATTGTTGAATTGTAGAAACCACAATTACGTAGTCAAAGTGCATTAGCCCAAGAGGCTAGACTGATGGTCAGGCAGTCGAAGTAACAGCGATGGTTCTGTGGAATTCACTCCCAGAACCAGCTCAATTCACACTCATTGGCAGGAGATAAACTATTCCCTGATGCAATAAACAAATATTATCCCCACTCCCACTCCAGAAGCAACAATGGCTGCCTACTCTTGAATGAGCATGTTTATTAATGTTATTCCAATACGCTGTGAAGGGTGTCAGTCATCAGTTGTGGTATCTGACAGATTGCTACACAAAAGATTATGGTTTGACTCACTGCCCCTCAAAGCCATTAACTTGGCTACTCTGACCGCTCAGCAACTGCATTCCTGCAGCCTCAGAGTAGCCAAACAAATCCAACATGGAAAACTGAAGCTGTAGTAACAAGAAATAAATGATATGGTGAAAAACCAAGCAATAAACCTCCCTTTCAACCCTTCATATAAAGCCAAATGTAAAGAGGCTGACCGGGTCAGTGGGGAATGACCTGGGTAGAACAGAGCATAATGGTCATCCCTTGTAATAAAGATGCTCTTATGCCAGATCTAGAATGGCCTTGTGTGTATTGTTGGCATTCATCAGCTCCTCCATCTTGATGGTGCATAAAGATGACACCATTTATTCTTAGCAGGGAAGGAGGAGCTTTGAATGGAGCGGATTGAATAAGGTTGAAGCATTGTGGACTCTAAAGCTTGCACACTGAAGTACCTCTTCATCAGACCAGCTTCAGACATCACCTTGGTGGATTTATGAAACTATGATTGAAACCTTGTGATTTGCTAAGAATATTTTTTTGCTTTTTTTTTGTTTTTCCTTTTATGTTTTCTCCACATTTTAGCGCAGAGCCATAGCTTTTCCGATGCGGATGTGTTTATATCAAGTTTGAATGTGATAAAACCATGAAAACTGGATGTTCTTTTTCTATAGGAGTGAGATGTGAGGTAAAATGCAAAATAGTCATTTCATTAAGGCCATTCACATAAAGGCTCATACAAGATTACTCTTTATGAAGTAAATAATAATCACACAGTACACTTCAGTTAAATCCACGACAAAAGCTTGGGCTGAATTTTAGTTAGCAGCGAAAGAGCAGTTATTTTTTTAATATACTGAATAACATCAAGCTAAATGGCCCAGAAATTCGAGAGAAATGGCCATAAAACATTTTCACAGACTGCTTTAGAAAGGGTTGATCCAAGTTTTGAGCTATTTAACATGAAAAGTGTTGTGTGCATATAGGATTGCTTCATGTCTTTATGTGCTGTAGTAAGACAGTATGTCAGTAAGTAAGTATGACACTTGGTACAGTCTGATGACTGAGTGCAACACTGCACTTTTAATATTTTATAGTTTCATATCTTTGACACGTTAGTTTTGTATGTGTAAAGAAAAGAGGAAAACATGCCTGTTTAACGTAACTTAAAATATGCACAGCCAATCATGTCAATAAGTACCATGTGATTTCTTTGATAAAAACACTTTATATGATTCTGAGTCTGTTTTAGATAATATATAATTTCATAAGTCATTGTATTATAAATCATTTATAACTTCCAAAGTGAATGTTTCATATTAGAAATACAAATATTAATTTCAATGTTTCCTCTTCCTTCACTACAGCCTTTTTTTTCTTTTTTTTTTAAATTGAAATTTGTTTACAATACAAGACAACGGTTATAAAGGAGAATTACATAACTCACAACTCAAGCTCAGGGGCAGCATCAGAGTCCATTCTGGTTTTCACACCTTTTGAATTTGTGCAAAATTTCAATGACTTCATGAACATATGGACATAACATGACAAAACTGACATATTTGGTTTTTGCCTAGCGAATTTCCAACAATGTATGTGAAATTTAGCAAGTAGAGTGAAAAGGTTAATTACAAATCTTATTTTGTTTGGAAGGTGACAACTAAAACACCCAAATAAAACATAGTTAGGCTTCATCCTAACCATAGACTGTCTGTGATCCTAACCTGATACTCCAGCTTCCTATTGAGGTACAGATTCACATCATTCCAGAAGACTTGACAATAAGAGCACTCCCAGAAAAGATGACATATAGTTTCATCCGCTTGTTGACAGAAGGAACAGAGATGTTCAACATTTTTATAGATTTTTTTTAGCCAGAAAAACATTAACTGGATAACACCTGTGGAGAATTTTCAGAGACACTTCTCACACTTTGTTGGTTATAAAAAAAAATAGTCTGGGAAGTGACCAGACCTTTTTCCAGTTTATATCAGGATATTCATTATTCCAGATAAAACCAGATGCAGGTTTAAAACTCAGATCTCTTTAAATTAATTCTCTAATGCATTTGTTATTAGTTTTTTGTGCTAAGAAAGGGCTCAGATAAAACGTTCCCAATAAAAAGTTGGGGCAGAGCATTAGGTGGAGCAGTTCTAGGTGCAGATGAGACCAGATGTTCGCTTCCTGAGGTAATAGCATCATTACCAATATCAAATTATCTGGGAGTAACAGGAAAATTTAATTTTTCAAGAAACTCATAATATGTACAGTTGTGCTCTTATGTAGTCACACCCTTTCATTAAAGAAAAGGATTAATTTACAACAGTCACTCAAATAACTGGAGACTTTAAAAAAGGAACAATAACTAAAAATTTGCTAAAAATATAATTTAGTAATATAAGACACTGTTTTTTAAATTTAACTGAGTTGAAGAAAGAAAAAACAAACAAACAAACAAACAAATTGGTCCTGGACAAATTAGAGCACTTTTCTGTTGAACAGTGGGACCAAATACCTGTCAACAGGTGCAGAAGTCATAGTGAGAGGAACAGAAAACACCTGACTGTAGCGGAAACATTAAAAAATTGTTCAACAAAATATTAGTTTTTGAGTGATGTAATGTGTAATAAATTATCTTATTTGTTTGCTTTTTAAAAAACAAAAAAAATCTATTGAACCAGAATTAGAAAATAATGTAATGATCATCATAATTTTTTTAATTTATTTATTATTACTTCAGTCATTTTTAGCAGAAAGGGTATGAATAAATATGAGCAAAACTGTATATATATTCACTTCAGCCTTTTTCCCCGGTACATTAGCCCACGTGACGTGACGTAAACCCCGGAAGTAGTTCTTTTTACCTAACGAGGTCAAAATGGCTGCGAGCTGCATGTGAAAGGGTCGTTCAGGAGCCGGCTTTATGATTCGAGAACATGTATAAAACCCCATGTAGCAGACTATCAGGTAACAGCAGAGAGTTGTGACGTTTAAAAATAACTTGCTGTAGGATCTTTAGCCTGTTTTAAATATGCACGTGTTAATTAGCAGCTCTTGAAGCGAGGTCGGAAGCTAGCTTAGCATGTAGCCTTTAGGTAGAAACACAGCTTTGGTGTGAAGAGGAAGAAGTCTGTTCGTTTACATCATAAACTGTATTGTTCAGATACGTGTCTGTCAGTTTATAAGCCCCAAATGTGCTTTTCTGTGGCTGCAGCTGTTGTAGTAATGTGTTAAATATGTAAAAACGTCCAATAAAGTCAGTGTTTTCCATCCAGCTGCAGGACTTGCTGTAGGGCTGGTAGGTGTATGAAGGACATTTGTGGAAAATTGTTGGATCTTTTTTGTGATATATGATACCAGGACTGCCATTGTTTACCATAATTACGTGGTAAATATCAGAGGTGGCAATTCCTGGTCCAGAAAGTAAAAGTCCTGCCATGTTTTTTGGGTCTACCTGTACATTTAGAACAGGTGTTTTCACTAACAGGCTTGTTTACCTGGCAAATAAACTCTGCTCATTAAATTCAGCTCGTTTGGTGACTAGTCAGAACAGCTGCTGGACAGGACTTTCACTTTCTGGAACAGGATTTGCCACCTCTGCTAAATATTAGGGACCCCTAGATGGTTACAGGGACAGCTATGAGTCTGGAGGTTATTATACACTTATAAATAGTAGCTATTGTTAGCTGTCCCAAACAGACTAATAATAAATATAGGGTGAAATTGTCAGGACACACGTTTAATTCAAAGATTGTGAGATTTAATTTATCTCCTGTATCACTTTTAATATTTTAATTATGTTAATGTTAAGAGGCCGAAATCCCTCACCAGATTAATGTTAGGATGTATAATGCGTGAAGTTTTCTAGGCATATTGAAAAATCATTTGCAGCATGATGTGTCAGGTGTATGGAAATATAATATCTACAATCAGAAGAGCCATATGGGGGGAAAAATTAGGAAGATTCTAAGGGCCCCATGACGTGTTAGGTGCCCAAAAAGATGTACAAATTATATAAGAAAATCATTAAACCTTCATTAAAAATAAATACTTTTTTCAAAGGTTGTAATAACATATAGCAGTAATATAAACTGCTAAACAATTTATATAAATATAACATATATTATATAAGTTAGATGTATGCACTGTGATTTAACCCTTGATAGGGCACTCAATGAAATACCTTCAAATTAGAAATTTTAACCTAAAATTGTCCTTCTGGTATGAACCAAGACCTCCATTCTGTTGTTAAAAAAAAGTTTCACACTGAATATGAAAGGAAGCAAAGTGATCAAAAATAATCACTTGCCCCATAAAGGGTTAAACACAGCCCCTGATCTTTATTATTCCCATGAAAAGCTATTTTTATCAGCTTGAAGCAAAAACAAAAATCTAAAATTTGCACTCAAGTGGTGGGGTCTGTGCCATTGTCTTTCATAGGGTCCAAAATACCTGGTGGCCTACAAAATAAAGGTTTTTCTCTTTTTTTTTCTTTTTTTTTTTTTTTAAAACTCTTGGTATTTCTTGTTTAAAATATACTACACAATGGGGTGTGACCTTCATTTTTTATTTAAACTGATTCTTTTAAAAATGATTTTTAAAAACATTTTTACTGTATCTGCTTTTAAAATAATTTGTTGTTAATGTTTATCTGAACATTTTAAAGCAGTTTGTTTCTGAAACTTCTGTTTTTTTAATGTGCTGCGCAAATAAATTTGATTTGACACTGGTAGTATTTGATAGGGTAATAAAACATTGTGTGTCATGTTTCTCACAGGTTTTGTCAGTCTAAGTGTGAAGCAGAAGTTTCTTCAAGATGCTCCCCGATGTAGCCAGTCTGCTCGCTGCCTCATTCAGCTGCAAAGAAGAGATCCCACAAACTGGCTGACATATCAGCATCTCATCTTCCTTAAGCGACAGGTATTTTTCTCCTCATTTTCTCAGAGAAAATAAACAAACAGAAATGTATTATTATTTTTTGTACACGTTGTCAAAAATGTTAATCCATGAATCTGGTTTTTAATGTTAAACTTGTTTCTCCCTGTCTTTTTTAAAATAATTGTTTTAGTATGTTGCAAAGAACAACAGTGAGCTGCATCAGCGTGCCATTCCCAAACGGTCAGATGTCCTGACCATTGTGGACGAGAGAGATGACAGTGTTGAGAGGCAAGTGGAGAGAATACCAACCATAAACAATGTCGTCACAAGCACTGTTCCACATCCAGAGCATGCCACAGAGAAGGCTCAGCCTGAAAGTTCCACCTCGAAGCCTGCTGCGGAAGATGTGACAGTGCAGAAAGCTTCTGCGTCCCATACCGTCTCAAGTCCACATGAGACTCCGCATGTTCAAGTAGAGACGGAGGAAGCAAGGCAGGCACGTCTGGACAGACAGTGGAAGGAGCTAAAAGTTGATGTGGCGGATTTACCGGATATATATGCCAGACTTTCCAAGTTCAAACTTACAGGTAAAGTTTCTTGATTGTGTAATATGAACTATTCCCAAAAATGAGTGGCTCCCACTGGACTCTTGTTGGCTGAAAGTGTTTAGAGTTTAGCCAACAGTTAATGTAACAAAAGTTGCACTGATATTTAGTCCAACTAGGGCTGCAACGATTAATCAGGTAACTCAAATAACCCGAGCACAAAAATTGATCAAGGCAAATTATTTGCAGTGTTATAACCTGTGATATATAACCTGTGATATTAGCAGTGGTGAGGGATGGCAAGCTGCTCACTCGTGTGAACAGTCTTGTAATCCATCCCTCATCTGTCTCTCCCGCTCACACACAGAGTCAAAGCGCATGTTTTAGGCAGCGTGTGACAGCAGGCGTAGCCTCTGTTCCTGCAGCAAACTTTTAATTCCTTATTAAACAGACACACTTTTAACAGGCGTGTCGTCCACAAAGACTTAGACTAGTTCTTCGATACTTTAGACATGTTTACAAGTCAGTCCTTCTTTCTACGGGAATTCTTCTTTTAAATCTTTTAAAAGCAGGAATTTGCCATCGGTTGAATTTTTTTCTCCACATTTGAGTGCAGAGATTAGTTGGTATCAGTATTGTTAAAGTAAGGTTGTCAGAGCTTAGTTACGTTTGTAATGGTTGATGTGGCCGTAGTACAGGCTGCAGATTAAGGTGAAATGTGGGCATATACTTCACTTATCTGACTGGCGCTGCAGTTAAATTTCATTTGACTTTTGTAGCTACTAAGTTGAACTGGTGTGCGAACAACACATCGACTTTCTGCCGTTTAAAATAATCTGTGTAGTGAAGGAACAGCAGCTGCAGTCTGTTCTTAACACAGCTTATTTAGATATTCAGAATTCCCCCGTAACTTGCATCATACATTTTAGTGTCTAAAAGGAACATTTGTAATTGCGGTGAATTTCTTTCAACTGCATCAAATGCATACAAACTCAAAGCCTTACTGTTGTTTGGAATAGTGTTGATATGATGTCGTAGTGGTGGTGTAAAAATGATGAAAATAATGAAATACAGCACTGGCCGTTAATGCATTTTATCTGAGACGCCTAGTTTTTAACGTCATGATAATTACTAAAAAATTTGTGTGTTTATTGTTCAAGAAATGCGACATAATTCCTCCGACCAGTTGCGTATAAAAGTGTGAATGAAGCTGCTACTTTGAGGACATTTCACTGTGATTATAACATTCCTTTGTGTTGGTCTAAAAATTCTGGAAGTTGTATTACAACAGCCCTGGGTGGAAATGTAGAGAAAATACACACTATCACATTGAAAAAAAGCAGAAGGTTTTAATGTTATTTTTGTTTCATTTCAGCTCTGGTTGTTACAACAGCAGCAGCAGGCTTTGCAATGGCCCCCGTGCCGTTCGACCCCTTCCTCTTTTTTGTGTCTTCTCTGGGAACAGGCCTTGCGTCTTGTACTGCTAATTCCATTAACCAGGTTGGTCACCCTCTTGGTTCAAAGTCTATTATATTTTCAAATAAATGAATGCGTGCTGTGCTCATGGCTTTTTTATATGCTAAAAATAGTTGTTTAAAGCATTCAGTATTCTGTTTTATGTTAAAGTTTGAACTAAATTGATCTTAAAATTCACACAGATCATGTGAATCCACAGCTGGAATGTATTGGTAAATGGAAAAAGAGCTAATAGGTGGAAATCAGAGAAGCCCCATAAAGCATAGAAATATTCAACACACAGACTGTACCAGCTGCAATAAACACAGATGTTTATGGTTTTTTATATATGTTTATATTTTAAAGTACTAATTTCCTTTTCCGAAGAGTGACTTCACTCAGAGATGCTTTTATATTTGCTGGCTTTGGTTTTCATACTAAAACATTTTGTTGACAAGTTAGACAAACAGGAACATGCTGGTTGACATGCTCCCACGTCCGTTGGTTTGTTTTTCTAATGATGGCTTATGTCCCAGAAACATCTGACAGAACCAGCAAATCTCCTGTTTTACCCCCCTCCACATTCCTCTTTTCATACGCATTTCAAAAATGCATTGAACTGACTGTAATGCTGTCATTATATCCCTCCAGAAAGTTTTATTTGGAGCTTTAAACAAAGGGGAGCTCTTGTGCTTGGGCACTTAAAATGCCTAAAATTAGTAGAGCCTGCTTTTACCTCCTAGTGTTGACGTTATAAAGGAATTTGCTCTGTGACTTAAGAATATTAGAATAATGGGTGACCTCTCCCTTAGCCCTGGTTTGAACTGTGCTTAGTGATTTCTTTGGCCTGTAATTTGGGAAAGACCTTGATTACACCGCAAGTTCATGCCCTTGAGGCAGCCCCCCCCCAATCATTCTGAGCTAACCATCAACATCTATGTTCCAATATGTTGTAAAGTGCTCCATAAACTCAAAGTTATGTGCACATAGTTTTGTTTTTGCGGTCAGGCCTAAATGGTATCAGTCATACCACCCTCCACGGTTAAAACTGCATTGCCTCTGCAGTGGCCAGAGACAGAACTGAGTCTTCTGTTCACCTCTACCTCACACTGAGCAGGTGTGTAAATATCCTTCAGGTATGTGAAAAATGTTCCTCCCTTTCCATGTCAAATAGTTAAGCCCAGACTCGAGCTCTAAGACATTCAGTGTTGAGTGACCCAAGAGACAGCAGACCTCTGTTCTTAGCATGGGTGTCTCATTATCACTGGGCCCACCCCCACATCAGCCATGTCAGTCTTCATTTTGTCCAATATCTCCTAAAACCTGAGGTTTGGATGTGAGGTGGTGCAATATTTCTTGAAACCATATTATTGGACTATCACTGAGTCTCTCTTCAGGTATAATTTCAAACCTAATCTGGCACAAACAACGTTTCAGAAATCAAAGCAGGGCCCAAGCTGAACCTGAAAGAAAATCATGATGTGTGTGTTTCAGAAAAACTAAATTTAGAAGAAAATAGCTGTAAAAATTAAATGAAAGTTAACAATTGTAGTTTTATTTTTTAAAAGGGTCCCCTTTAGCTTACTCCAAAGCGGGACATGCTAGTCTTCCTGTACATGTACTGGTATTAAACTTGGTACCTTTTAAAGATGGAGTCTCTGACCGAATTAGGGGTGTGTCATCTTATGTGCCTCACAATTCGATTACAATTCAGGTTGCTGAAATGTTATTAATTGATCATCAGGATTGTCAATGCAACTTTTACCCTATTGAGGTTTTTTCACACTCTGTGGATACTTTTATACTACTTTATACTCCATTCACCGCTCGAATGTTGGCCTTTCTGTGTGAAGTTTCCATGTTCTTCCTGTGTAGGCGTGGGTTCTCTCCGGGTACTCCGGCTTCCTCCCACCATTCAAAGACATGCATGTTAGGTTAACTGATTTCTCTAAATTGTCTCTAGGAGTGAATGTGAGCAAGAATGGTTGGTCGTCTCTCTGTGTTAGCCCTGAGATGAACTGGTGTACCCTGCCTCTCGCCCAATGATTGCTGCGATAGGCTTCAGCTTCCCCGCAAACCTTTATTGGACTAAGCGGTTCAGAAAAAGACTGACATGGCTAATCAATTTTGAACAATTATAAATTGTATTTAAATTGTTGTGTGCTGCATCAAGATGCATCGATTAAATAGTGCACAAGCAGGCATACTGTTACTAGGGCTTAGCGATTAATCAGATTTTAATCTCAATTACAATATGGGTTTTCAACAATCATAAAGATAAAAAGGTGCATTTTTTTTTATACTCACCTGCAGTCTTCAGTTGCCAGTCAAACGTCACAGGCATTGCAGCGCTCTGCTGTAAAGTGCCACTTTAGTTTTGTTCAGTCACTGTTGCCAGCTTGGCGAGTTTCTTGTTAAATCTGGTGACTTTTTTTTTGTTAAAAGCAACTAACGACAAATCCATCGACTTTTATTGGAGTAATTGGAGACTTTTCTGTTGTTTTGGCGCCTGACTTAAAGGCATATGTTGTTCTGCAGTAACTGTCATAAATGAGCAGCGCGAGCCTTTCCCAGTCCTAAAGCACTCACAGGCAGCCAGTCTCACTGCCGGCTGCAGGTGCAATGTAGAATAAATGCAGTAGGTTGTAGAAACTCACTACAACATAGTTTATATTTATCTGTTTAGTATACATCAGTATTTGCACTTTGTTAGTCAAGACAATCCTTCATGTTATGTTTTTCTAAAATTTGTGTAATCCTAAATACATTGTTTAAAAGCCACTGTTTATTTTTAAATAAATTAATGTTGTTAAAGATTATAGATAACAGTTAAATAATCAAGATCGCAATTTGAGTCAAAATAATCATAATTAGTATTTTTTGCCATAATCAAGCAGCCTAGAGGCTTTACTGGTAATTCTGTCTACAGAATATACATACAGCTGGGCGATATGACGATATATATCCTTTGGATGATAGAAAATACCTATTGTTCCATATATCGTTTATGCCACGATAACATGCTTTACTGCAGCACTATATGTCAAGATCATAGACTGTATATAAAGAGATGGACGGAGTGTCCGAGACGTCACCCACAGGTTTCTGAAGAGCTGAATTGAAGCTCGGTGGGTGGTTCCTTTGGGCGTCGTCTCGCCCGGAAAATACAAATGTGGGCAAAGAGGTGGAACTGAGAGGGCAGCCGTGAGCGTCATGGCGGATGATTGACATCGAACTCCGAGCTTTCTGTAGCTAAAAGTGAACCAAGTTAACCCCGAGATAACGGGAGCTAACCAGCTAACGGAGGTAAGCGGGCTAAAGCGAAGTCACGTTGTTAACAGGCTAAAAAATGCGGATGTTCTTTGTTCTTCTTACTTGAAGCGGGAGGTCGGGTACCTGTCAATCAAAAGGACACGCCCCTAAATTTGCTGAACTGCGAGATTAAATCACTTTAAAACGGGCGAATTAGAAAAAAATTCACTCCCCCCACAGTTGTCATGAAGGTAAACCTGACCTATAAACCGAAAATGGATTTTTGAACCACGCTGTAAACATGTTTATTTCTGCCGTGAAGTTGGTCTTTTTAACATGGGAGTCTATGGGGATTTGCTCTGTTTTGGAGCCAGCCCTAGTGGCTGAAGGGGGAACTGCAGTTTTATGCACTTTCGCATAGGCTTCACTTTTAACCGCCAGAGGTTGTAGCAGACGATTTTTAGAGCAGGGTAATTCACTAAATGATGACCAGCCAACCAAAACTGATGAACTTGTTCATAAAAGAGAGAAATTTCTGTCGCAATGCGATTCGGATAAAAAAAAAAAAAAAAGACCAACGTGGAACCGACAACAGATTAGCTCACAGTCCCAACAATGGACTCCGACACAACTAACTCATTTTATCACCTGCACAAGAATCAGGATAAAGAATACAGAATAAAGAATAGAGTCAACGAGCAAAAGCCGCAAAAGCAAGTGGTGCTTTTGCGGCTCATAATATAATATACTCTAGAAGCAAACGCTGCAACAGGCTTTTACCCGTAAAACGTCATACGGCCATAGTTTCCGCAGATGGAAGGAGATCACTGCTGCCGTTGCCAAGCACATCTGACACGTAACTAATGACTGACACCAAATTACACAAACAATTTCATATCGTCATGTATATCGTTATGGGGATATAAAATGAGCTAAATCGGGATATGAGATTTTGGTTATATCACCCAGCTCTACTTACTGCTAGATATGAGTGAGTCAAGACAAAAAATAAAACAAGGGGTTTGATCAAGTTGAGCTGGGTAGTTTAGGTAAGGGTGTGTGATGTTGTAAACCCCCCCAAACACTCCGTGAACCCAAAGCACATCTTCATCTCCTTGTTTTTAATTCCTTTTGAAAAACATTTTAATAATTTAACATGAATAGATGATTTAATAGGATTTACCGTAAAGGTGCAATGACATCAATTTGTAAAGTGACTGTCCCGTTTTCAGGGTTTTAGAGTTAATGCTTCAGGAAGGTTTTCCATGCCAGGATCTGTGAGATTTTGGAAAAGCTCCAAGTCTTTTTTATAGACAAAAATATACAGTGAGCTGCAAAGAGATCCTTGAGGAATATTGCTTCAAAATGTCTTTGTGTTTTCACAAATGGCTTTGTGTATCCTCGCCTGAAATTCATTAGTGCTTATTGTGTTTGACGGGAAAAAATCCTTTAATGTGGCGAATCGCTGGCATGTGAGCCTTATCCTTTACACAAGTCAGGATTCATTTAGTTCTTATTACTTCTTCTTTGGTGGCACAATGTCATGAGACTGATATAACTGGAGATGGGATCATTGTTTCAGAAAAATTAGTCACCTGTCATGATGTGACGTTGACTTTGAAGTTGGTTTTTTTTCAGCAAAATCAAGCAAGTTGGAACTTTAGACGGCGCTTTAAAGCATAAACATGTTTGGATTCTTCCAGTCTGCCTTTGCCTAAATGAAAGAGTATGTCTTTCTACGTACAGTGTAGCAGTGTTAGATGGTGCTTTGTTTAGAGGAGTACAGCAGAGATACACTTTTGCTGTTTCCAGACATACCTCACACTTTGGTCATCTATTGGTTCATCATAATCATTCTCAAGAAAAGGAATGAAGAAGAAAAGTATATTTTCTTCTGATCAACTGTCAGGTCTTTGTTATTTACTTATTCTCCTTTTCATCCTTATAATGCCAGAGCTTTACTGTAAGTATAGGTAGGTGTGATCAAAGCTAGAGGTTCTTTTTATATGAAAGGATCAAACAAAACCCTGACAAACAACTCAGAACAGAGAATGACATTAGTGGACGTCTCTTACTATGGATTTGGTTCTCTACCCAAATCCCTCAATGTTTGGTATCTAAAGAGGCAGCGTGCAAGTATGTGGCCACACAGCTGTCAAATTACCTCAAGGAAAGGAGGACGGTGCCTTGAGGGAGAGAAAAATGCTTTAGTTGTTAGAAACGGCTGTTAGGCCATCATCTGAGCTGTCAAACGCCAAGGCTGCTCTTCGTAACGCTGTGGGAAGGGACCATAGGCAAGACAAAAAGGAAACTGACAGAAGGAAAAAGGGATCACATAATGATGGCTTGCCACCCTGTAGAGCTTCGTGCTTCAGTCAGAACGCTTCGAGTCATGTCTGATTTATTGTTAGAACGGATAGTTGGGTTGGTTTCAGAAACAAAGGCATGTAATTATTTGAGCTTTTGTCTTGAGTAGTTCCGTTTCTGTTTCCAGTGAAAAACAGTGCTATTTTTTTCCCTTTAGACTTAGTTTTAAAGTTTATATTTTTAAACAAAAGCTAAAAAAAAAAAAAAAAGCTAAACCACTACCTTTTGACTCTCATTTCATCATATTTGTCTTGATACCATATGTGTTTCTTTCAAAGGCAGTGTTGCCTTGTAGAAAACCAGAGTTCCTGCAGATTTCAGTCGTAGCCAATGATGTTAGTTTGTCCAGTCTTTGAGGCCCCAGACCAGCAGAGCCTTTGCAGGTGTTCCAGCCATCATCGCTTTCTAGTCTGACCACTACAGCTAATTGGATAATTGACTGGGAGGAAAATTGAGGCTGGAGCCTGAAAGACCTCAGGAAGGTCTAAGGTTCCTTAGCAGTGTGAAAGGAACCTGATGAGGTGTGTTGTGTCAAAAAGGTTTTACTCACCAGTTTTGATGGCATATACAGTGCTTGTCTTATTATGTCAGTTTGTGGGGTCTGTTTTGATGAAAACTCAGGCTGGCTCTTTCTGTGGCTAACTAGTGTCATTCATGCTTTCGTGACGAAGGCGGCACATTTACTTTTGTCTGTCTCTTCTGTGGTCGAGCTGTCTGAGGCTGGCACGCAAAAGCGAGCCCCCACAAGCTCCCCAAGCCCATCCACTCTTTACCACTTCAAGCTACACCCTTCTGTCTTGTCCTGTGCAGGCATGCATTATTTACCCTCCTGCATGCTTTCTTGTCAGTGCATCTTGGTCAGGTCCTGGGAGTATATGGGTAAATCACCCAACACTGGCACAGTATATGCAGATAGTTGTGTCTTGTCCGGCTCATTTTGTCAGTGTGTTTTCTGTTTGAACCCTTTATAAAATATGTAATGTATGGCTTGAAAATCTTTTTGATGTCTTCTTTTTTAATTTGTCAGAACCTAATTCAGCATGACTACCTGAAATGTTATTTCTGTTAATAGATTAGGCTATGGCATTGCTAGCAATGGAGTTTTTACTCTGTTTTATGAGAAAAGTGATTGAAACTGATTCAACTTGACTTGCATACACAAAGTTGTGTGTCGTATAAACCCCCTGAATCTAGAAAGCTCATTATTGAAACTTTTCAGCACTGCTAAGCTCATCAAAGTGTAATGATGTTTTATAGTCTTCTGTTTCAAGCATATTCTTGTAAAGCAGATTTTGCTTATCCCTTTTAGGCGCCTAAAAATATTTGAATTATTTTTATCAAAATATTTGAATCTCCGTTTTGGATGAAACAAATGTAATCCACAAGTTTATGTTATCAAACTGTATTAAAACACATTTAGCAGCTGGTCTCAGCTGAAGTCCTTAGATCTGTTTAATGTACAGTATATGATACGGCTGTGACGTTATGCTTTCGTCCCGATTCGATTCTGATTTTTTTGGGTACCGATTCGATTTAAATGGCCATTTTCGCTATTCTTCGATATTGGTGATTTTTGTAGACTTAAAAACAAAAAATATGTACAAAACTTTTTTCGCTAGTCATTTTTCTTAATTTCATGTAGAAAAAAAATGTCACAGTAGCCAGAGCGTCATTCTGCTGCCCCAGAAGACAAGTAAACAGATCAATAATAAGAACAATAAAAATGACAATTTTTTTTCATAATGGATTATTGGTATTTATTTGAAAGAAAAAGAAAAGATTTTATTTTCAACAAAAAAATCTATTTCAAAATTGTGAAGCAAAAAATCCTGATATTTGATTTTTTTTTCCCCTACTTGATTTCCCATCCCTAGTATATGACACATGCAGGGAGACATATTAAATAAAGTCTGACATTTTTTTGGGCCATGGACTGAACTGAAATGACTTAATGACTCTGAACAGACCCTAAATACTGACCTGCGGTTATAATTACATCCCTGTTACGTGTATTTTGCAGGAACATCCATGCTGCACTGCTCATATTTTGAGTAAAGCTTGGAGAAAACAAGTAGATGTAATGTTGATGAACAGTTGATCTAGTAAATACTGTAATAAATATGTTGAGGCAAAGCTAAATTATTAGTAGTATTAGGCTGTTCAGCTTTTATGTGTGTAGCTAATGTTCCAGTTTATTCTGAAACCTATTATTAAATGTCTCAAAGCCAACATTTTAAGAGTGAGCATGCCAAAGGTGTTGCAGCCTTTGTAATATTTATGAATGAAATTTACATGATCAGTAAAATTACCGCTGATAACCACAATGTTATCCTCGTACGAAGTTAACGTTTCCCCTGGTTTTACACAAACAGGCCAATAAGAGATAGTGCTGCCCTTCAGCAGCACATTATGTGGTTGTAATCTATCCCAGCCAAAGTTGGTAGAGCGATACTGGGCCCCAGCAGTCAAGGTTACCACAGTAATTTGACTGTACAGGGTTCTTCTTTTTTTATTTATTTATTTTTTCATGGTTTGAGGTAACATGTAGACCACTGAACCTTTTTAAGAGGGTCGTTAGTTGTTATAAAACCTCTTTACTGCTAAAATCCCACCAACCTTCACTCTCTTCAAAGACAAAACTACATTCCCAGCTAGATTTGTACCTGCTGAGAAGTAGCAATAGAAGATGCAGTGTTAATGAGAGACGACTGCCTCTCGTGTTGCCTTTGTCTTGCTTGAGTTATTTAACATTCTTCCTAATGAGTCTTTTTTTCCTACTTAAAGCATTTGAAGGTCAGACCAAACACAGTGGTGTGACTAAGTTTAATGGTGCCTTTAGCTTTTTATTTTCTACTTTTTGTCTATACATTGCATTCATACCAAGGATTATTTTTACAAAGATCAAAGAAAATGATTTCTAAAATTATTTAACTGTATAATGAAATGATCTACATTTTTACTGCTGTTATCTTCAGACAAAGCTACAGACATGTTTGTGTGTGACATAGGTGTGGTGTATTCCTTTTTTCTGAAAGGTCAGACACATCAACGCCTTCACCATATGGGAGACTTTTACATGAAAGGATATCCCATCTTTAATGCAGAAGCTCTTCTTAAGATCTTGTTTTCCACCAGCTTAGTTAAAACAAAAGGGCAAGTTGATCTTTGACATGAAGGCTTTTTGGCTTTTTGTCTCAATGTCCTTCAGCAAGCTGTTAATTCAGCCTGGGAGAATAGATACATATTCCTTTTTAATTGTCCTAGAAAGATGACGCGTCTCTCTTTCAGTGCTGGATTAAAATGAATATTTAACTAGACAGCCTTGTTTAATAGTTAATTTCTTCAAAGCCTTTTGTCTTTGTCAGTCGTGGGGTGCCAGTCCATTTCAAATTGAGCAAATGGATTTCTTTTATCCTCAGATGGGAGACAGATGCTTTCCTCTGATAAGGTGATGAAAAGGAAAATCCACCTATTATATGCCCCCCAAGGTAACGCCTGAGAGGAAGCAACAGCAGCCACCGTTGCCAGGCTGAGTGTTAGTTAGCTTGAAATACAAGGCTATTGCTAGTATTCCAGTGTCCAGTTTTGTATTAGTCGCTTTTTAAAGCAAATTTAGAATTAAAATAGTTGTGTATTTGAATTAAAGAAGAGATGTAGATTAAATTTCTTTGTCAATTGTTTGAAGGAAACGGCATCCAATTGAATACATCTACTTATTTAGTGTATTTTAAATGTTAAACACTGAAGTTTTCTTGCAGAGTTGAATCCTTAAAATATTCGGTTACCTCTTAAAGTCACAGCCTCCCATTTAAATTTTAATGAATCTAACCAAATGAGTTTTGAGAATAATTGAGAAGAGGGAAAACTCTGAAAAGACCACTGCATATTTTTCTTATTTATCATTCAAGGAAGTGGTTATTAAGCAAGTTAAAATATATTCTGCCACCGTTATAGTAAAAATAGACACACATTCAGTTTATACAATTTAAAGCTTGTTTCTGTGGTTTGCAAAGCTCATTTTACATACACAGGAGGTGGCAGCTGGTGATATCTAACCGTAATATTTATGGCTTATGTTGTTTTTTTTATTTTTTTTTATTTTTAATCCTTGTTTTGGTCAAAAGGGTGCTTTACACTTGTTTCCTATCCAGTCATTCACACGCAAGCAATGCTTCTTGTATGTCTGAACTCCATAAACAATAGGGGTGGAAAAATCTAATCAAAATATCAGAAATCTGGATTGTTTGCTTCACAATTTTAAAATCAATTTTTTTATTTTGTTAAAAATCTTTTTTTTTCTTTTTTTCCCCCCAAATAAATAAAAATGATGCTTATAAAATTCATTTTTATTATTATTAAGTTTTATACATCTTTTTCAACATCAAAAAATTGTGAGAATCGCAATTTAAATCAAATTGGGACCCAAAAAAATCGGACTCGAATAGAATCGGGACAAAAGCATATAGTCACAGCCCTAATAAACAATATACAACACTTTTTATCGACATTTTCCTCACATCTTTCTCCTCTCATCCATCTGCAGTCCTGATCCTTAACATATAAAGACAGGGTATCATTATATCATAAGAGGGGGAGGAACAAGTGGCATACAGACATTCCTCTTGCCGTTGTCATCATGTTGTCATCTTTTGTGATGATCACGCTGAAGTGTAGCACTTAAACTCACATCCAAAGCATCTCCCTGAGTTGTCAGGACCACTGCTTGCTGATACAAACACACCTCGCCACAAGAGAGTTGACATCATCCCCGAGTCACAAAGCTTCACTGACTGATGGGCAGGTGGAGTACCTCCTCTCCACCTCCCTTGTTTGACATTAGATATGGACAAAAGGCCGTGATTATGGCCTTCAGTGACCATAAAACCAGACACTACTTAGGCTTGAGTCATAGAGGGGAAAACCACCCAGCTTAACACTGTCTGGCACCAGAAACATTTCTACACTGCTCTCACGAACACAACTTTAGTTGTTTTTTTGCAGTAGCTGATGTCATTGAAACTAAACACATCCTGCACTGTTGCGGCTCGTTCTTGTTTTCAGTAATGTAAAGACAGAATCAGAACTTGAACCTTATATGCAAGTTTTACAGTCGTCAAATGTATTCATACCCTTTTATTTAAAAAAGTCCAAATTTACAACGGTAACTCAAATAACATTACTCACAAAAATGAGCAAAAACAAAAAAATTTTCAGTTATAATTTAGTGACAGTTTTTTTTATTGAATAAGTTGAAGAAAAAAATAAACAAACAAATCTGTCCTAGACAAGTTACTTTTCTGATAAACGGTGGGAGAAAATATGTGTCAACAGGTGCAGAAATCTGACTGAGAGGTGCAGAAAACACCTGACTAGTGGAAACATCAGAGGATTGTTCAAGAAAATATGAGTTTGAGTGATTTAACATATTTCATTGCATTTATTTGCTCTTTTAATAAAAAGTTAAATTGAACAAGAATTACAAAAAATAATGTCATGAATTTTATTTAAAAAAAAAAAAAAATTATTACCTTTGTCAATTTCAGCTTATTTCACAGGCATCTGTTTTTTCCTTCTTTTTTGGGAGGTTATGAATAAACTGAATAAAATATTAACATATATGTGTGTGTGTGTGCGTGTGTGTGTGTGTGTGTGTGTGTGTGTGTGTGTGTGTGTGTGTGTGTGTGTGTGTGCATATATATATATATATATATATATATATATATATATATATATATATATATATATATATATATATATATCATGAAGCAATCATCTGTGTGTAAATCAGTCCAGTTTAAAGTTCCTTGTTGTGAATGGTTTGATATAAATCTTTGCATTTAAGTCTTGTGCATTCTGGTCCTGCTGTCCCACGTTGTGGCATGTCAGCATCTCCAACATGCATAGAAGGATATGGGGCATTGTTGACATCTAAAGAAGAGTAAAGAGGAGAATGTTTTGTCTTTATCAAGCCAAAGCAGATCATGAGCTGTGATGAAAGGCTTCTTGCAGCGGCGGGCCTCTCTTTGCACAGGTCAGCCCTTGCAGAGGAGGAGGCAGAGGTTTCCATGCCTGTCTGCTAGATGTAATGTCATTCACCCGTTTAAGAAAAGAAACTCACTTTCAAATGTTTTTTGTTTAGTAAAGCTGCTCAAAATGGTCCATTATGGCAATAAGATAGTTTAACCCTTCTGTCAGAGAAAGAAATAGCTTTGCTGTGTTGATGAAGATCTTTTATAATGGTAATGTTAGTCAGATAATAACACACAGAGATGAGATGTTTGGCTCTGTACTGCAGTAAAACCTGCTGTTTTCTGTTGAGCTGAAACTTAATAGCTTTTGCATTTCCTAATTTTTTTTCTTATATACCATCTTTTTTTCCCTTTCCTTTTCTACATGGGTACAAAAAATAACATTCTATAAATTAATAATTAAATTTAGCTTAAAAAAATAATGTAATATCTGATTAATTAGGTTTAAAAGTAGTAATAAATAAGAATCAAATTTTTGGGGTTTTTTTTAGGCTGATCAAAGGGGAAAAACTTATTTAGAGCATCTGCTAATTTGGGACAATTCCCCATTTGTTTCCATGTAACAGTTTTTTCTTCAGTTTTTTTCTATGAAACTCAAGTTTGCACTCTATTTGAAGGTAACATAGCCAGAAGCAAGCAGGAACAGTCTTTGTAATGCTGAGATCCATGGATAATTAACAAAAGCAGCCCTGTTTATGGTGTGCCCGTGAGCCAACACTGCATGCTAATTCGATTCAATCCACGAAGCTTTTGGGGCAAGGGCATCATTGCTGGAGAACAAAATGGTTACCGACATGCAGTCGTTTCCAAGCTTTGGGTGTGTCTTATTTTTAATATTGTGGCTGTTTATTTATTTATTTTGCCCAAGAGTCGTAAAACTGTGTTATTGGAGCTTTGCTATTTTTTTTTATGTTTTATTTTTGTTACTGCTCACATAGTGTTGAACTTTTCTGTTTTACAAATGTGCCTAAAATTTGATATATTTTCTTAAATTTGATATATTATTTCAGATCTAAGATGAAAAATGCCTGTTTGCATCCTCCAGGTTGACAGAAAATGTTTTCACTCGGTCAACGTAGCCGTTTATATCCTGCTGCTCCTTCAATCTGGTTTTCAGATGAGAATCAAATCTGCCACAAAATTTTATTTTTCTCCTTTAACATTTATTTGATTTATTTATTATTTATTATAACCTAATTTCTAAAATCCAACAACTACACTGAATTATATCTGAATATTCTTCCAGATCAATGTGAACCCTTTTTTCTGTCTTGTATTAGTAAGTTCTGCTCAGTGTGTTGGAAGACCACTATTTTTTTTTTTTTTTTTTTTTTTTTTTTAAATATAAAATTAATTTTCTCTGAACTTTGACTGGTCTGACGTGTTTCAGCTCTTATTCTCCTCCAGGCTTTATGTTAAAAGGCTGTTCTTGATAAGTATGCATTACGTCGCCGCTCGTCTTTTGAAGAAATGTCCTCCGAGATCAGCTGAGCATTGTGAAGACATCACATTATTACCAGGCACCACATATTTAGACTTGCTGTCACTTCTCACTACTTTGTGGGCTGAGTAATTGTATCAGAGCTTTCAGCTTCTGCACAGATATGAAATTTTAAAAGGTCTGGTCTCTAAAGGCTGTTATTCAAGCTATATTTTTGTGATTCTTAGCTGACACCCAGATCCTCAATCCTTCATTATGAAATCACAAAGCCCGTCCTGAACTGCTGAAAAATGCCACAGCTGATATTTAGCATACGAAAAAGGTTGTGTTTTGTTTGACCATGCATGGCCTTTTAGTGGTTTTCAAAATAGTCTAAAAGCAGAAATAGCCATTAGAGCTGTTGCCATGCCAAACCTGTTCGATGTTGGGAGCAAAGAAACGGTCACAAAATATAGTCCTGTTTCGCAATATATGTGATTCTTGCATGATTGGACAGTGCATGAAGTGCAGTTGGTTCTGACAAAGCAGTTGTTTTAGAGCCACAATTTTCTGCCATATTGTATCGACATAACTTGTGTTAATGCACCAGGAAGGCATTGGTTGCGTGTCGCAGAGCTGCAGTGGATGGAAGCTGCTGTCGGTATCTCCTTTTCACTATTACACAGTATAGCAGTCACACTTATAGCTATTATGTTTAACAAAATGGAAGTGCATGGAAGCATTTGAACTCTTGATATATGCTCCAGCATTTATAACAACTCTTGTTCTCTCACACTGTTTGTTTATGGTTTTGTTTTCCCCAAACAAAGCTGTGTTGCAGCTGATTAGCGTACAGAGAAAAATTTCAAATGTCATTTTGTTTGATGTCAAGATTTGTTAAATTCCTCTGAGCAGCTGATCATATGTCAAATTAATCCACTGCTGCTTTTTGTCACCATCTGCTAACGCAAGTGTAGTTGTTCACACTTGTTTTCCATGTTTGCAGTGATCCGGATATGTTAAGTTTCCGTCTGAAGGCACTAGGAAGTGTACGACATTGGCATGTTAAGTTGCCACTAGTTAGTAATGCATGTATGAAATAGGCTCTATAATTACAACTCGGGAAACTCGAAACATGTGAGCCTTTTTCTGTTGCGAGATTAAGATCTATCCGCAGCAAATTTACAAGAAGTAGGGCTTTTTTTCTTTGTTTATTGTTGTAATGTTTACATGAATAAACAGACAGCACATGGGAGGTTTCCAGTATCATACAACACCTGCTGTACTTCATAGGAATGAAGGACTCAGGGTGCCTTCACTTGTTCTTCCACTCGAGTTTCACCTTGCTAGCTGGTGTCCATGAGTTGATTCATCCTCTCACCTGAGGAAGCCTCTCTGCCCTGCTGGGCGTGTACTCCTGTCTGACCCTGATTTGCTGTTGACACTGTTGGTAGTTAAAAGGACCTTCAGCTAGATGATGACATAGGAGTCTGTCAGACTGATTACTGTTCACAAGACAGTTCAAAGTGTGTGTGCCTGGGTGTGCAAACACGTACGTGCATATTTGCTGAGACTCCTGACGCCTTTAGCTTACTTCTTCTGGCCCTTATATGAGGCAGTGTCGCTGCTTTGTAACCAAGACCAGCTGGGGATGACAGGATTTGTTAAATTACAGTTGTTTTTGTTGGTTTTGCCTGCAGCACAATATTATCTTACCCCATTACTGCTCGTCTTAATGACTGTTTACTCTTTTTTTTATAAAGGCTCACCTGCCATCTTCCAAACAAAATACATATACAGTATTTTTTGTCATGGCATAATATAACTCTGCTTTAAAAGCACTTCTACTGAAGGTGGACATGTTTTTTTCCTTGTTCATGGATCTTTCTGGGATTGTCATGGGGAGTGTGTACGTGTTGCAGATAAAACGGATTGTTTTGATTAAACAGCTGATCAAGGTTGTAAAAAAAAATACAAACATTTTTAGAACATGTGGCATTAAAATACACGAACCCCACCGCACACACAACCTGCCCTGCCACGGACGAAGTTGCACAAAAAGTGGACATCGCAGGCGAAGCTTCTCGTGGAGGATGTAACAAACTTTAGACTGATGAGAACAAGTCATGTCGAGAATGGAAAATACAGCTGCATCAAAACACTGTATAAGAAACATGAGATTCTTTTGTGTGATTATTTTTCCAAAGGGTTGTTGCCTGCGCTGTATGAAAAGTGTTGAGGAAATATAGAGGGAGCGCTGTATACAAACACGCATACACACACATGTATAAAGAAATACAAGTTTTTACCAGAAACAATTAATGATTGTGATTAATAATTGTGATCACAAAATAGTCATGATTATTATTTTGGTAATAATCGTGCTTCCCTAGTGTTTATGATTTGGTACGTCTTAGTTGGTTAAATCCAGATTACTGGGATTAATTGGATGGAGAGAAGACTTCTTCTCAAGCCTGCAGGCATCTTTTATCATCTACCTGTTTATCTTGTAATAACAGCACATTGAACATGAGAAAAATCAGAAGTTGAGATAATCTGCAACATCACATTTTTCTTGAGGCTAAAAAAGAAGAAAAAATCTGATGTATTCGAGATGGTGCCGATAGGATTTTACTGTACCTGGTCTAAATGCAAAGCTGCAGATTAGCACTTATACTGAAGCTGCTGTCACACATGCATACCTAGGACTTTGTGGAGAATGTGTCAAAGTTGGTCCAGCCTTTTTGTCAAGTTGCTGTTCACACTTCCATTCAGAGACGTGTCTTCACTGCTGGAAATGAGCGATTGGGTTTGCCTGTCTAGAAAACTTTGGAGGCAACATGTTGCAAGAAGTATACTTTGGATATCACTGTTTTTTTTTTCATAACACATTTAGAAGGCCTGTTTAGGCTCTCAACACCTGGGTTGGTAAAAAAAAAAAAAGTTGGGTAAAGAATGATGCAGCGATTTTGAGAGCATTGGAAGATAAACTATGTTCACACAGCATCTCAACAAGAGGTCTTATGCAGACTTTGCTGATGGGAAAATCTCTGTGCTTTGAGCGTATTGTACAGACAGGTATGTTCACACATCCACAACAACTGAAATGACTGCGGATCAGGTATGAAAATAGATTTATTCTATTGTGAATAACCCTATTCAGTATGGTCATACGTGTTATTTTAACCTTTAAAAGCCACATGTGTAAAAATGCTACAGAGGAACATTTCTATAGCTCTTTTCAGACAGACGTAACTGTCACTTGTTGTTCTTTGGCTGCTCCTGATTGAATATTAGAGTCAATTTGAGCTGTGAATTTGGGATTTTGTTTGTCAGGGATTTGCTTCATCATGATTTCTGGATGAAAATGTGTGTCTTATTGACATATTGATTACTTAAAAATAACCACCGTGTTTCATGCACGGTTATAGTATAACCACAGCAACTAATTATGGTTATACTATAGTCTCTGAGTAAACATCGCGTACGGCGGCTGGATTGTAAACCACCTGAACATGATTCAAATGCCTGGAAAATGTCCGTGGATCACCTGTAGGTGAAGCCAGTGGTGTCCAAAGTCGGTCCTGGAGACATTTCCTGGTGCAGCACACCAAAATCAGACTGTTGAACATGTTTGGGCAGAACTTGAAAACAATCTTGTTGAAGAGAGTCATTTAATTTAAATCCGGTGTGTTGGACAAGGGAGACATGTAAAGTGTGCATTTAAAATTTCCAAATATGTGGCTTGCATAAATAGCAGTATGTTAACAAAGCTCTTACATAGCTAGATTTCATGTCAAGGAAAGTCCAGGTAGAATTATCACTGTGGTTGCCAAAGTGGACATTGCAGATGCTTGGACTGTTGGCCAGTTAGGTTGGCGGCTTCTCCACTGTGAAAACTCTACAGGAACAGAGAGGTTTTGTTCTTAAGGTGGCAAGAACAAGAACTAAGGCTACGTTCAGACTGCAGGGCTTGCTGCTCATATCGGATGTTTTTGTAAAATCCAAATTTTTTGAAAGTCCATTCACATTTCCGATCAAATGTGACTTGTATGTGATCTCCTGTATGAACCTCATGCGCACCAGAAGCGTCCCGCATGCGTAAAAGACACGGCGACATGCAGTGAGCGTGCGTGTGACGTCTTTGTGTTTGCAGAAGTAAATATGGATGGCAGCAGAACATTTGCTATTTTAAAAGTTTTGTCCAAGCGTAGCCACAACATTGTGAATGGGTTAGTTTTAAAAAGACATCTACGGAAGCAGAAAGTAAAAGTTTCGGCCAAGGCCTTTTGTTGAGCTGTGGCAGCAACAACTATAGAGAGAAACGTTTGGGTACGGAGTTGCAGTCAGGATAGGTGGGAGAGTGATATAAGCGCATTTACCGATAAAGATTTCATAAACAGCAAACGAAGAATAATGACGTTTGTCGTGGATTAATGCGACCTGACCGTTCAGACTGAAGTCGCATTGCAAATGATCAGATCCATATTGGATTTAGGACCACATATCCAAGCAGCCTGGGTTGCATTTGAAAATATCAGATCTGCGTCGTTCAGACTGTGAAGAAAAGATCAGTTACAGGTCGCATAGGGGCAAAAACACCAGATTTAAGTCACTTCAGCCTGTAGTGTGAACGTAGTCTGTTTTCTTTTGGTCCAATTAATAAAGAAAATCAAGAAACTTTGTCTGCAATGGCTTGGAATGCGTCTGTGTTTTCATATCCCACGTGTTGTATAGATTGTCGTGCTTAACCACCTCGGCCAGTTGTTCCTCATTACCATCCATTCAAATGGGAATGACTGCTTTCCGCTTTTCCACATTACCCAAGCTCACTTCAAATTCCCATCAAGTCACACAATTGTTCATGGAAAGCACACAAGAGGAAAGGTTCTTCCCTGGTGATTTGTCAAGAAGTTGCAAGAACTCCCGAATCAGGGAGAACATCTCAAGAGCGAGAACAGAGTTCTCTGTTCTTGTGTAACATTGTATCTAACAAGCTTTATTCTGCAGCTTTGTGAGAGTCTGTGTTTTAGAGAAACTGCAAGAAAACAAAATAGTGGAACACTCAACCAACTCTAGAGTTCAATATGAGGAGATGTAAGAAAATTGTTAGTCAGGATTAGCAAACTTTACACAAACAAACAAATCACCATTTACTGACTTACTGCTGTTTTCTGCTAAATTATGTTGGCAAAAATGTTGATGTACTAGTCAGTAAATTTAATTAGTCATCAATCTGACGTCTCCTTGAAAAACATTGCCAGTCCACACATAACAGAAAGACTTCTGTTACTTTCACTGCAGCTGACGAATGGCTGCTACACTTGTGGCAAGGCAGCGCAGAAGGGATGGGTCTCAGAAATAAAGATGTTTGTGGAGATTTTTCATCGGAATTACTTTACCGTTTATACAGTCTGCTCCTTGTTTATTCCTGTACATAAGATACTGTTGGCATCATTTACATCCATTGCTTGTTATTACCTATAAACTCCATCTCAAGTCTCTTCCTTTAATCTCCAATGACTTAAAATGTCTTAAAACATAACATTTATTTGAGAAGATTTATTCCCCTTTAATTGTGTTTTAAATTACCTTAAAGATCAAAAGCCAGTTCTTTGTTTTATTTATTTATTTTACTAAAAAAAACACTTAGTTGGTCTTTTCCATTCAATTTTCCAGGTGTTTATGATGCTGTGTAGGAAAGGGTGTACTTACTTTTTGCTCATCAAACAAAGAAAATCCTCACAAACACACTTCTTTGTACTCATATTGCCTTACAGGCAGAATATTGTTTCCAGTTGGCCTCATGCATCACCACTGGACTAGCCCGCCACCTTGAGTTGCGTATGTGTTATCAGAAACTGCGATAAATGCACTGATTAAATAAAAAAAGGTTTGGTACAAACAGCTTCACCTCACAGGAAAAACATGCAGAATGAAACCTGTGACCCAGCATGCCTAAAGGTTCACCACAAGATGAAGACAAAGGCAACTGGGTTTAGTTAATGGTATTCTTTGATGTGGCATCGTATGCACTGCTTATGACTGCAGTCTTGCCTGCAGTCAGAGCAGTTCGGAGATTGAGGTGGTTTTCTGGAGGAAAACTTACCACTAAAATTCAGTACTTTGAGGATTTTTTTCCCCCAAGTTTTGAAGTTAATCTGGACCACACACTGGATATAAACCTATGACTTTTTGGACATGCTACTAGGATTGTTTTTAGCCTGGCTGCACACACACCTATTACATGATCAAGTGCAATAAGTAGTGAGTGTTATTCAGTTGTTTGAGAAGAACTGAAAATAATTATAAATTATGAAGATCCATTATGAATGATGCTATTTCATCTGTCACAGGTTGTTTGGGAGTTGCATAGATGTTGCCCTGGTAATTAAAGCTTTGAGGCATCTGGGTCAACCCTGATGTTTTTGTATACTGAAAGTGACGAAGGTTGCTTGTATAATAGAATTTAATATTTATTATATTTTGACACAATTCATGTTTTTTTTCTCCTCAATCCAAAACACAAACTAGAAACACTGTAATGTTTTACTGCATTTACGTAACAAAATGTCTTTAAAATTAATTGTAAAAATGTATTTTTAATTAGTTTTTTCGTGTCCAGATTAATGCTGATTATACCTGATTCATTTAACTTGATTTAGTAACAATGTTCGTTCCTTTTAACTTGCACTAACTTTCCTATTTGCTTTGAAACTGGAACTGGAAATTGATTAAATTATTTAAACGTTTATTGTTATTGATGCACGAATAAGTTATGCTTTGATCCATATTTACTCCTAATAAAACTTCTTACTGATCTTTTTTGTAAAATAAAGATTGCCTTTCTAAATTGGTTCTTTGCCATTTAAATTGAGATTTTATAAATGTTTCTGCATATTGGTCACTTTTAGAATTATATTTTGCACTAAAAAAGACTTTAGATATGGCACCAAGGTCAAGATAGATACCTTCCATAAAGGATCTGAAATGCACAGTCTCCAAGCGCCAAATGCAAATAAATATTCTTTTTGGCGAGTAAATGTCAGAAGGCTATCCGTCACATGGCGAGATGCCAAATTTGGCATGTTCTTAAGTTTTTATTTAGGTAGATTTATTTTTTTATGTTCCTCTACTGTCTGCATGTGTCAACAATCACACTGATGCAAATCATACTTCTGTTTAACGTTTCTTAGTTAATTAGCATCAATACCTGGAGATTTTTAGCTGGAGCCAGCCGGGTTTCCTAAAGAAAGCACGATAAAATGGAAGATAAACCAGCCGGGCCTACAGTCCCAACCAGAAAGTTCAGTCAAAAGTGACGATATGAAGATGGCGGTGTTGTAAGACACAGCAGCTGTCAGATGAGATGTTCTCCTGAGATCAAGGAGGATGATCCCACTAAGGCTGTAATGCTGTGGGACAAGGAGCAGGAGGCCAGACTTCATGGACTGTGGAAAAGCATCCACAGAATAGAGACATAGTAGAGTGACGATTTGGAATTTAGGTTCAGTGAAAGAATTCTGACATTACCAGTTTATCAAGAAAAAGTTTTATCTTAAGTTGCTGAGGCTTCCTCTGAGTGATTTTGTATTTTAGAAATAACATGTGCTGAAAGGTAAAGCCAAAAAGTTCATTTCAGACACTGCTTCCATACTCTTATTGTTTGAATCTTGAACACTTGTTGTACGTCATCGGCTTTGGTTGTTATGTTTCACAGAAAGGAAGTTGACCTTCATCTAGAGGTGAATTTTACAGGGGGAAAGTGCCGGCTGCATACAGAAAACCAGACCTCACTAGATGGTGTTGTCTTTGTGTGAGCTCGTCATCATTTTCGTTGGCTTGTTGAATGAGCCTGTCTAGATGAAGGGGTGAATTTTCCCATGGGTCACTGCTGCAAATACAAATCTAGCAGAGGTGCTGACGGCTGCTGTCATGTTTGAGGCGAACAGGCCAGGACTTCATATGCAGCAGTTCCTTATCACGTAGAATTTCCAAAGTTGCACTTTTACCATGGCTTCGGGTCTCGCCGTATCAGAGCAGTTTTAAAGCCGACACACCAGCGCGCACACACTCGCTCTCATTCCAGCCTGCTTGTGGTCAGACACAGCTGTGGATAGAAACTCCAAACACTCACATTCTCTCAAATGTACACACGGTCCTCCACATGCCTGCTTTTCAACTTCACCCAAACTGAGAGGCTTTCAAACTTCATGTCATGTCAGTCACACCCTCACAGTTATTTGCACATGCCCACTCATGGCGGAAAGGCTTGTTTATTTCCTTTTTAAACAAGTGACCACACGCATACATACACAGAGCCTAATTTAATGTATTCAGCTTTCACTGATCTTTTCCCACAGTGTGTAGAGCAGACTAAAATCAGTGTGTGCACAGTTAATGGTTATCACAAACTGGTATGAAATGGCCTCATTAGTGGGAGAGTTAACTTATCAGTCTGAGACTGGAGATATAAGCGACTGGCTAGTTTCCCAGAGGAATTCATATTGTTTGCACAGTTGATGTGTTTACAGTGGCGTGAAAATGAACGTCCCAGCCACCAAGCTGTCTGCTTCTGTGGCAAATTACACCAAACTATGCCCTACGAACATTTAAATCTTGAACCAAATCCAGGTTTAAACACTAATATTGGCATTCGGGCCAAATTTATCATTGGGCGTGTAGGTTTGTCAGAACTCGCTGGCTTTTTTTTTTTTTTTGCAACTTAAAATAAATTTAACATGTAATAAAATCTCTTAGACTCTGACACCAACTTGTAATCTGAGTCCTTATTTTTCTTAGATATTTTATTTATTTATTTTTATTCCAAAACTCCATCTCTCTTTGTGGCCCATGCAGCAACTTAGCATGCCTACGCCATGCAGTAAGATTTTCCAGAGCACCCCTCCATATCTTCCCAAGCAAAGGGACTGATTATCGGCAGGGCAGAGGTAATGCGGCTCTGCTCAGCATTAATTGGCTGATTAACAAGAGGACAGTTTAGCACTTCACTGTCCCACACTCGGCCCATTAATCAAGAGGGAGGCAGTGCCAGCTGAACGGCTGCCAACAGCGCTGCACATAAAGAGAGCGAGAAGGTGTGGGTTCAGCACACAGCTAAAGGGAAGCTGTGATCCACGCTTTGGCCAGGCTGTGTACTGCAGTTTGCAGAGCAGTGCCTGTGAGGAGCAAAAGGATTATGTGGTGTACGGCAGCGGGATGAAACAGTTCTGGGGTTTTGAAGACTAAAAATGATTTTAAAACATCGTTGGCTGGTTACCAGTACAACATGTTTCATGATGCATGTGTTGAGAGTAGCTGTGAAAACATGGAAAGGAAGACGATGTTGATGTTTTATCAGAGGTGATTTGATCTATTTTTTTGTGTAAAGGAAACATTTCTACAGAAGATGAGAGGATGATGAGCCTCAGATGCAGCTGCTAGTTGTTTGTATGCGCGCTTTTAGTTTTTCACCTGCGCTGCAGACAGCCTGATCTAAATGGTACGTTATCTGTGATGGAAATGCGTCCAACCTCCTCTTATTTGGAGGGTTTTTCAGACAGTTTATCTTTTTTAACATTTAGCCTCTGACACAGACATGCTCTAAGATTCATGCTAACGGATTAATAAGTACTTTGAAAGTGTTTAACAGGTTGTTCAGGAAGGTGGTGTCTGATCACAGCATTTCTCACATAACTCCAAGATTCATTGCAACTCCAGAGGCGCGAGTTACATTTCTCTTGACAGCAATGTGGCTCTACTAGCACCACACAGAAACATAACATCGATCCAGCATACAGGTTTTTTGTGTGCATGAATGTTTGTTGTGACTTCTGTTTTGTCTTGTGTTTTTTTCATTTTATTTAACTTCAAAGCATTCAATATCTGCTCAAATCATTTGACTTCAGAGGCGAGCTTAAGCTGTTAATCTCTGCCTTCTTGTTTGTCAAGTGGCTGATCAGAGACAGTTCGCAGTTGGTGTTGAAGAACGCTTTGTGCTTTGAGGGCTGTCGTGTTTGGGATCTCTTATGTTTGGGATCTTTTTTTTTCTTTTCTTCCTTTAAAGTAGACTTGGCTCGCATGCATTTGAGCACGGCCCACCAGTGCGGATGTTTGAGTCCGCCATTCAATTCCAACGTGCAAACAGGTGACATTCTGACAAGCGATGACTTGTGATTGTTGGTTTTAGGCTGTGCACCTGGGTTTCCCTCATCAGAGCCAAAGAGACGCTGTTAGGGCCAGCTGATGTTTCTGTGAGTCAAAGCCTCACAGCTGCTTCGCTGTGTCTGTTCCCTGTGTTTAGACACACTCTTGCCTCTTAAGTAAACACCATAAACGCACAGTTTGTCGCTGTTCTCTGGCCATCCATGATTCTTGTAGTGTTTTTCGCTTGCTATGTCCTCATGCAAGCAGTCTTTATGCATCATAATTAAGTGATTTTACAACATTTACTAAATTAAAATAAATAATTTTTAACAAACAATTTGCCTTTAAATGATGCTTAAATTGCAGTCATTGAATTGATACAGTTCCTGGGTCTGTGTAGCCATAAATAACCTTATACAAAGCTTTTTTTTTTTTGTCTTTGTAAGCTTCTGAATTAGAGCAGGAAATGGCTCCCCACAGTCTGTTATAATTTGAGACCTGGTGGATGGGTCACGTTCGGTCTTTGATAGCACAGAAGATCTGAAAGCTAAACTTTTCCTCACCTTTGCGCCATGGTCATGTCTGCCTTCCATCCCCGTCATTTGGCAGATAATTGGCCCAGCCATTCTGGGGTTTGTCTACGTGCATTTGTATTTGTAATTGGAAACAGAAGCCGTCTCTTTATAACTTCCAGTTTAGCGCCGCTCTCATCTCTGTATGTGTTTAATCAGTATAACCATCATGATTTATTGATATGGTTTTGTCCATTATTGAGGGAGTTCTATGGAAATGTGCATCCCATAAGTTAGAAACGTCATTGAATAAATAACAGCTGAATTGCAGAGCTGTTCAAATGATTTACAACCAGTCTCAGGTGATTATTTTATCGCAACACATTAAAACAAACAAATAACCAGAGTCTGACTGAGTTTTTTAGGCATTGTTCATTTGACTTCTAACCGCAGTATTATTGGTGATCCTGCGGATTAAGTGAGGCTGTGGGGTAGGGGTGGGAAAATCGAATAAAAAAAATCGGAAATCCGGATTTTTTTTTTTATCTCAATTTTTAAATGAATTTTTTTTTGTTAAAAAAAAATCTATTTTTTTGTCATTTTTATTGTTTTTTATTAATCTTTTTACTTGTCTTCTTGGGAATTATAGCAGCAGAATGATGGTCTGACGACTGTGTTGTTTTTTCCTCATTGAAATGAAGAAAAATGGCAAGCAAAAAACAGGGTTTTTTTTGTTTTTAATCTACAAAAATCAGCAATATTGGAGAATTGTGAGAATCACAATTTAAATCGAATCAGCACCCAAAGAATCAGAATTGAATCGAATCGGGACAAAAGCATGTCGGCATACCCCTACTGTGGAGCTCCTTCAACCCTCCCTAACCCTAAAAGCTGCACTAGAGCTGAATTTTTTTTACAGATGTTTCATTTTTCTTTGCCATCCCATGCAGAAGAAAGGATATCCTCAGCCATACCATGTTCACTTTAAAGCAGTCTGGTGTCATTGTGAAAAAATGCTACTCCTGTCAGAAGTGGCTCATAATCGTTGACCTCCGCCAGTTAATTACGCAGTGGAGTTGTGTAGACTCAAAGCAGCTGAAGGCTTGTAGAGTCCGACCCATCCCAACCGCCAGACCTACCTGTAGCAGCACAGATGCGTGCATTAGAAAAGGCAAGTGGCCCAATTATTTTATTGCCGTCACTGTAACACATGGCTGTGATCGGCGGAAATAATGACATGGGCTGCGAGGGCCGCTGATAGGAACCAGATGAGGACCTCAGAGAGGGAAGAAAGGAGAGTAGGGCTGGACAAACTGAAGTGACAGCACAGCGCCTGCATTCAGGCCCTCAGCGTGATTGACATCCATATTAAATCACCTGCACACACACACACAGATAGACAACTCCTACAGGTGTGTGTCTCTGGAAAGTTCCTGTGTGACTTCCTGCGTTCAGTCCTGCATTGCACAGTAAACTTCTCCTCTTTTGTGTTTTTTGTTCATGTGGGATTATGTTATTGGAAACTAAGTGGATCTGTTTTATGTGCGCAGAGCTGCAGCGAGTTTGGCCCTGGGCCTGCTCCAGGCCTGGCTCGGCTCAGCAAAGCTTTGCTTCAGCCTGGCCACAAAGTGCATTTCTCTCTCATGCGGCCCCTGACCTGTTGACGCATTTCCTGACCCAGGAAATAGAATTAACACCTCTGTCTGGGCCTTGGGGTCCGAAAGCTTCATACACAGCTGTGCATCAGCCCAGCCCAGCCCAGTCCAGTCCAGTCCAGATCCAGCAGACCAGTGCCCCAGTGCATCTCAACCAAAGACGGAAAAGAGAAGTTTGAGGGTTTTTTTTTGATGGAGCTCAACAAAGAGAGTTTATTCCAATGTTAATTTTAAAGTCTTTGTATGTTCCAAGTCTCTGACTGCTGCAACTTGAGTATAAAAAAAGGAAATTTACCAATTTTTATTTGTTTTGTACAACCACAGATGCTTTTTTTTTTACTTAAACTATGGTAACATCATTTTAGTTATTGACTAAAGGATAATCAGTTAATCAGATAATCATTTCAGGTCAAACTACTGAGACGTTTGTGTGTTGCTCATGTAAATTACAACGTAGATTCAGCTTTTATTTTATACAATCGGTTTGCTTCTCATATCACAAAGCTGATGCGAGTGTCTCGGTTGGTCAGCTATTAAAGATGCAGATCAAATGCAGTTTATTCCATTAGGATTTTTTTGTTTCCTTCGAGAATATTCTTTGCCAACGTCATGATGGCAGTAAATCTGGAAACTGTGGTTTCAGAAAAGTAAAGTGGATTATCTGTTTATTAGATATTTTATGTGAAGTATATATCAAACAAGCTGCATCCTGATTTTTCCACAGTGTAAGTACTTTATCTGTTTTCTTCATTAGCCCAAGGCTTTTATCGAGCAAGTAAATACACACATTTAGGCACATTTACACACACACATACACACAGATTAGCCAGTTCCTGTGTTTAAGCACCCCATATGTTTGCGTTTTAGTCACACATTGCCAATCGCATGGGAGCACTTTGAAGCATACTGCTCCAGAGCAGATCATAAAACAGGAGTATAAGTAGTTTTTCACATAGTACTATCCCAGAACACCCCCCCCCCCCCCACCCTACCCAACAGCTCCGTGCCGCCACCTTTCACCTCCACTCCATTTACTGTAAAAAAATGCAGGATGAGCATTCAGCCCGCAGTTCTTCTGTGATCCTGATTAATGTCGGCAGAGGCAGCGATGGCGGAAGTCTCATGTTTTGCCTTTATGATACACGCTGAATGCTGTTAGGAATGAATCAAGCTGCCTTATAACTCTATGTATTGTATTTGTGTGTATGCTGCAGTAACATGTTTGGTGTTGTGTCTCCGCAGTACTTTGAGGTGCCCTTCGACTCCAACATGAACCGCACAAAGAACCGTCCGCTGGTCAGAGGACAGATCAGGTACCTTTTTGCTTTTTCAGCAGTTTTCTCTTAAGAAATTCGGCATGGAAGCGCCATCTGCTCTTTATTCTTTCTTAAAAAATATGACCTGAGGAGGAGAGAACTGCAACAGCTGAGCGGTACTGTTTGACAGCTACTCGGTCACCCAAGTTAGCTCTCAAACCGTGTTCTCTTGCTCACTGACCTGATCTTTACCTTGTACTTCAGTGGGATATTCTGTTCCTGAGGGTGAAACATGACCTAAGAGCTTGTGGTGTCGAAGTCTGTGTGTTTTTCCAGGCAATAATGTCCAGAAAACTGCAGCTCAAATAAAACGGCAGCATATTAATCGCATCTAGCTTTAATTATTGGTTTATTATGGGGTTGAATCAGTCTGCCAGCAGGGCTGAGGTTCTATATAACACCTGTCAGGTATCATTTTAAGTGTTAACAAGTAGAAAAGGAGGAGGAATGAGATAGATGGTTGGTCGTGGTTTACTTGACCACCCTGACTCTGATAGCTCTCCTGTTTAGATGACAGATAACCTCTGTGCCGGTGCTCAGTGAACTCTATTCACCGCCACGTTCCTGCAAATCTCTCTGACTGGAAATGCTTGTCTCTACCTGCCGCTCAGTCAGACTGTCAATCTCAGGCAGCAGCCGTGTGCAGAGACATTTACTGATGCATGAACCAAAGGAAAAACAGATGAAAACCGCGTCTTCACACGTTGTTAGTGACAGAAAAGTGCATCTGTGTTTAACCTGGTGACCTCAGATGGTTTAAGAAAAACCTTCAACTGCATGTGACAACTGCAAAGTGAGAAAGCAGCCTGCTTGTGCCATAACTGGAACCTAACTTTGAGCTCCCTTAATGACATTCTGTTTAAAAGTGGATGTTGATGCTGTTTGGATGGTCATTGAAAATATTTTGTGACTGTCTAAACACAGAAATTTCTCTCCGGCTTTTAGCCCGTCTGAAGAGACGAGGTGTATGCAAGTCTGTCTGTCAGTGAGGCACATAGACACACACGGTCTCTTTCTCTCTTTGCCCATCTGCCTTCTTTTCCATCACATATACAATCTTGTGTGAAGACGGAGAGCATTTGGGAAGCCGGACCGTCTTGTTAAACAAGCTGTCAGAATGCCACATCTTACACATTCGCCATGTTTTTTCTTGGTTGCGGCCAAATTGTGTTCCTAGTCTGTCTCTGCTTGTGCTGCCAAATGTTTGGAATGGTTTGTTGGGACAACAACCATTTCTTTTCCCACCTTTTTCGTAATTTTAGCCTTTTTAAGTTCCAGGTATCCTCATGCGGTATGTCGTATTATTGTGCAGCAAATATTCAGTCAAAGCTCAAAATGACTAAGTCAGCGAGAGTCATAGAGTCTTGGAGGATTCTTCCATTTAGCTTTTGATCACGTTTTTGACTAAAACTTTAGTGTTTATTTAACAGTATGTCTTAATTTACAGATGACCTAATGGGGTTCATGGTAGGGCTGGGCGATTAATGGGATTTTAATCTCAAATACGATCTGGGTTTTCAACGATCATAAAAATCAAAATATTTTTTTCTTTGCAGTTTTCTCTCCTGCTGTCTTCAGTTGCTAATCAAGCGTCACTGGCATTGCAGCATTGGCATGAAACATACACTGAAGCCAACGTAAAATAGTTCCTATATAAGCGGTAAAAGCGGATTAAACAACTCTGAACCGTGCATTAGACGGTTAAAATGCGCGACACGGAGTCGAGATCTCAATTTCAGTCAAAATAATCATGATTATAATTTTTGTCATAATCGAGCAGCCCTAGTTCATTTCAGCGTTTGGTTGAGCGGATCTCATGCTGATAGATGCTGACAGCAGGTGCAGCATGTGTGAGTTCAGAAGGCTGTTCAGAGGAACAAACCGTCCGATCATCATCATCGTCATCACTTTCTACGTCCACGTCACACCGGACAGATTGTTTTTCTCCACTGTGATCTCTGTGTCTCAACAGGAAAACAAACATATACAGAGAGTTTATAGGACTCTAACTGAAACCTACTGTAGCCCCAGCTGAACTTGAAACCTCCTCCTAGTCTGCATGGACTCAAAGTGGCTTCTGACTTGTGCATAATCAGGCGCCTCAAGGGAGGCTCCTGTACATCGGTTGCCATTAGTCTTTCCATGTTTGCCTCATAGCTGTTTTAATGTTACTCTGAAGGCTTAAGCCACGCTATGATGCTACGCTGGTGTGTTAAAGTCAGGAAGATTTCTCTTAGGAAAGTTATCAGGAGTTTACTGATCCTCCAAGCTGTCTCTTATCTGGAGGGAAGTCTGGCAGTATGCATACACCCTCCCTCCACAACAGTCTGTCGCTCTTTACATCACCACCACTGTCCAGACGTTGAGTCCCTTCGAGGCTGCGTTTTTGACCGTGTGGATATGAGTTGCTAGATATTGTAGACCTTCACGGGTGAAACGATACTTAATGTTGAAAAGACGACATGGAAAATATTCAGTTCAAGCAGCTGCTTTGTGCAGGTCTGAAATGGTTTGTGAACCTCTTCTGCATCAAGCCGTTTCAGGGACTTCTGTAGATTCTAGCTAGCAGTCGTGCAAGTTGAACAACGTGATTTTATTTCTTTTACCTGCTTTTACATAATGTTTTACAACATCTCAACTTCTTTGTCAACACAGCTTGATTCTTAACATTTTTGTCACATTAATACCTTGAAGTTTGGTTTTAACAGCTGTAGGTGGAGCCGATGAGACAACGTGTGTTTTGTTTGACTTAATTTATGCAGAGCAGATTTTATGCTCAGTTTTTACATCAATAAGAAGGGACATTAAGGTATGAATGAAATGAAAATAAATGAAAATGAAAAATACTTTATTAATCCTCAAAGGGAAATTCATTTTAAAGTATTTAGTCTCAAAGTATTTAGCTCTTTCTGCGTTATATGCACCTTGACTTTATATAAATCCATGTTTTTCCTTGGATGCCTTTTGGATCCTGTGTTAGCCCATAGTTTCAGTCCAGGTAACCATGTTGTAAATATGTGCACCCCCCTCCTTCACTCTACATTCGAACCTCCGGCTTTGATCGTGCACTAACCACATGGCCACATCTTAGCCTTTCTGCGTTGACATCACCCACCTGACGTTATGACTGCGGCTTTGTCACAGTGTTATCTCAGTACAGTAAACCTACGTCAGGCCCTGTGGCGTACCCCCTTCCCTGACTGAGCCAGCCCACAACCTGGCTGTCAACAGCCTGGAGCCAGCCTGCATGGCCCCACCTCAGCCCACATAAAACAGACATAACACCACTAATCACATTAATGCAGCGACCTCACTGCACGGCCACCACACCTAAATGAGTCCTGTTTGCTCTGCGTTGGGTCAAGATTTTAATCTGCTCTCTCTTTAATTTGGGCATCAGTTGCTGCTGAATTTGAACCAGACCTCACCGTCGCTGCTTTCAGTTAGAGAGGAGGAGGAGGAGGAGGAGGAGGAGGAGGAAGAAGAAGAGGAGGAGGTTTCCATCCGGCTGAAAGCCTCAGCATCGTGGTTTTCTTCAGCTAGTTTTGATCTCGCACATGCTCTTCATCTTCCAGGGTTACTTTTATCCCCAACAAACTCTTATCAGATGAGTTTCCCCCCGAGCCTCTCGTATTGGCTGCTGACTGCCGGTCTCCGTGGGGAGGCGAGGGGGGGTCTGTGCTCAACATGCACTGCTATCATCGTCTTATCTTGTGTCAGCACAAGCCCACAATACTTTATCATCCCAGATTTCCCACAATAGTCACGAGCTTTTCTCCCATCAGGATCTGTGTCGTGTAACCTGTCCCCTCAGTTTCTGTCCAGTCTCTTCATCCTGCTGCTTTAATTGACTGTTTTTTTCTTTTTTCTTTCCTTATCAGCCCCTTTCACGCGGTGTCATTTGCTCTGGCTTGTGGCATTCCTGGAGTCGCCCTCCTCACACTGGTGGTGAACCCTCTGACAGGCTTCCTGGGTTTCCTCAACATCCTCCTGTACACCTGCTGTTACACACCACTAAAGAGACTGAGCATCACCAACACCTGGGTGGGAGCAGTGGTGGGAGCGATACCTCCTGTGATGGGCTGGACCGCTGCCACAGGCTGCCTGGAACCAGGTACCATGTCTGGTTTTCATAGACATCTGCATACTTACACACACCCTTGTCTTGAGATTTGTTGTGTTTTCATTTTACCTGCTAAAAATGATCCGTTCCAGGATTTATCAGCAGCCCCAGAGAGAGCAGGTACTAAATGTGTAAATATCATGAGTCGTCTGGTTTTCTCAGCTTTTAAATAAACCACTTTGTGATGAGGTTCAAATAGCATCATGTTGTTTTCAGTCTGTAAACATGGCCGACTTCAAGTTCAGGAAGTTATGTTTAGCTTCTAAGACTTAACTTCGTGTTTGCAGATGCAACCGGCTACACTGCAATGATAACTACTCACATGCTACTTGCATATAACCCTTATTACATAGGACTCCATTAGAGGGCTGTATAAAAGAACTCAGAGCAGATAGAGTTGCTGAATTTGTCGATCCCCTCACCTTAATTCTAGTCAGATTGGTTCCCACACTTCCCCTTCTGGTTACTTGTATAATGCAGCTTGCAAATGCAAAGCATTTCTTTTAGAGGACGTGCACGGATGACACTTCAAACAAACTGAAAAATAAACAAGGCAGCCATGATGATGATGAGTAATAGTGATTAGATGCAAGAGTATTTTTGGCTGGAGGCTGCAGTCGTATCTGTTGGGTGTAGAAACCAATAAAAGAAACTACATGTGATGACTTTTACTGAACCAGAATGACAACTGGCTTCTGGCCTTCTATGATGTTTTGCTGGCTTCTGTAAATAAACATGATCTTGGGTTTTAAAAAGCACTTCATATCTTTTAAAGACTTGAAGGATCAAATTGATAATGAATTAAAAACATAATTTAACTGTTTTAAATGCATCGCTTTGCTTTAATCTACCCTGACTAAATTTTTTTATTTTTATTTTTTTTTTTTACCAAGCAGCCGATGAAAGTTACAGATGTAGATTAAATGTTGCACTTTATCTTACATCTTCTCAGAGTTTCACTCCTATAGACACGCTTCAGGCTCCTCCCCTGTTAGAAAAAAAATATCAGAGTTTTGGGTCAGACTAACTTCACCTAGATTGACTGATTTAAGACATTTTTTTACTCATTCAGCATCTTTAAGATGTAAACCGTCCTAAAAATGTAGCGCCGTTTGAATCAACCTTAATTACACCCTGAGACACACTCGCTTGCAGCGTTAAACACACGAGCTGACTTCACCAGTTAAATATGGAAACCTGAAAGCTCACCTGTAGAGAATGAACAGGCAGAATGAACAAGAAGCAGCGCGTGAATGAATGAGGGAGTGTAAGGGAGGCGATATAATCATGTTTGGACCTCACACTGCAGGATGCTTTATGCACATATGATACTTATGTAGATGCAATCTGAAGGGAACGTAGCCACATTTTAGTGAATGCATCAATATTTCTGCTCCAACAGCTGGACTCGGTGTGAGTCTGCATCCTTGAGAGAGGTGCTCCAGTTCAAACAAAACATTGTATGTAGAAGTAGAAGAAGTTGGTACCATGGTAACTAGTTAAATGCATTAAAACTTTTTTTTAATGACTCTACCTTTCTGTCTACGTTTATTCATCTTTTTTTTGTCAAAGTGAAGCCAGTTACGGTCAAAATGAGCAATAATTATGAGAAAAGCAAAACAACAAGCATTTTTTTCACCGGTAGAACTCGTCCTCGGCTCCGGGTGAAGGTGAGCGTGTACTTAGCTGGATCTGGAATCGAGATACTAGCCTTTTTATTTTTTTCTCCCAACATTTTTTTCATAATAAATTGACAAATCCACAAAACAATTACAGAAAATCTACTCCAGAGTTCCAGCAAATCCCACACAACCGTTGTTTTACATTTTATGTAAAAAAGAAGAATTAATCTTATATCTTTCATCCCCACCTTTAGGTCTAGTTAGGGTTTAGAAAACTCTTTTGTTGTTGTTTACATGTTAGTTTTTATGGAAAAGTAGGTCCAAATGTGTGTGTTCACATCAGAATCTGCTGGTTTTCCTGTAATATTTGCAACGTGGAAACGTCATCTTTAGTCAGTTTTAGTTAAACGTTGATGCTTTCATCTACAACTCATCCAAAATTACAATTTTATCTCAAAACTTGACCCATTTTTTTATTTAAATAACAGCTGAGTTACCGATTAGGACATTAAAGTCTGCAGCCTCCTCAGTCAGCGCCATTAATCCCCTCCTTTACTCTTTCATCCCTCCCTCCGTCTCCCCTGCAGGTGCTTTGTTGCTGGGCGGTTTCCTGTACAGCTGGCAGTTTCCCCACTTCAACGCTCTCAGCTGGAACTTGAAGGAGGACTACTCCCGCGGCGGCTACCGCATGATGTCCGTCACCCACCCCGCCATGTGCCAGCGGGTGGCGCTGCGCCACAGCTTGGGTCTGATCGCGCTGTCGACCTTGGCGCCCGTTCTCGACGTCACCACCTGGACCTTCCCCATCATCTCCTTACCCATCAACCTGTACATCAGCTACCTGGCCTTCCGCTTCTGTCACAAGGGAGACCGAAACAACGCTCGCAAGCTCTTCTTCTGCAGCCTCTGGCACCTGCCCATGCTGCTGCTGCTGGCGCTCACCTGCAAGAAGCCCAGCAGAAATCAGCAAGATTCAGCGCCTTCACCCCTCCCACTGCCGGCTAATTAGCGTCATCACGGCCCCGAAACCTTCAAAACAAAACCAGGACCCTTATTTTAACCACAAAAGTCCTTCAGACTCTGTGTGATGGACATGATGTTTGGCCTGTGTTTGATTTCAGGAAATGAGCCGGAAAAATTGGAAAAAAAAAAAAGACTTCTTAAATCAGGTTGTAATCATTTGAATGTGTGTGTGTGTGTGTACTGTAAATAATCTGTATTTATTTATAAAGGGTCTCACCAGTTCCTCTCCATGTTGTACATGACTGATGTTGGATGACGTTGTACGGTAACTTACAGATCCACGGAGGTGTCTGCAGACGCTGCGTTTCTCAAGTGCAGATCGCTGATTAACTCTTTGATTTTTAATGAGAGTAAAATTAGGGCAGTTTTTATTTAATTCTCATTACTTGACGGTTTGTAAACCTGCAGTTTGCTTCTTAGCAAAACCACCTAAAGATGCTTTAATTCAACATGCGCCATTCTTTACCGCCTGTGAGATTCAAGGGCAAATAAACACTTTATGATTATAACGTGTCTCTTGTCGTCATATAGTCCTGTCAACATCCAGCAGACATGTCATACTTATCAGATAAGAGCTTGTTAGGTCGTGCTGACTCAACACGCACATTGTGTATGGATTTAAGTATCAATTATGACCTGGGTGGATTTCCTCCCTTTAAGCATAAAAGTCCAGCTCTATTTAGCAGGCCACCTCTGCACCTGTCAGTCAACATGTGCTCCCCTTCAACCCTTTATCCCTAGTTTTGGTTTTCAGTTACATTTCCATCACCGCACTCGGAGAAACGAGCACCCACTTTCCCCCTTTGCGCTGCCATCCTCCCTTCATAAAAAGGGGGCACTGCTGGATTTAGCCAAGGCCAAAAGACCTGAAGCAGCGCGGTGTCCTCGTAAAGCGTCTGACCGGATACAGAGTTTCACATCGGAGGGTGAGAGTGGAGCGATGGAGCCAGCTGTTGCAGTGAGGAGGGGGGGAAAAAAATCAAATGCAACCTGTGTAGAGATAGAATGTCGTTTCTGACCTCAGTGGCTCAAAGTGATGTCCTGTCATGCTTTACAACATCCGCTGCTGCAGAGGTGCTCTGCTGACTCTCAGCTCTGCCCTCTTTTGTTTCTTAAAACTTTTCTGCTGCTTCCTGAAGCTGTTTCAGACGTGTAGCTGAGCTGCTGCAAACATCATTCATCACATTGTGCAAGTGAAATAATCATCCAGCATCTGAGATTAAGGTAAAGTCTCACTTTTACATTAATATTAAGTAAAGGTTTTGGACAAGTTATCAAAAAAAAGGAGCTGCTCAAAAAGATTTGTTGCAGACCAGCATTTTTATTTTCTGCTAGATTAAAAGTTGGTTTTTGGTTTGTATTTCTCTAAGATGTTATTTTGATGAGCTATTATTAAATTGTACTTATTTCTGCAACAGACCTCATAAATTGTCTTAAAATAAATATATTTTTATTTTATTTTGAAAATGTGTAATCTTGAACTTATATATGTATTTATAACTCAGCTTCTGATGTGTTACATGAACAAGCAGGTGACTGCTATATTAATTTAATTTAATCCATTATCAAACGGGATAAATAAGAAAAAAGCTGCTTTTCTCCTCTTTTCTGCACATTGAACTACAAGTTTCTCCTTTTCTCTGTTAACATCATTCACTTAGTTGCCCCTGTCAGTGCCAGACGGAATTTCAAGGTCGTCATCAAAGTAAAGAGAGAAATGTGTCTGTAAACCAGTTGAGCTTTCTGCTGCGAGCTGGAGTATCCACACCGGGTCAGACTCGCGCCACTGCGGGGAAACTGCACAACAGCTCGGTTTCCACGCGGGACCCTTCCCACACACACTAAAGAAGTCTGACCTCTGGCCTCACTACAAAGGTTGGTTGCTCCATATAAATATATACTTTGAGTGAAAGTACCAAAATCTGTGTGGTAAATACACTCGGGAGGGGGTTTTAAAATGGGGGAAAAAAAGTAACTGATTTGTTTCGTTGCGTGAAAGCAGGCAACAGGTCACTTTCCTTTTGCTTTACAGTTTCACGCGCAAGTCACGTTTTCTTCAACACATAAATGTATTTAGGTGACATTTTGGCTTCAGTTTGGCTTCCCTCTCCATGGCTGAAAAAAAGGTAATTTTTAAAGCATATTTGAAGTTTTAAATGGTTTTACGGTATTAAAACAGAGAGAGTTGCTTTGTTTTTTCTTTTAACAACAGGTTTAAATGACAGGTCTGGTCCGAGTCAGTGACATGTTGGATAGCTTCGTGTTTCTGTTTCCTCTTCCATGAAAACGATTCAACACAAAGAATTTAAAGTAATACAAAAATCAGTCGCGCTTTAAAGACAATTTGTGTTTTTTTTTTAAAAGGAAGAATAGAGTAGTTCACCCATGTTTTTAGCCATTTTTGTTAGCTTCAAGTTTTTCCGGGACATTGTTGCGATTACAAGTAAAAGTTAGCTTCATAATAAATAAATGCCTAAAAAAATTAGTTTAAAAATATTTATCCACTGTAGCAACTTTTTACTCACAAATCTTGTTTTCTAAAAAAAAAAAAAACTTTTTTACCCTCCGTTTCTATTATTTCCCGTTAATATGAAGCAGAAGGACCATTAGAAAACATCTTTTAGTTTTTTTTATAGACTATATACTAGACCCGGTGTAACAGCCTTATGAATAATAATAACAAGAATTTCGGTGATATCCTCATAATCTGTATGTTAACAAAAAAAAAATATATATATATAATTAATACTAAATGACTGAATTAACAAAAAAAAATTACATTTATTTTGTCTACTTTTGAAAAAGCTTTTCCAGTTCTTTTCATCTACCTTTATAAGAACTCAAACAAAATCTCTAAATGCATAAAATCCTATAGAAACTTTTGAAAATTTCTATTTATTGGTCTACTAGTTTATTAATTCTCGCTGCAGCTTTTTTTTTTTCTTTTTGCAGCTACTGGGGGCTCTTTAGTTTATTATATTTATTCATACTGAAACAAAGTTTACACAAATAACATGCCGACTATAAACGTGTAAAAACAAATCCGACTGAAACGTTCATAATTCGCCTAAACTTTCCTGAACAAGTTAGTCCACGGGGACACACAGAAACCTCAGTTAATTGCTAAATAAGAAAGTTTTCCAAACTCTCAGCAGAGTCCGACACGCGCTTCATTTCCATCCCGAGGATCCCACGGCGGGGCCCGCCCATGCTCTTCTCTGATTGGTCCGCTTCCGTTAATAAACGGCTGTGCATTTACATTCCGGGTTCTGATTGGCTGAAGCTGCCGTCATTCATACGTGTAGGTCTCTATAAGCGCCACAGCTCAACCAGCTGCTGTAACAAACCTGAGATGAGGCTGGAGCGGCTCCGCGGAGCTTCTGACGCAGCTCGAGAGTTTGCCCTCGTTCAGCCTTAGTTATGATGAAAACCAAATTCCTCAATGCCTTTTTTCATTCCTGGATTTATCCATCTGCTCGACTACATTCAGAGTAGTTTTTTTATTCGTCAGTTTTTATTTATGTTTTTTTTTTTTAGTTTGAGGTGAGCATGTGGCTCATTTTGCGCGGATTGCAGAGGTGCCACCGGGAGTGAGTTTGGCAAATATGCGCCGCTGGGATTTGATTTCCAACCAAAAGGCTTATGGAATATAGCCTGGTTTGCCACAGTCTGTATGCCTTCTGGTCCAGCCCCGTGAAGAAGAAACTTCTCCTACTCAGCATCATGTTTTTAATCTGGGTATACATGCTGTACTCCTGCGTGGGCTACTGCTCCAACATGCCAAGTCTGGTGGTGGAGGGTTACCGGGGCAAGGAGACTGCGTCTGCGCTGGGCAAGAGGACAGAAAGCAGCAGGACGGACCTGGTGTCCAGACTGCTGTCCAAGCCACAGCCGTGGGAGGATATAGAGAGTGACTACGAGGAGCCGTCTATCAGGACCGCCGCGTCCAGAGACCTGCTCAATAACGAGCTGGAGACGGAGCGCGCCGAGGACTGGGACGAAGTGCGCGGAGATCCGCAGAGAGCCCCGGATCCCAGCGCCATGTCCAGCTTCTCCAACGGCTCCGGGAGCAAGAAGCTGCCGCAGGCCATCATCATCGGGGTGAAGAAAGGTGGCACCCGGGCTCTGCTGGAGTTCCTGCGTGTGCACCCAGACATCAGAGCCGTGGGCGCGGAGCCGCACTTCTTCGATCGGAACTACGAGAACGGGTTGGAGTGGTACAGGTAAAAATCACAGCTTCCTTCTTTTATACATTCTAACACTAAATGGGAATAGTTTTATAATACTTAAAGTGCTTTTTATTATCCGATGGGAGGAAATGGTCCTGCGGTGCTGCGGAACAGAAGAGATGCTGACGCTCCTCCGTGCGCCAACGCGCTCCCTTATTAATGGATAATTATTCGTCTCAGATCCAGATTCCACATCATTTAATGTGTTTTAATTCTCCTTTCAAATAATATTCGATACAAACAAATCTAATTAACCAATATTTGGTTTATTTTGATATATATTAAACAATTATCCATGAAATGTGAAGTTTGGGAAACGAACTAAACACGCGCTGCGTGTGACCTCTGCTGTTTGCTCGCACAGATTAGACCCATTTTTTAATGAACTCTTTAATTGTTAGGCTTGATTGCACAGTGAATCGATCGTGCATGTAATTGTGTTTGGAGAAAATTGCCATTTTGACGCTGGGTGGGGTGTGTGTGTGTGTGTGTGTGTTGGGGGGGGATTAGTGCGGACGGGGCCCGAGCTGGTTCTGCGATGTGCAGTGATCTCTGTTGGACACAGCGCAACACTGCACCAGCAGCCTGGCGCGTCTCCGTCAAGTTTACACTTTGAATTGGACTTTTTCCTCTTTGCTATTTAAAGATTGGATTATTAATAAATTGGATGAGGACTTGGAGTTTGAATTTAAGTCCAACCTGAAGCTCGTGAGCGTCTGATTTTTTTAATATCTTGGGAACAAAAAAAAGTTTCTGATCCTGGTTTGATGAGACAAAACTAATTCCTTTTGAACAATAAAAGATAAAAACAGCTTTGAACCGAATAATGTCTCCAGATCTGAAAGGCTTCATGTAGTTTGGACCTTTTTTTTTTTTTTTTTTGTGACAACTGGCTCCACAGGCCTGAATGTTGAAAGGAAAAGGGGGAACAGGACCAAGTGAGGGGGCTTTGTAGAACAAAACTTCTTCTGAGGTTGATCAACTAACTTTATTCCGTCCATTTGCATCACAAAGGGTAAATCTAATGAGCTGAGGGACTGCTGAGTTTAATTACCTCACTTGGCTGGTCACAAACTTTTCATTTACCAAATGAAATGAAAATAAAATGATCTCTGCTTGAGTTGGACTCATCTTCCATCAGTTTTAAGTTGATTAAGGCTTGTAATTAAAAAAAAAAAAAAACTGATCCAGGTTAAATTATAGCTAATAAGCGCAACTGATGGCCTGATCGATTTATTGATTTTCTTTATATTACCATTTTAAATGGAAAATTTTCAGCTTTAGTATCTAATTAAAGCTAATTTATCTAGTTTTGTTTTTTTTACATATATATAATTTATATATTTTTATAAATAAAAAACATAGCTCTTGCAGTAATATTTTCCTTTTGATTTCCACACAAACAGCTTTATTAAACATGCGAGACGTGGAAGTGGGCCCAGTTATGTTCCACCTAATTAACAGGAATAAAAGAGCTGAACATGAAGTGTTGGTAGTTTTCTTTGACTTGCGTGATGTTCACGCGCCTCCTCTTGATGGAAACTTTGAGCAAATTTACTGGTTTAAGTTTGTTTTTTAACTCAAGTTTCCAACTTTTCTGGACTCAAAGCGGAAAAACTTCTGCTTGCTTTTAAGGCAGTGAAATCTAACACTTTGAGAAGTCGTATTGATCTTTTTCTAATAAGTGTAAGCTTGTACACACGCACACACACATCTGATTTATTTATCTGTGTGTGTGTGTGTGTGTGTGTGTGTGTGTGTGTGTGTGTGTGTGTGTGTGTGTGTGGGTGTGTGTTTTGTCTTCAAAATCAAAACATGCTGGAAATCTTTTCCTGTTTGTGAGTGTTTGATGTGACAAATTGTGGATGTGCCAAACAGAAACCCGTTTATTTGTGTTTCTCTGGCAAAACTTCAGTCAGGTTTTTTGTTTTAGAGCAGAAAAATCTGTGATGACAAACTTTTATGGAGGAGCTGAAGTAAGAAATGCATGTTTGCATGAAACAGCAGCAGTTTGGTTTTTATTTTCTTGCAGGAAAAGGGAAAAACTACTTTACTCACTGATCCTTCCAACCGTCCCGTTACTAGACCAGATATGTGAGATGGGGGAGGCAGACGGAACTTTCCACACAGAAGCCAAACGGCACTGAAATAAATTCTGTGCGATCTAATCGTGGTCATTTATGGAGTGTGTTTTGTGTCTGCGGTTGTGCAACTCACCTCTCCTTGTTTGTTCATTTGCACTATCGCCCTGGTGTCCACCATTGTAGCCAGCTTTCACCATTTTACCCCCCCCCCAAACGCCCCGCCTCGCCCCACACCCTCAACGGACACACATTTAGGGCTGGAATGCCAGCAAATAAATGCAGCCATAGAGAGCAGGAAAACGGCGGAGGAGAGGAGGCTGGAAATGAAAGGAGGTGGAGATAACAAGTCTTATTGTGAATCTCTGATGTTCTTTGACAGTTTTTATTTGCGCCAAAGACAAACACATGATTCATGCGTTTGACCGAGGGGTCCTTGTATCAGGAGGTACACATTTTCACAGTGAGGTCATGCATGAATCGGCTCGTAGGAACACACACATTCACACACACAGAGAGAGAGAGAGAGAGTCAAAGCTCAACAGGCCTCTGTGACTGAATGTGAACGGGACGGTTCATTTCTTTTCTGTTTGCACCTGTTTGATCGTGTGAAAAGTCTTAGAAAGTGCAACTGGTGTTATCTGATAAAGAAAAAAAACCAAACTATCTTAAGTCCACAAATGAGAGTCAACACATCAATTCTTGAAAACAACCTGAAGTTCTCTCAGCTTTTGTCACAGCAGCATCTTTACCTTTTTTTTTTTTTTTTTTAATCTGCTGTTTATTTTTTCCCAAAGAAATGTGACCGATTAACCACAGAAATAAAGAAAAAGATGAAGAAACATCAGAGGCAGAGGTGTCCTCCTGAAGGCAAAGAAGAAAAAAGAACTTTTGAGTGTCCATTTATTTGGTTTGTTGCAACATTCAGGAGCAGAAAAAGCTCAATTCTCTCATCCCAGTTTTTTTTTTTTTTTTTACCCATTTCATTGCAGTTTATTAGAAATAATCTCCCCGCAGCTGCATCCAAACCAGCTGAAACGTCCCCTTCTCCCACTCTGCTGCTGGTTTCCTGGTCAAAACGACTGTTATTGACTGCAGTCCTCATGTCGTCCTGTCAGTCAGCGGCGCTTGTTGCTCTCTTCATATTCCGTTTAGCTCTATTGGCTCTGAAGGGGCTTTGATATTTAATTGCCGCGTTGTGGTTTTGCTGTCGTGTCGCGGACTCTGGTCTGAGCTCAGTCAGTCCCGAGCGCCGCTGATGCTGTTTGCTCCACCCTTACAGCAGCACGTTGGAAACGAGTGTATTTACAGAGTTTACAGCCTCGGGGTGGTGTGAAATTTACTGGATGGCGGTGTTATGTTTGTAATCTTTTAAAGCTAAATTGAACTGGTTGCTGATCACTGCACTGAAACATGCTTCAGTTTTTTTTAAAGAAGTGCAGCTTCATCACGATGCAGCCGATCCACTGGAGGCCACACGGTTAACTAGACGACCTTCAGTGTCTCGTCTTGTGTGATGTGGTTTGGAATCAAAGGTTCGGCTCCAGTTACTGTCAAGAGAGCGGTGGGGTTGAGTTGGCGCCACCCCAGAGCAGGATGTCTCTCTGGTCAACCTCTGTATCTAGACTGAGATAAAAGTCTGGAGGTAAACAGACATGCAATGCAGCGGCAGAGGAAGCTACTTATAGAGCCACAATAAGGACAAGTGGTGCATTGTTGACCTCAAGGAGAAAAAAAAAAAACTTCCACTATCAGACTTGGCTTGCTTGAAGATGTCTGCACTGTTGGCTGTTATCACCCCCCCCCCCCCCCCCCCCCCCCCCCCCCCCACTTGTGGTTTTCGAGTCAGGCTGCAGCTCCCGGCCATGTCAGGCGCAGTTCTGGATGGGCGCTCTGCCTTTTATCTGCTCGCTGCAGGGGCGCTCTTATTTCCACGCAGGTGACCCGTACGTTCTGTGTTGCCACTGACCTCGCCCTTCCTCCTTCCTCTCGAAGGCCCAACATGGCCACCTGGTTCCTTACAGCGCCACTGAAAGGAATCAAACCAGCAAAAAAAAACAAAAAAACAAAAAAAAAAACATCCACTGAGGATGTTTGCATACATTGTTAAAGGTCTGAGATGTTTTTTCTTTTCAATTTGAACAGGCTCAGCTGTGAAACTAACAAATAATCTTTGTGTTCTGTCACAAAAGCCTGAAACCCTCAGACACGGTACACAAATGTCACCATAGACCGGCTCCTCGGGGACGGTCCGTATTGATCGGTCAGGCCTGATTGGAGGTAATGTGTAGAAATGGGTTAAGGGCTTTTGACTGGGGTCAGACCCGCGTCTGCTTGCTGACAAAGTCTGTGTGACGATGACCATCTGCAAAGCTGCAGGACGCCGCAGGCATTCAGAGTCTGAGGAGGATGATGGCACTTTTCCACCAAACTTTAGCAGATTTATGCAGATAAAGGAGGTGCTTTTGTGTTGTCCAGTTGCGCAGAGGACAAGCCGGCATGCAGATGATTAGATGCTTTGATTGCTTCCTGATTCCTGGAACTCTGCAGCTCCTCGGAGACTGAGCGCCTGGCCAGCCAACCGTCCAGCTGACAGCAGGTTCACATCCTCTCCTCAAATCCTCCATCACAGAGGCCAACATGACAAACAGTCCCTGTTCTCCTAAACTTCCACCTCCCAGCTCCTTCCTGAAACATCGACACGCCGTTCCACATTCTCCAGCTGTGCACTTGTGCCACCGATGTTTAAGAATAGCGTCACATGTCATGCTCGGTTTGTCCGCTCCCTGGGCGGGGCTCTGCTTGGAGGCCTCGCTGACCGCTCTCCCTTTGGTCAGCGTGGAAAGAAAGGAGGCTCGCTGTCCCTGCCGCCTAAGCTGGCATGGCCTGTTTGAGAACACACAGCGACCAGGGGGTGGAGAAAGGGAGAAAAGGCGGCTTTCATTCCCAAATTACAAGCGGTTAATAGTGAAAGGAGAGACCTGTGGAGAGGGGGAGTGGCAGCGCTGTGCCTCCTCGCTGCCTTCCTCCTGGTGTCCAGTGACACACCAGCACAGACAATATGGCTGCCGCAGACAAGAACCTCCCGCTGTAGCAGATGATAAAAGAGCAGCCTGACAGGAAGTTGCCGTCAAAGATTCACACACTTCTGAATTGACAAGGATGATTTAAGCAGGAAAACACACACACACACACGAAGAGAAAAAGAAAAAAAGCGTGAACTATTGTTTGTGCTCGTTCACTTCGGAAGCTGCTCCATGTGACTGCTGGTGTGTGTTCGCTTTGTCTTCCCCCTCCTTTAAGGATGAAGTTAAAGCATTATGAGACAGCCAAGAATAGCACACTGGCAGAGAACTCTAATGAAGCAGTTTTAGACGGAGAAAGAAAGCGCAGGATGGGGAAAAAAAAAAAGAAGCAGCGAACAAGTCCTCCCTCTGTGCTGCGTGTCAAGTAGTCCGCGCCTAACGAGGTGATAATTTGGATGTTTTTACATATGTCAGAACAAAACCAGACATCCTCCCTCTGGTCATTCACTGCTGCTAAGTAAACACACACAAAAAAAATCACCTGGAGGCCGAAGAACACACACGCTGATATTGTTAAACTCATTAAAAGCAGGTCAGTTTGATAAGTTCTCGCTGCTTTCTGAGGAAGCTAAAGGAAGAGAAGTGGTTGGAGGAAGAGGATGATATGATGATGGTAAACCTGTAAAGCTGCACTTGTCCCAGGTATAAGGTCCCAGAGGTAACCATTAGGGTGTTGGAGAGTGTGTCTGCCTGTGGGAGAGAGGACACACACGCAGACAGAGAGCAACTGAGGTCCCCGAAGGTTTCCATTAGCCTGGCAGTAAAAGAGCAGAGCTCATTAGAAGCCCTGAGTCGTCTCTCCACCCCGGCTGCTTCATACTAGTCGCTCTCTCCATTTAGATGTACTCCCAGCGCAGTCGGCTCTCTCATAAGAGCTGTAAAAACACTTCAGCTTTAACTCTAAGACAACCTGGCCGCACTCTACTCAGTGCCAATTATTTTGCACCATGCAAAGGCTATTTTTCTTGTCTCGTTAAACAGTTTGAATCAGCAGGCGGCTGCAGGAACTGCACTGACTGCTGCACCAGTCATATGAGCTTTTTTCTGCCAAAACGCAGAAAAGCAGGAGAAATAAATCTCTACAATGTGTTTATCTTAAGTAAAAGAAAATATACGTCTTTAGTGTTCCTTAAAATGTCTTTAATGATAAATTTCATTAAATATGTGTATTTGGACTTTATTGTAACTAAATTACTAATCTGACTTTCAGAAAATACGGCATAAATAGATGTTTATGTAGAATTTAATCAAGATTAAAAAAGTTAAAAAAAAAAAAAATATTGTGCATTAGATGAGTCAGTAGTGTATTAAACTGAACATGTAAATATATCAAATTACACACTGGACTGTGCGCAGTGACTTCCACTTAAAGGTACCACTGCCTGATTCAGTATGATACAAAAATATGATTGGATATGAGCAAAAACATCTAAACCAAGCAAAAAAAATGATTTGATTTGTTTTTATTTCATTGTGTTTTCTTTTTTTGCAGAATTAAATGTTTTTATTGCCATTGCAGCTGTGCAGTGACATTTTTCTGCAGTGCAAGTGACTACAAAGTATAGCATTAATAAAGAAAATGTTAAAGATAGAAGTACTTAGAAGAACTTTTGTTTCAGAAAACACAACAATGAAATGGAAAAACAGTTAAACCAGAATTTGCATATGAAAACAGAAACACAACAATCACATGAATGTAAAACAGCAGAACAAAACTCCATTAAAACTGACACTTTTAGAAAATACAGCCACAAACATGTTTTAGAAAATAAAGTATTTAATAGGAAAACAACAGAAAAACAACTTTAAAACCAAAACACTGTAATTTCATAATAAAACAAAAAGTTTCCATGTTTTCTTAATTTAGCTTTTTGTTTTTGTTACGGTGCTTTTTAAAGTATTTCCATTATTGTTTAGTTGTTTTCTTTTGTTTTTTTGTTTTAAAAAAAAATAGTTTTCTGTTTTGCCTTGCCGTCTACGACGTTACTGACTTTAGTGTCATTGTGTTTTCTGAAATGTTGCATGTTTTTATTTTCTTTCCCTTTACTCGCTGTTGTGTTTAACACCTCAGCACCCTGCACACAACACCCCCTTTCATTTCGCCAGTGACTGACACAACGCCACTCTTTTTACGTGCTGCAGGTGTCTGCAGTAAAAAAAGAAAACATGCATCCACTCTCAGCTGTTTTACGTCCAGAATAGCTAAAAACGATGAGTTAAATGCTTTGTTTCCCATCCATCCATTCACCTCTTTCCAAAACCAGTACATAAACACTTCAGTCTTTCATTGAAAAGGAAAAATAAATTCCAGACAGTAATAACTACCTTAATCTGGCATAAAAACAGGATTTCTAATTGGGTTGCTGTCTGATTTATTACAGGATTCAAATCCATAGAAAAGTATAGGATTACCTGAGGAATTTCTAATGCCACACTTTCCATCTCTGAAAGGAGCAGGTTAATTGTCACGACCGGTGCCGTCTCATTCATTATGGCTAATTATATGTTGCATGTCGGCCTGTCTTTGGGAATTTGTAAAGCATTAACCTGCAACGACAGCTGCAGGATGAGCACCGGAGGCAAAATAATCACCCAAACACACAGGAAGATGGTTTTTTCTGCTGACTGAGTGACATACAGTAGAGGGGGGAAATCCCCACTCACTTGCACACACACACGCACACGCACACTCTGTAGTTCACCTGTCTTCAAAAAGGTGTGCAGGCAGTTACGGATGACAGCCAATTCAAACAGGATGCAAAGCAGCTCGCTCACTCACTCTGTGTCAGTGTGTGTACGTCTAGGGAGTATGGGGGGGGGTGGAGGCATGTATGTTCTTCTCCAGTCTGTTTCATCTTTTATTCATCTTTGCTGTAGCTAGATCAAGGAGTCATGTGCCTCCTGGTGCACGTCAAGTGTCAGGAAATCAGTCAGAATGGCTGAGTCTGCCTTACACACCCACGCGACAACACCCCGAAATGCTCGCTCACACACACACACACACACACACGCCTGCAAGTCTTCACCTGCAGGTTCTCATTGTTGTTCGCCCCCATTGTTTCTATATTCTTTCACAGTTCATCGCTTTACTTCGTCCCAGCCGTCAAGCAGTTGCACCCTGACGCTGATGGAGTGGTGGAATGTGTGGCTAGCTTCGAGCTAACACCTTCCGCAAACACGCTCAGCAAACACTCTGATTAGAGAGGATTACGAGTGCTAAACAAATTCTCGGGAGTATCACCAAAGCGGTGGATTTCAAAGCGAGCGTGTTTGCTGGCCGAGGCTCAAACAATGAGTCGCCCGATGGCCGCGGCAGCATCAGGTGACGCGTCTTGTATTGCGTGTCAGACAAAGTGGTGAGATATTGTGTTAAGTGTCGCTGAAACGATGGGATCTTTCATCTTTCTTTCTTTTAAAAAGAGCCAGACAAATGAAGCGTTCTGGGCAACATCGTTGAATAGAAAAGGAAGAGAAAAGAAAGAAAGAAAAGGACGGCACTTCTGAAGGAATGCTGTTTCCCAATTCATGATGGGACTGGGAGGAGGTATTGCTATTTTCTGCTCTCCGCCATCCCTTTCACCAACTCCTCTGTTTTATTTATGCCACATGGTGGGCTCCTTCGCTTTGCTGCAGTGTTATTAACACTTAGTAATTCCAAGCAGCCATCTATGGCCGAGATCCATGGTGGTTCCAGACCTGAAACATCCTTGTGGCTCTGCTTTTTCCCTCTTATTTTCCACAGAGAATGGGGGGGAGCATCAAATCTACATGAAACAGATTTCTTTTTGAGAGGGAAAATTGATAGTTTCTTATAAAATTGAATAATTTGTGCTTGTCGCGCCTCTACGGTGCTGCCCATCATACGGCAACCACGATAGTGTCGCTGAGGAATGTTTCAACCTCACTTAAGTATTTTCAGGACGTACCGCTGAAGAGGGGGGCTGACATGTAGTCCAAGACATAATATGTGGTTTTTAGTTTCTGTTTATTTATTCTGCTGTACTACTGTCTGATGTTGCCTCCAAAACCCGGCTGGTTTGGAGCCCAAAACCAATCTGGACAATCTCTGACCGCAAGGCCCGACTCTGCTTCTCCCACTTGTTGATTCATCGCTCCTGTCATTCACTTTGCATCTCCTCCACAGCCAGAGCTGCAGGAAGGTCTGCGCTGACAGAGCATGCAGCTCCCCAGTTTTAGTTAGAAATGATGGATGGATGGCTTGCATCTGGTGGGTTAACTGTTTTGTTTACTTGAGAGGTCAGTAGATTCCCAGGCTGCTCTGAGATGGTGCAATGTCTCGTGGAGTTCAGGGGTCTGGGAGCTGCATTCATCAACCAGATCAGGATTTCCAAATCCAGCCAGAGTGTCAGCATGCTGTTGAGCCATATTCCTCATACTTATCCCCCCCCCCCCCCTTTTTTTGAAGACCTTGTTAGTAAAAGTCTTTCATGTATTGTGAAACCAAAGCCTTTATGAGTGTTTTTCATTTTTCCAATTGTAACCAAAGTACTTACAAATTTGAGACTGTCTCAGTCATCCAGCTTTTAGGGAATTTGAAAAATTCCGCCTCATTTTGGGTCTGTCGGTGGACTAGCAACTGTTGGCGAGGCTGTAAGCCTTTCTAAACATACTCTGTTTCATCAAGCAGCGCAGATAGAGCAGAAAATAGTCAGCAGTAGCGCCAGTCATACTGACAGGCACAAAAACGTTCCCAGTAATCGGAGGAGGAATCAGACGGCTTCCCTCCTTATAGCTGCACGATATGCTCCATCCATGCAGGGCTCTGCCATCCAGGTCTGAGTGTGTGATACTAGGCTAGCATGAATTATTAATCCTTTTAGCAGACAGATGATTTGGGCGGGCTTCCACTCAACCACCTTCCTGAGTTTCCAGTGACACCATTATTCAGTGAAGCCAGTTAATTTGAAACCTCAGTCTGATAAGGTTGATGAGGTCGTAACGTTGCACACAGGTGCTAAATATACGTGCAGACATGGAGACTTAGCATGTGCTGTGATGTGCGTATTATTATTTTTTTCGTTCCCCCTCCAAATTATCCCCCAAAAAAACCTGAGACACATATGGATTCACACAGACCCCCCTTTTTAGCACACACTCCTGGTAGATCTCAGCTTTTAAGGAGGGACTCTGGTTCTTCTCAACCAGGAAACGAATTGTCGGGAAGCTCTAAGTGTGTACACACTAACAGCTGGACCTCACTTCTAGTGCTTAAAAGCAACGCTCTTCTTCTTGTCTGCACCGGAGTGGCACAGAGGACCATGCCATAAACCACCTTCTTTATTCTTTTAATTTACAGCCAAAGTCATGCTCTGTGGTTGGATGTAATGTCAGACTGCAGGCAATGTGGAGCGTATTTCAAAATGCCTGGCTTCTGTATGAGCCTAAATAGTACTTTGAAAATATTTAGTGTGCCGACAGAGGCGTGCATGCCTGCCTTCCTTAGCAGTGGCCATAAAATATGTGTGTGTGTGTGTTTCATAAACCTCAACACTGATAATGAGCACATTTTTTATCTACCAGCAGCTCTTCCATGAATTCATGCATGCACCATCCATCATTCCCCCCTCGTCTTCCAAAACACACCAGTAAAAAGAGATTTGTGCATCAATATCAAACGAATTGTCAGCATTTTGTTGCACATTGTGCCCAAACTCGTCATCTGCAGGCTTGAAAAGCTCAAATTCAGGACACGTTTGACTTCAAATGAATAAGTGCTACTCAAGATCCTTATCTCTGAGTGAGGAATTAAGCTGTTTCTTTGTGTTTCCTGAAACGTCCACCACATCGGTTCATGAGAAGGGGCTTGGTTAAGAGGCCCTTGTTAGAAGGAACAGAGCCTTTCAGTGCCTCTTTCCTAATTTCCTCCCTCTTCTGCTTCCCACTTGTGAAGTGTCACTTTGCTAGTAGACCTCAAGCCTTGATTGCCAGGGGTCGAGTGAACCTTGCAGATCAATGGAAATGAAGGCAGTTTGAAGGGTAGAGGCTGTGTGTCACTATAAAGAAAAGATGTGGCTCTCCCCTGCTTGATTTAGCCGAAGAATAATTTGGTTTTCTTGTCTCAGATAGGTGTACGCTGTTGTTTTGGGTGGTGTTACCTCCCACGGGAAGACAACTCTTACTCCAGGGTCTTCAAGCCATAGAAACTGCTCCAGCTTAAACCACTCCCTCTTCTTCTCTGGTAGAAACAAAATGTCCTCTGATTTGTCTGTATTCAAATCCACAAACCCTAATTTGGGATTCAAATGCTTTTCAACATCCAGACATGTGAGACAATTGAAAAACCTTTTGTATCAAATAGAAAAATCAACAGATGCACCACCAAAGAGCTCTTTCTGCTTTTGTCTGTGAGCAAACCAGTCATTTTGTCAAAGATGCTGCGACACAGGCGGCTAAGTGGCAGCCCGTTATCATCAACTCAAACGTGACAGGAGGGAGGCAAAGGCATCAGACAGAAATAACCCGCTTCCTGCCTCCCGTTTCGCTCCGGCAGGGATGAGGAGTCTAAAAACGCAGGCCAAAGGGCCCCTCTGCCAGCCCTTGTTTGATGCCGTCGCTGACTAGGGCCTCTGCTTTCTGTCTTATCACTGCTTTTGGCATGTCTTTCAACTAGGGAATATTCTCAGAGGACGAAGGTGAGGAGGGGCAAAAACAAGAAAAAGTGCGCAGATACATACAATGAGAAAGCAGCAAGCAAACAGGGGCAGTTTTGTTTCATGATATCAGTTATTTACGGTAGTGTTGTTTCCAAAGCAGACAGTAGGACCCTGCGGAATTGTCGCTATCTAAGGGGAACAGGGTGTTTGGAGGGCAATTTTGGCACACGCTTCACTTAAGAGCCCTCCAAAAGGCTTCTCTGACTCGAGGTTGAGGGATGGAGAAGTGCTCCACTCATCTCCCCCTCCTCCTTTACCTTCCTCCTCCTCTATTTTCCTCCTCTCTACCCTGCCCCCATCCCCGCCCCTCTGCCCTGACCACTGCCCTGCTCACCCTTCCACTCAGGGACAATGGTGCACTTTGAAAGAAAAGCAGGAAAAAAGAGGAGCCCTGTGTCACAGAATTGCCTGTTTGCTGACGAAATCTTTAAAAGAAGAACCTCATAAATCAAAAAGGAACATAATAGGCATTGTTTCTCCAAGAGCTACTTGTCCCACTAAAATTCCCCTCCTCATGGCTTCTTTGGCAGCAAAGAGTGGGCAAAGTCAGAGGTGGAGGTTTTTTATTAGGGCTGTGCTTTTCTTGTAGAGTTGGCGCTTTTTTCTTTAGGAGTTTCCTCACCGCTTTCTTTCTCCCTTGCTGTCTGACCATCCCCTTGTTTTATGCTTCTGCAACCCCCAACACTACATGTTTAAAAAAAAGAAAAAGAAAAAAAAAAGGGATTCTCTGAGCTTGGATCAGCATAATCTATCACTATGCACATTGTAACTTAGGCCTCCTCCCTATCTCCACGCTGCATTGTCATGTTGAAATCGGATTAGGTGGGGAGCCATTTGCCTCTTCTGTTTGGCCCCGGACTCTTTTTGTATGTTGGCACAAGGAATGACAAAAAGCTTGCAGGCACTACTGCCATTGTGCATCGAGAGAATGACGAACAGTCAAGTCAAGCACGTTCAGTTTATTCTCCTTCAAGATATTCAAGAGGCACTGCATTAACTGTTTGAAATTGTTGCACTTTTTTTTTTTTGTATTTACTCACGTGTGTGTTTTCTTTTTTTCTTTCCCCAGACATGGTTTGCCTCTAATTATAATGCAGTATCTGCCTTGATTTCAATAGGCTAGTAATGAGCTTTTTTGGGGGGAAGCCTTCCATTCCCTGTTCGCTCCGGTGACGTGTCAGCAATCAAAATGATGTTATCATAATTAGATCACTGGCGCCGCATTAGGATTACACAAATCTGCCAAAACCATTTCCATAAAGCATTTTATTGGTTACCTGTATTAGCCAGGGCCTTTTCTCTTTTCCCCCTCCAGAGTCCCCCATTTCAGGGGGAGATTCCTTCTTGCTTATATGTGCATGGACGGAGAGCTGATGTCACATGAATTAACCATGAGTTAGATGGACATGAACTACATTCCAGCTTTTTTAGAGTAGTAGTAGGAGAAGCGATTGAAGCTCTGGGGAAGAATCGGAGGGTTCTGGTTGCACGGAAATTGTCCGGCATTGTAGCTTCGACATCTTTTACCTCTCAGCTTGCAAACGCATTGTGTGGGATTACAACAGATTTTGAATGGGATCTGCTGCTACAGTATTGTCAACACAAAGGCATATCAGCGTTCAAGCCCAAACAACAAAAGGCGGCTTCAGGGTGCAACAGAAATCTTATCTGTGTGAGTGTGTTCACCCTGATAGATCAGCGCCTTCAGTTATCTCCCTCTTGCTTTGTCTCTCTTGCACCATGTTGGTGCATCCTTTTGGTTTTTTTCTATGTCTTGAGTGTAAGTTGTTGCCTTTTCTGCTGTATATTGAACTGTTTTGGAGGGAAATCAAGGGTGGACGTTGCCTCTTTTTATTCTTTACACAACAGGTAAGATGTCAGAGCGTGCATGAGGCAGTAAATGATGCCAACCTGATTCGCTGTGAATTCTGCTGACAATATCTGCTCTTTTCTCACATTACGCTGACATTGTGTCAGGGAGCCCAGAAGGGTAAAATCACTTTGATGTCTGATCCGACTGTCGCCATGTATCGTCTAGAAAAGTTCAGGGTCGCATTGGGTGTACAAAAAAAAAAACCAAAAAAAACCCCAGCTTTCTAACAGCAGTCCATAATTTGAACCCCTTCCATCTGTTGAGAAGCAGAAACACATTTGATCCCAAGTAGATCACATGGGCTGGTTTTCTTCCTGGTCTGAGCGCCAAAAGGGAAAGCCGATCCATCTCTCAATGTCAGTCCAAGCGCTCTTATCGCTTCCACCATAATCTAGACGCTTGCGGTTGGTCACCGATTCTGAAACTTAATGCGGAGAGATCAGAGGGCATTCACTTTTCTTTCAGAACCAGTTTCTCTCAAATGCTGCTCGATTACACGTCTGCCTTTCTGTGTAAGGCTCATCAGCCAGCTTTCCGCCTCAAAACCAAAGCCACAGATTTTCTTTCTGCTACAAGCTGCGTCATCTTTCAGTACTGTTGCTTTTTTTTTTTTTTTGTTTTTTTGTGGGTCCGATATTGGGTGGGGCCCCATGGCACAAATTTGCCTGAGTCAGCAAAGCAGATTGGGTGGTATAAAGAGGGAGGGGGGATTTTTAATTGAGCCTGACCACTTTAGAACATTACATCCAGCAGTGGGGTTTGTGGAAAGCCAAGCTCAGGGAAGTCATGTTAGATACTACGAGTCGAACATACTGTGACTTCCTCAAGGATAAAAATATTATTATATTACATAATTCCAAATGTTGAATAATTTTGTGTTACTAGAGTGAGTTATAATCATTGAGGAGGAGAAGGATTTAGGAGAATGAGCTGAGGTGAGACAAACACAGCTCTTAATCCCCTAATAGGGTTGAAAGGAAGCTCGGCCATGTTTAGAAATTCCTTCAAAAGTACCCTTGTGTTTACGCTGTAAATAATGGTTTTCTGGTTTTTGCCAGGAGTGAGATATCTTGTAACCGGATAAGCTTGTTGATGTAGGAGAACTGCCTGCACTAATAGGTTTTCGAGCCCTTTAATAAGACTAAACAGGCTCAGTGAGTCATTGATTGCCGAACGCAGTGCACTCAATCAGCTTGATTACATTATGCAAGACTTTTCTCCGTCTTACCCTTCTCTTAACCTTCTTTTTTTTTTTTTTTTCCTTCTTTAGGGAGCTGATGCCGAAGACCCTGGAGGGCCAGATCACCATGGAGAAAACCCCCAGCTACTTTGTGACCAGAGAAGCTCCAGCGAGGATATCGGCCATGTCCAGGGACACTAAGTTAATCGTCGTAGTGAGGGATCCCGTCACCAGAGCTATCTCAGACTACACACAGACACTGTCAAAGAAGCCCGACATTCCCTCGTTTGAGAGTCTCACCTTCAAAAACAGGACTACGGGGCTCATAGACACCTCATGGAGCGCCATCCAGATCGGCATCTACGCCAAGCACCTGGACAACTGGCTGCAGTACTTCCCCATGGAGCAGATCCTGTTCGTTAGCGGCGAACGCTTGATCACCGACCCGGCCGGAGAGTTGGGTCGCGTGCAGGACTTTTTAGGTCTCAAGAGGATCATCACAGACAAACACTTTTACTTCAACCAGACCAAGGGATTCCCGTGCCTCAAGAAAGCAGAGGGCAGCAGCAAGCCGCACTGCCTGGGAAAAACCAAAGGGCGGACCCATCCCAACATTGACCCCGAGGTGGTGCAGAGGCTACGGGACTTCTACAGGCCCTTCAACATGAAGTTTTATCAGATGACTGGACATAATTTTGGTTGGGATTGACATGAAAGTCACGAAAGACTTTTTTTTTTTTTTTTTAAAGATTCATTGAGACATTTTTTTTTCTGTAAATCAATGGCAAGATGTGGAGAAATTGCTATATATATGTAAATGTACAGAAATCTATTTTATAATAATTTATTTTTTATTTCTAAGCAATTAATTCACTAAGCTGCCTAACCATATTTGTACAGAACAACCGACCCACATGTTGTTTTAACATTCCTCATCTTAGGTCTGAATTCTCCTGCTCCGCTCTCGTGGTCCTGTAAACTCAGAGGATTTACCGGTGCTTCAAAATGCAGATAATCAGCAATGACTGCAGTGGAAACTAAGATGGAAGATGTAAAAGCACCATATTACGGGTACAGAGTGCTCACAGAGAAGTGAAGAACACCCATTCGTGCGTATCCTCATTTATATGTGCATCATAACTTTACCTCCATCCTCTGCCTGAGTGTGATCCTTTACAAGGTGTTTCACATCCTTTTTACAGTCCAGTTTTCATGCACTTGCATCAGCCTAAGTAACAGATCTTGTGTCCCATTCCACTCAATAACAGGTTGATCAATAGGCCTAATTGATACTCATTGTGTCACTCATGCTTAAAATATACAGCTGCCCTTTCATTCTCAGCATTCCTGCTGCCTGCTCTAATGAATGACCCATCCATCAAGCGTTGAATCCCATCTCGGACCACATAAGGGCCCATGTTAACATTATGGTAATCGGGTAAAGGTAACTGGCCGATCGATGGAGGCTCCGCTCTCTAGCTCCCCGTTAGAAGCAGCGCTGGCTCAGAGCCAAGCGTTTTGCCCTATCCGCTCAGTTCAAAGGTCACACCAAGTCTCAATCAAATTTGCTTGAGATGCATTTGATTTGTTGAGTCAGAGCTCTGCAGGTCAGGAGGAGTGTGTGCCTTCTTTCTACCGTCTTGGAGTGTGAACCTCAATCTTTGCGCGAGGCATATCTGCCAGGAACCCAGCAGAAAGATGGAAGAGATGACAAACAAAACAAGTAGTTTCTGCCTCAGCGAAACGGTGCTTCTTCAAACAGAAAGAGGTCCGCCAGGCCCCGTCTCAGATCGCAGACTGACGAGATCAAAAGGAACGGGAAAAGGGGTTTTTGTGAAGCACTCGCAGCACAGCGAGACGAGCCTCGGGCAGGGTTTCAGTGTCTAACCTCCGGCATCATCAGAAAACCTCATGTGCCATCATGCATGGCCTATATACTTTATGCCTTATTTGCCATCATCATCCTCACTTTCACCTCTGCACAACAGATCTTAAAACTCTACCTGCAGCCAAAAAAAAACAAAACAAAAACCTGTGGGGTAATATCATATTTCACACAGCGTACTCTCTGTATGTGCTTCTCCCTGCATTGCCTCTTAGTTGTTCTCTTTCTACTTGAATTCTTGATATGCAAGAGGAAGAAGATGTGTGGTTCTTTTCAATGCCTCTGCAGCGACTGGCACGCTTTTATATGGGCACAAGATATGCAGTGCTGCACTATGCTATGCATGCTCAGCGTGGTGGAAATGCAGGAGGCATCATGGGAAGTGCTTTACCTGCGTCCAGAGAAGGGTTTCATGTGTTTAAGCAGAGCCCAGACTGAATGTACACAAGCTTTCCTCACACACAGTCCCTCAAATCAATTTTTAAAGTTAAATCTGCCCCTCGCAGCTTTTAAAGGAAGAAAAAAAGTTGTGCCTCTTTAGCTGTCCGATCCACAATAATAAGCCTGCTCTTGTCAGAAGAACAGATGTTGATTAATCCAGCAAATTTGGAGTTGAACCCAACCAGCTGGTTGCTTGTAGGAGAAATGAAGGCTGTTACACTGTTGTTTTTTTTCTTTTTCTGAAGCAGTATCCGTTACTTTCATTCTGCCTGAGCGATGATACTTTATGTGAGTTTGTGAGGAGAAAGACTTCCCTCTTTCCTTCGTGCAATGTTCGATGATTTTTTTTTTTTTAAATGAAAGGGGAAAAGAAGCATTTATCAGGTTGTCTAAGCAAGCAAAGTGAGACATTTCCCCCTCAACTTGGAAGTGCTGCTTTTAAATTATGGTCACATTCATCTAACCAAGAAGATATCTTTAAAAAAAATAAACACAAAACAAAATGAAACAAGAAAAACACACAAACAAAACGGTTGCACTTGTGGATTTACTCCGTGTCAGTGCATGGGTTATGGTTGAGTTTTATTCAACCAGTTCTGAGATCTAAGAAATGTTGGAAATGTTTGTCTTATCCACATATATGTATGTAGACTAGCAGATCTGTATGTACAAAAATGGAAAAAAGAAAAAAAAAAAAGACATGTAAATTGAGTATTTTGTGGTATGTAAATCAAAGGAATTAATTTTACACAGTTCAAAAGCAAAACGGAACAGATGTTTCTAGGTGATTAAATAATGAACATTCATAATATTTCTTTGTAAGAAGAAATAAATAAAAAGTATATATTTTACCAAAACTTCTTCAGTCAGATCTTTATTTCCTTTTATTTCTAGCTTTTGTTCCCTCATTAGTAACCTTCTAATGAATGCATGTTGGGTTTAAAGGTGTGTTTACTTTGGATTTAATGAGAGAAAAATGTCTCAAGCAGTTCTTAAACATATTCATCACATTTCATTGTAATAATTGGCAAAAAAAAATTTTGTGGATCAAGTAAAGGAAAAAAAATACTGAATCAGAGAGCAAGGTTAAAAAAATAATTATCAAATTGGGATTACAAACCAAATACTTACTTATTTGTTAATATGTATTTGAAACATAGTGCTTTCATGCTATGATCCACTTGGCTGGAACAGTTAACAGGAAATATGTCAGTTGAAACTGGTTGAGGATTATTACGCTCCTTCAAGAAGATTATCTGACATGGAGTGTGGCAAAAAAATTGATTGTTTCCATCCAGCTGCATCTAATAGTTGTTGCAAGTACAAACAAAATGGGATGGTTGTTTCATGGAAACTTACAGGCAGACGAAAGGAGGTGTCATCTGATAAAATCTCAAAGCAATGTGCTCTGAAAATGCAAAAGAATAGAAATGAAGAGGAAAATGGAGTTAAATATTTCTGACCAACCTGTAGGAAATCAGTTAGGTGCAGGTCAGTTGATATGAAGACTGTCAGATGCACATTTCACCATAATTCATGTATCTGTTCTGGTTTGTTTATTTATTCTAAGTTTTAATTCTTATTAAATAATCAAGGTAGATCTGATCATTGCTAAGTCATGTAAATGCACAGCTGTAGCTTATATTAGAATTTTGGGCAAATGTATTATTTCTTAACAAATTTGGTGATTTTTTTTTTTCTAAATGAATGGATAAGACTTTTCTTCAGATAAGAAATATCACTTTAATGATGAAACGTTCAAGATCTCCGAGTTCAAATTTATGGTGTAAATTGGTGCTCTCTGGAATGAAAATGTAAAATGAACTTTATTAAGTATGTAAAACATTTAATACCCAACTAACAGCAATATGAAGAAAAAGTGTTTGCAATTCCTACAGCTACCAGTAGGGAAGGAGAAGCTCAGTATGTCAGTGTGACGGGAGCACATTTCAGTCTGAGGGCATCGGTCCTGCAGGTTTTACATGTTTTCCCAGTTCAAACATACTTGATCCAAATTAAACAGCTTATCCAGGTCTCATCTTTAAAACAAGTGTGCATAAAAAAGGAAAACAAACATAAAAAAAAAAAAAAGATTTAAAAAGACTCAACATGTCATCAACCCCCCAGTCAGCCATTAATTTCATAGCGACGCACCTGCGCACTCGTTGTTCTGGAACAGTCACAGTGACCCTCTGAAGCATCTTCAGCGTGAGTTAGGCGGATGGTTACCAAACTGCAGCGCCCGTAAAACATACATGTGCGGCTTCAGTCCAGCTTTGCGGAAGGAAACTTCCCGTTTTTTTTACGTTTTTACTGCATCTGTTTGAATTCTGCGTCAGTCACGTGACCTGCAGGCCGCAGTTTGCTGCGCTAAAGAAGATGTACAAACAACTCCGTCACCTCACAAGGTAAACCTGGTCTTTCCTCAGAAAGGTAAAAGCTTTTTGTGCGTTTTAGTATCAAAACGCGCATTAAAGTCCCTTAAAGGAGTGTAGCCTCGGTTAATGTGATTTATAACAGCTGTGTTTCCCAACAAAGCCCTGCTGATAGCAAACAGACGGTTTTTAACAAACACATTTATATTATAATAGTTAAAAAGCAGCGTGCGTTCATGTTTATGTTGGCATGCAACGTGTCAGTTCTTATATTTTCTGAATTTTCAGGGAAACTTTATTCACAGATCTGCTGTGACCTTTTTAGGCTAAAAAAAATCCAGAATTTTCTTTGTGCATCTTATTTGCTGTTATTTAAACGAACTGCTCTTGTGCTTCACATTTTGTTTTACATTACAAACCTTTTGCATGCAAATAATTTTTCAGATATACTGTATATCAACTTTCAAGCATAGCTGCAACTTAAAATTGCTTCTCTGAAAGACAATTTTTGAAAATGCAATAAAACATTACAAGTCATTAGAAGTTTGTAATAAGGGGTGGGGGGCAATAATTCTGAATGCACATTCTCTTGTGTTTATCTGCTAAGTCAGTTACAGAAGAGATGACTTAATTTTCCTGGTATGATATTGGTCTGATACTTTAAGAGAACTGGATTGTGTATCAGCGGCTTATCGAGACCTTTAGGTTGCAGTAGCTGTGGATTACATTTACTTCTTAATCTCAGTTAGGTTTCCATCATTTTAAGTGAATACTTCTTCATTAAAGGGACCATAGTTTTTTTTTTCTCCAAATTTACCATCACCTTAAACATCATCTGAAGAAACAGATGCACAGACGCAAAGAACTTCATTCCAGAAGTCTTGATTCTTGCGTGTCAGACTTTTACTTTATTTCTCTATGAGTTATTTTTGCAACTTGGCCACAGTCCTCTTAAATCCCCTGAATGGTCAAGTTTTGCAGACATTGTGTGCTATCTGCTTCTACCTTTCAGAGTGTGACACTTTGTTTCAGGGAGGGCTTTGCTGTGGCAGCAACTAAACTGCGGAATGACATGCCTTTATATATTAGACGAGCCTCCTCTGTATCTGTTTTTACATCTCTGCTGAAGACCCATTTGTTTACACTGGATTTTTCTACATATTTACAAGTTGACATTTTTGATCAGATTTTATTTTAATGCTTTTACTTTGATCTTAGTGATTGTAATAATTTTACTTTCAGTTGTAGTATTTCACATTTTTATTTGTCCTCTTATGTTATTTATTCTGTTTTTAGTTTTAACTCTGCAAATTGTGGCACTTTTGGTCAACTTTGTTGTTTTGAAAAGTGTGTTATAAATAAAGTTGCATTGCAATTGTCACCCAAAAGGGACCTTGTAATGAGGTCACAGCGACTCTTGTAGCTTCTTTAAAGTCGCAGCATTTGTGGATCAGTCATTGTAGTTTAAATATCTTTTTTTGGCCAGAAATCCAGTCAAAAAATGTTTGTTTGCAACAACTCATTGACAAACGTTTTACCAAACATTCCATACTCACACCTGAGAAGGTATAAGTCAGAAACGTAAACAGTAAATGAAGATGTTTGACATGTTTGAATGGATTTTAGCACTCATGTATGGGTAGACAGAGTCTCAGAGTCAGCTAAGGGGTGTGACACCACTTTGTGTTCATATGCTTTCCCTTAAACAGCCGAACGTATCATTTGCTGCCTCTACACCTGCTCAGAAACACAGTTTGGATATGGCAGCTCCCACACGCTGCACAAAGTGTACACAAAGAAAAGCCATTGGCAGGGTCACTGTTTGGGAGTCTGCGAGCAAAGTTACATATATGGTGTGGAACCATCAATTCAATTCAATTCAATTCAACTTTATTTATATAGCGTCAAATCACGGCAATGCCATCTCAAGATGCTTTACATACAGAGGGGAAAACATAATGAAGGCCAATTCATAATAGCCTATATAAGGAAACCAACAGATTGAGTTGAGTCCAACTCAGTCTCCCATCCTGAGCAAGCACACTGGCGACAGTGGGAAGGAAAAAACTCCCTTTTAACAGGAAGGAAACCTCCGGCAGAACCCGGCTCAGGACAGGCAGCCATCTGCCTCTGCTGTGTGGGGGGAAGAGGACAGAAAGACAACAGACAACAGGAACTGCTACTCCCGGCCAGGGAGACCTGCTGAGACAGGAGACATACATGTTAATGATGCAACACTGTTGGGGGGGGGGGGGGGTAAAAGAAAGAGATAAAGAGAAAAAGAAAGAAGCTCAGTATATCAGGAAATGTCCCTCAGCAGTCTAAACCTATAGCAGCATAACTAAGGGATGCTAACCATCCCTAGCTATAGGACTTATCAAAAAGATAAGTCTTCAGCCTAGTCTTAAAGGTGGGGAGGGTGTCTGCTTCACTAACTGGGAGCTTATTCCATAAGAGAGGGGCCTGATAACCAAAGGCTCTGCCTCCTGCTCGGCTCTTTGAGACTCTAGGAACCACAAGTAAGCCTGCAGTCTGCGAAGAAAGTACTCTGCTTGGTATATAAGGAACAATGAGGTCTTTGATATATAGAGGTGCCTGGTTGTGGAGGGCTTTATATGTAAGGAGAAGGATTTTAAATTCTATTCTAGATTCAACAGGCAGCCAATGAAGAGAGGTTAAAACTGGAGAAATATGATCTCTCATGCTGGTTCTGGTCAGGACTCTGGCTGCAGAATTCTGGATCAGCTGAAGGGTTTTCAGGGCATATTTAGGACAGCCCAGTAATAGAGAGTTACAGTAATCTAGTCTCGAAGTAACAAAAGCGTGAACCAGTTTTTCTGCATCACTCCGAGACAGAATGTCCCTAATTTTGGCTATATTACGTAAATGAAAGAAGGCTGTTTTAGTAACCTGCTTAATATGTGGACCAAAGGACAGGTCAGGGTCAAATATTACTCCAAGGTTTCTCACTGTAGCACTGGAAGCTAAAGTAATGCCATCCAGGTTCATTACAAAACCGGAAAATTTAGCTCTGAGTTTTTCAGATCCAACGAGAATTACTTCAGTCTTATCTGAGTTTAAGAGGAGAAAATTTCTAGACATCCAAGTCTTTATGTCTATGAGACAATTTTGTAGCCTATTGGGCTGATTTGTTTCATCTGGTTTAAAGGATAAGTATATTTGAGTATCATCTGCATAACAATGAAAGTTTATTCCATGCTGTCTAATAATTTTGCCTAAAGGGAGCATATATAGCGTGAAGAGTATTGGTCCAAGTACAGAACCTTGAGGAACTCCATGACTTACTGTAGTTTGGGAGGAGGACTTGTCATTTACATGAACAAACTGAAGTCTATCAGATGAATATGATTTAAACCAGCTTAACGCTGTACCTGTAATTCCAATCACCTGTTCTAGTCTTTGTAACAGAATGTTATGATCGACTGTATCAAATGCAGCACTAAGATCAAGCAAGATAAGTACGGACAGAAGTCCTTTGTCTGAGGCCATAAGAAGGTCATTAGTAACTTTCACCAATGCTGTCTCAGTGCTATGATGAGCTCTAAATCCTGACTGAAACTCCTTGCATAAATTATTTCTGCTCAGGTGGGCATGTAGCTGAGCTGAAACTATTTTCTCCAGAATTTTGGACATAAACGGGAGGTTAGATAAAACATCAGGTGACATGATCCAACAGTGCAAATGTCACGGCGCTGACAAATCTCAGGTGGAAACGGCAGCATTGTGGGAAATTAAAGAAAAATGTTTACTAAAAATCCTGAAACATCATTTACTCTGAAGACTAAATAAAAAAGTAAAGGCGCTTCCTGCAGACCAGACGTAGGAAAGATGGTGGAAAGGAATGAGTCGCTGAGCAGAAGTTGTAAAATTGTTGGATCTGATTGAACTTAAATCTGGTGTGTGAGGGGAACACCTGAAACCTGTGGCTCTGCTGAGCTGGTCCTCCTCTGGCCCAGACTAGCCTAGGTAACAATCCAGCAACAGACAAGCAGCTGAGCAGGGAGTTAATCAGTCGGTGGGAAATATAGAGCTGAACATACGTTCAGTTAATCAGCAGCTGCCGTTAATCCGAACACACATCACAATCGTCACATCCAAATTTGTTGTGTTTGAAACTGTAAAGTCTGAAACCTACATCACAGGATTAAACACTTTAAACTTTCATTCATTTGCATTAAAAGTCTGTGAATATGTCAAATAGTTACTACTAAGGATGGGAAAAACGAATCAAATTGGGATTTTTTGCTTCACAATTTTAAAATAGATTTTTTTCTTTGTTAAATCAATTTTTTTTTTCCCAAATAACTAAAATGAATCCATTATAATTTTCTTTTAGTCATTTTTATTGTTTTTCTTGATCTTTTTACTTGTCTTCTTGGGCATTATAGTAGCAGAATGATGGTTTTTCCTAATTGAAATCAAGAAAAATGATGAGCAAAAAAGTTTCAAACGTTTTGTGCTTTTGTTTGTTTTTAATCTACCAAAATCAGCAATAATGGTGAATTGCGAGAATCGCAATTTAAATCGAATCGGCACCCAAAAAAATTGGAATTGAATCGAATCAGAGCATATCGTCACCGCCGTAACTACTTATGTCTGTTGTGTGTTGTCAGATTGTGTCTTTCTGCCTCGTTTTGTGTCAGAAGTTTGTTTGTCGCATTTCAGATCAGAATATTTACACTTCCGATAAAGTGTGAAAAAACTGGCTCGGATTGGTGTGGTTGAGTGGCGTGGGACGCTTTCTGTGGCGCCGCTTAAAGGAATGTCTCAGGCTTTCTGTTGTCTGCTCAGTGTGGCACTGTGGAAGTGGGGGGTCTCTGTGGTTTAATGGGACCCTCAGCTGTGTGGGAGGAAATGCCGCTGTCTTGCTGCTCACACCCTCTCTCCCTGTAAAAGCAGCCCGTGTTTCCTTCTGGCTCATAATGAGATACACCTCAGCGCTGTTTGTTTACAAGGCTCTGAAACACCTCTGTGTATTAACAGGGCGTTCATTCACAGCATCAAAGGTGATGTGTTGACAAACCTGTCCATGAACGGGGATGTTGACATCTCGTGATTTTTTTTTTTTCTTGCTCCTTCAAGGTTTTGCCAGTATAGAAGCAGCAACAGGTAAATATCGCACTGAATTAATAGTGAGAGAATGACGGTGTGCAAACATGCGTTTTGTTAATTCTGCAGGAGTTTTACATCTGATCCACAACCCCCTAACTAGCTTGTGGCTCCACCACACTGAGACATTTATTCATTTTTCTCCTGTTTGCTACAGTTTAGATATAAAATTAGAATATCTGAGGACACGGATCGGGAAGATAAAATGTCCTGAGTACGGCTGGGTGATATGACCAAAATCTCATATCAGGATGTAGCTCATTTTAAATCCCCATAACGATATAAAATTATTTGTGTCAGTCATCAGATATGTGTCAGATGTGCTCGGCAACGGCAGGAGTGATCTCCTTCCATCAGCAGGAACTATGGTCTCATGGCGTGTCACGGGTAAATGCATGTTGCATTGTTTGCGTCTGGAGTTTATTATGAGCTTTCCTCACCATTTGACACTGATTTTATGGCTTTTGCTCGTTGACTCTATACTTTATTCTGTATTCTTTATCCTGATTCTTGCGTAGATGCTAAAATGAGTTACTGGTAGTTGAGTTAGGATATGCGCATCTCTAACACTAGTCAACAATTCCCATACCATTTAAACTTAATTTAGATAAAAACGTACCTGCGTGGAGTCCAGCTCGAGGCAACACAGCAAAGTGAGACTTCAAGTGAATTGCAAACTCAAAAAGTTGGTTTTCCTGCATTTTACAACAAAAAAAAGTTAGAACTGTTGTCCCTTGTATTGAACTCCAACTTAGTTATAATTTTTAACGACTCACCTACTTGTTTTGGAAAAAACAACTTGCTTGTTTTGTTGTGATTACTAACATTATTGCTTTAAATGTCATTAATGCCTATTTTCAAGTTTTACCTACTTAAATGACTGTTTCAGGCCAACCAATACAAGTTGGATTTTTTGCAGTGCATGTACAACTGTACGTATTCAGGAAGACCTGCGGGAAAAAAGGAGAAATAAGTTGGAAACGGCAATATTGACATATATTTATACATTAATATATTAGAGAAATAGAGCGAGGTACTTCTCAGTGCATCAGGTAACATCCCCATTACTACATAAGTAAAGGTTGGCTAGACTACCCATAACTATAAGAGCAATGAGCATAACCTGGATAGTTGGGTCCCGTACATGCAGACTCCAACTCAGGAGATGCTCATATCCTAACTATAAGAATCATGGAAAAGGAAGGTTTTCAGCTCGATCTTAAAGGTGTGGAGGGAGTCTGCCTCCCGAACTCACGGTGGGAGCTGGTTCCATAAGAGAGGAGCCTGATAGCTAAAGGCCCTTCCTCCCATAGTATTCTACCCACATCCATGCAACAGAAATTTCCCCTCTTTTATGAACAAGCTCATCAGTTTTGGTTGGCTGGTCATCTTTTAGTGAATTACCCTGCTCTGAAACACGTCTGCTACCATCTTTCTCCATGTCTGTTTATATATTGCAGCGTGCATGCCATAAAGCGCATCTTGATGTAAAATACTGTAGTAAAGCACCTTATTGTGGCGTTAACGATAGAGCCTCATGTGAAACAATGGACATTTTCTATTGTACAAAGAATATATGTCATCATATCACCCAGCCCTAGTCCTGAGTGTCCTTTAATAGTAAATGTAATGAGCTATAGGAAACTTGTACAGAATTCAAATATAAAAATGTCAGATTTACATTATCTACAGTTTCAGCAGTTTGTGTATTTTTTTGTGACATGCTCCAGATTTTTCAAGTTAAATTGAGCTCAGAATAATTTTTTTCTGATTTTAGATCTCAGGGGTGTAGCTGCTCTATATCTGACTGTGCTCTATGTTGCTGTTTGTGTGTGTGTGTGTGTGTGTGTGGTAACCTGAACAAAGACAACAAAGAACCCCTACTACAACACATTCCTCAATTTGGTTTATTTAAATAAAGAATAGTTTGAAAAATGAAATATTTGTGGAGTAATCAAAATGAAACTTTACATGCTACATCTTACTTTATTGCCGCAGACTCGGATGTAATAAAACCATTTTTGAATGGAAGTAAACTTCCTGTCCCAATTTGCATTTGCTGAACACACAAAATAGGCATGTTTGCTTTCCAAGCCCTAAGGAAAGAAATGGGCTGTAATGAGTGGAACATAGCAGAAATCCCCACAGTATGCATGCTGTGAGAGGTAAATAAGAAGGTTGGCGAATAATGTCTTTCCTGTCAGTCACAGACTTCATACCTGGGGAATTTAAACATTGGAATAAAGCAGAATGCGGCAGGGCTATTTCCACATTTATCATATTTGCATAAAAAACAGGGTGTCCTCCCAGCTTAAATTAGTCTGCAAAAGTTTACTGTTGACTGCATCTCAGTGTGAAAGGCGCTGTGGGCGAGCTGGATGTATCCCACCAACATACCAGCTGCATGTTTTTAACTGGGTAGAAAATAAAACTAAAGCAGATAATGATAACATCCACACCTGGTGAGTCAGAAATATCACTGAGGAAGATGGTCTGTATTAGTGGCACTGCTTCTGGAGAAAGAAAACAAACACACAAACATGTCGCTGTGTAAACAGAGTTATCGGAAACCGCTAACTGAGAGCAGCATGTGCCTTTCAGGACCAGCCCCGTTCTCCTGTCCAGCAGCAGGCACTGACTGGCTTCCCATCAGAAATCATTGTTTGATATTTACAAGTCTGGAGGAGGATAATTGCTCAGCTGGAGCACTGAAAGACACACAGGAGAGGAAGACAAACAGGATGTGGCGGGAGCGATGGAAAAAGTCCCAGGCTGTTAGCTTGGACCGGAGCACGTTCTCCTGGCACGCATCCAGCTTGTTCCCTGAATCTAAACCACCTGTATTAACTTGTGTCTAACCTGATTAACCTGTTCATGGATCCGACAGCTGCACGTCCAGGAATGAAAGATTTCTGGGCTGGCAGCCAAGCGAGGCATCTTGAATGAAATGGTTTGTGTAATTAACAGAGAAGCTGAGCAGAATGACGGGGGGTAATTGTAGCGTTTGCAGATGATGTCTTATTGTCATCGAGGGTGCCTCCTGGGCTGTTGCGGGTACATGCGGCGGCTGCTTTGGGCTTTGGGATGGGAACAGACACCTGGCAGTACTAGACACGCAAAACCCCTATTGACTCTCCCTATTCAATGCCTCCTCCCTGATCCCAACCCTTTCCTCCCCCACCCCTCCCTTCCCTTGGCACTGTACCTCCAGAGCAGGTTACTGTGTGGTGTGTTTGATCATATTAGCTTCAAGCTGCTCCAAACAGCCTTGTCACAATGGATGAAAACATGGCAGAGGGGCTGCAGGGCATTAAAAATGTAGTCTGTTTTTATCCTGGTTGGAGAAACAACAACTTCAACCTCGCATGCAAACATGCACCGCATTCAGTCCTGATTGGCCAACAACCGTACACCTTCAGCTCGACCAAGTAGAAACTGATGATTTTTATTTTCTTAGATTTTATGCTTGATGTTTGAGGAGCATTAAATTATAAATTGCAGCAATAATAGCCTAGTTAAAGGTGTCACTTGTTTCCTTTTGTTCACAGATCATAATGGAGCCTGAGTTTTAACTGTCGTTTGGAGGTCTGTGATGTGTCTGACGTGTTTAACACCTTGGAGGATCTTAGTTTAGCTCTGATAATGAGCTGACTCATAATTGTCAAGGGGAAATATTTTTTCTTTTTTAATGAAATGCGAGCAGTGTGAACTGTGAAGAGCAGGGCTGGAAAAATCACTCTTCCAGCTGCTTTCTGTTGGCGTCTCATACCTTGTGGCATATCACACTAGTGCTTATATTTATGTCTCCTTACAATATATGGTTCTCAGCTCATTATCCTCAAATTAATATGGCTGTGATGATATGCTTTAGTCCTCATTTGATTAGATTTTTTCGGTTGCCGATTTGATTTAAATTGCGATTCTCACAATTCCTCAATATTGCTGATTGCTGAAAAAAAAATGTACAAAACTTTTTTGGCTTAACATTTTTTTTTAATTTCAATAAGGAAAAAAAAAACAACACAGCTGCCAGACCATCATTCTGCTGCTGTAATGCCCAAGAAGACAAGTAAAAAGATTTTTAAAAAAAAACAAAAAAAAACAATAAAAATGGCAAAAATTTTACAATGGATTATTTTAATTCATTTAAAGATTGTTTTAACAAAAAAAAAAAAAAAAAAAAAAATATATATATATATATATATATATATATATATATATATATATATATATATATATATATATATAAATTTTTAACATTGTGAAGCAAAAAATTCTAATATTTGATTTTTCGGTAAGTTTTTTCCACCCCTACTGATTAATATGGTTATTTAGATAATCCAGGGAAACAATATATAGGACATAATACTCCCCCTCTTTTGTGTAATAATACAAACACTTAAAGATAAATAGTTTTATACTTTTTAGCTGTTCCTTAGGCGTATTTACACACGTGTTTGTGATGATGTGGACAGTCTACAGAGAATGAGGGGATCCTTAAGGATTTATTTAAGGAGGACAGATGTTGAGCCGAGCAACAAATGTACAACATACAATATGTGATAATAACAGCTGAACTAGGACATTTGATGAAAGTGGACCCGGTCAATTTCCTGTAAGTTTTTTCTATATTTGTAAAAGCGACACAGAGAAATTATGTCCAATTAAAGCTGTAGTTGGTAATCTTGCTCAGACATTTTTTTTAATTTTACTCTGGATGAAGTGGTTCCTTGTCCTGACAGTAGTCTGTACATTTTGTAATCATGAATAATAAGAAATATAGTTAGACCCCTCAGTTTACTCTAAATCTGTAAAAACTCTTACCAATCCAAACGTCTGGACAGAAATTAAGTTAATTTCTTATATTTCGTAAGCTTCTTCTCCCGGCTCCCCTCCTCCCCCTCCAGCAGCGCATACCTGATAGCCACACCCTGCACATAAACAGCGTATTGGGATGAAAATACAAAGTAGTGAAGAAGAAACTCGGAAGGCAAACATGGCTGAGAAAATGCAGGAAGGATTTCCCGACCCGGCTCGGTTTATTTTCTTCCTCCTGCTAAACAGTCGAGAAAGAGAAAATTGTTGGTGGAAAAAGACAATGCGCCACTTTCAAATATTGCAGGCTCCGTTTAAATAAAGCAAACCCCAAAAAAGTGTTTGAATGAATGGATGAGGAAGCTGAATGGTGGTCATTTGTTCCGTTGACGGTTTGTCTCGGTTGGTTACTTCATAATTACCACAGCGTCCTTCAGTTTAGTTACTAAATTTCAGGCACAAAAAGACGTGTTGATAATGACAAAGTAACTCAAGCAACATGTAACGGCTACATTCTGGTGTGAAGTTGCATCATTTTTGATCTTCTATAAATGACTGAAACGCTGTCCAAAAAACACCCAGAGGACAGAAAAATGTCAGTCTTGATGAGGCAAATAAAAGCCGTTTTACTTGGTGGAGTTGCTGTAAATATTCTTAAATCACAGATATCAGTTAATGTATTGACACAGATAAAACTTAAAAATTTTAAGCTGTAATATGACTCAGAAAGTAAGGGAAGATTCCAGTTAAGTGCATGTTTCCATGATGGGTATATAGTTCTCAAGTGTTTCCATCTTCATCACACTGAAGCTTTTTACATCCTCAACGAGAAGCAAGAATTTTTTTTCTTCTTCTCGAGGCCCCGAGGAAGAAAATGACGTCATTTCGGTCTCGCAGACGCGTTTGAAGACAGTTCTCGACACTTCTCGGAGCCCCGCAAGAAAAAAGTTCTTCCAACTCAATGTGTCGTGTGATTGGTCGGACATTTGAGGTGGGCGTGGTTAACATGGAAAAAACATGAAGCGGAGTTGCTGCTTCCACATTTTTCCTGTTGCAGGTAAAACGGATTGTTTTGATAAAAACAGCTGATCGAGGTGGTGGGAAAGTTCGAACATTTTTACATGTGGCATTAAAACACTCGGACCCCGCCACGTGCACAACCCGCCCTGCCGCGGACGAAGTTGCTCGATAAATATGAAACTAGAAAAGGACTTGGAGAACGGAAACCTTCGCCAAGCACAATGTTTAAGAATCCTTTTAAACAATTCCTGGATCCAAACATGGATCCGGATCACCACCAAACTTTAGTCAGTTCTTCATTTTCACATTTCCAACAACTCCTGAAATGTTTATAAAAATCTCTCCGTACCCTTTTAAGTTATCTTGAGCACAAACCGGGAAAAACCTAACCTCCTCGGCGGAGGTAACAACCAGGTTCATTGCACATAAAAGCAGACATCTCCCCCCGCAGTGACCCCTCCCCACTGCAGACGTGCTTCTTGTGGAATATGTATGAACCTGACGAACAAGAAGTTTTTTCTTCTTCTTGCAGCCTTGAGAACAAGAACTCAGTTCTTGCTTCTCGTGGAGGATGGAACAAGCTTAAGACAGTTTAAAAGATGCAGATATTTATCGTCTTTATCAGTGACTGACGTTACATATTTTCTCTTCTTTGGGGGGTTGGAGGGGGCACGCTGGACATTGCTGGACATTGTGAACAACATTCCGCTCTCTAATAGTGTTTTTAAGCGACTTCTCCTTCAAAATGTGTCAGGAATATCACCCATCCTGTTGGAAAGAGGAAACTGTGATTTAGTTGCTTCCTGTTTTGACATACTTTGGGGTAAATTGCTATTAAAACAACGTTAGGATTCTTAGTTTGCGGTGGGCATATTCTGCTCTCAATGTGTTTTTAAATGGGTAATAAATTTATTTCATGATTTGACTTTGTGCATGGTCAGACACCAAAAATGACGTTGAGCGAAAAATAGACATGGATTATAGTAAATTTAGAGGTGTCAGTGGAATTAAGAGGAAAGTAAAGATAAAGGAGGAAAGTGTGTGTGCTTCTGAAAAGGTTGCATAGTCTCAGTGGAATTCCCCACAGTAAACAGAACCACAGCAGAGACTAAAAGTAACTCTTCCCCTGAAAATGTATTTACGTCTCTTTTTACAAGAACTGCTGCTGTGTCTAAATCCAGACTTCAGTTTAGACTTTATGCCCTGATATGCCTTTACTTCACAACATAGTTTTATTTTTCATCATTCAGAACAAGTTTTATTCTGAATGATGACATCTGTGGATGAATTGAATCCTGTCTCTTCACTCAGTCCTTGTCCTCCCCGTCCATTGTTTTCACCTCCTGATATCTTCCAGAAATCAGACAAGCTGCGACACGCCGAGCCTCAGAGATGTTTCAGAGAGGAAAACGTGGAGATCAAAAGGACTGTAGGTATGAAAATAGATTAGCCACTTCACCTCCGGAGGGGTGCATGCTGGTATACATGGGGGTAATGGGCAACCAAACAATAGTGGTTGCAGCAGAGCTTTGTGGCCCAGGACTGGGTTTCTTCCATCAGTAGGTTAAACTTCGCATGTTGTCTTCATCCAAGCCGAGACCAAGTTTAGTCTTGTCCTCTTGTTGATGCCCTTTTCTATATGATGATTTACTCTGCATACAGGAAACTACAATCATAAATGCAAAAGTTCTCATTAATTCTAACCTTTCTGATGGAAGATTATAGATTTGGAAGCAGAGAAAAGCAGACTGGGAAGGTGATGACATGTTATGTCATTATTTTCTCTCTTTCCTACAAATGTCGTCTCATCTTTGCTTGATGATCTGGCGGCGTCATGGCAGGACTGGTGACAGGAATAGGATGAGCTTTACATGTGCAAATCCTCCCTCCTGTTCACCTTCTGTTCATGTGAAGTCCTTTCTGCGTTCATTGATGCTTTTATCATCAAACGATGCAGGAAGCTGCAAACTGCTTCATGCAGTTGGCATATCGTGGTTCCTGAGCTGCAAGGAAGCCGTAATTTCCATCTGTGTCTGCTATTCAGGTTTATAGGTTGCAAGTAAAGAGATATAATATAGATGTTGCCTTTGCAGTTGATGCTGTGGTTATAAAACACCCAAATGGATCCCGGTTCGCCCCCCCTCCAGCACAGTGTTATATTGTACCACTGATTGGCTTAGCTTGAATTTCTGCTGAACACTAAATGTGAGGAACTGTCTGTAAATACTAAGATGGTTACTCCTGCTACTCTGCCAGGAATAATGGTGCGCTTGGCTAGTCTGCAGGTAGAGAAACATGACAGGATGGATTGTGCTTTAAGATGTTTGCAGCAGCTGATCTTGGCATTTTTGTCTGAGGGGCAAGTTTGAGGAAGCCATAGCTCAGAGGAATGACTGGTCTGATAGAAAGTGCTCTCTAGCAGAGTATAGATTTAGAAGGAAATATACTTATTATCCTCAAAATGAGAAGGTTCTGGGTCCATTTGTCTTCTTGCTAATTGCAGCTGAAACGGTGAGTTAGTGAGAGCATAAAGCTACACCGCCATCACTATTTTGTCTCTGTTGCAAAACATTTTACTGTAAACGTGTTATTCTCTGCTTTATGTTGTAGCTAAATGACTGCCTTCAGCTCTTTGGACTGTTAACTGGTCACACTGGGCTAAAGGAAACTGAGATTCAACAACTGAGATGTTAAATCTCAGCCGTAAATCATGATATAACTGTGAGGCAACTGTGGCCTTCAAACACGCTGAAAACACTCGTCTCTGTCTGTTTATCTGCAAGACTTTGTGCCAGAAATGTGATGTTAAAGGTTTTTAGGCTAAATTATGGAGGAAAAGCTGTCACTTTACAAAAACCTGAAAAAAAAAAAAAAAAAAAGCCCGAGCAAACGAACCGTGTCTAAATTTCACCTTTTTTTTCTGCTTTTTGCCATTCTGCTCTGCAGCATGACATGCATGTGTCTGAGATTTATGCAGGTCCTGATTCACACAGCTTTGCACGCTGCTTGTCACCTTGCTTAGCATGATCATAGCTGCTGTTTGAATACACCACAGGGTGCACGTGGATTAAACACGATAAATAATTTCATTTGGAAGAAAAGAACCAAAACAAAACGTGAAGGTTGGAATTATGTGAGAAGTAAGGATATGAAAGAGGCAAATGATGCAATGTTATTTCGATCTGCATATATTTGCGAGAAGGGATAAGATGGAGATATATGTTGTTTGCTATAATTGTAAAGATTTAAAACATGGTTTTTATTTCAATTCTTCACAGAACTAAAAGAAAAGGATGGAAGAAACTGCTGGTTTCTGTCTCAGGTGTAAACATGTCAGAAAACTGGTCCGTATGCACATACGTCACCTCCCCTGTGCTTGTTTGTTTGCATGAACACACCACTTGTGAGTGCCAGTTGCAATGTGCTGATGCACACTTGATGCACCACATGAGAGCGTGCGATCAAGGTGCAGGCAGAGCTGTGTGTGTATTTTGATTACTGCATCACCCCCCTGCAGAGACACTTAAATGTGGTCAGACACACGCCGACTGATGGTCATCAATAATGCACATGGCTGAGGATCCAGGGACAACTAGTCCGTCCCTCCTGGAAGCTTCTATCTCCACAGACGGATGGCTTCAATTTTCTGTCTGACAAGAAGGAAATAGCTTGTAAGTCTGTAACTGAGCATCATTTTTCTATCTAATATGTGATTATTAAGATTGGATGGAAAATTACGCTTTCTAATGCTAAAACATACACTGATGGATGATGCAATACCTCTCAGTACATCAACGGGGTCTTTGTCCAGCTGGTGTAATAATGTTTTGGACAGGAAGACTCTGAGCGGGAAGCAGACTGAGAGAAATAAAATGTTCATTTGTGGGTCTTTAATATGAAGTAAATTTCAAGTTATTCTACATATGTATGGTATTCAGGTGTGTATGTTTGTATATTTGGTCCAAATCGATGCAACTTCATCAAAGAGAACAGAAGTCCATTTAGTTTTTCCTCCCGTTCCAGCCAATGGGTATGCAACGCGGTCCTACGAGGTCCACAGGTTTCTTATGTATCCCTGCTCCAACACAGCTGACTCACATGATTGAGTCTTTGTGCAGAACCTGATAGGCTTTTGGATCCATTTAATTTGATTCAGGTGTGTTGAAGCAGAAAAAGATGGGAAACCTGCTGGATAGCAGACCTCATAGGACCGAGGTGAAGACATCTGTTCTAGCCCATTCAGAACGCTTTCACACTCCAGCGCAACCACATTGGTCTGGAAACCATTGCAGCCCACTCACAGGCCCAATCAAGCCCTGATGACGGGCGTCCGGTCCAGAATTCTTACGTGGTGGAGTTGTTTGAGGCGGTTTGCTGGTGATGAAGGTTGTGGAAGCTCCGTAGCGGCCTTTCGCTCTAACTCCTGGCATGAAAATGGGCCCCATTTGGTCTTTTTCTCAGTATATAGTAGGTGTGTGTGTGTGTGTGTGTGTGTGTGTGGTGTCCAACAGTCAGTGAGACAAGAATAAAGACTGCTGCAATTTTCCCTGCATGTTTTCTGCTTCCCTTGTTGAGTATTCCATTATTTGACAGCGTCACCACCAGTGTTGGAGGTACCGCGTTCCGGTTATATTACTTTTTGGTAGGCTTAATACCGAGCGTGTGTACTCGTACTTGGTATTAGAAGTGTACCGATACCATACTAATCAAGCTAGCGCAGATGTGTTTGATGACATGCTTCGCAACATGTTTTAAAAGAAATAAATGCCTTGAATGTTAAAATGTGACATTTTTTGTTAAACTAAAACAGTGATCCTCACTGTTAATTCAACAAGAGCCGTACTCGGTATACTAAGACAAGAGGCGTTCCCACGCTACGTATCCTGCTACATTGCCAAATCAGTAACATTCAGCTTTTTAGCAAGGAATCGTTTTATCCTAAATATTGCACGGAGTAATGGCATTCTTATGCAACAGTACATGGTAAATATACAATAATGCCTCCAGAATGTGGGTGTTTCCTTTTCAATATAAATACAGAGCTACTGACGGAGCAGCTCTTTGGTGGAGTTCGGTGCAGCTGAAATTAGCCAAACCTGGCAACTCTGACAGGGTCAGTTAGGACTGTTACGACAGCAAAGTTTCTGCAAGCAGCCTGCGGCTCTTGTTTGTGGAGAGAACTACAGCGTTGAGGATCATTATGACTTGTTTAGATAGCATTTTCAGAAAGCCAGTGGCTGCTTCACGAGCCGCAAGTCAAGAGTCAGTGAGCCGCATGCGATGAGGAACACGGCACTAAAAGGGAGATCTTTGTTTCAAAACCACACATTTATAGTTGTATTTAGGTCAAATGTGCCAAATCAAAATAAAACTTGTTGAAATTATTTGATCTGTAATGTTATATTTGTATTGATGAGGTGAGTTCAGGGGCTGCACGGTGGCACAGTGGTTAGCACTGTGGCCTCACAGCCTCACCTTTCTGTGTGGAGTTTGCATGTTCTCCCCGTGTGTGCGTGGGTTCTCTCCGGGTACTCCGGCTTCCTCCCACCATCCAAAGACATGCAGGTTAATTGGTTACTCTAAATTGCCCCTAGGAATGAGTGTGAGCGTGAGTGGTTGTTCGTCTCTGTGTGGCCCTGCGATGGACTGGCGAGCTGTCCAGGGTGTACCCTGCCTGTCACCCAAAGCCAGATGGGATAGGCTCCAGCTTCCCTGCGACCCTGAATTGGATTAAGCGGTTTAGAAAATGAATGAAGGAATGAATGAATGAGGTAAGTTCAGAAAGGATTGGTCATTTATTACAACCTGATGAAATCTTACACAGTTACAACAGCAATAATAACCATAGTCACAATGATGTTCACATAGAGATCTGGTACCGGCAAACATCGGTATCGGCAGATTCTCAAATGTCAGATATCGGGATCGGAACTCCCAAAAAGTGGATTGGTGCATCCCTACTTTTTTGGGGTAGGAAGTAAATTAACAAACTACACCTAAAATATCAATAACGAAATTACTTTACTGTAGTAATGCGCGTTACTGCATTACCCACGCTGTATTGGCCCATGGTGTGCCGCTCTGATCAGTTCAAATTCCGCGCGCATGCGTTGTGTGTGTGTGTGTTTGTGTGTGTGTCTGTGCCTGGACACGTTGCCATCGAGATGGATGTGAGTGAGGTAACTGCTCATGTCTCCACTTCTAGACTGTGTGAAGTCATCTCGCCATCATAGATCTCTGTGAACGCTGATGACTACAAGATATTTCATAACAAATATAAGTAGTGTGCTCAGTAAAACATCCAACTGGGACCTGAGCTGGAAGAGAGACGTACTGGTCACCACAGCGGTCTAACGGAACTTGCAGTTTTAGGCTTGGTACATGTGTGTAACGGGAGTCTCCCAGTCTCGGGGCTCCTCTTTAAGAAGGCGCTGATATCTATCTCCTGAGACTTGAACAGCCTCTCGACCATCCTGGACTCTACTTTTTTTATTTAGCGACTTGTTCACCATGTGACTGCAAATTCTTCACACTACTGAATCGTAAACCTTTTTTTGGCTCCATCAGACACGTGCACAACTTGCCATCAACAAGTAATTTAAAACATGCTTTCACTTCATTACGCAATCCATTTTATTTACTTTTTTTCTTCCAGAAACACTGAAGGCATGCTTTCCAAGTAGATGTTTTCAGGCAGAATGTGAAGTGCATAGATGAAAGGCCATTTCTTCTTCCACTTTATCATTAGTTCCTATTCTGATCAAACGATGAGAGTCATGTATAGTTCATTAGACTAAAGTTACCCACTCCAGTTTTGAGGCACGGTTCAAACGTTCATTTTTTATCTTCAGGGCAATGGCTTCCTCACTCTTTCAAAGACAAAAAAAAAATCAATTGGGGGTTGTGCATTTGATGGTTACTGCATCAGAGAGAATAAAATCATGTGCATGTGATGCTCTAGTGTGAGAAGGAACAGGCGAGGAAATTAGCTTCTCTGGAAAAAGGAAACCTTCGTTCAGAAACGCAACTGACAGACGATTTTAATGAGTTTGTAGACGTTGGAAGGTCAGTAAACCTTCAGCTAAAGAGCTCTACTCGCAACAGGTTTTTTGGCGCTTGTAACAAGTTTTAAGATCATCGAAACAACTAGATAATGATTATGACTTTCTTCACAAATCTACAACACACCACAGAGGCCATTTTAACTTTATCCTACTCGTTCTGCATTAATCAAATATTGATTAATCCCTTAGGGAGAAAAAAGTCCCTAAAATAACAAAACCATATAAAAGTATGCAACACTTTTAGGGGAATAACGAACCTGTTTTCATCTTCAAGGCTTAAAATGCTGCTGTATTGTCACAGCTGGTGGTGTTTTACGTATGCATTAAGGTTCCTTTGTGCATTAATTTACTGACTATTGAAATATTACACAAGCAGCAAAATCTCCTATTTCATTCTGTAATTTTCTTTCTTATAGGTTTTGACCAATCGGATTGGAGGAATGACATTTAGAGTAGGGCTGCTCGATTATGGCAAAAATTATAATCACAATTATTTTGACTAAAATCGAGATCTCAATTATTTAACACTATTATCCTTTTATCTTTAACAACATGAATTGTTTTTAACATTAAATTGTGACTTTTAAAAAAGTCTTTAGGATTCCACATATTTTAGAAAACAAATAACATGAAGCTTTTTCTTAACATAAGTAAGCATTAAACAACGCTGCGGGTTGTGGTGTCCTCGACTCCGCGTCAGGCATTATAACCGTCTAACACACAGTTACGAGTTGTTTAATCCACTTATGCCATGGTCCATCACAGTATCTATTTTACAACAAATTTGTATTTCTTTAATATAACATTTGCGGAAGTATAGGAACTATTTTACGTTGGGCCTTGATGTCCGTTTTATGCCAAACAACCGCTGTCAGGCTGCAGCACGTTTTTTGTCATTCACTTGATAAAAGACAGCGGATCTGAACCAGCTGATTAATGCGTTGCTATGGTAACGCCCCATAATGGAGAGATATTTCAGTGTTTAACTCGCCGAACTACGTGTGCGTTTATACAAACGTATTGCAGCCAGTTGTCACTGCCAATGGTATAAACTATGTTTAGGTGAACTTCCACAACCTACTGCAGTTATTCTACATTGACCTGCAGCCGGAGCCGACTGAGACTGGCCGCCTGGGAGTGCTTTAGGACGGGAGAGACTCCCGCTGCTCCTTCCTTACAGCAACTGCACAACAAAATGTGCCTTCAAGTCAGTCGCCAAAACACCAGAAAAGTCTCAAATAACTCCAGTAAAAGCTGCTAGATTTGTCCCTAGTCGCTTTTAGGAAAAAAAAAAAAAGTCATCAGATTTAGCGAGAACAGTGTCTGAATGAAACCAAAGCTGCTGTGGGAGGAGTTTACAGCACAGCGCTGCAACGCCAGTGACGCTCGATTAGCAACTGAAGACAGCAGGAGAAGAAACTGCGAAGAGAAAAATAATCACACCCTTTTATTTTTATGATCGTTGAAAACCCAGATCGTAATTGGGATTAAAATCCGATTAATCGCCCAGCCCTACATTAGAGATGGGCTCTGATGATTTGAGATCAAAGAAACCTTTTTGGATACTAATTTGTTCTGATTTGCTTTTCACTAATGGTGTCTTCAGGTTTAGGTGCTAAAACTACTCTTAGACATCAGGTTTTGCTTCAAGTGCACGTCCTAATTCTGTTTGATGCTGTGTGTTGGGTAATGATGTAGAAATAAAGACGGCAGATTGAAAATAGTCGGTAAAAGCTGCATTAATTCCTCCAAGGAGGAAAGTCCTACACACCTAATCTGTTTGGAAAACATATTCTCATATTTAGTTTTCATTTGGATTCATTTAGCGCTAATAATGGATGGAAACTGCCCATAAATCAGTCAGCACACTTACTTCAGTGCAAGTCTCAGTTTCTTGGCGTAATTTTTGGTGTTTGATGTTTATAGATTTTGGTTTGTTTGTGGAAAACTGGTGAACATGGTGAACAAACTGGTGTGGAAAACTTCTGAACGTGAAGTAGACCAGAGCTAAAAGGGCGACAGAGCATCTATGGTTTGGAACAGTTTACGCTACAGCTATGAAAGCAGCCTTAAAATGAAGCAACGTTTATTTTTTTTAGATTTACTTTATATACTGTCAATTGTTTCCAGCCACACAAGATAGAAAATTAAATCAAACTTTATTTACAAAGCACTTTTCATGCACAAAGCAACACAATTTACTTTATGCTATAAAAACAATTTATTCATGGAAATTAAATAAAGATGAAACAAGGCTTCAAACACCAAATTATGAAGTATTTAGTGAAGCTTCGAGTGTAACTACAGGCTGGTTCCTGCTTTCTTTCTCTGTACATTAAGAAGTTCATGTCATGTAGGTCTTTTTCTAGAAAAGTGGTGATCCAGGATTTTTGTGCAAATCGCACACAGACCGAGACAATCAGAATAGTCTTTGAACTTAAGTTTGTAAGAAGTTGCATTGTTTTTACTAATGAAAATAAGAGACAACGAGAGTGAATGCTGACTGGTTGTTCTGGCATGAAAAACGGAAATGTCTCTTGTTGAGAGGCTGCACAGTGGTGTCGCGCTGTGGGTTCAGAGCATAGACATAGTAAATAAAGAGATGGACAGAGCCTCTGTGACGTCACCCATAGGTTTCTGAAGAGCTGAATTGAAGCTCGGTGGGCGGTTCCTACCGTTGCCATGTTGGCAGCGTCATGCGCGTCTTCTCGCCCGGAAAATACAAATATGGGCAAAGAAGTGGAGCTGAGAGGGGGGGCTGTGAGCGTCATGGTGGATGTTTGACATCAAGCGAATTCTGAGCTGCCTGTAGCTAAGAGCTAACCGAGCTAACCCGAGATAACAGGAGCTAACCAGCTAACGGAGGTAAGCGGGCTAAAGATAAGTCATATTGTTAACCGGCTAAAAACCGCGGTTGTTCTGTGTTCTTCTGACTTGAAGCCGGAGATCGGTACCTGTCAATCAAAAGGACACGCCCCTAAATATGCTGAACTTCGAGATTAAATTACTTTAAAACAGGCGAGTTAGAAAAAAATTCACTCCGCCCCCCCATAGTTGTCATGAAGGTAAACCTGACCTATTAAACCAAAAATGGATTTTTGAACCAGGCTGTAAATGTGTTTATTTCTGCCGTGAAGTTGGTCTTTTTAACATGGGAGTTTATGGGGATTTCCTCTGTTTTGGAGCTCCTAGTGGATGAAGGGGGAGCTGCAGTTTTATGCACTTCTGTATAGGGTTCACTTTTAACCGCCAGAGGTTGTCGCTTGGCTCAGAGAGAAGGTTGCTGGTTCTGGCCTCAGCTGGAGGACGTATGAATGGTCTCCCCGTGGAGGTTCTCTCCGGGTTCTCCACTTTCCTCCAACCACTCAAACCCATGCATGTAGGCTAATTGGCTACTCTAAATGGTCTTTAGGAGTGAGCATGAATGGTTTACAGGTCTCTTTCTACCTGTAATGGACTGGTGACCTGTCCAGGTTGCACCCTGCCTCTCGCCCAATGATTGCTGGGATATACTCCTGCTTCCCACCGACCTTTAATTGGACAAAGCGGTTCAGAAAATGACTGACTAATCGTGTTGCTGATGCATAGCAACCTTTTTCCTATCTACAGCGCTTGTATAGATCATGCAAACTAACCAGGCTACCCTGTGCCTATTATAACCGTATTAATCCAGTCGTGGGACTTCCACATCCATAATCTCCGTCAGCACATACATTATGCATTCACATCCACCCCGACAGGAAATGTAAATCAGCATCGCTTCATCTGGCAAGATTTGTTTTTGTTTACCTTTTTAAAGGTGTAAATCTGCCAGTTATTGTGAGTTATGTATTAAGTCGGTATATTAAAGCCACTGTGACATCTGCCTCTTAGCTTTTTCGAGAGGCCCAGTATGTTTTGACAGTCACGAAAGAAGCCATTTGAATTATAGCAACACTTTATCCATCTTTTCTTTTTTTTTTTTTTTTTTTTTTAAAGATTTTGGAAGGTTTTTCACTCAACATTCCAGTCCCTGCAGCAATGCATTTTGACTTTTGTTACTCAACCAGCAGAGTCATGCGCTTTTCCCAACAGAAAGCAGGTCATGTGTTGTAAATGTGGTAGTGCTTGTCGCTTTTTTAGCAGCTTTATAAAATTTTAATGTGCCGTTTTTAAGATCACTGAAAAATGATCACATTTATACGAGATGGAATGGTGTAAATAAAGAAGTGAAAGCTGAAGAGTGGAAGCATGCTTGCCATAAAAATGAAACTTAAAATTGATAGTCCAGAGGCAGATTTGCAAAGGACACAGAGGAGAGCGCGCTCACACAAAGCATGTCCTTTTTAATAAGTGCCAATAAAAGCAAACAGCCAGACTGATGATATAACAACTTTTATTCAGTTGTCCTCCAGCTCCACTGAAAAGGTGAAGGGTGTTATATGGAGAAAATAGGTGGGTCCAGTTTTTATTCACGTTTTAACGGGTCTTTGAGGTCAGAATATAATATAAACCTTTTTTTCTTTTTCACATTTAAAAAAAAAAAAAGAAGAAGAAAAAAGGCTGTGAGGGAGATCACCAATCAGCAGAGTTGTTGACATGCATATTTTACATCTGCCAGTGAGTGCATAGAGTTTACAAGGGTGTTGAGAAGGCATGTATAGATGCTTTTTTTCCTTCTGGTTTGTGAGGTGCAAGAAAAGGGAAAGAGATGGCATTAAAAGTGCAAAAAAAAAACCAGAATTGGAAATGGGGTTGAGAGTCTAGAGGAAAGACCCTCTTCTCTTCTTGCTACCATATTCTATCCATTAGTGTGAGTGGTGCTTTTCCACTCTGCTCTCTTCAGGTTGACCTATCTGTATTGAAGCATGCGAAAGTGGGGCGAAAGGCAGCAGGTGGAGAGGAAGATGGGAGTAGCGGTTTTAGAGGTGGTGGTAATTAGATACAATTATTGCCATCGCAGGGTTATCTCCTCCGTTTTTTTGCTGGTCCGTTTTTTTTAACAGGTGGATATTGAAGAGAGAGATTCTTGGAGCAGCCAATCAAAGGGCATTTGACTGTCTGATAAGACGGCTGTTAATGCAGAAGCACTGAGCCAGACGTGAACGAGAGTTTATCATCATTCTTATTGGAAATATGAAGTTAGGAGCAAAATGCTGAGCTTCTTATCAACTTAATACTTATTAAAACTATCAAGAGCTTTTTTTGATGGAGTGATGTCTTAATTTTCTGTGAATTTAGAAAAAATAGAAAAGAAAAAAAACAGGCCTGGGTGAATGAACTCCATCATAAACTATAACAACTATGTTGTATGTTTTTGATTTAGTTTTTTAATCCTCTTGTTGAAATGGCTGGTTTGAGGCCACGTGTGTGTGTGTGTGTGTGTGTGTGAGACTGTGTTTTGTGAGGGGTTTTCCCTCCCTCCAGCAACAGACAGGATTTTTCAACAAGCATTCCTTTTGAGAGCTTTTAGAAAGCGTTGTTCTGTTTTGGTCTCTGCCGCGGCGTAAGCCTCTGTGGCAGTGTGAGTAACTCACAGAGCGCTTGTCGCTCTCTGAAACTACAGTAAATTATTGTGAAAGCTCATTGCTCATGTCCTGCACTGCTCCAGTATCGTGCAATTTTGTTGTACGAATCCTGCTCTGTCAGTTTGCGCGACGAGTGTTGATGGACAGTCGCTTGTCTGTATGGAAGGGAGCCAGAAAAACATAGTTTAATGGCCTGATTGTGGACTGAAAGCAGATGCAATTTTCATGTTATGATCTTTATTTAACCAGAGAAGTCACTGAAATCAAGCATTTCATTTCCAAATGTTCCAGAAACAACATCACAGGAATTAAATATGAAATACTTAAACCACAAAAACGACAAGTTGTATTTCGACCAAAGTGCTTTTACTCTATTAATTTATGACTAATCTTTACTTGAAAGTTGTTTGACAGGAAATGGATCAGAGAGAGAAAGAGAGGGTATTCATGTCAAAAAGTGTAACTGCAAAGTCAGCAGTTCAGCATAAAATCTGAAGGATTACTTGATCAAATTGTTTTCATTTGTTTCTACAGAGATGAATGAAATATTTCAGGGGTCAGTTTTAGGTTTCTTTTTGGAAATCAGAGCTCTGTTAATTTTTCTTGCACATGGTTGTAGCCATATGACTTGAAGAAAACCTTGCACCATTAAGGCAAAATGTCAGAATTACAAAAACTTTATTTCATAACATATCTTGTCCATAATGCATACTGCACAAGGTAGAGTGAATATAAAAATGTTTCAGTTTTGCAGCAGAAAATGACTGGAACAATGCTGTCAAAACGCTGTCAAACTCGCATCACTGAAGTCAGCCGTTACTATGATGACAGGATGAATTTTCTATATTAACTTCAAGACATCATATTATATCTATAAATATTATGCTAGTTTATTCAGAGTAGTCTTTGTGAGTTTTGTTGATGCTTGTGGCTTCATAAGTGATTTTTAGTTTAATTGTAAATATGGAGGGATGCAACAAACACACAATGTCCAGTTTGCCTCAAACTCCTTGGGTTTCAGCAGGTCTCATCCTCTGGTTGGGGAAAAGGCATTTAAACTGTGATATAATCCTCTTAGTGAGTCAGTAAGATCCACCCAAACAGGATCACTCAACATATTTTCATTTTAGAGCCTGTTTAGAGACAATCTCGAACCAGTTGTTTGTTAGAACTGTCCGAGCACAAGGTTGCTCTGCTGTTAAGTCGACAGCTTTAAAAAAGGGTCGTATTGCCCCTCTGCAGCCAGCTCAGATGTTAAATTCTGTTTCCCCCAGCATTTAGAAATCTCTGTCAGCATCACAAATGAGATTTTTTGTTTCTAAATAGTGTCAATATTGAGACACTTGATCTGTAGATTGGACAAACTATCGCCCTCTACTCTTGTCCTCTACAGATGTTCAGTGTGAGCTAAGGGGAAGTTCAAAACGCTTGCTCTGTTGTTGACCAGATGTTTCCAGTAGCATATTCACATGGCTCCATGATGGCTGTTGGGCCCATGAAAATTGGTTCAAAGAAAGTTCAAAAGCTGAACCAGCATCTGAACTGACAAGAGCACAAGTGTCTCTTTCAAGTTGGTCAAAAGTGGCTATTTTAGACCTTGATGGTACTTGACCATGAAAATGGATTGTTTTCAGCCAAAGGAAGTTGTCCTGGAGATGTGACAGATCTCACATGTTTACCATTAATCACAAAGTGGATGTAACTTTATTATATTCAGTTCACACTGCCCAGAATGTTCCAGTCTGAGCAAATCTGTATGCCACCAGCAATGACAGGCCACAACATGATCTGTGGTTCGAAAAATGTACCTGGTGTGCTTTACAATATTAGAACATATGATTGTAGTGAATGTTCTCTAACATGTTGGACAGAGAAGAGACGGGTCTGAAGACGTACATGCGCCTGTGGTGAAACCTCCTGGCAGTATAGTTTGCATGTACATCATGTCATTTTAGGATGTTCTTTTATGTTGAACGTTAAATTCAAGCAATAAAGATGGATTTTAAAAACAAAATAGCTCTTCTGCTGTTTACAGTAAAAACCAGTAAGTGCCAAATCAAGATACTGTATAAAAATAAGATTCCCAACACAATATTCCATCCATCTGTCCATCCATACATACATCCGGTATCTTAACTGCTTGGTCCAATTCAGTGGTATATGGAAACTGGAGTCTATCCCATCGATCATTGAGCGAGAGGTAGGGTCCACCCAGGTCAGGTCGCCAGTCCATCACAGGAAGCAATATAATGTACTTTGGTCTAAAATAAGGATGAATATGAATAATTTTGTACGGCATGGCGACCCGCAATTCACATAAAATCATTCAACTGCAGCTGTAACAGCAAAGGAGTCAAATTACAACCAAACCAACCTTTGTGATGCGAGAGGACAGAATGATTATTTCACATGCCGGATATGGCTTGCTGCACTGTCTTGGTATTTGATTTCCACAAGGAATGTCCACAGTAAAATGCCCACTGAGGGTTTTAAGTCACTTTGTACTCATGGGGTCCTAACGTCTCCTCAGCTGCTGCTGAGACGAACAAATGAGTTCAGATGTAACTCAGTAAATAACCCTGTGAAGACAGAGCAACACGGCAGCGAATGCTTTCTGTCCCCCTTCCTGTCTCCCTCTATTTGTGCCTCTTGGTCGGCGAACATGCATGGAAGTGTGTTACCTGTGTCCATGCGCGTATATGTTTATATTCATACTAGTGAGCATGTGTGTAAGGGAACGAGCTCTCCAAGTCTGCCAGGAAAAAGACTCCCAGTAAAAGCAAGAGAGAAAGGAGAGGAAGGCGAAAGACAGAGCTCGACTGTACATTTACGGATGAAAATTTTATGACACTAAATCTAGACAGACTTTTAGTGTCAGTCAGGATTACAGCAGCAGCCCGAACACTCATGAATTTTTAAAGTGGGAGAGAGATCCCTGCATGCTTGGTCCAGGAGCAGATGAGAGAAAAGAGAGGGTGAGAGGAGGAATCGAATGGAGTAAATAAATAAATGGATCGATACATGCAAAAGCAAATATTCTGTAGTCAGTCAGCTTTAAAGCTGAATTCGACATTTGATAGTTGGAACTGAAGGGCGGAAAGTTTGGTGTGGACTCTGAAAGCTAAGCAGATACTCGGGCACTAGCATTTCCAAGCTGCTGTAAAAGCTCAGTATGACAAGATGAGCAACTTGGGAGTGCTTGTGTCTGTAAATTGGGGGGTTGGGAGCTGGATGAGAGGTGTGTGTCTAATACAGAAGATCCCAGTGCAGTGCCATGACAACCATCCAGTCATTTGAGCTCTAGCTTTATAGTGTCTTTGAAGCTAAAGCGTGGTGAGGAAAGGGTTAAAAAGCTGCATGTCAGACTGCTGTAGATCTTATCAGGCAGTAAACTGTGTATGATGTAAGAAAAATGCACATATGTTTTCTCCACCTTAACAACAGCAGCAGCTGCCTTCAAAGGGAAACCAAATACCAAAGCCGTTATGCTGCATGTACCTGGAGAAAAAAAGGCACGTGAGGCAGGTGGAAGGGTCTCCTGACAGACATCAGAATATCTTCTTTAAGGAACATCTGTTTTTTATGTTAATGTCTGGTAACTAGTAAACAGGTTGCAAACATGTTGATGTTTAGATTACTGCAGAAATACTGTCAAACTGTAACATAGTCCTAACCCTAACCCATCATCTTTCTACCGTTGAATTTAAAAAGCTCTCTCGACAAATCCTAAACAAATCAAATCAATTTGTATAGCTCCACTTCCCAACAGTGTCATCTCAGGGCACTTTACAGACACATCAGATAGCCTAGCTAAGAGAGCAACCAATAGGTTGCATCAAATCTTGACTTGGTTCCAATCCCCCATCCTGAGCTGCAAGGGGCAACAGTGGGAAGAAAAAACTTTTAACAGGAAGACAAAAAACCTCCAGCAGAACCCGGCTCAGTGAGGGCAGCCATCTGCCTCGACTGGTTGGGGTGGAGAGGACATGAAAGGCAGAGCAACATGCAAACAGGAGCCTACAGCCTGTCAGGTAATACCATACATGTTGGGTAAACATCATGTGTATTTGAAGACCCCTACTCATCATAGAAGTGCGGTACACGGGGGTGCCGACCCTCCTGCAGCAACACAGATCCATACACAACAAACCCTGATCCACCTTGTGTTCTGACTAGTCAAAGCCAGTATTAAGGTTTTAAGCATTTAATGCTGACCAGCTTTGTTGGAGGATCGGACTACCTGAAAGGTTTTTGCTTCCCATTGCACATCGGTAACACCTGGTTACTGGTTGCTAAACACTTCATACTGGGAACATCCCACAAGACCTGCTTGTTAGAGAGGTTTGATTCCATCCTCTTCCCAATTGATCTTGTCAGTCTTTTTGCTTCCTGTATAGAATAGTATTTTATAACTTTCTAGTATCTAAAAATGTCTTTCTGTTTTAATGGCACAATCACATTATGTACAATCCTGGAGTTGTCATTGCTCAACAGTGTCCGGAGGATGAGAAACCACATTTCACAACTTTTAAGATCACGTTTCAGCTGCTTTTCGCTTTATCTCAGGAAGTTAAACTTTTTAAGCTTCTTTTCTAAATGATCCACTTTGCACACACATGATATGGATAAACAATGCATAGTCAAATAGTTGCAACTTTCCATACTGCTATTTAAATCTGCACTACAAGACAAAGGGTAAAACTAAAACACATAAAGCAAAAAGATTTGATATGAGCTAAATCAGTTTTACCAGCAGAGTAGAGTTTCCTGTCAGGTTTTGTTGATTTCATTTGCAAAATATTCTAACCTCGGATTGAGATTTTACCCGATTCTTTACTTCTATTCATGGTTTGTAGTGAAACTGCTGGCATGATCAGTGTCACTTGTTCATGAAAGCACCAGAAGATGTGCGTTTTTATTTATCTAATGCAAATGACTAATTGGAGAAAAGTCCATTCATGACTACAGTGGACATAAAACATGTACCATGTACAACAATGATCATGAAAGCAACAGAAGATGATTATAAAAGAGAGCCGCATTAATGTGTGACTGTATACATCTGCTTTGTGTGTAACAGAACTTAGTCATGAAGCCACACAGGGATGTATGTAACTGGGCCCAGGTCTAATGAGGACATTATATGCATATGTTGCATTCAGGCTTAATGGGTTAATAAATCCCCCTCCCTGATGGGTAACATTGTAATGAGATAATCAATATCATTCATTCCCCCCATTAGTTGTTTTAATGATGTGACTAATTAATGCAGTTAATTCATTTATGAGCTTTCCTAATATAATCTGTCAATACAGTTAAACCAATATTTTTTCTTTATAAATGGTCAAGAAACAGATCAGTTAAAACCATTGTTTGTTGTTATTGAAGACTGTTTGTTTGTTTGGAGTCCTTTGGCTTCAGAAGCACTTGCAGTGTCTCAGTTTGAGTCTTGGTTTCATGTCCAGCCTCTGCAAAACATTGGAGTAAATTAAGACATCGACCATTCCCCAAACAGCTTAACAAATATTGTGAACAGCCGCTCTGCTCCCCTGCTGTCATTTGCTGCGGCACACGTCCAGAACCAGGTGAGATGACACCCCCGTATCTGTCTCACTGCTGGAATGTGTGGGAGTGGACTGTTGACCCAGACGGAGCTGCCACTCAGTGTCTCTGTGTGTATATAATTGTGTGTGTGTGTGTGTGTGTGTCTGTGGTGTAATGGAGGTAGGATTTTGTGGGAGTTTGGCAGGCTTTACCCCCCCCTGCTTCCCAGGAACCGTCTGCTGTTTTCTTGGTGGCAGAGGGACACCAGCAGAGAAGGGACAGGTGCAGGGTCTGGCTTCTGGTTTGGCGTATCCACTGTCCAAACAGAATCTTCTTCTTCCTCAACACCCCCCCCCCCCCACCACCACCACCACCACCACCACACACACACACACACACACACACACACACACACACACACACACACACACACACACACACACACACACATTTAAAGACATTCCTCCTACTCTTCCCACATTGCTCCAACTGTTCTTCAGAAGGGTTTTTTCTGTTTTCATGCCTTCATTCTCACGTATTATACATCAGGATTTAACCTTGAAAACAAAGAAACAAGTACGAAACAGATTTAATCAGATTATTTGACGATTTTGGGAAATTTATTGATAATATAGATAGGTGGCTATTAGAAACTATTATATATTAGAATTTTTTTTACGTTTGTTGCAGTTAATCTGTGTATTTATAGGCAGCTGTAATCTTTAATTAAGGTAAAAAAAAAAAAAAAAAAAAAATCAGTCGGTGAATCAGTCCATTCAAAGTTCAAACAGATGCTTGTACACACAGAACATCTCAGACAGATGAGAGCTAGCAAATACAGAAATCATGTTTAGCAGGCTGTGGTGGAGCTGGGTGATGTGGCCAAACAGGTTTTCCAAATTTAATCATCTTTTTTTTTCAATTCTTAGAACAAAAGTAAACTTTTGTTAAACAACAAACTTTTTTGTAAATGAGGTTTTTATGTGGAAATGGGCTCATACTGAGCTCTCTTGATCTGCTTCTGCCTTTCTCATCTTACTGGATGCGCCATGGATGGTCCTCATTATGTAGTTTGTCGCTTGTTTGTTCCCTCCTGCTGTCTGGTTTTCTACAGAGCAGCTTTTTTTCAGCTCACCTCCAGCAGTGAATGACTTAGTTGAATTTATATGTTAGTATCTTCAGACTGACACTGTTCTGGTTCCAATTCTGCTCTGGAGTCTTAGCTGTTTAACTGACACCAATGTAGGAGGAAGTGAACATAAACCACTTGGAGATCTGGGGCTTGTTCCAGAAAGAAAGTTAAACTAAGTCTAAAAAGAAACTTTGGGTAACTTTACTTGGAGCTGAGCAACTCTGAGTTTTTGGTTCCAAAACTGCTGCTTTCAGTAGGTTGAATCAGCCCTGAGTATTTTTAATCAGATAAAAAGCCAATTCAGTGGAGCACTGATGCCTGGGTTCACAATGGCAACAGCTGACCAAAGTCAGTGTGGAAGTTGGAGTCTATCGGTCCTCTGACTGCATATTTACTTTATTAAAACTGTAGCATGTAATTAAAAATTCTGTTCTATTCTACAGTCGCCTGGCAGACGCTTTTATCCAAAGTGACTGACATGTGATAGGTTAATCATTATGGTTTATTGATTACTTAACATGCATGTCTTGTGGGTGGAAGGAAGACGGAAAACCCAGAGAAACCCACACATACACGTGGAGAATATGCAAACTCCACACAGAAAGGCCACTGTTATAAACGGTACCATTTACACAATTACATGATAAAAAAGAAAGTATTGCAGCATATTGCATATTGCTGTGACATCATCACTGTACTTCATGTTGAATGTGAACGACTGAAGAGTTTGTTTGGCTGCAGACGGCACCGTTAGAGGAGATAATGGTCAGGAAATGTGTCTGAGTTCTGACAATTCATGCCATCACATAAATCAAAGTGGACAACCCATATCGGGAGACGGGTTGCCAACCTGCAAGAGAGTAGGTTCACTTCAGTTGGTTACCATGGTAATGGGCTTAGGGTATCCTGCTTCCTGGAATGGGCCCAAGGTCGGGAAAGATGCGGATGACCGAGCAAATTTTGTAAGAGTCTGCTCATCTGGTCGCAGTCATGTTGCTGAGTCTGTGGTTTGTCTTCTTGGGTATATGAATAAATAAATTGGTTTTTCTGCCACCTTCAGTAGAAACGGCCTTTAAACTAGTTTTAGCAACATGTTGCTGCTTGTTCTGAGTGTGAGGTAGCAAAACCAACGTTGTTCCAAATCACTGGTACCATGCAACCTTTAGGGTATTGGCTCATCTTTACTAGCTGTTTTGTCTTATTTTGTGTGTGAGTGTGTGTGTGTGCGTCCCTGAGGAGCTTATGGAAGACCAAGGACAGAGTTAAACATGGGGGGAATTTTTTTTTTTTTTTTTTAGAAAAACAATTCATTAACATTAAGTTGAAATTCCTGACTTAAACTGATTTATCACACAGTAGTTGTCGCCATGGCTTTGACATGTCGAGGCACGTCATCAGTGGGAAAAACATTTTAAAAGCCCTTAATACTCATCACTTGGAATATATTTTGCTGGTACAAGTAACAATAGTGGTTATTCATTCTGACATCTGCTACTTCTGTCATTCGTAATGTAATTTCCATCATGACAGAACAGGAACACACTGATCACGGCTGCTGAGATATACCATCCTGGTGTACTTCATTTTTAAACCTCTCTGCATAATCTCTTGCAGTGCTTATTAGCTCACTTCAGTCATTTGATGTGCTTACTTTACATCTGCTTAGCTAGTTTACTTCCTCTGCCCAAATGATATGCCATTTTTTTTCCCAGCTGCCACCAGTCCTGCTCCCAATCCAACTCTCTGAGTCGGTCATACTGTTATGCAGCACTGTGAAAACTAAAGCACAATAAAGGCAGAAACAAGCGTAGCTTGCTCTGTTGGGGAGTCTTTGCCAAGCGGCAACCTCCAGCGGTTAAAAGTGAAGACTATGCGGAAGTGCATAAAACTGCAGTTCTCCCTTCATCCACTAGGGGCTGCAAAACAGAGCAAATCCCCATAGACTCCCATGTTAAAAAGGCCAAATTCACGGCAGAAATAAACACGCTTACAGCCTGGTTCAAAAATCCATTTTAGGTTTATAGGTCAGGTTTACCTTCATGACAACTGTGGGGAGAGGGAAATTTTTTCTAACTCACCCGTTTAAAAGTGATTTAATCTCGAAGTTTGGCATATTTAGAGGCGTGTCCTTTTTTTTTTTTTTTTTACATTTACAATAACAAATAACAAATAGTTCTCCTTGTTCTTTTTTGTTTATACCCCCCCCCCCCCCCCCCCCCCATACCACCCCATCCCATAGACTCTCACCCTCCCACCCCCACCATCCTTGTCATCATCGTAATGCTCACCCTGTGTGCCTTCATAACAATTCACTTAGAAAGCACTTTTTTAATGTCCTCTATCAGTTGTGTCCATAGTCGAGTAGTATTACTTGTTGCGTTGTGGATCCTTGCTGAAGATAGTTCCATATATGCAATGTCCAGAAAACTATGAAGCCAATGGTTAAAGGACACATCATTACTTTTCCATCTTTGAGCTATAATCTTTTTGATTGCAGTGAGTCCTGCCAGCCAGATTTTGCGGGATTCTCCCTGCAGTGATATTTGTGAGTCATCATTCAAAAGGTGTACAGCGGGGTCCAGTGGCAAAATGATTCCTGTCAACATGCTTAGGCAGTCAACCACTTTTCCCCAAAGCTGCTGGACTGCAGGGCATTCCCACACAACATGAATGAAGGAGCCTATGGTTCCGGGGGGACAAAATGAGCAGTAAGGATCAGGTGTTGCCCCCAGATATGCTCTATGGCAATACTTCATATGTATATAGCGGTGGTTAGAATTTTTTGAGGCTCTCTCAATATTGCGCCAAATTAACTCCCAGTCAGGTTTAAACATATCTGTTGAAATTTCTTCCTCCCATGCTTTCATTCCTGCTGAACTCGTTGCATTTTGATTCAATAATTGACCATAAATATAAGACACTATCCTTTTGGGAGCATCCATTAACCATTTAGAGATGGGGTGATCCTTCAGCTCTGATCCCCAGGGAACTCCATAAGCTTTACATGCAGATCTTATCCTAAAATAAAAGAACAATGAGTGTTTATCAATACTGTATTTAGATACCAAATCTTGAAAGTTAAGAATTGATTCTACTCCATTAATGTCTTGTAATACCTGGATGCCTTTGTTACTCCACCCTTTATTTATAAAAGGTTTTCCTCCCGAGAGGAAGTGACAGTTGTTCCACAATGGTGAGGATTTATACCAGTTTGGTTTACACTTTAGGTACCTTTCTACTGCTCTGAACACCACCAGCATATAAGACAAAATTGGATCATACTGTAAACTGCATTTCTTTGTTGGCAGTCCTAGAAACAGGAAGTCCTTCAACCTCAGTGGTTCGATTAGGTTACTTTCAATGGCCTTCCATGCTGATTTTTTGCTATCATTTAACCAAAAAGTCAGACTCCTCAGCACATAGGCCCAATGGTAAAGTTTAAAGTTGGGACAGCCACAACTTCCATTATTTCTTTTCATCTGCAACACTGTCCATTTAATAGCAGGACGCTTGCCATTCCAAATATATTTTCGGAGCAAAGTATCAAGCTTCTGCCAATAACCAGCAGGGGGAGAAAGGGGAATCATGTAGCTTACAAAGTTTATTCTAGGTAATATATTCATTTTGATAGCAGCAATTCGTGCAGGAACTGAAGCTGGCAAATGCTTCCACCTACTTATGTCCTCTTCAATTTTCTTTAGGACAGAAAGGTAGCTATTTTTTGCGGTCAGTGTTACATTTGGTCTGACCTGAATGCCCAAGTATGTGGTTTCCGTAACTATTTTTACCTCTGGAGAAAGAGATACATCATGTTTGTCTGCATTTATCAACATTAAGGCTGATTTAGAATAATTGACCTTATATCCTGAGAGATAACCAAAATATTTGAGCTTCTCCAAAGCAATGGGAAGAGAGTTTTGAACATCCGCCATATAATTCAAAGTATCATCAGCATAAAGCGATACAGAGTGAGAGGATGTACCAATAGTGATAGGAGATATTTGTGGACAATTCCTAATAAGTTGTGCCAGAGGTTCAATTGACAAATTGAAGACCAAAGGCGATAACGGGTCGCCTTGTCTACTCCCTCTCCCAATTTGGAATAATTCAGAAAAGCCCCCGCCTACACACACCCTCGCTGATGGATTTGAGTATAGCATTTTAATCATATTTATAAAATTTTCCCCAAATTTGAATTCCTTTAGTACTCTCCACAAATATGTCCATTCAAGGCGATCAAATGCCTTTTCAGCATCTAAAAATAAAAGTCCACAGGCTGGGGGTATTTTATGTGATGAACTAAGTATGTGTAGTAGGCGTCGAATATTATCTGAGGGAAAGCGACCTTTCAGAAAGCCTGTCTGATCGGGATTTATTATTTTTCCTATTACCTCCTCCATCCTATTGGCCAAAACTTTTGAGAAAATTTTTAAGTCAGCATTAATCAAAGAAATTGGGCGATAGTTTGCACATTCAAGGTGATCTTTTCCTGGTTTTAGTATAACAGTTATTAGGGCGGTATTAAGGTGCCGGTGAAATGAGCCAGTATGCGATGCATACTCAAGCCAAATTGGCCCAAGAAGGTCCCATAATTGAAGGTATAGTTCCACTGGAATACCATCAATTCCTGGTGTACGGCCTTTCTTGGTGCCCTTGACTGCCTTTAACAACTCCTTCAGAGTTATGGGTTTATCCAGGTTTTCAGTCTCTTCTGTTGTTAAGGTAGGAAGATTTAGTCCTGCAAAAAAGTCATCCAAGTCATCTTCCAGTGGAACTCCATCACTAGAATATAGGTTTTCAAAATATTCCCTAAAAATTTTATTTATGTCTTCAGCGGAGGTCAACACCCCTCGTTTGGTACATTTAATTGCTGATATGGCTCTCCTAGCCTCCTGTTGTTTTAGGGTCAGTGCCAGAAGATGACTTGGTTTACTGCCCTCAGAGTAATATTTAGATTTTGTCACCTGCATCATATATTCCACCCTATTTCTAAGTAAATCATTCAGCTCTGCTTGTCTGGATTTAAGAATGTTTGCTTTGGCTATATTATCATCTTTTTTAATTTCCCGTTCCAGATTTTTGCATTCATCTTCCAAATCTGAAATTTTTTGTAATCGTTGTCTGTGAAGCTTTGAGCTAAATTGTACTGCCACGTTACGAATACATCCCTTAACTGATGCCCATATTAATGTCTTATCTGCAATGGTACCCCTATTCAGAGCTATAAACTCTGAGAACTGTATCCGTAATTGCTTCAAAAATTCATCACACTTTAAAAGTGTAGTATTAAACCTCCATCTACTATTTTTGTTCTTAACCATACTGTAGTTAAATGTTAATAATATTGGATTATGGTCAGATATATATCTAGGCAAAATATCTATTGAGCTAACTGTAGGTAGAAGACTAGTGGATACTAAAATGTAATCGATTCGCGAAAATGTTTTATGTCTAGCTGAGTAGAAGGTGTAGTCTTTTCCCGAAGGATTGTGTATTCGCCATATATCCTTTATGTTCAAATCTGTCATGAAAAGGTTAAGTGCCTTAGAGGCAGCATCCTGAGATCTTGAAAATACCGAGCTTGATTTGTCAAGGTCCATGTTCACTTGGGCATTCATATCAGACCCTATATATAGCTGGTAATCAGAGAGTGATAGTAGTCTTTTTGTAATAGAGGGAAAAAAGTCATTTTCAAAAGTATTTGGTGCATACAAACTAACAAGAGCAATTTTCTTCCCTTGAGCAGATAGGCAACAATATGTCATTCTTCCTGCATCGTCAGAACCCGTTTTTTCAATTGAAATATTCAAATTTCGCCTCATAACGATCATAGCCCCTTTTGTGCGTGTACCGTCAGCTGCCCATGAAACTGGTTTAAATAATCGATTCTGCATCCTCATTACATCATTTGGTCTCAAATGAGTTTCCTGAAGCATTGCTATATCTACTTTTTTCCTGCTAATGAAATCTAAAATCCTGGATCTTTTATAAGGAGAATTTAAACCTTGAACATTAAGAGACATTATGTTGAGACTTCCTGATCTAACAGCATCAGTGTGATTTTGAGCATTATGTACAGTTCTGGTGGTGCCCCCCCTACCCCAATCCCACTACCCGCGCCTCCCCCCTGTCTCCCCCCTTCCCCGCCGCTGTTACGTCCCTCCTGTTGCATCCGTGAGTGTCGCTTGGCAATGCGAACGCCAAACTCCGACCCCCTGTCCTTAATTGTATAAAATTAAACCCCCAGTCAACTAGTATCTTAACCTGATAGCAACATATAATTGTAACCACGTCATTCTTTTGTAAATAACGACATTGGAACATAGTAGGAAAGTAACTACATAAATAAAAATAAAGAGTTACACGCTTCAAAATTAAAACCAGGCCATCTGTCTGAGACCCAAAAGGCAGTTTATAGAGTCTGAAAAACAGATGCTCTACTCTTAAAAAAAAATAAATAAATAAAATATAATAAAAATAAACTAGGAACCTCGAATCATTCGATAAAGATAATACAAATAAACAGTTTCAACGTTCTCGTGTAAAGCTTTAGGCCAGTGACTTGTTCAATTATTACCCAGCTTGAGATCTACCCGTGTTACCTCAATTCACCCAGAGTCAGAGTCAACATGGTGCGGTTCCTCGCTCTCATCTTCTGCCTCGCCCTCTCGCAGCACGGTAGCCAAGGCATCCTCCGCTTGTTTGGATGTTTCGAAGGACAACTTGTTGCCATTATATTTCACTTTCAGGATGGCTGGGTAGATCAAGAACGCCTCCACTCCCCTCTTCCGAAGTTTGGCCCGGATGTCGTTGTATCCGCGCCGTTTACTGCTTGTTGCAGTGCTGTAGTCTGGGTAAAACCACAGCGGAGTGCCATCAGTAAGGGTCGGTTTAGCCTTTCTCGCTCCCTCCAGGATAGCTTGCCGGTCAGTGTAGCGCAGGAGACGGAAGATCATGGTCTGGGGCCTCAAGGTATTGTTGGAGTAGACCCGATGTGCTCTGTCAATTTCAACCGGAGGACCACGGGGTTTACCAAGCGATGGGATCCAGGTTGGAAGCATTCTCTGAATATATCCTCGGGGATCGTCACCCTCTGCTCCCGTTGGTAAATTAATCAGCCGCAGATTGTTTCTCCTGCTTCGGTCTTCTTGTTGAATCAAGTCCGCACGTAGCTTAGCAATTTCTTTTATGCAATGTGCCGTCTCGGTCTCATTCTTCTTTAGGCTAAGTTGAATGCTATCCACCTTGCTAAAAACCGCAGTGAACTTCTTAGCGTGAGTGTCCATCTGTTCCTTTAGTGACCTCAAAATACCACTGTTTTCGGTCAATGTCTTCTCAATGGGTGCAAGAGACTCCTTGATTGAATCTTTTATCAGTATGGTGACGTTTTCGTTGAAGGTTGTCATCTCGCCAACCAGTGTTTGCTTGATTAGCGCAGCTAATTCTTCTGTTAACTCGGTGGCTCGAGGTTGTTTGCTGTTACTTGCCTCTTGTTTTTTCCCCGAACCTTGGTCTCTTCTTGACGTCATTGTAAAAGATAACGACAAGTGTGTCTTCGTTCAGTTCAAAAGTTGCTGGGTTTTGCAAAATACTCAAAATAGTGCGGGGGTTTGTTCGGAGCTCAGTGCTTTGCCGCCATCTTGCCTCGTGCCTCACCCGGACTCCGGGGCGTGTCCTTTTGATTGACAGGTACCGATCTCCGGCTTCAAGTCAGAAGAACGTAGAATAACCGCGATTTTTAGCCGGTTAACAACGTGACATAGCTTTAGTCCGCTTACCTCCGTTAGCTCGTTAGCTCCCATTATCTCGGGTTAGGTCGGTTAGCTTTTAGCTACAGAAAGCTCAGAATTCGCTCCATGTCAATCATCCATCATGACACTTACAGCCCGCCTCTCAGTTCCACCTCTTTGCCCATATTTGTATTTTCTGGGCGAGATGTCACGCATGACGCTGGTAAGATGGCGATGGTAGGAACCGCCCACCAAGCTTCAATTCAGCTCTTCAGAAACCTACGGGTGACGTCACGGAGACTCCATCCATCTCTTTATATACAGTCTATGGTCTTTGCCCTTAAACCCATCTTTAATTCTGATAGGTTATATTAAAGGCGTTCAATATAAGTCCCCCAGTTGTTTGGTGTTGGGACGCAAGTTTTTTTTTTTTTTTCCTTTTTGAATCAGCTGTAAAGTAGTTTACACACAAAGTGAGACATATTTGTGCTGTTTGATAAAATTACCAGTATACAACTGTATAGGCTTAATTATGTAGTTAGACAATCTAGTTAGAACAGGCTGAAAATGCATAAAGCAACTGCGTTTCTGGAATTAAAATCCTGTTTGTACTGTAATTATTGGCTGCTGGGTGTAAATGAATGAGAAAACAAGTTATTCTAGAGTGAGGTTGCACCAAAACAAATGCTTAAAAAAAAAGAAAAATGAATAAATATGAATACTTTGCAAATGCACGATAAGGAAGGATTCAGGCCTCTAACTTTAACTTTCCAGCAGCGCAGCTGAGGAGAACGACGCCTGGTTTTTGGGACAGCTTAGGAGCATAAATTCAACAATGTTTGCAGTCTCCATATCAAAATCTAATGCCAGTGAACAGGGAAAGAGGTTATTAGGAGTACTGCTGTGAATTAATTCAGAAGCCAAGCTACAACCCAGAGATACACATGACACGTGTGTGTATCTCATGCCATCTGCCATGCTGATCATTAGAAAGGATGTCACACTGAGCTGAGACTCTCAAAGATGCATGCTCCCCTCTTTGTTTGCCTCCCTATTTCTGTTACCCTTTTGTTGCCTTTCTAACATAATTTTTTAGGGGCCAGAATTGGATCGGATTTGTAGACGCGTTGATTATTTTCGCTTAGCAAAGGAATCCCCAGATGATGCTGAGGTCGTGTCAAAAGACCAAAGGCCCCACTCCCCTGTGGCTTGGCACGAAAGGTCGGATGGTGCCCGTTGTTGTGTGTGGCTGCAGATGTAAGAGACTTACATATGTATGTGGATTGCACGTTGTTTTCAGGATACTTTTGTCAGTTGGGTCCTTTGCGTTTCCATGAAACAAGCAGGACCCCCAAGATATGCTTGTGGGCAAGCATTTCCTTTCCTCCCAGCATGTTTTTCACTAATCTGTCCACCCTCTCACAGAGCTGTAACCCATGACTCACATGTACATCTCATATCTCCAACACCCATAAGCATTGGGTATTCAAAGAATGTGCTGATGGGACTGTGTGAAAATGATATTGCACATATTTTATAGCTGGCATAATGTAAATGAGACATGAGACTCAAAGCATGTGACTGTGATATATTTGGAAGGAAGTGCTAACAGGTACCATGGCGATTGCAGGCTTTATTATACTTTATTATATGTGTGTGTCTGCTTGCGTCTGGTTGCATCTTAAGATAAAAGATTCAATCTATAACCTGAGGGATGGGGCCCTCTTCTCTCCATCATGGGGCCCTCTGTCCCTCCGGCCCCTGCAGACCTCAGCCAGGACCCTCAACAGCTTGCAAGATAAATATCTCATCAATATACAGCTGCATTTGCATGGAGACCATGATGTATAGAACGGTCATAGTATGCTGGTATACTGTTGGAGCCATTTGATTCAAAATGGAATGACTGAATGGTAAAAGCAACAAAACAGGGAAAAAAAGATCTAAAATGCTCTATATTTGCCTCCATACTCAAACCAAGTGATGGAGATGGCAAGGGTGGGGTTACTTCCACGTATTTTTGATATGTTGTATAATGACTTGAAAATGAACTTATCCAGACAGTAGAACAGGACATGAAAGGTTTAAAGCAGCACATGGATATGATCATATGCAAAAGGTTACATTGGGTGATAAATGTGTGGATTTAGCAGAAGCAGAAAAAAACGCTGCTTACTTTAGTCTTAAATAAACAAGCTGACTGTTAGGAAGGAGTTGACAAATCCAGGACTTCTCCTATCTTCTGCCTGTAAGCAGAAACTTCACTTTTCACCCCCCCCCCCCCCCCCCCCTCCCCTTGACCTCAGAGCTCTGATAAGAGAGAAAGAATTTATTCTAAAGTAAGTCCACTGCTGCATCTGGGGCATGGTTAAATTTGTACATGTTTTTAGAAACACTCAGTATGTCATCATATCATATTTTTGTTGTCTGATGCCACATTTGAACAGAATTTCAAAGCTAAACTACCTTCATAATAATCATTTAAAAACATCCAACAATCCCACAGAAATACATTAATTTCTTTTGAAACACTGGAGTGCTATTAATCAAAACCTTTTATGTACATGATTATTAATTTACCGTACTGTTGAAATGCTTACTTATTTAGTCCCAGCTTGTTGTACCATGTGCGATCTGAACGTGGCAGACCCTCAGAGACATGCCTGAGTGGCGTTGCTGAGACCTTTAACCAATAAAAGGTCAAGTGAGAGCACATAGTTCACGCTCTGTGTGTCAGCAGTCCCATCTGTCACGTCAAGTCCGAAGTCCATCACGAGCTTTGATGGAGATGGATGCTTTACAGGAGATCTGAAACTTTGCTGTTTGGAGAACAATACCGTACAACAGATCAAATTTAAACATCAGTTGACTATTTTAATCTTGATGCTATAGAAGGAAAATGAAATGATGGTTCTGTATCTTTCTGGTATCAGAAGCACTTTTGCTGTTTTACGCAGTATTTTTGCTACCTTGAAGCTTCATCCAATGAAATCTTAACAGAACTGCCACCTGGATCCACATACATCCAGTTGTTCAGGGGCTGACAAGTTTGATCCCAGAGCAGGTTTTAGATGCTTCCCTGCTTTAACACACCTGATTAAAATGAAACGGGTCTGACAGCTTATCAAGTTCTGATCAGCGACTGATTCGTTTAGATCAGTCGTGTTGAAACAGGGAAACATCTGCAACCTGCAGGACTGCGGCTCTACTGGACTGATCTTGTTGATGTGATCCGATATAAGGAGGAGGATCAGTAAATCTCAGCAGTGCTTCCACTACTTCAGCAAGCAGTGTTGCAGATGTAAGCAATGAACATTTGTCTGCTTATATTATCTTAACGGCTAATAACAAACCTACAGCGATGCACTTTAATGTGCGCATTGATCCTTTTTCTTTCCCTAGTACTTATTATATCCAGTACCTGACTGTTTATTTTCCCTCTGGTACTTTATATCCTCTCACCAATTCAGAATTAGTCATTAAATCAGCTTTAGGATTTGTAAAAGCTTCAGTTGCTGCTAATTTATGATGAGACACTTTAATTAAAGGCTAAGAGTCACCACTTTTCTCAACAGTTTGCTTAATTTCACAACGTATAGTTGTGTTTCTGTACAATATTTCTCTCTCTCAAACTTTTACATAATTTATCCATTATATTCTCTGCGCCCTAAATGAAATGCTACCTCCTGTTTGGCTAAAAAACGGATTGAGAGGAAGAGCCAGTGTTTATTTTCTGAAGTGCCCCGTGATGAAGGTGCCTGAATGTATGACAGGGTGTTTGAGAGCGCCGCAGAGAGAGAAACAAGACGAGGGGAGGAGTGGGGGAAAGTTAAACTACAAGCTGGCTGACAGTCCCTGGGCTTTTCCCATCACTTTACAGCCGTGTATGGCTTTAGTTTAGCTGTGTGGAACCCTGTGGAGCTGCTCTGCTGACAGGGCCTGAGAGAGGTGTTGTCACCCCTTTAAACAGCGAGGGAGAAAAGGCACCAGTGGCTGAGGAGAAGGGTGGTGACAGTTCTCTGCTGGACAGGAGACGGAACAGATAGGTGATAGAGGAGCTTCCTTCAGGACTCCCTAAGGTGGGAGGTGAAGGGGATAAGAGCTTTGGGAAATTACAAGGAAATTACATATCGCCCAAAATAGCCCCTGGGGGAGGTTCTCTTGGTTAAAAGCAAGCAACGCATCACTCAGTGTGACGGGGACGATGTGAATAAAGTACATTCACGAGGAAATATGGAGTGAGAATATTCTGTGAATTTGAAGAGGAAGCAGGAAAAAAAATATGTGAAGAGTCAGGAAATGTCAAGAGGGAAGACTGCAAGCTGATTAAGAAGAGGAAGCTGACGATAAGTAGACGGCAAGACAAAGGAAGACGGTAAAGAAGATATTAAAATGTAAGGGTAGAAAGTGATAATGGAAGGAAATGGAAGGCTTAACACTACTGAAAGTTGTGAAAGGACAAAACAGAGGAGAGAAAAAAAACAGAATGGGAAGATGTAGCTGAAGCTTGAAGGACGGAAGGAGAGTTAAGAATTCTGAAGAAAAAAGGTTGAAAGAAAACAAGTTAATATGAAAAATGCCGAGTCGATGACTGATGAGAAGAAGAATAAAAGAAAAATGACAAAATACGAGGAAAGAGTTGAACGAGATGGGAAGAGCGTGCAGGAAATGGTGGCAGCTTGCATTGAAACCATTGTCGATGATGCATTCATGTTTTGTTGGAGACGAGGACATTTGAAGGGACAAATTCAGGCTAATTGTAGCTGCGTGTCCACCAGGTTCTTTGGGACTGGTCGCTGCTGGGGTCAAATCAGCATCAATCATTGAAGGATGGCCACACAGATCTGATCCCACTCTTCAGACCATTACAATGGGCTCACAATAGGCTGTGGTCAGCCACTTCTGTCCCACAGGAGGGAGGAGTTGGGGTCAGAATGAACACTGGCCAGCAGTGACCCACTCTTTATTGGTATGCAGGACAGATAGTGGTCAGTGATGTGGGGGGTCGTGAAGATGCATGTGATGTAGAGGTGATCATTTTAATCATATCTTCTGCTAAAATCCACTTTCTAACCTCCCAAAACCACAAATGTGCTTCCTGTTCAGGCTGTTTAAAGACACTCTGCAAATAAGTAGTAATATGTTTAAATCAAAGTTTTCTTTTTCTTTTTGGTTTTGTTTGCTTTTTTTCTGTAGTTTTTTCTGAAAATATCTTTTATCTAAATTGGTTCTTCCAGTGATTCCAGTGATTTGTGTTGGGTGATGGAAGTGCATACCAATACATGTCTGGGCTGGACAATATGTCCAAAATCTCATATCCTGATGCAGCTCATTTTATATCTTCATAATGATATACAATAACATTATACATTTTTAAGGTAACTCATCAGTTATTTGTCAGATGTGCTTGGGAACGGCAGCAGTGATCTCCTTCCATCTGTGGGAACGATGGCCTGTATGGCGTTCCACCGGTAAAAGCCTGTTGCCTGTTTACATCATGAGTTTATGGTTGCTTTCACCACCTCTTGACGCTGCTTCTGTGGCTTTTGCTCATTGACTCTCTGTATTTTTTGTAATGATTCTTGCGCAAGGGATAAAATAAGTTCGCTTCCAACATTTGTTTTGGTATCTCATTATGGGACACGCCCCGAGACGCTGTCCCAAAGACGCTCTTTTACATTAAGCCAGTCCTGACTGCCAGACAGAGGTCACATCTGCTCCGGACAGGAAGAGCCTCCTGCCACTATAAGAGCTCGTCGTAACCGTCACCCTTCAGTCTAACACCTCTTCTCGCTCCCAGAAGCGGGCTAGCATCCCTGTTCAACGCTACCTGATACTGCACAGCTATCTGAGAAACCAGCTTGGCTGTCACCAAACACTAGCTGCTGCAACTGGCCACCATACCAGCTGCGGACCGCTTCGTTCTCTTTCGGAGCTAACAATATGGAGCTCAACTTTTTCTCACCATGGAAAAAGACAAGTTACCGACAAAAAAAAGTACACACGCGGTAAAAAAATTGCCGGAGCAGACACCCATGCTTCTTGTGCTTCGGGGCTGCAACATGCTTAGGACACATTAGCACCTAAAAACTAGTTTTTAGGCATTGTCCATGCCTGTCTCTTAAGATGTGCCAGCGTAGGTTGGCATTCCAGGCCAGCCTGTCGTTCAGACCCGGTGATAGGGATAACCATTCTCACACCTCAGGAACTGGCTGAGACCGCCCAGGGAAACACCATCCCTACGGGTGCCAGCTGGGCGACCAGCTGGATGCTGTCACCCCATTGACCGACCCCGATGAACATGAGTCCGGCTAGCTGGAGATCGGCTACTTCGCGGGAGTTGAGTCTGACTCTTGACGAGGACAAGGAAGACATTGAACCCTTCTCTGTTCAAAGTTGTACAGTTGTCTCCAACCCCAACTGCAACGGTGGTCCTGCATGATGTCTGCAGAAGGTCAGCTGCAGGGTCTGAAACCCTCATGGAGACTACCACGTTTCGCTATGAAGGAAAACAGCTTTCGAGAGTGAAATCTTCAACCAGACAGCTGGTGCCGGTTTTCCGGCATGCCTGGTAGAAGCAACCCAGTCCTGGAGCAATCCCCTCTTCGCCAAAAACTCCGTCCAAAGAGGGTCGGCGCTTGACTGGCCTGACATCGCGAAAAAAGGTTTTTCCTACCTGCCTCCAGTCGAACCTCCCCTGGCTTCCCATCTTCACCCCACCTATAAGTCCACCATGACAACAGCAGGCCCCATCCTGCCTTCCAAGGCCTACTTGTCAACCACGACAGAAAAAGGCTATAAATCGGTGGCAATGTTGGTGTAAGCTTTGGATGCATCGTCGCTACTCCTTGCCTACTAGGCTGAATTACAGGAGGAAATGTCGACAACACCGACTTCAGACCAGTGGGAAGAGCTGTGCGAGGTTACAGACCTCTGCCTGCATCTTCACAGGTGCCCAATGTGTTAGTTTTGTTACAGCACGCAAGCAGGCTCCAAGCAGATAAAACAGTTGTTCAAGGTGGTGAGAAAGTACAAACATTTTTACTTGTGGCATTAAAACACTCGGGCCCAGCCGCGTGCACAACCCGCCCTGCTGCGGACAAGTTGCTTGTTAAATATGAAACTTGAAAAGCACTCAGAGAGCAGAAACCTCCGCCAAACACAATGTTAAAGAATCCTTTTAAAAAATTCCTGGATCCAAACAGTGATCCGGATCACCACCAAAATTTAATCAGTTCTTTATTTTCATATTTCCAACAACTCTTGAAATTTTTTCTTAAAATCTGTCCGTAACCTTTTGAGTTATCTTGAACACAAAGATGCCAGGAAAAACACAACCTCCTTGGCGGAGGTAACAATCGGGTTCATTGCACATAAAAGCAGACATTGACCCCTGCAGTGATCCCTCCCCGCTGCAGATGTGCTTCTCGTGGAGGATGTATGGTCCTGACAAAAAAGAAGTTTTTTCTTGTTGCAGCCTCAAGAACTGCGATTTTGCTTTTCGTGGAGGATGGAACAAGCTTTATTTTCATGTCCCTATTTACCCCCCACACAGAAAATACTTCAGATTTGCCTTTCAAGGCAAATGTTACAAAAATTTGGTGTTCCTGTATGGTCTTTCTCTAAGTCCATGGGTGTTTGTAAAATGCACCGAGGTTGCTAACGCTCCCCGTAGAGAGCAGGGGATGCGCCTGGCAACGTATATAGACGACCGGCTTCTTGCCCTGGAGTCTCAAGAGCAGGTTCAGGCACATATTAGAGTGCTCACATCACACCTGGCAGCACTGGGCTTCACAATAAATTGAAAGAAGAATATTTTGTCCCCGACCCAGGACATCACATTTGGCTTGTCCCTAAACTTAGTTGAATTCTGGACACGTGTAATGTAAAAGAGCTTCTGGGGGCGTGTCCTATAGTGAGACACCGCACTCATGTTTCAGAGAACCAAAAGTTAGTTGTGTGGGAGTCTGCTGTTGGGACTAGGAGCTGGCATATTTTACAAACATCTGTCATCTGTTCCACGTTGGGTTTTTTTTATTTCCAAACCTCATCCGTGCAACGGAAGTTGCCCCTCCCTTAGGAACAATCTCATCGGTTTGGGTTGGCTGGTCAGCTTAAGTGAATTATCCTGCTCTGAAACGCATCTACTACTATCTTTCTCCATGTTTGTTCATGTATTGCAGCATGCATGCTGTAAAGCGCTTGGCGTAAAATATTGCAGTAACGCGCCTAAATGTGGTGTAAATGAAAGAGCCTGACATGAAACGATAGACATTTTCTATCATCCAGATGATGAATATCATCATATCGCCCAGCTCTCGCACCACTTAATATTAATCTGACTAAAGAGTTAATTCATTACAACATCCAATCAGCCCTGAGATCTTTCCACGCATCACCAGGAATGAGACTCCAGTATCGAAAAGCTCTATAAGACGACCAAGTTGTGCGTTTCTGCCTCGGTTTCAGCTGCAGGTTGAACTTCACCACAAACCAACTCAGGACTGGAAAATCTACTTGTAATTTACAGCAAAGAAGCAACAGAAGTTGTATTTCTGATTGTCTATGCAAAGAAATGTTGCTGATGTTTGTGGTGTCCTTAAATTAACCTTCATGCTTCACCTTTGAATGGTGAATTTGCTTGTTGCAACACACTGCAGTCCACCAACCTCTGCAAGTAATTCAAGGCAAACACTTTTCAGTTAGTCGGTCGTTGCTGATATTCAATTAATGGTATTTAGTAAAGACATACTTGAAACTGGAAATGCCGAAACTGTAAAGCTTTTTACAGTTTTTTTTTCGAGACAATTTTTTGTCTCATCATTGTCGTTTCAGGTGGATGTGCTCTCTTAGGGAAGTCAAATCAGGGTGGATAACTGATTGTTTCAGGTAACATAAACACTTATTTAAAAAAATGTTTTTTTTAAGCCTGCTTTTCACTCACCACCATGAATTATGAGAACAGGACATATCTTTCCAACTTGCTGCTTGATAAGATTAAAAGTGGATGTTTGAGAGCTGAAGCTAAACATCCCGTCAGAATTGCTGTTGCAGTCGCTCCAATCTGGAATCCAAAATACAGTCAGCTGCTCTGGACTTGGTCCCACACTCTGTATTCCTGATGGGAATACCAACTGATTTGCAAGTCATGCTTTAATTCCTGCCGTTTCACCTCTCCAGTGTCCCAGCTTTCATAATGGATAAAACACCTGATAAACCCCCCCCTTCTTTAGTCTCTGGGGCCCAGACATTTTGGTCACAGTCCAGTCTTTCTCTGTACCCTCTTTGTTCCTTATGAATTCTTTGAGTTTTTCTTTTTAAGTGTTTCCTGTTTTGTCAGACCCAACATCCTATATGTCATGTTGACACTTTACATTCATACACGCTAACATACTTTTCACCATGTCCTCATGCACCAGTCTTGTTCTGTTACTAGTCGTGTTATTTAGAGGTATTTAAACACCTTTCTACTAGCTATTTATATCTGTTGTTCTAGTATTTTAGCTTATAAAGTCATTTCTAATCCTCAAAGGGAGAAATTATGTCACTGAAACATGAAAAATGTTACCAAAGCAACAAAAACAAAAGGTCCTATTTAATGCTGCCTTTCACAGAATCAGTGTGTGTGGCTGTTACAGTCAGCAGAAATTACCTTTCCTGGTGTGTTTACTGCAGTGGAACTGAAGGAATCTCTGACTGAAGGCACTCTATATGAAAGTGCTAAAAGCAGCAGGTAAAAGGTGAAAATAAGAGAAACAAATCCCTGGATTCCAGCAAGGCTTGGAGCTTTGTATGTGCCAGTAAGTTATGACAGAGTTTGGGATCGCCACGAGTTTTCATAAACATCTCTGAAATGGCTCTTTACTCATCTTTTTGATGGAAGTTGCATCTGCGCAGCAGATGAGCTGAACAGACAGCAAAAATGCGGAAAGGTGTTGAAAACCTTGTGAAACTAAAGCAGCCTGTGCAGACTCCCAATCGTACATCTGATCCTGTACATGTAACCAGTGACACCAGGCCAGAAGACAACCGGCCAGATGATCTACATCAGATATTTGATGCTAGCTAAGACTATTTTTTTTATACAACATGAAATATGTGGGGATTTGATACAGGAGTATAAGCTAAGGGACAGTGCTTAGATAAGGTAAACATAAATAATATGACTTGCATAATCAAGCATTAAACATTCTTCTGCTCCTCTGAATCACAGCTTCATTTATCTGACTAAGATCATATTTAAGAAAGCATTTATGCAAGAAAACAAATCTACAGTTTTAAGCACCTGGTAACTGTTTTCTTGGCTGGATTGTTGTTCTTATGTTGCAGCTATTTGTTACATCTCATATAGATACAGTATCCATTCTATTTTTATCCACGCCCAATTCTTTTCTGCTGTCAACTTCCCCCGGAGGCGTCGTTCCACTTGGATGTGATCTCCTGAAATCTAATCTTATCTAAGATAAACGTAGAACTGGAAGACCTTTGCAAAATGTGGGCTCTCTTCAAACTGTCACTTCACAGTATTTTTCAGCCTCTACAATCAGTTCTCACATCTTTCATGTGGTACATTTTCATTTTATGGCATCTGAATTTGCTGTAGCATGCTGACTACTTTCCATAGTTCACAACAGCAAATCTTTATTATTTGGCCATCTGTGACTCTAAGCGAATTATTCTGGACAAAGAAAAACATTTGTATATAATATTTATATGAAATATAGTATAAATCCCGACTGTGTAGTGTTTGCATCTTCAGTATGCTTCTGATTTTCCAGCTCATTTGAGAGCTTGGAGCTTGTTCCTCTTCAGAAGGAATACATTTTCAGATTTATTAGTTTGTTGATAGACAGACCTCAACGTTAATCTGTCCCTTACTGGTGATCTCATTCCTTTGTGGCTTTTAGTTTTGCTTCAGATGCATTTACTGAGATAGAAAGGTTTGTGAGTTTGTTTGAAGAGGAAGCAGAAGTGTTTAGATATATGGTCCAAACTCTGACCTTTCACCTCCAAGCAAGCTGCATTAAAGATGCCACAGTTTGCTTTTCCATTAGTAGAAAAAACATTGCTGCAAAGTTCCCATAACCAGTCAGCCCACTGGCGACTGCAAAATGCATCTGGATATCTGCGCTAAATTGCATATTACAAGTATGTCGAATTGGGCTGCAAATGAGCTGAAGTTCAGCCGAAGGTTAGTGTAAAAGTTCATCCCAAGTGCCACCTTCAACTTGGAAGTATCAAAACGTTCATGTACTACTTACTGTGTGTCTTTGGGTTTTCTGCATCCAGACATGTCAATGCAAATTGTTTGCTTCTCAGTAAATCTTTGTGCAAACTTCGAAACTCAGAAAGAAAGTGAGGCTCCCTTAAATATTTATATAGAGCACGCTGTTTCTTCTGCATGAGAGGACTCTTCAGGATGAGATGCAGGTAATTTGAGCAGAAAAACATGGCTTATTAATATGTGTATAAAATGAATATTTAAATTCTCCTCTCGGTTGCGTCGGACACAGGGGACAGGTGATGTAAGCCTAACAGAATGAAGGAATAGAAGTCTGTAAAGGAAGCTTCCTTCCCTCTGTGTAACCAGTTTCTCATCTGAAGTGCTTTGACATTTCGACAGACACTGTGTGCTTTGTATAGCTTAAGCCCAAATCTGTAGGGCATCTTGTTGGCAGAAGGCATTTGATTTGGCTAATGCAAAACACACTTAGGGAGCCAAGGGTCCTCCCTGGTGCGATTTAGAAAACCTCACATATGGCTCCTAATCCTCTTGCTTTAAGGGCAAGTTAAAGCGTTGCCATTAACGTGTTTCCAACTGTTGTCTATAGTTTAATAGAACAAGGCTGGTTTTCATCAATCAGCCTTCATGTAGTTCAGAAATGCTGAGAAAGTTGTCAGTTTTAATATGCTCTGTTGTATTCATACTGTATATTCTGTGAATATTGATGGAATAATGTGCAAATTGTGCAATTATGTTTTTCCTTCCTTATATTAAAATGTATAGTGGCCGCAGTTGATTTAGAAGTTTTTCTTTTGCTTGAAGTTTCTGAAGAAATGATGCATAGTTGAGAAACAGGATGTAGCTTTTGTCATTTTGCCTGAACTTACCTCTTGTGCTTATTGCATGGTGGAGTTTTAATGTGTAATTGCGGATGAAATGACAAACCACACGAGTAAAAAATGATTTTCAGAAGGGTTCATGAGTGCAGTGATTTCTAGAGGTTTGCACCTGTTTTATGTTTACTCCTGTCTGAGATCATCGCCATTAAACTCTGGAGATTGATCTCATAAGGACACTTTTCTGGTCTTTCTTTTAATGTCGCTCTCACAATGAAATCCCTTTTTTAAAAAAGGAAAAAACAATCAGCCTTTCTTGGAAGCGTATTTTCACAGCTAATTCAGCGTATTGGAGAGAAACCTTTTACTGAGCTTGGTTTTTGATTGAATGCATCTTCAGCATGACCAACTGCACCATTAATTTTTCCAATCTTTTATGCAGTCCTGCACAGTCTGTCATATGAGAGATAAGACAGGCTTTATGGAATCCACGTTGAGGAAATGAACCATCAGTATACAGTTAATGGTCATTTTCAATTAAATAAGTCTAGAACAGGGTTGTCTAGCCCTGGTCCTCGAGTGCCGCAGTCCTGCAGGTTTTCATCGCTGTTCCAACACGTCTGACTCAAACTAATCAGTCTTTGTGCAGGACTGACTGTTGGATCCAGTTCATGGAACCAGGTATGTTGGAACAGCGATACATGGAAAACCTGCAGGACAACGGCCCCTCGAGGACCGACTTTGGGCACCCCTGGTCTAGAATAAGCTATACACATTACATAAATACACACATTACACCTGTATAGTCTGGTTACATGTAACTTTCTGGTTTCAGATGTGTAGCGAGTTTAAAGAAGAGAAAAAAAAGATACTTGTTACTTCCAGTGGTTTAACAGCAACATGCTGGATGAAGGTTCGATGTTTCCTGGGAGGCAGCCGGCTTGATGAGTGGCAGGTTAGCCGACGCTGATCACAACATGGCCAGAGGCGGGTACTTCCTGTCATTATCTGAAATGTCTGAAAGGTGGATGGCCATCTGGTCAGGCCTGCAGGTTTCCATGGGTTTGCCCGACCAAAATACTCTGAACAAATTTGTTTGCTTGATTTCTGCCAGTCCCGGGAGAACAAGATGGCATCTTCACTTAACTCGACTTGTTCCTTATGTACCCATTTTTATAAGAAACAAATAAATCTCATTACTTTACTTCATGATCAGATAATACTATGAAACATATATATTAGGTGATTTTTATCTCCAGTTAAAATGAGCTTCAAGCTAAAGCAGGAGTACTTTTGATGTGTTTTAGATTATTTTTTCTATTAGCTTGTCCTTTTTGTTTCCTACATTTAAAAAGTGTAAAAGTAAATGGAATGCAATTTTCTCATTTGTCCACAGAGCAGCAACGCTTTTTGTATTTTAGAAACAGTAAGATGATATTTTGCTGTAAGACTGATTAATCATCTAAACAATTAATGAAAAAATACTTTTGCAAATTCCCGCTGGGATTAAAAAAAAATACTCAAATGAAATGCTGTTACACATTTTATGTAAATAAAATGGATAAATAAAAGCCGTGACAACATGTAGATGATCTGAAATTGGAAAAATCTACATTTAACAGAGCATTTCACTGCCTGAACCAGCAGTTTAAGTATTAAGGCGAGAAGTGGAAGCTTTTTATCCGTGTAAATAGAAATCTGCATTCCTCTCACAGTCCTGCTGATGTTTGATCAGTGCTAATGAGGTTGCTTAGTTGAAATTTTCATCGAAGACTTGTAGTGTGATTGGAGAAAATAAGCAGAAATCCTGTATAATCTGAATTTTACTTTCCATTTTGTGACTTATGTAAGGTAGAAGGCTTTTTTTTTTTTTTTAACTCCTCTAATCCTGCCAGACTGTCCTTTAATGAACTTCTCAAAGTCTTTACTCTTCTCAGCTGTTTGAACTTTAAATCCAGGCATTAAAGTAAACATACAGTAAGGACCCCTACTTCATGGTGTTTTTTTAAATTTTTTTTATACTGCTAACAGACATTGGTATCCTCTTTTTGTCACTAATGCTCTTTTCTACAAATTGAAATTTGCCTTAAACGTTGTCACATTTCCCTTATTTTTCCCTCCACCTCACTGTTTCCCCGTTTGTGTCATTTTAAACTTAATCCAGGGAGCAGTCGTCATCTCCTTCCCATGATTACAGCAAGTCTGCCTCCTGTCTGGCTGTGTCCCCCCCCTGTCCAATAGACACCATGTCTTCATACCCCTCCATCCCTAGACACTTACCTCAGCTCCCCTGGCTTAGCTGATCAGCCCCCTGCTGAAAGGGGGCAGGGGTGTGGTTTTACAGGGGAAGTTTATGGTGGGCTATCCGGTCTTATCATAGCAGAGATGCTTCATTGTGGAAAGCTGAAGGTCTCTCAGCTGCTAGATTCATGAAGATTAGAGAGCAGTCCTCTGACAGGCAGCAAACAGATTGCAGAGGCCTTAGTGAGTCCTGGTTGATGTGGACAGATGGGTTTTAATTTAAAATGCCTTGAAGAATACAGACGGCTTGGTTAAAAAGGAAAAAAACAACAATAGTACAACACTGTGCCTCTTTAAGTTGGACTTTTCTTGAAAGAACTTAAACTGGATGAAATGTGTTTATCTGATGTTCGGATTGGTGCCTCAGTGTTTAGAAACAATTTAGTCAATATCACTTGGGAAATGTAGTTATGGGAAAGGGATTAATCTGCATAATCCTTCTGATATATGCCACATGTCAGCTCTGATGTCATATGTTTGTTCAGGATCGAACCAGGAGGCATCTGATCTCAATGTCTAGAAAATTTTATCTTGAACTGATTCCTTTGAAAAGGAACGACAAGGCTTAAAAGTTCAAAATGCATCAGAGATCCTCTTCCAGGTGGACATCTAAAGAATGACTATAATAAGCTCAGAATGGCTTTGAAAACATATTCATATATTTCAACAGGATGTGGACACACCAACAATAAATGTGTAAATAACCCTCTGTAATCTCTCAAGAGAATTATATTCTAAAGTAGCACTTATAGTCTGTCTTTGTCATCAGCTGTGGTTAACTTTCTGTTGACGCTTTTATTTTGAAGGTACTTCTGCCCATCATTTGAGGTGTAAGCTAACTTAATGGCAATATAAAGATGGTTGAATGTGTTACAGATCTCCAGGTGAAAATGTAATGTTTTGTTTAGCAGTTTGTTAGAGGAACAAGGTATGTTGAACATCTAAATAAGAGGACTATTCAGATGTTCATATTGCCAGGTCCTCTAAGTTTACTGACAGTTTATGGTAAAGAATGAGTATGGAGACAAACTGTGCAGTTTTAAAAATTTTCAGGTTCTTTCTATAATTTTAATAGACAAATCTGATGCAACTAAACTTGGAATAGGCAATCATTTAAATATTCCGAATCATTTTATCATGAGAAATCAAAAGGGGCCTGCATCTGTTATCAGTGAATTTTGACCATCTATTTTTTGTCTTTGTTTGCTTATTTTGCACTTATTTTGATTTAAAGTTCAATGCAGTGAATGGATGCAGGCGGCAGGAACAACCAGCTGGATCAGTGAGAACAAACTACACACAGAATATCTCGTCTTTGCTCATAGTTTCCTCGAAGTAACTACAACGTTTGCCTTGTTATGTGAACAGGTTGAAGATTGTTGATAATCATAGCGGAGGAGAAGCCATTTCTGTTTGTCACAGAAAAGCATGAAGCACTTATTTATTTATTTTTAAAAATGTTCTCATCTTTCGTTTACGATGTATCTGTAGAAGGTCAAATAGAAAAAAGCTGACACCCTTATTTAATTCTGTTTTTTAAGTTTTCCTTTTTGTTTGCTGTGTATAATATGACAGCAGTCTGTGTTACTGTAGTGTTATTCTACTTCCAGCCAGTAGGGGGCATCTATCGTGCTGGTGGTAAAGGGTAGAGCGAGGTGACCCAGGAAGAATAAACCATCCTGTATGCCAGGGGTGGCCAACTCCCGGTCTCAATAGTCACAGTCCTGCAAGTGTTTCCCTGCTGCAACATACTTGACACACATCAAATTTAATCAGCAGACTTGATGTCGAGCTTTGCACAAGTCTGCTAACTACCCATTGATTTGAGTCAGGTGTGTTGCAGCAAGGAAACTAGAGTTGACCACCTCTGCTGCATGCTAACGGCATCACAATGTGTGTGTTTTCTCTGTTTTTCAACACAGGTTGGTAAATATTCATTTCAGTGTGTATTTGTTGCTGACTTTAAAGGGTGGAATTTTTTTTTAGTTGTTTGAACCTGTTTGTAAACTACGTGGTTTGTTCATGCTAGCAGATTTAAATAACGTGTGTGTGTGTGTGTGTGTGTGTGTGTGTGTGTGTGTGTGTGTGTGTGTGTGTGTGTGTGTGTGTGTGTGTGTGTGTGTGTGTGTGTGTGTGTGTGTGTGGTAAGCTAACACAACAAACTACTGAGAAACTGAATCTATTTTGCACCTTGTCTATGCAGTATCATATTTTCTGAAGTATTGTCAAAGTTTAAAGGATAGTTTTGGCTGATATCAAACCAAGTTGTAGGTTTCTGAGTGAATATGGTTGCATGAAGAACGGTGTTTCTCAAGGATCTCATGCAGTTTGAATAATATTTAGGAACTTAAGGTTAAAATGTGCTGGTTTTGTACACACATTTAAAATCAGTATTTGAGAGCATGTGAGCTGAAGTTGCGTCCTTATTTATGTTCAAGTAAACTTGTCGGAAACTTGTTAAGTCGGTGAAATTTGAGGAAATTCAGGTTGTCCTGAAGGGATATTATGGCAATGGTTTAAATGAGAGTGAAGATATGATGGTCATCTGTTAATGATACTTGATGCAGGTCAGCTGTAAGCCTTCCTGCTGCAATGTGTTTGGCTCCTCTGTTCTTTTACAGCTTGACATGTTAAAACCACCACAGCTCTATTGATTTCTGATTGTAATGGCGGAGGGGCACCATGCTGTAAGCTCTACTGCCCCCCTTCTGCACTGGAGGGCAATGTTTTCTTGCCCAGATGAGGGTAATTTTTTTTTTTTTGTTTTGCAAAAAAAGTTGCAAGTTGTCTTTGAAGACTGTCTGTGAAAGATGCAGAGAAACCCAAGAACTATTTTGAATATTTTCTCACTTTTAAATACGCATGTCTAATACAAAATGATTCAATCATTTATTTATTCATTCATTTTCTATGCGGGATATTGTTGCAGTAGAGGGGAGGAGAGTGAAAGGGACAGAGCGAGGGATGAGAACAGTCAGCATAGGCTGACTTTTACTTTCTGGGAAGTTTACAGGATGCAAAGTGGAAACCGAATTAGCCGTCGTTAGGACACACGTCACTGAGAAACTCAGCCAAAGTGTTGTGGTGGTTCTTTTAAATGGAATCAAGTAACAACAAACACAGAGTCTACTTTGCATTTGTAAATGGAGTGAGCAATGTTCACAGCCCCATTTTCTCATGGTCTTTACAACATATTCCTGAATAAATGTAACAATTCTTCGTCAATGATAAAAGAAACTATGATGGGAGTCCAACCTGGCTTCTTACAAGGCACCGTCTTGCATGTTTCATGTATTCATGTTTGCAACACCTCTTAGAGAAATTCCAAAATGGTCATGGAGTAAAATATAAATGGTAAAAAACTGGTGAATTTCCAGATCTCGGAACTCCTTGAAGAAAGGTGGTTATAATTTATGTTGGAGAGGAAACACTGAAGGATCATCCTACTTTTGCTTTAGGGAATTAAGATCGGATGTAAATGGGCGGTTCTGGGAATGTGGGGAATCCCAAACTTTTTGCTGCAGCTGGAGGTTTGGAGTTCTACCTCAGGTGATGTTTGTGAACACTTTGTCTGGCAAGGTGGGCATTACATCTATGGGAATAGACTTTCTGACCTTTACAGCTGAGTTCCTGACTCGTTTGATGGCACAGTGACATTTATTATGCATATTTCAGGAGATGTCGCCACCCAGCAGCATCCCGATGCCGCACTTCACACATTTTCCTTCCTGGACATCACATAATGTCGCTTTCCACGCCACGTCACCATGTAGTGGGACATGTATGCCACCCAAAAAATGATCACAAATCCATCCTGGCCCTTCCATTGGAAATTCTTTGGCTTTGCCACTGGAATTAATGTATGCAGCACAACTTTGGTTTGAAAATGAAGCTGTAAGGAACTCTGCAGGCTCTAAATGTTGCATGATTGCATATAGTCAGACATAAATGTTCGCCAGATTGCACCTCATATAGATTCCCACTGGTTAATCAAGAAATGCGCAGCATGAACGACTCCCTGTAGACATTTTAAAAGCCTCCCTGAGATCATTAATCAAATTAGCAGGGTTAAGGTCTGATATTATGAAATGAATTTGTCCTGTTCTAGCGAGCAACTACCTTCACACGTTACATGATGTAATTTCATCAGCCTTTCAAGGCAGTTCCGTCTTCATCTTTCTGAGCCAGCTGGATAGGAGTTGGCATATAGCGACGTCTTAACGCAAGATGAATGTTTTACTTTCAAAACATCTGCTTCATTTTTGTCAGCCGTTGAATGTCATCAATCATGAATCCGAAGCATGTTATTGGCTCATCCTGAGGGAAATTCCCACCTTGCAGATGAAACGGCGCAGAACTTTCAGGTGAATGTGGAAATTATTCATGTGTACCTTCGCTGCATGCCAACACCTGATTGCCTTATTAGCTTTTCAAAACTACAGAACCAACTTTGCAGAAGTCTGCAAAGTTGGCGTTATCCAAACAGCTCTCCTGCTGTTTGGATAACGCCACATTTGCTTTTGCCATTTTATGGGTCGGATCAGAGGACAAACAAGCATCAGTGTTGGAAAGTGTCCAGTTTAGACCCATTATATTTCTGAGTTACATTTATGCTCGTGATTTAAGTTGCCTGCATCTTATTTAGATCTACTTTAAAAAGTAATCAGGGCATTTCTAAAGTGTCCTTAAAGCTTCCAGGCGAGGGAAAGCCTTTTCTTGGCAGCTGTTGCTGCAACATTATGGAGCTTGTTCTCAATAATTTGATCCATATAAGGCTTACAGCCTCTGGGTTGTTCTCCAAAAATGCCTTTTGTCTGCCACATTCTGATGACAGGACATTAAAGGACAGGCTTAGAGCTTTCCGTTTTGTTTTTCCAAAAAAGTATCACTCTTACGCTGTCTGGATGTGAGCATGAAGAGCACACAAAGTATTTTTTTGTCTCAGTGGGACTCTGCATCTATCCATCATCCCTGTCAGTGGCCGAACTGAACCCTCGCATGAGTTACCACAGACGCATCTGCAGAAAATATGCCATGAAATTGTGTGACTCCTTTACCAGTGGGGCCATCTGCCCCCCTCCCACATTCAAACCATCTCTCTTGCCATCCTTGGGGGGCTTTATGTCAGGGCTGTCCTGTTGACCAGTTGGCAGTTCTGTCTCACCTCCATTAGCTAGATTTTCATGTCTTCGCCAGCTAGTGTGGACTTTCACATGGCTGTGAAAGCTCGTGAGTTTGTGTATCAAAAAGGACATGTGCTGAAGTCTTTCCAGAGTTTGTCCTGCATTGTTTGCATCCATATATATTACATATATGAACTTAGACCTCAGTCTTCTTTAGCGCTGCTGCGGTTTCCGAAGCAGTTTTTCCTCTCCACTGTCATTTAATCCTTCCATTTTATTGAATAGTGTGAAGGCAACACATGGTCCTTTTCCAGCCTCTGTTGACATGCTTACCAGTGTGTACCATCCTGTAACTCCAGTGTGTAAAGCTCGGACTGTGGACTGGGAGAGAAACATATTTCCACTTCCATCTGGTTTTAACAGGGTTATATGTCATACTTTCTGTTTAATTTCATATTTCGTACTTCATGATGTGCCAATTGTTTAAAATCTCAGAAAGGCCTAGACTATGGGCAGGGAAGTCCAGTGCCCAGATTTTCCTCTCACCAGAAGTCGCACTAGTAATAGTTACAACATGCAGTTTATTATTGTGTTGCTGAATTATGCAACGCTTCCCTGAAAAACGGCTTTGTGTAAATGGGAGCATATGTTGCAGCAACAATGTGGTTCTAGATGTCGAAGTTGTCAGTTTCTTTGGCGCTAACACACTCCCATCCCCATCGGAGAGGCTTCTGAATAGTGTTGGTAATAAACATGATGGTTCAGGTGCTCTTCAGTCAGGGGGCAGCCATGATTTCTAAAGCTATTATAAAACTTTCTATTTTAAATTATTCATCATTTTTATTGTCATAATAAGCCTGTACCTGCATTTATTGTTGACACTTGGATCTGGGAGGGTTCCTGAGCCCATGCAGTGATCACCCAGACAGAATGATATTTTAGATGCATGAAGGCCTGAGGATCATAGGCATTCAATATTGATTTTTTTTTTTTTTTTTTTTTTTAAATGTTTTTTTTACCCCCCTTCTTTTGTTAAGAGATTCTCTGAATCTTTTTGTATTATATTTTGACAAAGAAAATTTTGAAGTAAACAATTATAATCTAACTCTAAAATGATTCGATAATCCACTAAGTTTTGCTGCTTTTCATTTCACTGAGCCTTTGGCTGTCTTTTATTTTGAAAGACTCGTCACTCATGTTACTGAATCATTGAGTTTCCTTAATAGACGCAGTATGTTGTTCATCCAGCTGTCTCTTTTTAGTATCAGTCACATTTTCCAACATTTTGCAGCCCCCATCCCAACTTGTTTTCCTATGCTAGGAATGAAAGTCCTTACTTTTCTGTCTCCATTAAATGGACAACATTTGGACTTTCACATTGCCTTTGTTGGTTTTTGTATTCCTGTATCTTCCAACTCATTCAGCTTGACATGTTATGTTTATTTGATTCTCATAGTGTAACAATTTGTGGTTTGGCATCATATTGTAATTTCCTCAAACAAAATGATGCCATACTTCTGCACACATCTCAAAAGCAATTAAAGAAAATTACTTTAAGTTGGAAAATGCAGTTTAAAGCCGTTTTTCTTTGTGTCAGACCTCATTAATTCTTCATGTCCGGTTCTGTCTTTAATTCTTATGGATGATTGAGTCTCCCTATGAGCCAGGGTCTCATCCTTATTTTGGCTCATGTGCAGGGCTGCTGAAAATAACTGATATCCTAATGGAGTGGAGTAATTGAATAATGGTCCCAGGTAATGAATTTAGCACATGTGGCCTTAGACTTCCCTCTCAAACAGACACTTACTATCTGATCAGAGATCCTCAGGCTAAAGTTGCCAATTACACGCTACACAAGTCCCCAAACCAATGGGGAGAAGTGGGGGTGGGGTGAGGGGGGCCGAGTGAGAGGGAGAAATAAACAACCACTAGTCATTTTTACTGCCAGCAACAGAAAAATGGAGCACAAGAAAGAGGGATTGAAATGAAACAATCCTCCTCTTATGTCAAATCAGATTGGAACATTCTTGCCATTTCACATCGCCCAGCCTATATTATTTGAGGCTTAGGAAAGGCAATCTAGTCTTGCTGCAGGCACTGTGGAGGGTATGATGTGAGCTCAAGCCTGACCAATTCAATGACTGAATTCCCCCATGCCTCTGTATGTGCATGCTATGAGAATATTTGCCGTAATACTTAGCCAGGTTAGGCATTTGTGTTATTTCTTCCTAAATGGTCTGTGTTTTAGCTGGACCCCGAAAGATCTCCAGGGTACACGCCTCACTGCTCAGGTGTCTCACCTCATGGGGCTTTGGCCTCCCCCACTGGTTTTCTCTGCCCTGGAGCAGAGAGGTATGTGTGGTTTCGTAACAGGATCGAGACACTCTGGCCAACCTAAGCAACAAGGAAAACTCATATCAAAATTCACTGTCTGAACAAATAATTTTAATCCTTATTTCTCTCAAGTATTTGCTGTTTTTTCCAATCAGTGTGGACTACTGTTCCTCAGCTTCATGGAGTCATTTCCACCCCATGGTTTGATATCTGCTGGAGTTTATGTACTTTTCTCAAATCATATCCAAGTGTGTCTTCTGACCATCAGGTTTTTAGTCATTTAATTGAATGGACCAGCAGGATGAGTATGTAAAATGTAAAGCGAATTGAAGCAGCGAATGTCTGTGCGACATGGAGCTCAATGAAACGGTTCGATTTCAATGTATTTTGAGTTAACTGCTAAATATTGATTTTGTTTTTCCAATTACAAGCCAGTAAATATATTTACGATCTGTTCTTTAACGCATAAGGTAAGAAGACTGAATGCAAGCAGACATTTTCCATGTTGTCTGAATGAATAAAGCTCAGACTTTCCGTATAGATCACTATCAGCACGACATTCACTCTTTGACTTTTAGAAACTACCACACGACCAACCTCCCCAGTCCACCTTCAGCAGTTGATGCCTTTGAACTGGGGAAAGCCCGGTTTTGTCACGGCTGAGATTACCCCCCACCACCCCCACTCCCTTCTTCCCACTCCACAGCTGAAGTAACTACAGTCCACTTGTTGCCACAAATCTGTCTCCACCTGTCAGTCAAATTCTCCGAGGTGTCAACGTGTGTTCAGTCCTGCCCACTTCCACCACCCTTTATATGATTCTTATGACCTTTTCTCCACCCCCACCATGACTCCCTACACCACCTCAATGAATGATTTCAGGAATGCTCAGACAGGTGAAAGGCCAGCTACCCTAACAATCCACCCAGGACCAATAAAGTTTCCAGAGTTTTCACATGTTCCGTTTGTCGATGTTCTGTTCTTATTTCCATCACTTTGCCGCTGCCTTCATGCTGCTTTTTGGCTTTTTATTTCTCCTTTGTGTGCTTGTAAAAATTCCAGTGGAAGCTCTGTTGTTTTTTTTTTTTTTTAAATCAAGCCGCAAAAATGTAAACTGTAAACGTCCTTACCGTCCTTTGATCGGCTGTAAGTAAACCTGAGTAAGTGGTCAGATGGATGTAAAAACCTGACTGCAGATAAAATAAACAAACACAGATGTACAGAAAAAGGAACAAAACGTATAATCTCACGAGTTTAACCACGATGCTGTTGGTAGCCCCCCCCCCCCCCCCCCCCCCCCACACACACACACACACACACACACACACACACACACCACAGAGCTTAGAAATGCATACTGTTAAACATGTTTGTTTGAAATAAATCCAACAAAATAAACTTTGCATGCATCCTAGCTGCATGTGCATGGTGGGCTTGATGCAGATTTCCAGCAGACCACTTCATTCCGATCCGTTGTGTCTCCTGCGCTGTTTCTCTGGTTTTTGTGGTTTCTTTTCAACCACAGGGTGGAAATGTGATCGCCAGCAATGTAAACACAGGTTCAAACAGCAGTTGATCACTTTTTGCTGGTCTTTGTTTTATGTTTGATGCCACACTGAAACTATTCAGCCAAAGGGAGTTATGTAACGGTAGCTGTGTGATTTCATGTGTTTGACATCTTTTCTGTGTAGAATCAGGAGGTAGGATGGCCTCTGTGAGGGCGTGTTCGTTTTATGTGGAAGAACTGAAGGACTATTGGGTCTTTGTGTTAACAAAATTTATATAAGTATCATTTTCCACGATGCATCAGATCGGCACTTCGTCCTGAACTAAGTATTTTACTGCCATTATTGAGTTGCTTCAAAGTTATGCAAATAATGAGTTTTACATGAAAACAATCCAGATATTGGATGAAAAATCTCTTTTCAGAACAAAGGTGAGTTAAAATGATCCACTGTTTATAATTAGAGAAATTTAATTCCCTTTTCTTGTAGGAATAATACTTTTTATTTAATTACGTGAAGAAAGAAATGAATGGATTATTAAAGACATATGTGTTGCTGATGAAATAGTTCTGAGCTTTTATAAGTCAAAGATCTTTTTTTTCCTCAGTAACACAGATATATGTACTTGACAGGAAGGTGGGCAGACTGAGGGGATCACAAAGCACCACAGGCCAGGATGGGAACCTGGTCCGGCTGCTATGAGGAAGTAAATCATCTGTCATGGGACACCTGTTCAGCCAGCTGAGCTTCTTGGCAAATCAGTTGCATTTGTTACCAGCACGATCAGTTCCATCCCAAACAGCGTTGTCTGCATCACCATGTTCCAGACAAGGTTTGAGTTTTTATGTTGACATCATTCATACATGATGTTTTATACACTAAACTACAGCTCCAAACCAGAAAGGGCCGAGACAGTAAAGGGAATGATCTTTGCATTTTATTTGACTTTTATTTCTACCAAAATGAACCCAAGAGGTTTCAAATAATATAACCACTGATAGAATACTCATAAAGGGGCCTGTGTGTTTTAGTTTCTAAGGCAGGTGTAGGGGTTTAATTAAGCAGTACAACTCCAGAACATGTCAGAGCCAAGGCCAACACAACATACAAAACATCACCTACTAGAAATAAAAAGTTCAGCTTACCAAACAAAAGAATACCAGCATGCAGGGGAACTAACCTAACTCCAAAACTAACGGGGAAATGACCACAAAGAAACCAAATGGCCACTTTCTCCTGCAAGGCCAGTCTGGAAAAACTAAATGTAAGAAACATAAACACCTTAAATAAAGCCTAATGTAAGGTTGTAGCCTGCACCAAGCCTTCAGACGCAAGCAAAAACCTAGGTCTACAGGACAGAAATGTGGCGTAATGGAAAAAGGTGTGCAAACTAGCTAGTCGTGCAGATCCTCATGTCCTTTCACAGGGATCGAGTGGCTGGAAGAGTCCACCACCTAACAAGAGGAAGAGCCCCTAAAAAGTCAGCACATAGTGCAAGAATTAACCACAGGAATCAACCTGTAATTCTGTATGCTGAAGTTTTAAGCATTAGCACAATTGTGATAGTTTAATTACATTAAAATTGAACTTTTAATGCTTCCCATCAATCTTTACTTTTGTTACTGCAGACCTCAAAATATGGTAAAGCTTATTTCTTCTAACATCGGGTGGTCCAGGGAGCCGTAAATGGACATTTTAGTTGATAACCTGGTGTTTGCATCAGTTTGAACCAGGTATCTGTGTGATCAGGCTGCACCATAAGCTGTATATTCTGTGCTGCTTCCTCCTTAAGATTGTTTTTCCAATCCAGTATCACACACCCACACCCTCTTTGAAGTTTAATGAAGTTTTGAATAAAAATGTTAGTTCTCTTACAGTCAGATTTGGGAAAATATATTTCCCTGATGTACATAGAGCTGCTTTATATTCCGTTTTTCTTTGATACCAGCGCTCTCCTGTAAACCAAAAACACACTTCTCATATTTTATGAATCTACTCCCCATGGTTACCTTTGGTGATTCGCTGAGTCGACACCAGAGCAAAAACATCTTTTGCCCTTAAGACCAACAATTGGTTATGATCATTAACGAACCTCTTCCATATCTAATTACAAATAGTAACTTGAGGGGGGGCAGTCAGTGTTAACTCTCTGTAAACATTCACCATGCTGTAGAATTCAGCATTTTAGCTGATTATGGATAGACTTTCAGGGAAATTTCTGCAGAATTAAAGATGGAGCCGAAGCCCAGAAGGAAAAAGTAACAGTTTCATGCAAGAAGAGAAGTTTGCTGATCGTGCAGCGACAGTCTGCTGGCTGCAGCTTCCCCACCCTGCAGTCATTGTAGCCCGGTTGCACAATGTTGTGCTATTCAAGCTTCAAGGACATTCATTTATTTCATTGAACTGCTCAGAAGAAATTACACTGGAGCTCTTTTGTCATTTTATTATATTGCAGAAGTGTTTCTGAACTTGTAGTAAAATTTGTTAGGAAGAAACTGCTTCCTAGCAACGTCCCGTATATCACTTCTGAGTGTGGCATGTTGTGGCTGGCTGCCAAGTGTAGATAGAGATGGATGGAGGAGAGGGGGGGGGGGGGGGGGGGGGGAGATGAGGCCCAGGGCTACCGAGGGAGGGTTATGTTGGGGTTGGCATGCTGCTGCCCCACAGAGATGCCCACCTGGCTGGCCTTGGCTCCCGCTCACGTTGAAGGGGAGATAAGCCCTGAGAAATGGCCTTTATCCTCTCCCCTCGGGGCCTGAGAGTCTCTGGAAAGGAGGCACTTTTATCAGCATGATAAGCCCACGCAGGAAATGGTGGCTCCAGGACTCAATTGAACAGGAAGAGACAAGGTCAGCTCAACTAAGGAGTGTGGGTCGGGTCTGGTTTGTCAAAGACTGAGTGTGTATTTATAAAAAGAAAAGTCCCAGCTGGTGGAAATATGAGGGGAGTTATCGCTTTATGTAACATGTCTGAAAACTTGGAACAATGGAAGGAATTTGCACTTTAATTATTGGTTTGGACTCCTAGTTAAACGGGGACATGAATGCAAAGTTTCTGCTGTGTCTTAATGCAACATAATGAATTATGAGTTACCTCTGCAGGAAAGTAGAAGGAACGTTTCCACTTCAACTGGTGAAGAGTTGTTTCTAGATCATTCTGAGAACATGGTCAGCATTCAACAGAAGAAACCTGGTGTGGTTGCCATACCTTTATTGTAAAATGCAAAAACTTGTCTTTAAATACTGATTAAAATCTGATTTTCTGCTTTGTGAAATGTTGAGTTATCTACATATCTATATGTAGTATATCTACTGTTGTCATTTCTGCCTGGGAGAATCTCTAAACTTAGCTCACGTGTTCATATCAGCTGTAAGTCGGACTTGACCTAGAAAACAAAGTGAAATGCAGAGAGGAGCTAATCGATCTACAGTAGCTAAATTCCAGATTCCTCTCGGGATTTTCTTCCCGTAAACTGCAACAGAATAGAGCGAGCGTTCTTAGAGAGTGAATGAAGCTCCAAAGATTTGCTTCAGCTGCTGCCAAAGCATTTATGAATGTGTATATTATCATTTGGGGGTTTCTGTCGCTGGAAAGAGCCAAAGCCACACATATCTGAGGTTTTCCTTCAAGTGATTGATGGTGATTTTGTGTCTACAGTTGTTGTGGATACTTTCAGACGAGGTATTTTCTCTAGACGCGTGTGTGCTATAAAAAGCAGTGCAGTTGATAAGGTCTGCCATCTTTTTTTAATCTGAAGGAGGATATAGTAACAAGAACTGACCCAGAATCCGGAGCAGACCACCAGCACATGCCTGTACACACACACACGTTTGACTGTGATGGTAGAAGTTGTCGAAGGGTTGCCATCACGTTCCCAAAGCATTTATCCACCTCTTTTTTTTTTTTTTTAGCATTTGGAACTAGAGCCAGATACATCTGTCCTTGAGCCAGACAGCTGGAGGCAAAGAGGAGGATGATGATGGTGAGAGAAGAGGGTTTTTAGCTGACAGGTATTCTGTGATCATTGCATCAGAGATGACGGCTCAGGAAATGAGCAAATACAGCGGTCTGTATTTGATCCTTGGAGTATAGTACCTCTGAAACTGGATAAAGTTGTATCTAGTGTCTCCTACTGTCATTGTGTTTGGGCCGGGCTGTCTGCAGCGACAACACCAGCACTTCGTTTTGACGGAAGCTAAGTGCTTTCCACTGTTTCCACCTCTTAGCTGAACAGGCTTGCATTGTGAACCTTTCCCTGCACTGTGCACAGTCATGTGAACAGTCCACGTTGTCACTGTGCTGTCCAGTTTGCCCCCATTTTGCTGGGGAGATGTTTAATGGAGGTTCAGTCCATCGACATGAATGATGGTTTGAAAATGAGTTTGTGAATAATAAAATAATGTATAATTAGGGCAAATTTGAAGTTTAATTGTCCATAGTATGTGTTGCCATATATTTCAGTTGTACAATTTCTTTTTAGGTAAACTGTGGCTTGGACTCATGATTGCACTGACACCTGCTGTCACTTTAGAGACACAACTTTTACACCACATGCATGTCTTTGGCCAGGAGGTCCAGTTAAAAATAAAGATTCACTATTGTAAATAAGTTTCAGATCCATTTATCTACCTATTTTTCTTCTCATTTATCACCAGAAGGGATGTTTCCAGCTCAGAAGGGATACATAATCCCTCCGGCGTGTTTGTGTCTGCCGTGGAATCTTCTTCCACTTGGATATGCCCAAAAACCCACAAATGATGGCAATCAGGAGGCATTTTAACGAGGCCTAAACCACTTCAGCTGACTCCTTCCAGCGTGGAACAGCTGAATGCACACGCTTCTCGTCCTGTTTCTAAAGCTGAGCAGAGCAGGAAACTTGTTTGAGCTGCTTGTATTTGCATTTTACATCCATTCTTTTGGTCATTACAGAAATTTTATGACCTTAAGTGAAGATTAAAACAAAGACTTTGCACCGGTCTGTTGTGGTACAAGATGAGCCGAAATGAGGCGTTCTCATTTATCCTGACAAAGCCTCTGTATCAGAAAGCTCCGCATAAGTCCTGATGGAAGACTGAAAGTTGGTCCGTGTGTAAGTTATTAATGTTTAAACAGCTGCAAATGTTTTTTAGCATTTGTTCTAACAGATTAAAGGTAGAAACAAATCCTCGTCACTCTACACAAATATTTAGTGAGCAATCCCATCTCTGTTCTCTCATTATGATGACATAAGAGGTGCTGCAGTTTGTCTCACAACTGCTTCTATCTTAATATTTCAGAACGAAACAACACATGGCGACTTGCGTCTGACAGAATAGAATGTAAAACTTCTAATGTGACACATTTTACAGAATAACTTCATGATGTCTTTGCAGTACTTACTATTTTTTCAAACAGGTTGGAGGACATGGATACTGTATCAGTTTGTAATCTCACAGGAAACTAATATTTAAATTTATATTTAAAAAAAAAAAAAAATGACAGTAAGTGTACTTAACCAGGCATTGTGGTCATTTTCTCTCTTTTTTTTTTTTTTTTTTTTTTTTTTTTGTCCAGCATTTAAGCAGGCAAAATGGATTTTCTGGATGCTGTATTCTGCTGGGCAAGTTTACTTTGCTAAGGGAAGCATCATAGATATAATGCTCCCCTTGATATTCTGGATTTTAATTTTATTTTTCTATTTATTTTGCATATTTGTTTGTATTACAAAGTTTGTACTGCTGGACCGGAGAGGACAGAAGAGGGACAGACAGAGATTCGAAAAGAAAACAGAAAACAACTTGTAGAGAGAAAAAGAGAGAGAAAGAGGAAAAAAAAAAGATTGAAAAAGAGAACAACTTACATACATTTGCATGTATATAAGCACACATACACACCCACTTATATATACACACATCCATACACCTGTATGATGTGGTCATTTTTTCTAAATATCCCACTTCTTTGAGAATCCAAATAAAAAATCTTGTCACTGTTATACATTTAAAACCATTTAAGAATATCCGTAAATGTAGTTTTTTTTTAAATTTTATTTAATTCTCATATTTTCACTAAGAATCTGTCATCTCCTGGCTAATTGTTTTTATGAACTGTGGCTGGAAAGAAAAGGAATGGAGGCGGGCATAAAATGGGCACCATCAAGCTGAATTTTGTCTTTTATGTTTTTGGAAACAATATTAATTCATTAATTACAGTAAAAACCCCTTTAGCAAAGTTTCCAGTTGTGGAATTCTGCAGTGGATTTCCCTTCAGCCGCTAACGGCAGAGATGGTAATGACTTCTGTCTGGCTTTCCCCCCTGTGCACACCTCCCAAAGCTCCGAGTCGGTGCACACACTGCATGAATAGTTTAATAAAGCTCAAAGCAAAATCTCACCTTGTAGCTTTTATTCTGTGGGTGATGTTGTGGAGCTGTTGACCCACTCAGGACTCCTGTGACTGTTTGTGTAGCAGCAGAACCGTCATAAAGACCTGAGCTGTGTCTGCTTTCCTAAATAATCCTGCAGTAAAACCTTTATAAATAGGAGATGACATTTCTCCTTACACATACTGATCAAGCTAAAGAAACTGCTTCCATATGCATTAATTATAAATCAGACTAATATCTGTGTTCTTTTGATAATTGTCAGGAGAAATAACCTGTGCAGACTCTTTATTTTCCCCCTGGCTACTGCATGACGGTGTATCTATACATCTTTTTCTTGTTTTGGTCTGCCTGCAGGAGGCTCGCTGGCTCTGTAACGTTCTGAGAAACTCTGAGGACTCTGAATATGACAGATAGAGGATTCACATACCTTCTCCTTTTACTTTGTGAAGCAGAAAGAACCGCAGACAGTATTTCATCAAAGGATTTTCTTTCATGAGCTATCATTAAAATGCTTTCACAATAATTTCAGATGGCATATTTTGAAAATGATTTATCCAAAGGAGGACTCAGGTTTTTCTGTTTCATAGCTACCAGGGTTGAGTTTGTTTCAGATGGTTAAAGGACTAAGAGAGAAATGTGTTTTTTTCTCTCTATTAGGATTACTTGTTAGATTATTATTATTATTATTATTTTTTTTTTTTTTTTTTTTTTTTTTTTTTTAAACCTTTCAGCTCAACCATAAATGACATCATGAATTGCTGAATGTTGCGTTGTATGTCTGGGTGCTCAGTTTTAGTCAGAATTGTTACTTTTAATAGACACAGAGATTAGAATATGTAGAGGTGGTCCCAAAAGAACTGAATAACATGAAAAAATGGCTCGACCAAAATAAGTTATCAATCAGTCTGGACAAAACACATTTTATTATCTTCATAAACGGAAAGGAAAGTTTTAAGGTGTCAATTAAATTAGATGTGCTGGAGATCCAACAAGTAAAGGAAACTTGGTTCCTTGGTGTAATAATTGATGAAAAGGTAAATTGGAAAACTCATATAAATCATCTTTAAAACTGTGAAAAACAATTCCAGTGTTACATAAAATAAAAGGTTCATTGAGCAGGAAAGCTTTGTATACTGTATATAATACATTGTTCATTCTGTATGTGATGTACTGTATTGAAGTAAGGGGAAGCACATATAAAGCATTTACACAGCCAGGATATATTCTGCAGAAAAGAGCCATTAGGATTATTACTGGAAGCGATTAGAGATTCATCAAATCCATTGTTTGTGCAACATAAACTTTTGAAATTTAAGGAAATAGTTGGCTATAATATTTTACTTATTTTATTTGAAGCAAATCAAAATCTGTTGCCACAAAATATTCAGAGAAAATTTATAAAGAGAAAGTCAGTATTCATTTATAAATGTGGGTATTTTCAGGAAACCATACTTTAGGACTACATTAATAGTGATGTATTTCAGTCAAAGGAGTCAGTTTAGGGAATAATTTGGACCAGGAAGTGAAAGAATTAACATAAAAAATTGTGTTTAAAAGGAGAATTAAAGAAGTTTTATTAAATAGATATAATGAATAATTTGAAAACTAAATCAGGTCCAATGTGTGAGATAAGATTAAAAGTAAGTTATACAACTGGAAGTCACAAGAAAATAGCAGGGAAAAACAAAAAACAATTTAGTTGATGGGATGTCTTGTACCTGATTAAGTTCTGTAGATTTATTTTCATTTTTATATCCATGCTTTGCTTTGGTCTGTTTATTCACTGCTGTGATGTTTGGGTGAAAAGAGGCAGGTACTATGAGACTTCTGCTGCTCCTTATTTCATTCAACTTTAAACTTGAAAATATGTTCAGATTTTAAAATATGTTTTGATTTATTGAATGAATAAAAAAAAATGAGAAAAAAAAAAACACCTGAACCATTTTTTTGCAAAATGGTTGTTTTTAATAGCAAAACTATATAAAACCATTTTTTGACCATTGAAGCAGCTCACACAGCGTTCACCAAACATTGTGAAGTATCAACCTGCTCTTCATCACTTTTACTGAATCCACTGTGGAGCTTTTTTTCTGAGCTATTTACAGTCTGGGATGATTGTTTGGTTTAAAGCTTGTTACGTCCTCCATGAGAATTTTGTTCTTGCTCTTGAGGCCACAAGAACTAGAAAAAAGCTCTTTTTTTTTTTTTTTTTGTCTGGTCCATTCATGCTCTGCAGGAAGAGTCATCTGCAACAGGGCGGGGAACACAGCAGGGGGTTGTCTGTGCTTTTTTATGTGCAATTCATCCGATTATTTCATATTTAGCCAGAAACTTTGTCCGTGGCAGTGCGGGTTGTGCACGTGATTGGGTATCTGTCTTTTGTACCCTCCCACCACCTTAATCAGCTGTTTCAGTAAAACTATCTGTTCAACCTGCACAGAATGTAAAAGCAGCAACTGTCATGCTTTTCTGGATTTGCCCCGCCCACCTCAAATGTCCAACCAATCACAGAATACTTCTCAGAGCCCTTCGAGTAGCGCGTAGAGAACAAGATGTAAGCTGTCCTAAATAATGTCCGGGAGAACAAACTTGCACCATTTTGTTTTCAAAGTTCTCGCTTCTTGCATCCGGCTAGTCTCACGCCAGCTTCTCTTGCTCTCTTTGGCTGCGCTTCTTCTTAGCATGCAGCTTATAGGTGCAGAACTGCCACACAGAGGACGGTACGTTTAATCGCCGTCTAATTTTCTCACAAAGAATGGGTGAAAACAAAGAGACGGGCTCTTCTGAACGGACCATATTAATGGTGGAAACTGAAATCCCACTGAACATGTTTAAAAAGATTAGCAATCTGAAATGACAAAGTGTCAACCAAAGCCAAAGGTGCTTGGTGTAGAGCTGCAAGACGGTTGCCTCTAATAGCAACAAGCCGGTGTAAAGAAGCTCCTTCGTGGCTAGCTGTCAGACTGGGATGCTACTGACCGGATGTTCCATAAATTCTGGCTTCCAGAATAAAGCAAGTGTTTTCATGTCACAAACGTCCCTTGAAAGGCTGAAACAGTGACAAATGAGAGAAGAACCTGGGACCTGGTGATCAGTATCAATCAGTAGCTTCGTTCCAGGTAACTTCTTTTTCCTCTGATTCTGGGAGTTTATGTAGAAAAGCCTCGTCAATCCTGCTGGCCACAGCTCCCATTGCTTCCTGTTGACCTGAAGACTACTGGGGAAAGCAAACCCCCAACAGACATATGTGATGTTGAAGACCAGCAGAGGGAGGAACTTAATGGTTTATGACATCATAAAAATGGAGATTTTAAGATGAGCCGTTTACGCGTAATTTCTACACCTGCTAAAAATTAGTCCTGGGGTTGTTTTGTGTCTGAGTTTTTTTATTTTATTTTATTTTTTTATCTGTTTGTGTCTTAAAAGATCACTTGAGATAAGCACTTAGAAAACTTTTGCATGAAATCTGCCATTGTGCGCATTTGTCCAAAATCCAACTTTTAATCAGCGGAAGTGAAGAAGAGTTTCGTCAAGCAGCCTTCACAAACTGTTCAAGACTTGATAAGTTACCTTATTGAGATGTAAGTCAGAGCTGACTTGTGCCTGTGAAGTGTTTTTAGTCATTGATATTATCTCAGTTTAATATTGAATCATAAATCTGCTTCTTTTTTAACTTTTGTTTCTTGCCAAAACCTCTCTGTACCTCTCTGTACCCAGCCCTACAGCAGTATACTTTGCATTCTGTAGTTTTAGATGAATAAATAACACGAGATTAAATTCCCATGAGCTCTTTTTGGTGGTATTTTACCTTTCCATGGATTGTCAGGTGATCACTGGGATATCACTCTGCTTAAATCTCCTGCTGCTGAGAGCCATGTGAGGATCTACTGTCTGTTCTGGTGTCTGGCTTCGTCATCAGAGGAGAAGTATGAAAGCCTGATTGTAACAGAAGAATGCAGCTAAGCGGAGCTGTGTGATGCACAGCGGGATGATGAATAGAGTGATATCCTGGGGAGCGATGAGCAGTCTGACAGTACATGTCTGGAGTTGGGGCACTTGTCTTCCCACTGAACCCTAAAAATCTATCATCTTTCTAACTCTGAGCAGAGACCACTGCTCACCTCGGAGTCGGATCATTCCGGCTTTTAGTTCAGGCAAGTCTTCGGCACCGGGGAGGTGCGTTAAATAATCCAAACTCAGGTGCAAAATATTACAGTCTAAGTGCTCATTACCCTTCGAATAGGAGTTATTTTGTTATGTTCAAGCTGTTGATGGGGTGTTTTTCCTCGTGCCTGCTGATGTGTGCTTGTGTGATCCGACACAGGAGGCCAGAGAATGATGTGTGTCATCTGGTTTCAGAGATCATTAGGCTGCCGTTCAGCGAATCCAGGCGGAAAAAGAAGTCATTATGGTTCACAAGGACCATCACTCGCTCCTTTCTTTAGATCCAACTAACACATCATCATCTTCATCTTTCTGGATGCAGACTCCATTCAGGCGCATTAAAGAGCATTTAAGATGTTTCATTTGCTTCTGCTTCAGCGGATTTAGTTTAACCCAAACTCTCAAAGTGCCAGCTGCAGATAAAGAGTGAAAGTACCGGTAGTGTTTTAATGACATAACAGGTTGTGGATGAGAAATGTTGTCATTAACAGTTGGTTCGTTGGTGATTTCCCTTGAAAACAATTAATTATTTAATCAATAAGCTAAAAAAAAAAAAAAAAAGAGCTAAACCAAAACTCTTAAAATGATTCTGTTTACTTTCTTATTTTATCACAGAACATAGAAAATAATATAAATCTGGTTTATTCTTAGCTTTTTTTTTTTTTAATGTTAAACAGTCATTGGCTATTAATAAAAAGAAAAAAAAAAGCTTCTACCTATTCATGTTTCGTCAATTAATCCTTAACTGATTGGCTCTATGTTGGTATTCCAGTAAATTTATCCCTTTTTCTTTCATTCTTGAATGTTTAATCTGAACTTTTACCAGTTTTCCTTTTGCAACTTAATGTAAATGTCTGGCATTAGTCACAGAGCACACACATATACAGTAGATATGGTGCACACACACACACACACACACACACACATACAGTAGATATGGTGCACACACACACACACACACATACAGTAGATATGGTGCACACACACACACACACACATACAGTAGATATGGTGCACACACACACACACACACACATACAGTAGATATGGTGCACACACACACACACATACAGTAGATATGGTGCGCACACACACACACACACACACATACAGTAGATATGGTGCACACACACACACACACACACATACAGTAGATATGGTGCACACACACACACACACATACAGTAGATATGGTGCACACACACACACACATACAGTAGATATGGTGCACACACACACACACATACAGTAGATATGTTGCACACACACATACAGTAGATATGTTGCACACACACATACAGTAGATATGGTGCACACACACATACAGTAGATATGGTGCACACACACATACAGTAGATATGGTGCACACACACAGTAGATATGGTGCACACACACATACAGTAGATATGGTGCACACACACATACAGTAGATATGTTGCACACACATACAGTAGATATGTTGCACACACACACACACACATACAGTAGATATGTTGCACACACACACACATACAGTAGATATGTTGCACACACAGACACACACATATAGTAGATATGTTGCACACACACACACACACACATATAGTAGATATGTTGCACACACACATACAGTAGATATGGTGCACACACACACACACACATACAGTAGATATGGTGCACACACACACACACACATACAGTAGATATGGTGCACACACACATACAGTAGATATGGTGCACACACACACACACATACAGTAGATATGTTGCACACACACACACACACACACATAGTAGATATGTTGCACACACACACACACACATAGTAGATATGTTGCACACACACATACAGTAGATATGGTGCACACACACACACACATACAGTAGATATGGTGCACACACACATACACATACAGTAGATATGGTGCACACACACATACAGTAGATATGTTGCACACACACACACACATACAGTAGATATGGTGCACACACACATACAGTAGATATGTTGCACACACACACACACACATACAGTAGATATGGTGCACACACACATACAGTAGATATGTTGCACACACAGACACATACAGTAGATATGTTGCACACACAGACACATACAGTAGATATGTTGCACACACACACACACATACAGTAGATATGTTGCACACACACACACATAGTAGATATGTTGCACACACACACACACATATAGTAGATATGTTGCACACACACACACACATACAGTAGATATGGTGCACACAGACACATGATGACAGTTCAAAGGAGAGGTGAGCAGGAGTTAATGGAGATAAATTGCGTGGTATTCCCTCCTGTGGCTGCCCGTCGTCATTGACGCTTCCCAGATTCCGTTCCACATCTCCATGTCTTCATCACACTGAAGCATGGACAGCTCTTGCCACTGTAGCAGATCCACTTATACTCATACGAACTCCCGTCCCTCCCTCCCTTCTGGTTTGCATTATTTTCTCCTCAGAACCAAATGGGATCTCTCGGCCCGCGCCACAGTCGGCTGGGCCGTATCAAGGCGCTGCGTGTTCTAAAACCCGAAGGCAGTTAGATCATTCTTTTCCTTTCTTCCATTTCCATCGTTAAAGGGGGTATTTCTGCTGGGTGGCCTGGATGTAATGCTGTTGGATCATCTCTTGAGTTACAGTGCAGATTTTAGTGCCAGTAATATACGGTCTTGCAGTTTAGGAGGGAGAAATGTCACGGCCATGAAAAGCATCCAAGGAGTCATTTCTCCTCCTGACATCAACACTCTCCTATGCAAATACACACTGTGCTATGTAATGCAAAAGCCAAGTAACACTGACCCTGCATGGACAAAGGAGGCGGAGGGTTTATTGCACATTTCACTTAGCATGAGCCATTATGTTTAAGTGTATTTTTTCATCTGTCCCACTGGAGATTTTGCACTAATGTGCTATATAGCGGTGAGTTTGATGCAAATGATATTTGCAGGCAGTTTCTGGGTTTAGCTTGAACCTGTTTGGAGGATGGGGTTTACCGCAAGCGTCAGTGCCAGAAAGGCGTACTTGTTCTTTACTTTTGTCCTGGGAAACCCATTTATTTTACTATTTTCTGATTGAAAACTTAATCCACTGTCCAAAATATACTAAGCCTCTGAGAAATTTTCCAAATCCTTTATTTATTTATTTTCCCATCAGTCTATACGGTTTGTAATGTGACACAAAAACTCTCATCTGATCTCAACCACCGTCATGTAATATTGACGTGTGTTTATTTTTTTTTGGTCTGAGGTGTAATAAAGGTTTTATTTTCTGTTTCAGTGGGAAAACAGATTATATTGGAACTTTTTTTTTTCTCAGCTCTGCACTCAAATTCCTCCCCAGAATGCCTCTGGATTTTATTTCTCCATGATTTTAATGGCCGGCGAATATAAAGGATGGATTTGAGCTTTCTGGCGGATTCCAAATGAGAATGTGAACTTCTCTGTTCCTGCTTCCCGTGGCCCTCGGTGCCAATAAGCATGAACAAACTCCTCTTTTTTTCCTCCATTTTCTTTGCTTTTACTTTTAGAAAATATACCTCAGTTGTGAATGTTTTCATTTAGCAGACTGAAAATATTTAAAGCTCAAAGAAGCACTTCTACATGACTTTAAACACATTTTTCACTATCAGTTTTAGGGTCTGCTGAACCCGAGCAGAATAATTTCCAGTTCTGATGGTTTACTTGACAGCTGGAATGCTATTAAATGTTTCAAAGAGGTTAAATTAATACTGAAAGAATACATTTCGATGCCTTCGCTGCCAAAGGGTGTCCATCTGTGGCTGAGTATTGTGCTTTTGCCTCACTGACTGTCATGGATTCCTTGCATGAAAAATGAGCGTGGAGGTAAATGAGCTGTGAGGTATCAGCTTTGAAGCGGATTCTGCTCTAAATTGATGTGGTGTGACTCTGAAACGCAGCGTGGGATTTTTTTGGACTCTTTCCCACCTTTTGTCTCTGGAGTCTTCAACTGGCTCTGATCATTTCCCAGGAACACTTCATTCATATGCATCCAAACACCCACATGCTAAGAAGGTAACCTCAGGTCTGCGCCGCATGTCGGATGAAGCCGTCCAATCAGCTGATAAGACGTGACTGCAGACTGTGAAATGATACAGCAGCAGTGATAAATGGGTAGCGGAGCAGCAGTATATCCAGGCTTGATGCATCTCAGATCACGGAGCTGAAGATTTGTGAATTTCTCTGCCTGCAGAAACTAAAAGTTTACTCGACAATTTAAGACTTAGTCAGACACTGGACAACTACGCCGCGGTTGTCCCTCCTGAAAACCCCTCAGTCTTTTTCATCATGTTTGGCACGTGAAAGTTTGGCAGGAATTGATGTAAAGCTGACCGACACGCTGTCTACGCTGCTGTGGCAGTGTGAGCGATGCACTGAAACACTTTTTTTCTTTTATTTTTCTAAAGGAAAATAGTTTGAGCTTATTGGGAATTCATTTTTTAGCTCCCAAAACGGTCTCATCAGGCTCCGCATGTCTCCAGCTGGACAGGGAAACCGCATCAGACTTGTGCCATGACTGATTTATATCTCAGTGAATGCTAGATTTTCAGTTTCCTGAACGAGAATCAAATCTGAACCTGTCATTTTACTTATTCTGTTTAAATCTTAGATAATATCTACCATTTACTTACATTTTACCATTTCGTCATTGCAGATGCAGTCAGTTCTCTGCCAGAGTGAGGCAGTTTTTGTTTATCTGCCAGCAAGATTAAATGAAAACTTGCTATTTTTTGTTACACATGAGCAAAAGAAAAACCGTACAGAATTTTGTATTGATCTTGGTCATTTTCCTTTGAAATAAACAGCCTTCGCAGAAGACTATGAGCTTCCAGTTTAATCATTTCCATTTGCTACAGATGAAGCACCAACTGTAACATCATTGCTATAAACTGTTATTTTTACTTCATGTGTGTCTCTGCTCCATGTTTTGTCCCTAGCAGACGCAGCAGAACGTGGTGACAAAAACCATACGAACTCTCCCACCTGGCTGAGATGAACCGAGTGCTCCTAAACTTAAAGTGGAACTACTATGTGCATTTCAGGCTAATTTCTTTTTATTTCTTTTTATTTCTTTTATTTTTTAATTTTTTTTTGAAAATCTGTCAGTCGCATTGAAATATGCCATCAATGCAATGCTATGGTATCAATAAAAGTATCAGTGATTTTCTGATAAAGTATTTTATATTAACTGTGTCTATTTATTATCCCCAGGTCCTCTTTTCTGGGACCTTAAAACACGCAAACAAAACAAAAAATTATTTTTGCACAAGATTGTGGGCACCTGCTGGTTTAGGGGTTGATCAGGCAACTCATTTCCATTTAGTTAGTTCTGGTATTTCACAACATGGCCAAATGACGCCCCGAAGCGGACCTTCTATGACTTTGGACGTTTGTGTTTGTTTTGAATGTGCATGTTGTCTCTGTGTGCTTGTCTGTGAACGTCCCAGTTTTGTAATGTTTATGTTATAAATGTTATGTTAAAATGTCGTCACACCTCTCGCTCCGTTTCCCTCAGGCTTATCCAACAGGGGCGATCTGATTAATGACCACTCGGTGCTCAACTAAAGCATGTAAAGGCAAAGCGGGAAATTCAGCGTGGCACAGCTCAGGGAAAAAAAAGAAAAGGAAAAGCAAGCCGCTGTGTCAGAACCCATATTTCACCAGTATTTGACCTGCAGTTATTCATTACCCCGTCTGAACTTTCTGTCGTCCTTCGAGTCTGTTTACCACCATCATCCTCTCCTAAGCAAGACAAACACATAGCGTTGCTATGCTAAGGATGGGTAAACAGCTCTCTGACAAGAACAAAGAGCTGATGTTTGGTCTTTTAAAACAAGCTATATTCATCAGATTTGATCTATTTGCTCTGTAATAAGGTTGATTTATAGGAAAACATTTTAGTGGACTTGGCAAAGTGGAATTTTCTTTTATATTGCGAAGAAAGTCACGATGTTTGACCATGTTATCAGCTTGGACCGTAGCAAGTTGTGATTACTTTGGTAGGTCTTTAACTGCCGGAGGTCTTGTCCACTGCAGTGCAAGTTGAGCTTGTCTTCGTTACTTTTTGCATGCCATTAGCCGAACGCTCCAACTGTATAAACAGCCATGAAAATCATGCTGTGGACTAGGTCATCTGCAGCTGCATGGCTCGCCAAACCAAGCCAAGAAAGTCCACTATAGCTTGGAGACAGCAGGAAAAACTGCAGCTAATTTCTGCCTGGTCCTGGCTTTGGCCTGAAATGGAACAGCATGGTCGAGAGTGGTGAAGGGCCCTGAAGTCAAACCCCTGCTGAATGATGAATGGAAAGCCAGCCAACATGGAAATCTTATTGGAAAAGCAAGGACATGAGAGGGAGACTAGAAATGTGTCCTTTGCATGATATAATTTTCCACCTATGAACATCAGATCGTCATTATGCAAAACCGTAAAATGATTTTGTAGATGAGCGCTTGTACGTCCGGTTGGTCTGCAGTACTAATACCTCAATACTATGTTTACAGCTGTTTAAATGATCAGGTGTCTGTACTGAACTTGTTTTTTTTAATGCTGTTTTATGTTCTTTTTTCATTAACTTAGTTCTCATTAATCACATTAAACTATTAGAAATAGTCATGCGCCTTTCCAACTTGAAGGACAATCTTAACTAATTATGAGAAACTAACATATGAAATAGATGACTGCTGGGTTGCCTGAGCAGAAAAGACAGAAGAAAATGTAATGATACAACATGACTCAACAGACAAGCAGGATGCTGGAGTTGTGTTCTTATGAAGAAAAGCCAGAAATGTTCAGGATGCATGAAAGTAAACCAGACAACACCGCAGATTGAACAGATTCGTACCAGCAGGTTATTCCTTATCCTCATATTTAATTCAAATGTTTGAAACTGGCAGCAGATACTACAATGGTAGTTCCTGGTTCATGTGTTCTGTCAGTGTCGATTTTTATTCAATGGTCCCAGTATATTTGAATTCAGGCTCAGCTATCTTATATCTATATGAGGACCAGCTTCATTGTTGTGAAAATGGTTAAAATGATCATTTGCTTTACATTTTACTTCTGCTTTCCTAAAGAAGTTGAATTGGTGCTTTGTTTTTACATCGTCTTGGTCTTTAAGTTACGAAGAGATTATCTGTGATTAACGGCGTGTTTTTTTTGCTCTCGTTTGTCAAGGATCAAGCATGATGGATGCAAAGGTAGGTGGGTCTGTGTGGTTTGTGGGGCGGCTGAGTTATGATGTCCAGACACAACCGTGCACACACATTTTAGATGAGCCCAGTATCAAAGATGAAGAGGAAGGTCTGTAATCGGAACAGATTGTGTGCTTTGGCTGAGGCACAGGGTTCTGTTGGGTAGAGAGAGGGGAGCATATGGACTGAATTCTGAGGGGTCTTGGCCCACCTTAATATGGTGGGCTTGCGAATATGCCCCCCCTGGAGACATCCAGGCAGTGCCAGAGCCCTAAGCAACATAGTTGTGCCAACGGCTCACTATTGAAATCCTTCCTGCTGCCTTGGCTGCAACACAGCATCTTAAACCTTTCTCCACTTTCCTCCAATCGTTTTTCTACCCCTTCATTTCATCTCTGTGCACTTCTTCAAAGTGGACCCCTCTGGTGATTAATCCATTTGAATAAGTATCTTCTTCCAGAGGACAAGATGGGCTAAGTGGCCACAGGGGCACAAGATGTGAGAAGGGGATTTTTAACCAAGTTGCTGTCATCTGGTAGAATCGCATGGCACAAAGTAAAGTAGGAATGCTGCCTGTATTGCATTAGTACATGCAGAAAAAGAAGCGTGTGTAATAATTTTAATATCTTAGATTAGATTATGTGGTTTGTGCTTGTTGACATCACAACTTTTTTCCCCCCTCAGAGGACATGCTGTTCCTGCCATTACACGGCAACACCCGTCATGAGCGGCCGTGCACATGATCAAACATGGCTTTATTTCGAAATGTGTTCAAAATGATAGAAAACAGCATGTAACATGTAATGAACCCACAGGGCACGACTTCACAGGAGCATCTATATGTGCAATTAGGCTTTTTTTTTTTTCTTTTTTTTTTTTTTTCCCTTTTTCCATGAAAGACGAGTTGAATTATACACACACACAAATATGTATGTATGTGTGTGTGTATATATATATATATATATGTGTGTATATATATATATATATGTATATATATATATGTGTGTGTATATATATATATATATGTATATATATATATGTGTGTGTATATATATATATATATGTATATACATATATGTGTGTGTATATATATATATATGTATATACATATATGTGTGTGTATATATATGTATATACATATATGTGTGTGTATATATATATATATATGTATATACATATATGTGTGTGTATATATATATATGTGTGTGTATATATATATATATGTGTGTATATATATATATATGTATATATATATATATGTGTGTATATATGTATATACATATATATGTGTATATATATATGTATATACATATATATGTGTGTATATATATATGTGTATATATATATGTATATACATATATATGTGTGTATATATATATATGTATATATATATGTATATACATATATATATGTGTGTATATATATATGTATATATATATATATGTATATACATATATATATGTGTGTATATATATGTATATATATATATATGTATATATATATATATGTGTGTATATATATGTATATATATATATGTGTGTGTGTATATATATATATATATACACATACAATTTTTATTTTTTTTTTCATCCAGTTTCATTATATATATTATATATACACACACACAAATATGTATATGTATGTATATATATATATATATATATATAAAGATTTTATTCATTTATTTTTTTCATCCAGTTTCATTCAGCTGTACATTCAAATCATCTCTGTTTGATGTGACAGAATGTGACACAGACTCTGTGCTGCTAGTGTACCTCCATTACAGGCTGAAAAACATCTCTGCAGAAGTCCTGATTTTCATCGCTGCATCACATTGATTGTAATTTGTTTTTTTTAGGAATATTTGCATGTTTTGCCCCTGTTAAACAGGTTACCAAGTTATGCTTGCATTAAACCTGATCGTAATGATAACCCAGTAATGGTATTCTTCCCATCTTCTTTTCAAAGCTCTCCCAACCAGCAGATTTAGCTGCTTAGGTACCCAAACAATTACACCAAAATTACATTTAATTACATTAAAATGCTCAACATATATTAGCCTCACACATTAAAACATAGATGAATTCAATAAATCTGACACAACAAGAAATTGAATTGGCTTCACAAGGGAAAAGACATTAACTGCATCTAAAATATGGATGCAACCTCGAGGTCTTTGAAAATATATTTTTTATAAGGTGAACAGCAGCTGCAGAAGGGCAGCAGTGTCAGAAAGTACCTACTTAATCTGTTGCTCAAGTAAGAGCCTGGACTTCAGACTTCTCTTGAATGCAGCATAATTTTGTAGATGTAGTTACTCTTTACAATAAACGTAAGTTACCTCTTAGAGAGAAGAAGCACTAAAAGCCACTGCTGTGAAATGTAGAAGCTAAATATAATGGCTGTTTGTATTTTGTATACTGTCCATGAAAAAAACCTCTTTTCTTACTTGATGTTTGCGTGACAAGTTGCAACTTCCAGTATTTTGTGAATTTCTTTGCACTTGTCTGTATTTTAAGCTTCATTTGTTTTCAGTCAAACTTAGCTTTCTTCAGCTTCTGCTTCAGCAACTTTCTGCAAAACTCCTGCCGATGTCGACGTCCTGAAATGCTCTGATGATACTCTGATAATGGTACCCTTTCAGCTTTCCACTTTTTTTTTTTTTTTACTGTTGGAAGACATTTTTCATTAGATTGTGTCAAATTAAGGCCTTTTTATCTTTCATCAGTCAGTAATGCAGATGTATTATTTATCATTTTTAGCTCCCCTGATGAGACGAGTTCTGTGTGCTGAATGCGGAATTTGAAGATCACTGATGGCAATATTTTTCTGTCTCATTTTCAGAAGGCACATCCCTGTGTATGAAACTCATAAGTGGAATCGATATTCTTGCGTAACTTCAGCAGCAGTGATTATGCTAATTAGTAAATCTCCAAGCACTCAGGTGGCTTTGATGAAGGATAAGCTGAAAGTTAGTTTTTTTGCCAGTGTGAGTTTGACATATTTGACTTAAACACTTGAAGATTTAAATACAAAAAAGAAATTCCATGAGACCCGGCGGTGTTTGTGGGAGAAATCGGAGCTCCTAACTCACGGTGAGATTCCATTGGACAGTTCTGAATCTGCATGAAGCCCATGACTGCGTTGGCTACAGTGGAACGTAGACTCTTCAGCTGGAGAGCCGTTACTGAAATTCTTGTGGATGATCCATTGACATGGATAATTTATCTTCACAGTTTCATACTTGACAGCGAAAGCCAAGGAAAGCATATCTGTGTGTTTGTGTAGCTGCCTCTTTGTGTCTGTCAGAGCAGACGCACCAGGGGATGCCACGTGGACGGTTGTACAAATATAATACTGATAAAACAAAGCAGACGTTTGGGACATCTGACACCATATTGGACATTTCCACTGTACGATTATGCTTTTAAAAGAAAATAAAATAAAAGGAACACCCAAGAATTTTCAGTCACGCTCTTCTGCCCAAGGAGTCGCAGGGTTTTGGAAGGAGTTTTTCTCTGCTCAAAACACAAACTGTGCCCAAATAGTGGTATCTGGGCAGAACCAAGCTGGTTCCCATTTAGACCAAGAGGCTGGCTCCAGCCTGTAATTCCCAGAGGAGGAAACAAATTGCTCTCTAGTCTCTGTCTCTCCTCGAGGCCAGTTTATTTCATGCTACTTCGGCTCGTCCATTCTTTTGCTTGCGTGTGTGTCATCCCTCCAACTCTTTCAAACACTTTTAAGGGCAATTACCATGGGCCTCTCAGGAGTGGTGAAGGGTAGAGTTGGCTGGTTGCTTGCTGGTTGGTAGAAAACATGTGCTCCAAAACACATACGCCACACCCTCTGCTCGAAGGACTGCAGGAACCTCTGCAACTGCAGCTCAGCTGTCCCAGCATACGTCAGGAGATTCGTCTTTGACTGCTTGGCAGCTGCTATTGCAGTAGCATCATTATTAATCCTGCTTTTGCTCCATGAAACAGGAAAAGACTATTAAGAGACACTAGCGACGTGATCCGTCTCTTTTGCTCTGAGACGTTTCCGTGGTCGGTCTCAGAAACCACAAAGGGAAGGGAAGCGACAAACGTTACCAGATGCATGTTGTTCAAATCAATTCAGCTTTATTTGTATAGCGCCACTTAACAACAATGTCATGTCAGGACACTTTATAGACCCATCAGTTCATAATAAATAGCCTTGCTAAGTGATTGGATCAAATCTCGACTTCAATCAAACCCCCCATCCTAAGCATATATAAGACAACAGTTAAAAGGACAAAACTCCCCTTCAACAAGAAGGCAAAACCTGCAGCAGGGCTGGTTGGGGTGGAGAGGACAGGAAAGACAGGTGTTAAACAAACACAAACAAACAAATAAAAATAGGCTTACATCACTTTGTTAGAATAAATGGAGTCCTCTTTAAGATGAACAAATATTTTCTTTTAAACGTGCTTTTGCATAATTGCTTTCTGTACTTTTGTGTATGTTTATGCTTTTGCACCATTCAAATGTTGCACTTATATTTGTCATTTAAACATATAATAGAAATAAGTTGTGTTGCACAGTTAATGCAGCTTGCAAACAGCAACGACCACATTTTGCTCTTAGTTTAAGCAAAAGCAGTTTAGATCTTCGCCATTGGAATCAAATTAATGATATAAAAAAGATATTTAAATGTAAGTAAAATGGGTTTAATAAACTAATTTGAAACAAATTATACTGAAGTTTGTGCTTCATTCAGATGACTGTTGAAGTGATAGTTTGTATTCAATGATCTTAAAAATGTAAATAAGTTAAATGGTTTGGTTACACATTACACACGAATGTCAGAGAGGCATAAAAATAAGTCAGAAGCAGTTTTTGAAGTTGGAAACTGATGTAGACGTGTTTTTAAAAGGAACATCAGTAATTTAGAAATTCTTAGTGCACTTTCTTTTCTTTGTATATTTTTTCTAAATCTCTAAAAAGCCCATCTTGATTGTTTCAGGATTAAGATCTCTGCCTGTGTGCTTTAGACAATTTCCTGGTAACAGCTAAACTTTATTCACACATGAATTAATTAACTTGGAAATAAAGAAACCATTGCAGAACACAATATCTGGTCAATATAGTTTTCTTTTTAAATACTCAAGAAAAAACAAAAAAAAGTATTTTCCACTTTATCTGAATATTTTAAGCACAAACTCTGCAACTCTGAAGTTGTTGAGGCCTGTCAGTGACATTATCCTCCGATCATGCTAACTGCAGGTCCACAAGTTCACCTGACATTAACTTGACCCGAACTTAAACACACACTTTAAAAACAAATGATTTCTCAAGAAACACACAGATCTGACAATCCTATTTGTAGTATCAGTAACGGCACTTATCCACACACTCCTTCAACATGTTCTGCATCTGGCTTGAGTTTATTGAGATGCTCCTGTCTGCCCAAACCCCCACACCCTCTTCTGTGTGTGTGCGTTTCACTTTTCTTCTTCTTCTGAGTGTGTATAGACTTATATCTTTGGACTTCCTGCATCCTGTTTGCCTGGGGGAGTGTGGAGCCTCTGGCTGATTAGAGGAAACCTCATATCAGATTCTACCCGAGTCCCCCCCCTCCTTGGTCCCGCTTCCCAGCTTTACTATCTGTGTATTCCAGCCTCCTGATGGCGGACCTGTGTGGTAAATCTGCCCCCTGTCCAACAAGACTTCTCTCAGTAATTACACAAGGCTAGAGGTCAAACTGAAAACTCTTGAGACAAACGGACGGCAGAATCTGAAGTAACCAGCCAAATATTTTGGGAAATTTTCACATTTTTTTGGATTAATAATCAGGATTATAAGATTTCTTATACAGATGAAAATGTGACACCTTGAACACACACCCACGTATATGTAAACGTACGCTTCAGAAACTCGCATGGATGCAACCAAACACAAATGCACATGAATAATCCAGCCCAAATCCACTTATCTCATTTCCTCTGGTCCACATCCGCAGGTGAAATGTCACATGGGTCTCTCAGAACGCCCCAGCAATCTGTTCCTTATAAAAGCGAGAGGCAGGGCTGCAGCTCGATGTCAGACCAGCTGCTCCACATCACCTTTTCACTCTTCTTCCCGCTGCTGTTTACTGCACCGTCGTTTCGATGGGACAGAATTGTATCTTTGGTTTTTTGTAAACCCTGATCATATGTTTCGTCGACTTACTTGATGTAGGAAAGATGTTAAATGGTTGTCCAATTTTTTCTGTGTCCCTTATTAAATCTTCTGATGTGGTTTTGTTCCTCTATGTGAGAGTTCTGAGCCTGAAGTTGTGAATCCACATGAAAGGCAGAGCCCACACAGCATGGTGAAAAATCTCAAATAAGACCCAGTCCTTGCATGAAGCAGCTTCCTTTAATTCCCAAACCATAGATGGATAGGAAATCTTTGTAATTTGCTTGTCACGGTGCTTCAGCAACTGGAAATGTTCGACAAAACGGGAGCACAGTTTGTGTGTGCGGCTCGCTGCGGATCTGCCACCTCCGAAATTACTCTTCTGTTATTGTCGATGAACGAGCAGCTTTTATTTTTCCTAAAGTTTTGTAAAATTAATCAAAAACATAAATCAGAAATACAGAATGGTCGGAATGGGGAAAAAAAAGTAGGAAGAAAAGCATTTTTAAAGGTGGCAACCTTGGCAGAGTCCAACCCTCAGAGAAAAAGAAACTGACTAACTGCCGGCAATGGAAGCGAAGCTCTGACACCTGCCGTACACGGACCAGACGGCTCGTACCAGGGGGGCTGGTGCCCCATACTTCTGGAGTACCCCGGCATGGAGTCCCTGTGGGACTCGGCTAAATGCCTTCTCCAGGTCCGCAAAGCACATGTAGACTGGTTGGGCAAACTCCCATGCCCCCTCCAGGAACCCAAAGAGGGTATAGAGCTGGTCCACTGTCCACTGGGACGAAAACCGCACTGCTGCTCCTCAATCCGAGATTTGACTATCTGAATTTACCGTTACATCACTCTATTTAATTCTTCTGTTTATTTTGCATTATTTGGGGACTACTAATACTAACTCCAGCGGTTTTCCAACAGCTAACAGGAGGGTCATTATGTAATAAACTAGCATTTTGTCCCTAATTTGGCTCCATATTAGCAGCTCGACAGTACACGCTGTTCGTAAAGTGCATATAGTGAAGCCATGAGTTCCAACATTGTGCTGCTGATCTTGGCATAAGTGTCATGAGGGCAACATGTTCTGTAAGTCTCCGAAATTCAAATCCGTCCACGTCAGTCTTTCTGCAGCGTATGTGCAGGTCATCCATGCCAGGCATTCTGGCGGACCCTCATAACGTCGTAGACTTTTGGCTTTACACAATTTGCTGATAACTCGGATGGATTATCTCACTTTTGGCACTGAAAGACAAGACTTCAGTTTTTCCTAAAAGCAGCTGAAACGTGGACACGGCTGACCACAGGACATGTGCACCCGCTGTCTTTCCGTCCATCTGAGATGAGCTTGTGCCTAGACGGCTTGGTAGCAGAGTTTCAGGTTCCATTTTCTGGGAGCAGTCTCTAGCTATTTTCAGTGACAATGGTTTTCCGAGGTACTCCCAAGCCAATGTGGCTCTATTGATCTCTGTGGCGTCATGGTTTCTCATCCCTACCTGAAGGCTTGAAGGTCACAAACATCTAACGGTGGTTTCCATCCTTGGCTGTAACGCACTGATATTTCCCCAGACTTCACTTTTCAGTGATTTAAACTTTAGAGGTTAAAGTCTCTTTGCAATAGGACATCCATCAGAAGCTGCTAGATAGCCGCCACCTTCAGTCTTTCATGCAATTAAACAGTTATAACACTTTGACCTTTCCCATGGAGTTTATCCATCTTTCCCTTCAACTTTACCAATCTTTTTTTTCCCATGGGCAATCAGCTAGAGTTAAAATTTTCTTCTACTGTGGCCAAAGTTACAGTTTTGCTCCATTTGCAGTCAAATAAATGGGGGTGTTCTGAGCTAAAGCGGGTGTCGGCCTGCAGCATGGGGGCTGCAGGCGTGGAGCATGTGATTGGAATATATAGCCCAGGCAGTGTGCTGGATGTTAGAGGTTTCATCAAGCTTGTGTAAATGTTTACCCAACCCACTGTTTCCATTTCAGCTCGCAGCCCAGCGTCACCTTACCACTTAGCGCGCCGTGCATTTCATTTCTGTCAACGCTGCCATCTCATAGCTGCTGCAGACTGGAGACATGGCAGCAAACGCTGGTTTGCTGCTTGAGCTTCGTTCAAAACACCCGATTTGCGTAAGCAGGCCTTGAGTAGATATTTACCTTTTCGTGCTACATTACCTCATTTATAAATTAAAGGTTGAGTTCACAGTCGCAGTGTACTCATTAACAGGGAAAAGTAGGTTGCGGATTTTGTGGAAAGACTTTCCACGGTGAAGCTGGTGTCCCATGGGAGAAATTTTTTCTCTGGAAATATTTGCAAAACACAAAATATCTCCTTTATCTCATGATAATTCACAGTAATATCTCCACTTACAGAGAAACTCTGAGATAAACATCAGATGCCTAAATAATTAAGAGGGTTGAGTGAGAAGTTTAAAGTCAACTGAAGATGGTATTAAAAAAAAAAAAAAAAAAAAAAACAGAGAAAACAACACAAAATTAGCATCCTGATAAATCCTGCTTCCTGTCTGCTTCCTAAGCGGTGCATCGACTTCAGAGCCCTGCAGACAGAACTGGGCTGATCATGTTGTGACCACTTAAAAGCACAACGTTACATTTGATGTTTAACTTTTTCTGTTTCATCTGAGAAGTTGTTTTTTTTTTTTTTTTTTTTTTTTTTTTTTTTTTTTTTTTTTTGCTTCTTCTGTCTATCTTAAGTTCATCCTCAGCTCCACATATGGATTTAGAAGACAGCTCGGTATATCAGGCAGCCAAGCCTGCGTTCACAACTCATGTAAATCAAGACGATTCTGGAGCCGTGAGAGACAAGAGCTGCAATCTGCGATCCTTCAGCCGCAGCTCAAGGCTTTACTTCAAATGATTCATCACATGATGATTAGTTGTGGCCAGGCTGGTATCTTCTCTCTGCTAACTCCGGCCCTGTTGGAAGCTATTTTGGACAAGCGCAGGCACTTGCCGCTGCCCAAAGCTTCAGATGTGGTGCAGAGATGAGTGCGGTGCCTCAACAATCTGACAAAACCTGCAAACCAGATGAGCTGCAATCCAGGCTTTGTGTGCGTGTGTGTGTGTGAGAGAGAGAGGAGGTGATTGGTGGATTCTATATGTAAGTCTCAGGCTTATGGTGGACCTGTGGAGGCTTAAAGTCAAGTTCACGCAAATTCAACTGAATCGGTTCCTGTTCATTCAGGTCGTTTATGCAACATGTAGTTACTGGTATGTGAATTTAACAGCAACGCAACGATTTAATTCAATTTTTGGCATAACTGTTTGATTCTCTATTCAAACAGATTTTCGATTCATAATCATTACATTTAAGTAACAAAAGGAGATAATTTCCCAAGTAACGTCATTCTTCTATAAGCTAGAAAGAACTGAGAAATCATCGGAGCCGATTCGTTTTAAATTGTGACACGTACCAAACTTTTTGCTCGTCATTTTTCTTCATTTCAATTCGGAAAAAAACAACACAGTAGCCAGACCATCATTCTGCTGCTATAATGCCAAAGAAGACAAGTAAAAAGATTAATAAAAACAATTTAAAAAATTAAAAAAAAAAAAATCTTATAGTGGATTATTTTAACAAAAATATCCATTTTAAAATTGTAAAGAAAAAAAATCTAGACTTTTGATTTTTTTTTTTTTCCGATTCCCCTACTCTAGTAGTTACACCCCTTTCCAAAGGTAATACTGTTTGTATAAATTTACCTTGAAATCACATATTTTCTTATTTATCACATTGTTGCTCATGATAGTTGTTGGTTCTAACAGTGAAAATACTTGCCTGCTGCAAAGCCATGAACAGAACAGATTTTAAAAGCATAAGTAGAATATTTATAAAATATTTTTTAACACCTAAAACAATTAAATGATGCAACCTGCAACCTAAAATGTGTTTACAAGAGAAACTGTTTGGGAAGTTTGTGGCTTTATTCTCATGTTCTTAACTTGGTAATAATTTGTTGTTGTAAAATATTGAATTTCTCATGACTGGCTGCATATTTTACATCAGCGTATCATTTGAAATTGTTAACTGATCACATAAACACATAAAAATGTGTAATTTTTTTTTTCACACTTCAAATCTTATCTGTAATAATTTTTTGGGTACTTTGTCTGAATTACCAGTAAAAACAGTTAAAAACAAAACATACCAACAAACATAGTTGGACTTTTAGAGTATTTTTTTGGTTACTAGATTAGTGGTTTGCAACCTAGGGTCCTTGGAGGTCCTTGGGTCTCCAAGGGGGGGGGCTCCCCCAAAGACCACAGGGGGTCCCCGAGGCTTTGACTGTCTAAAACCATTGTGATTTAAATTAAGACTGTGTCCACAGGGATGAGTTGAGGTGCATTCATTTTTTTTTTTTTTTTTTAAATCATTTGATTAAAAGCCTGGACTTATTTATTTATTTATTATTAATGAGACATATCAATGATAGTGCAGATGATTCATCCTTTATTTTGGGAAAAAATGTTGATAATTACTTTAACTTCAGTTTTTATTAGAGGAAAGGAATCAGCCCTGATGCATCATTAATGTTGAGAAGCAGCTAATTAAAACCATCAAACCAGGCATTGTCTCATGTGGTGGTGGGGGGGGGGGTATATAGAGGGTCCCCAGTGTAAACAGGTTGGGAACCAGTGGTTAGAGTGAGAAATAGCTAATTCACATAAAAAATGCACTGTTTAACTGTTACATGTTCTACAAAATGTTATAAAAGGAACTGGAAGCAGCAAATGTTGCAGTAAAGAAGAAAAATGTCTGTTTTCTCTCTTGCTGCGTGACGTATTAAGATGATCCATGATTCCCTTGCTAGACTAAACTACTGACTTCCATGTTTTGTTTTGTTTTTTTTAACTAATTTGTTGTTCCTCTTGTTTTGTGTAATTATGCCAGCAGTAAATTGAATGCATCCCTGTCTGGAAAACATGTAAATACCCCTCCTTTAGCAACGGGAGTCACGGTCTTTGGGGTAGACGGAGGGACCTGCAGCTTGTGTGGCCCCACTTTGTTTGTTGGGTCCTCTGTTGGTGGCTCACTTTGAAAAGCCTCCTTTCCCTTAAACTATCACCCTGCAGCACATACGGGCTGCCGCTGTACACTCCCATGTTTAATTAACGCTGTTTTGCAAATTATTTCTACATCATAAACCGTTAGGAGGTAGGGGCCGTATCAGAAGCCTGCTGTTTATCACGTCTGGGTTTTTTGCAGCGTGTTTTACACCACACGTGAAAGGTGGAAAAACTGTTATGTAGAGAGGTTTTGGGGGTGCAGAGCGTGCTATGGATAAGCGCTAAAAAAGACTAGGAGGATCTTAATAAGACTGCTCTGATTGTGCAGAGCTGACACACTGATGAGATCACCACAGATGTAAGACCTAAGAGAGCAGCAGGTATAAAAATGTGTTGCATGTCTTGCAGTCTTCTGGATTCTGCTTAAAGAGAATAGAAATGAAGGAAAGAGAGAGGCAACGGTGAGACAAGTGACATGGTTGACAAGTAGAGCGCATGGGGAGACTTAAGGGTGGGCAAGGACTATAAGGAAGGGAAACAAGAAAGTAGACTTGAAGAGGGGCTCTTGTATACCACCACTACCGACGATGGAAAACCAGTAACGTTGGCTATAAGTTATGAAATGACCAAACCAATACTGGTACACAGACTAGTGAAAAACAGGCTCATAGACATATATACATATATTTTTATGTCTATGTTCAGGCTACAGTTAAAGCAGCTGATGGCAAACTGCACTAGTGTAGCATCGGTAACCTTAGCTGAGCTGCTGGGCAACATAGGTAGATGTGTAGAGACGTTTGTCATTGTAAAAGCAGCGCCACAGGGGAGTTAGAAATGGGTATACTCAACGCTGACTGAACATGAAGTTGGTACACTCTGTATACTCGCGTATAGCCTGGACCACACCACTGTCTACACCTGTGCAAGACAACATAACCTGGTTATAGCAATCCTCTGCACATTATTCAATAAGGTAAAAAGAAACAAAAACATACACATTTTGCAATTTTGGCTTCTGATCTGATTCCAAAACCTAAATAAAAATATCAGCAGAAACCCATTCTGATGGCAGAGCTCTCAGTTGTAAAGATGTGTTCATCCTTAATTTAGTCTTAAATTAATAGCAGAATACAAATATGTCATAAGTCCATAAAAATCAAGAGGATGAATAAGAATCAAACAAAATTGTGAAAAAAAAAGAAGCTATGACTGCATCAGAGGTGAACATTATCATTAGCTTTATTCAGATTTGTGCAATCATGAAAGAAAATACAATCTATTGATGTGGATTGTGGTACCATTGTTTGGATGGGACTCTAGTACGCTGCCCATCAGTCGGCTGTACCGTTGCAGTTCTATAATTTCTATTTCCATCAAATGACCACAGAGTTGTGAGACTTCATTCATAACTCTAAACAACCAATCGTGATCTATCTCTCTCTCTCTCTCCCTCCCTGTCAGATGCGAACACAGATTCCACATGACGAATCTGCAAACTGATTGTTGGCATTGTGTGCAAGACCCCTAAGAAGTGAGTAATTAAGTACATTCAAACACAGAGCTAAGAGGAGCTGCAGGGGTTCTGCTTTCCAAATAGCTCCCTTCCACTTCTTCCTGCGTCATGCTTCGCTTCTGTCTCTCTCCTCATTCCCTCTTTCTCTCAACCTTTATTTAATCAGATAATCTCTCACACTTCTCTTTATTATGGTCCGAGCTATCTGAAGTATGGCCGGAGCCTGTTGTTGTTGTTTTATTATTATTATTTTTATTCTCATTGCCATTATTATTGCTCGCTACCTCTGCTTATATTTAGTCCTCTTCAGCCATTCACCCCAAAGGGTTCGTGTTTCATGTCGGATTCTTGCAGACATTGATTCTTGTCCCTTCATGTGCACTGCCCACTGCCTCCATCCCACCACCCCCACACTCCTTCCCACATCCTCCTCATGCATAGAAGCCAACAGATCAAACCGAATCCTCTCATAAATACCAGCTTAGTTCATTTAATCAGCCAAATTGCAGCAGAATGCTTTGCCTGAGGGGAAGGCTGTTCTTTGTGGGGAAACGTTACTTAATGGCAGCAAATCAGCCACAAAGAGCACACTGCTGTCTCAACGCCCCTGGCTTAACAACACCTGAGCTCACGTCTGCATTTGGAAGGGTACCATTACCTGCTGTGAACATGTGACCTGTTCCTTTAATAATTATTTTTATCTTTCACAACCTTAACATGGCAACCCGTCTACATACAAGTAAGCACAAAAGCGGAGACCCTGAGACTTAAATCACCTGCAAGTCAATCTCCCTCCTGTCCCTTTCCAATTTCAACTTTTGCTCTCTTTTCATTATTTTGGAGCCAAAATGATTTCAGGAAACCATTCTGTGTATAAAGGAGGAAATAAAATCTGTTCCAAGAGGCAGTAGCTGTATCTTTCTGCTTAATGACGCTGTGCCACAAGGAGCGTCTGTCTGGAGGGAGGAAATAAATAAATAACAAGCTTCTGAGCTTTTTCTCTGATTGCCTTTCTTGTTCCCGTTTTCTCTGGACAGTTTAAAGCATGAGAACGCTAGCACAGGTCATTGTGCTGTAGCGCAGCCTTTGTGATGGAGCGGGACTTGGCCAAGGACACGCAGCAGTGGTTTATCGGAGAGGCTGCTGTCCTCCGGTTCATAACCTTGGCTCATATCCGCTGCTGCTTCCCACTAACTGAATTGGCTGAGCAGCAGGGCTTCTGCATGATGTGATCTATATGCAGCAGAAATGACGCTAAGACATTACAGCAAACAGTGAAATTACTCTGATTCATTTAGAGTTTGTAGTGTTCAATTGTGGACATTTTGTTTAGCCAAAGGGTAAAGCTTAATATTTCACTTTGGTTTGCAAAGTTGGTTCTGTGTGTAGCAGAATCCATAAAGAACTCCTGAAAAAGTTTTGTTTTGTTTTTTTTTTTAACTGTGCAACTTTGGCAGCCAAGTAAAGGTAGATTCCATCTTAATCCCAGGTTTTTTAACTTCAGTTTGGCGTTTGCTGTCTGACAAAGATCTTAATTCACCAGAAAATCACTTAATTACTTTGGAATTTTCTGCAAATCGGCCATCAGGAGTGCAGCTTCGCATTCTATTCTTAAACCAGGTTTGTAGAGTTTTTGTTGTTATTTGCCGGCATTGGCAATCAATCTGGAGATCTCGGTCTTCAAATGAGAAAAGCTCTGGTCAAGGTCTTGGGCATACAGACAATTAGGACGGAAGGCCATGGGAGACGGAGCACAAGGCAGCTGTAAATCCTGGCCACAGCCAAGTTTATGACAGTGGAGGATAATGCATGTCTGGAATGAGGGTGAAGGGATTAATATGGCTGTTTCTCGTAACTCTGGGGCCTTAGACGAGGCAGCCATTCCTCACCCCGGCTCCCGCCGCATGGCCTTGAGATTCTCTGGTTCTGAGAGTATCTGGAGTGGAAGCTCCATTAATGGGTGACTCATTGTTTGGAGTTTGACCCCACATGAAACTTTAATGAAGACTGGATGATTATCAGCTGGAGTATGTTTATCCTGCTCTCCATGTCCTTCAACCTTAACGTCAGCTATCTGAGACTGCCTGTATGAGCCTTTCTAAAACAGTAGGAACAAGAGTTTTCACCTGGGAAACTGGGACTGGAAGAAGTATAAGAATTACAAGTTATTTCCTACTTGTTAACATGAAATAGTTTGAGTATTTTGCTTAAAAGTACATGTTTGATTTAAACTTAGCAGGGTTTTGGCTAAAATAATATTTTTTCAAACCAGGAATTTCTTCATATTCCTGATTGACTTAAGAGGAGGACTCTTATTGTGATCCAGCTACACATTATGTGCTCTACTTTTTCCTTTTTCTTAATTTTAGATTGATTTTTCACTTCTGTGCAATTTCTGTTTCTCCAAACTAGAAACTATTTTCTGCTTGTTGTTGTTCTCCTCTCAGTAGTTGTCTCTCTTAGGGTGCATTCACATCCGGATAGTCCGCTAGACTCGGTCCGATTGGGGGACTCGGCGCCATTGTCTGTATCCATTCAGACAAAGATCGCGTTCACGCTGCACTTTGGTCAAAGGCGCCAAACCTTTACAATAATATATATATCCCCATTCTCACCAATGGTGGCGTTGCACTAGTATTTAGCAAAAGAGGACAAGACTTGCGTGAAGAAGAAAACTCAGTTGCGAGTTAAACATGGAGACGAAACTATCACTGTTTTGTGTTTTTTATTGTCTTATGCAAGTATCCTGCAGAAATACACTGCAACAATGGACGCATTATGACCAACAGACGAGGCAGAGGACTCTTAACGCCTCTCATTTACTCACAATGCAATGCTACGTCAAATGCAGGAAGTGACTTTTTTTTTTGTTGTCCACTTCCTGTATTTGGTCCGCTTGAAATGGGACGAGACCTGCGTTTGTAGGTGGACCGAGTCCACTTCTTTGGTCCGAATCAGAATCTGCTTGGCGCGTTCAGAATTCACCAAACAAAGCAGATTTTACGAGCAAACAGACTCTGATTTGATTCAGAAAGGCGGATGTCAATGTGCCCTTAGTCACTTCCCTGTCAGCTGGAATTCAGGTCGCTTCCTCTATTCTATTCTTTTCTCTTTTCTGCACAGCGACTTATTTGTCTCTGATTTGCTCTTTACCTCCTTGACTGCTTCCATTCATGCCTCACCGTGCTGCACTTTGTTGCATCTCTTTGTTTTTACTGGTCAAAATACAAGAGATTAACCCTTCGATTACCTCGTCCCAGTCCATATGTGGATTGCTTTGATTGTTTTGCTCTGCACCAGTGTTGCCCCGAAGGTTAATGACAAATCCTCAGATACCTTCTCCAGATTCCAGTCCGTAGTCATCCTCCCCAAGCTCTGCTGGAGATTTACGTGTATCCTCAACTCAGTTGCAGCAGGTGTATCATGCACCCACACGTTGGTAGATTTTTGGGAGCATGAGGAAGTTGATAATTGTGGAGAGGGGGGCAGCATCTCCTGAGGTCAACGGTGAACTTAGAACAGGGACCCCAGTAACTCCTGGTGAAACGACCCCCATTCTCCATCTCTCAGCCACCCAACCTGTGTCCATCACCTTCCTCCAGAGCTATGATTAGAAACCATAACCTCATGCTTCACTGTCACAAAACATCCACACCCATTTAGCAAGGAGAGGTAAATGACCTGTTTGCTGAACTGAGACGTCAGCTAGCCCTCGTACCCTTCAGCTGGACAAAAGTGGGCACTTTGGTGGTCTAATCATCTCTGCCGACTGATTGTAGAGGCCCCCATCTTCCTGTCACATGTTAATCAGGCCAGTGTGGGGGACTTACTTTAAACACACAGCACTTCTGCAGCTTTGATGCTGCCTCCACTCCAGGCCTGGCCAAGGTCACTGCTGATGGCTTCTTTGATGTTACCTCACAGGTTACTCCTCAGGGTGAAAATGTCAGTGTCAGTAATAGAATTATGTGACAGTAATTGCTGAGTACAGAGTCCTGATCGTACGATTTGTGTGACATTTTAGTGTTTTTGTTTTCTTGCCTTGGGATCTGGTGCTTCACTTACTCTGTGATGTTAAGGTTTTACCAAGACTTTCCAGGCAAATTGTTCATTTCTAGCAGTCTTAAGTCCATCATTGATTTTGCGGGCACCGCAGCATTTTGTGAAAAATGAGGGTCGGATCTGGAGATTTTAGATGAATTACCTCCCCATCCTGTGGCTAAAGAACTACCAAAATGAGATACATGTTTCTCTAGTGACCTCATAAATAAGGCCATTACAGCAATCAAAGTGAAGTATGAAATAGGTGGATTTAGCTTTAAGGAAACATTGGGGCAGGAAGTCTTTCATTAAGGACACAAATGAATCTTTGGAATGGGAGATTTTTATGCTGGCCAAGTGATCCTCACAGGATGGCAAATCGATCTGAATATCCGCTGGTGTCATCACACAGTTAATGGTTATGAAAGAGGATAGTGAAAGAAAGAGTTGAACTTTTCCCTCCTTTTTAATCTTTTAGTGAGTTAAAGCACTTTCTACACTACTTGCCCTTTTTAAGGAATGGAAACTTTATGACATGCAGAAGTGGGGAAAAAAAAACTTCCGACCATCCTTGACTTCTACTCTCATCTTGTCATAAGACTATTTATTATCATCAGGAACATACATCTCTGCTTTAAACTGTTTGCCTGCAGTGACCTCATCAACCACAAACCATCCTGCAAATCACTGTGAAATACTCAAAGCGTTTGCAGTCATTCCTCCCCCAGGTTTAAACAGTAGTCTGTTGTCTTCCCGGTAGGCACCTGGATGTTGTGGAATTAAAGCTGGTGGAGCAGTGTTTTGAAGAAATTCTTTTAGGGATAAGTTCAATTCAATTCAATTCAATTCAACTTTATTTATATAGCGTCAAATCACGGCAATGCCATCTCAAGACGCTTTACAGACAGAGGGGAAAACATAATGAAGGCCAATTCATAACAGCCTATATAAGGAAACCAACAGATTGAGTTGAGTCCAACTCAATCTCCCATCCTGAGCAAGCACACTGGCAACAGTGGGAAGGAAAAAACTCCCTTTTAACAGGAAGGAAACCTCCGGCAGAACCCGGCTCAGGACAGGCAGCCATCTGCCTCTGCTGTGTGGGGGGAAGAGGACAGAAAGACAACAGACAACAGGAACTGCTACTCCCGGCCAGGGAGACCTGCTGAGACAGGAGACATACATGTTAATGATGCAACACTGTTATGGGGGGGGGGTAAAAGAAAGAGATAAAGAGAAAAAGAAAGAAGCTCAGTGTATCAGGAAATGTCCCTCAGCAGTCTAAACCTATAGCAGCATAACTAAGGGATGCTAACCATGCCTAGCTATAGGACTTATCAAAAAGATAAGTCTTCAGCCTAGTCTTAAAGGTGGGGAGGGTGTCTGCTTCCCTAACACTAACTGGGAGTTTATTCCATAAGAGAGGGGCCTGATAACCAAAGGCTCTGCCTCCTGCTCGGCTCTTTGAGACTCTAGGAACCACAAGTAAGCCTGCAGTCTGCGAACGAAGTACTCTACTTGGTATATAAGGAACAATGAGGTCTTTGATATATAGTGGTGCCTGGTTGTGGAGGGCTTTATATGTAAGGAGAAGGATTTTAAATTCTATTCTAGATTCAACAGGCAGCCAATGAAGAGAGGCTAAAACTGGAGAAATATGATCTCTCATGCTGGTTCTGGTCAGGACTCTGGCTGCAAAATTCTGGATCAGCTGAAGGCTTTTCAGGGCATATTTAGGACAGCCCAGTAATAGAGAGTTACAGTAATCTAGTCTCGAAGTAACAAAAGCGTGAACCAGTTTTTCTGCATCACTCCGAGACAGAATGTCCCTAATTTTGGCTATATTACGTAAATGAAAGAAGGCTGTTTTAGTAACCTGCCTAATATGTGGGCCAAAGGACAGGTCAGGGTCAAATATTACTCCAAGGTTTCTCACTGTAGCACTGGAAGCTAAAGTAATGCCATCCAGGTTCATTACAAAACCGGAAAATTTAGCTCTGAGTTTTTCAGATCCAACGAGAATTACTTCAGTCTTATCTGAGTTTAAGAGGAGAAAATTTCTAGACATCCAAGTCTTTATGTCTATGAGACAATTTTGTAGCCTATTGGGCTGATTTGTTTCATCTGGTTTAAAGGATAAGTATAGTTGAGTATCATCTGCATAACAATGAAAGTTTATTCCATGCTGTCTAATAATTTTGCCTAAAGGGAGCATATATAGCGTGAAGAGTACTGGTCCAAGTACAGAACCTTGAGGAACTCCATGACTTACTGTAGTTTGTGAGGAGGACTTGTCATTTACATGAACAAACTGAAGTCTATCAGATAAATATGATTTAAACCAGCTTAACGCTGTACCTGTAATTCCAATCACCTGTTCTAGTCTTTGTAACAGAATGTTATGATCGACTGTATCAAATGCAGCACTAAGATCAAGCAAGATATGTACGGACAGAAGTCCTTTGTCTGAGGCCATAAGAAGGTCATTAGTAACTTTCACCAATGCTGTCTCAGTGCTATGATGAGCTCTAAATCCTGACTGAAACTCCTCGCATAAATTATTTCTGCTCAGGTGGGCATGTAGCTGAGCTGAAACTATTTTCTCCAGAATTTTGGACATAAACGGGAGGTTAGATATAGGTCTATAATTTGCTATCACCTCTGGATCCAGAGATTGCTTTTTAAGTAAAGGCTTGATTACAGCAGTTTTAAATGATTGTGGTACATATCCTGTCACTAAAGACATATTGATAAGATTTAGTAGTGATGTATTAATTAAAGGGAAAATGTCCTTAAAGAGGCTCGTTGGGAGAGGGTCTAAGATACAGGTGGATGGTTTAGATGAAGCTTTTATTTTAGTTAATTCAGAGGGTTGGACAGGACAGAAACTATTTAGACACAAGTCAGATCCTGGTTCTAAGGATGCTTCGGAGACCACAACAGGCTCAACATTATAGGTAGAAGGAAGAGTATTGTGAATTTGATCTCTAATAGTGTCAATTTTATTCCTGAAAAAATACATGAAATCATCACAGCTAAGTGAGAAAGGAATACATGGCTCCACAGCGCTCCGGCTCCTAGTAAGCCTAGCTACAGTTCTGAAAAGAAACCGAGGGTTGTTTTTGTTTTCCTCTATCAATGATGAATAATAAGCTGTTCTTGCCATACGTAAGGCTTTTTTGTATACGCTTAAACTTTCTTTCCAGGTTAAGTGAGACTCCTCTAGTCCTGATGAACGCCATCTGTTTTCCAAACGCCTTGATACCTGTTTTAGAGCTCGAAGCTGGGAATTAAACCAGGGAGCCTTCATAATCTTACCTAATTTCTTCTTCTTTAGGGGAGCAACATTATCCAAGGTTGTACGCATTGAAGCTGTTATGGTATCAGCATGTTGATCAATCTGAGCAGGAGTAAGGCTTAAAGGGGGACTCTCGGTCATGCTAACACATGGTAGATGTGAAAAAATTGATTCAATTGATTGTTTAAATTTTGTAATATTATTGTCTGATAAACATCTACTATAGTAGAATTTATTTTTGGTCAGTGAGTAATCAAATAAAGTGAATTCAAAGGTTAATAAGAAGTGATCGGACAAGACAGGGTTTTGAGGAAATACTTTGAGCTTATCAGTCTCAATACCATATGTTAGAACAAGATCAAGAATGTGACCATGAGAGTGAGTGGCTCCATTGACATTTTGTGAAAACCCAATTGAGTTTAGAATATAGCTAAAGGAAATGTTTAAACTATCATTTTCAACGTCAACATGAATATTAAAATCACCTAGTACAATGACCTTATCAGTAGTCAGCACTAACTCAGACAAGAGATCAGAGAATTCGGTCAGAAACTCGGAGTAAGGTCCAGGTGGGCGATACACTAATGCTAAAAGGAGCGGTTTCTCTGAATTCCATTTTGGATGAGATAAATTTAATGTCAGGAATTCAAAGGATTTATAGTTAGTTTTGTGCTTAGGATTAATTAAAAATTCTGACTTAAAAATAGCTGCAACACCTCCTCCTCTGCCTGTAGTTCTAGGAATGTGAAAGTTTAAATAGTTAGCTGGCGTAGCTTCATTAATACTAACATAATCCTCTTGCTGTAACCAGGTTTCCGTAAGACAGAATAAATCAATGTGGTGATCACCTATCAAGTCATTGACTAATAAAGACTTATTTGGGAGGGATCTAATATTCAGTAGGCCACACTTTATTGTCTTATTTTCAGATTTTATTAGATCCATTGTTTTTATTTTTATGAGGTTTTCACGATTAACCCCAGAAGTGTTTTTGTGTTGTTTAATTCTTACTGCTGGGAAGTTGTATAAGGTCGGAATGGGGTTTTGGGTGGGCGGCGGCAGGTGGGAAGCTGCAGAAAAGTGTGTAGGACTACAATTCTGCCTCCTGGTCCCAACCCTGAGTTGTCAATTTAGCTGACTAATAAAAGAGTCCATATTGCTAGATAAGAGAGCGGCTCCATCCAACGTGGGATGGATGCCATCTCTCCTAATAAGACCAGGCTTTCCCCAAAAAGCGCTCCAATTATCTATAAAACCCACGTTGTTATCGGGACACCACCTAGACAACCAGCGGTTGAAGGATGACATGCGGCTAAACATGTCATCGCTGATTAAATTTGGCAAGGGACCAGAGAAAACTACGGAGTCCGACATGCTCTTGGCAAAGTTACACACCGAAGCAACATTAATTTTAGTGACCTCCGATTGGCGTAACCGGGTGTCGTTACCGCCGACGTGAATTACAATCTTACGGTATTTACGTTTAGCCTTAGCCAGCAGTTTCAAATACGATTCGACGTCGCCCGCTCTGGCCCCAGGAATGCATTTGACTATGGTCCCCGGTGTCTCTAGAGCCACGTTTCTGACTATGGAACTACCTATAATCAGGGTTTCTGCCTCAGCGGGTGTGTCACCGAGCGGGGAAAATCTGTTAGAAACGTGAACAGGTCGGTGGTGGCCAGTGGGTTTTGGTTTGGGGCTACGCTTCCGCCTGACCGTCGTCCAGCCCGCCTCGGCTCCCGGCTGCGCGGGAACTGCTGAGGGACGGCTCGGGATGGCTGCCCTGGCTGGTAGCTCCGCACTGGCTAATGGGGGCTTGCTGACTAACTGCTTCCCTAACTGAGTGCGGAGCTGGGCTTCTAACTCACAGAGCCTCGCCTCCAAGGCTGCCAAGCTGCTACACTTAATACACCTACTGTTATCACTAAAGGAGGCGGAGGAGTAGCTAAACATCAGACACACCGAGCAAGAAAAGGCAGGGGACCGGGGTGTGGGAAGAGAGCTAGCAGCCATGCTAAAACCGAGTGCTTGAGCTGTTTAAGTCAGTAAACAGAAAGCCAAAGATCCCAAAAATAAATGCAATATATAGAACAGTGGTTTGGGAAGATATTGTGCGCTAAAGTGAGTGGTTGGTTAACAATAGATAGAAGTTAGAAAGAAGTTAAAGGAGCCAACGGCTCGTAGCAATCCGCAGTGACACACGCTAGGGAAACAGGAAATGACACAATACGTTACCGCAACGTCAGCGCGTCCAGACGATCCAGTCCAAGTTCAATAAAAGTCACGTCAGTGCCTTTACTAAGAAGTTTCACTTTTAACCAGTAGTCACATATTGTGTACTAGCTTTACTACATTTATATAATTTTGGTTGATTTCATTGCTTCGAATTCCCAACAAAGCTGCTCTTGTTCACATGTTTATTTCTTAGAGAGTAAAAGGAGTCAGGTATTGGCTATGGTTACATGATGTTTTCTTTTTCGGACTTAAAAAAATTGGTATTAAATAATTCGGAATTAACGCATTCTCCTACGAGTTTACGTGAAAATTATGATTCTGAATGAAGGTTTACATGAAACACTTCCTCACTTTGGGAAGGGTTCCGATTGGACAGAAGGTGCACGTGACGTATGACGTATACTGGAAATAAACAAAGTTCTCTCCCTGCTTCTCGTCTTTTCAGTCGTAACTTGTAAAAACGACATAATAAATACCAGTTTCGCCGCTATTTTTATTATGGTTTTGAAGTACCAGCTCAATACGAGCATACTACTTCACTTTTTGCAGCAACTGAGAAGGAGAAGAAAGATAGACCACCGAACATGGGAGTCAAAACAACGGCGGGACAGGACAAGGTAACGAGCATGCGCAGAACGACCGGAATTAGAGCGGAATTAAGATTTACATGACAGAGGAATTAATTAGTTCAGAATTAAAATGCGAATAAACCAGCCACTTGCATCGGAATTAAGTTTAATTCTGAAAAGAAATTTGCATCAGGAATTAAGTGTTTAAACTGATGTAAAACCACCATGCAAAGTGGAATTAACTTTTTTACGGAATTAAAAGGGAATTAAAACTCCCATGTAAACGTAGAAATTGTGGCTGAAAAGAAGCCTCCTAACACTACGCCTCAGACTTAATATTATTGATGGCAACATTTTAATTATTCATTTGCCAAACTGTTGGCATATTTGTCCTTAGCTGGAATGCAGGCTCGGCAGGGTTAAGCAGTAATCTGTTATCTGTCAGATATCAGTGTCTGCTTTTTGCACGGTGATAAAATGTTTTGAGTTCTTTGTGTCCACTGTTTGGTCAGTCATCATTTCACATACGGCACTGCAAAGTACACTAAAATGCAACCATATAACACACAAGGAACATTTATCCTGTTTTGAATCGATTTATAGCCTCTTATATTCACCTGTATTCCCTCAATCTGCTCCTTTCATCCTCTTCTCACATCTTCAGTCCTCCTTTTCTCTTGTACCTGTCATGCATGTCAGGGCCCTCTAAGGCGATGAGAGGAAAAGAAGAAAGGAGTTGCAGGCCTGGAGCTTGAAAAGAATCAGGGAAGCAGAGAAGAGGAGGAGAAAGGAAGAACAGGCGACCAATAACTCCCTCTGAACATCTTGAAGTCATGGCTGGGCTTTCAAGTGCTTCTCTGCTTACATCCCTCTCAATCTCTTCTAGTAACCTCTATAAGAACCCCCCCATCCCATCTTGCTTTAAACTTCCTGTACTCTTTGTGCCTGGCTCTTCATCTGGTTTTATACAAGCCAGCTATTGGACCAACAGTGTGTTTACACATCCTTCATTTATCTGTGACAACTCATTGTGTGGTTTTGCATGAACATGCTTTGAAATATGGGTTTTCTTTTACAATTATAGAACTGAATGCACTCTGATTTTCCATTATTTCTGTCCTGAACTTTTTAAGATTGCATCTGGTTGCCAGATATGAAGTATTTATCCCACTGCGCCACTTAAAGCTGGGGTAGGTAATCTTGCTCAGACAATTTTTTTTTTTTTTTTTACTCTGGGTGAAGTGGTTCCTCGTCCTGATAGTAGTCTATACATTTTGTAATAATGAACAATTCGAAATATAGTTCTCTGACCAAAATAACTCTGACCAATCAAAAGTTATTTATTGCCTTTATTTCGTTAGTTTCTTCTCCCGGCTCTCCTCTTCCCGCAGCACATACCTGATAGCCTCACCCTGCATATAAACAGCGTGTTAAGATGAAAATACAAAGTAGAAGAAACTCTGAAGGCAAACATGGCTGAGAAAATGCAGGAAGGATTTTCCGACCTGGCTCGGTTTATTTGCCTCCTCCCGCTAAACAGCCGAGAAAGAGAAAATTGTTGGTGGAAAAAGCTGCAAACTAGAAAAGCATTTGGAAAGCGCAAATCTCCACCACGGCCTTTAAAAAATTCCTGGATCCAAACGGTGATCCGGATCACCACCAAAATTAAATCAGTTCTTCCTTTTCATATTTCCAACAACTGAAAATTTCAACACAATCTGTCCAGAATTTTTAAGAACAAAAACAGATAAACGTTGGTAAAAACATTACCTCCTTGGAGAGAAAAGCCTTGAGTCTCGCAAGGAGCAAAACCAAAGTGGGAGGAGCCAAGACAGGACGCCACTTTCACATCTTGCCAACTCCCCAACATTACAAACCCCAGCTTTAAGGACTTTTGGTTCTGTGTCTCTGTAACCTTGTATTAACATCAATTTATAATTATTGCTGATATAAAGCTGTTGATAAAGACATAAAATACACACCTGATTTGGTGTGCTTACCTTTGTGGTAAATGCAGTGAAATTAAACGGAACAAACTGAACTGCAAGGTTAGCAGCGCCATTACATAAATTAACCAAATCAAAGGAAACCAGCTTTAAAACGGCTGCATTTTAACTAGAGATACAGACATCAGCTTGTCTTTCTGTCCCAAGCCTCAGTGTGTTGTAAGTGTGACTTATTCTGGTCCTTGAGATCTACTGTTCTGCTGCTTTTAGATGCATGCCCACTTCCACACACCTACATCAAATGAACATGTTACCATGAAGTGACATGTGGAGGAGGGAATTCAGCCAACTGCGTTGGAGAAGTGATCCATCTAAGACTGCAGGATAGTCGATCGCGAGGACCAGACTTGGGCACCGCTGGTGTATGTCTTTGCAGCTTCGCTGATGTTTAGCCGAGCCAGTATCTGATGAGTAGCCACCTTCTCATTTCCTGCAGCTGGCCTGTCACTTAAACGCACCTGCTTATCATCGACCACATCAGCGGTCAGCTTTGACAGCTCCAAAGGCCTATCACTAGTTTGAATTTTCTCTCCTGTAGGGAGCTAGGTTAGCATAGTTTAGGCTTATTTCTGTACTCATGGCAAATTGGAGAGTGGATGGATGTTTTCACAGAGCTTCACCATCATCCTCTTACATTTCTTGTCCAACACACAAGTAACAGTGTGGAATGCTTGCGTTGATGTCTTTATCATGGAGTTTTCTTCTTTATGTCTGTAGCGCCCCTCACCCTTCATTTTTAGGGTTGAAGTGACGCCATATACAAACCAGTAACTCATCAGTTGTCATAGATTCCTTTTATGTAAAAAGATCCAGTGTAAACAGTAGCAGCTGTGAGCTCTTGTATCCATTATTAGACCAAAACTAGCGTCTGGATGGATGTTTTTCTTTTAAATATACATGCACACGCGAATAGAACACGTTATATTCTTCTCTTTGGCTAATTCTAGCATGTTTACACAAATAATGAACTGTGCTAAATTGTAAACTAGGACCTATATTTCTTTCTACCAAAGGAAAGGCTGCTGCGTGATAGGATTTTACAGCTGTGTGGGCTGCAGACATCCTATACAATGCAAGCAAACTGTTGTTAGTCATGCTAGTCAGCATTCGCTTTCATTTACGCTGAATTAGCATACTCATTATCCACATGTGATGCGATCACTCTGGTCAAATGCATGTTGTGAGCCAGAGATGATTACTACAAAGTGATGAGCTATAAATAAATCTCTGAGATGAAAACATGGCAGCGACAAACATGCCGTTGTGGATTTCAGTCTGTATTTTGTTTTTAAACTTGCCATGATTCAGTGCATTAAAGTAACCTTTGCAGGACAGGGGGAGGGATGATTTGCATAATCTTTTTTGTGATTATAAAGCCTTGTGTCAACTAATTTATAGGAGGATCCAAGTAAATGAAACATCATAACAGAGAAATAAGATACAAATAGCAACAACATCCATCATCCTGCTTTTTTTAAATTCTCTGGCGCCTCTCTCCAGCATTAAACATAATCTGCCATTGACTGGCTTGGTGCTTGAGATTTAACTGCTGTATGTGTTTTCACTTCACTTTGTTTAAAGTCTGTTGTTGTGTAGTTGTACACGGCCACATCATACAACAATTTGGTTTGAAGCTGGCCTGGAAACAAAATTTATGAACTGCTGTGTTTAAACCTCTGGATGCTCCAGGGCGTCTTCAGTCGACGCCGGTTTATTTCAAAACGAGCCAGAAACACGTTGTTTTGAGGTTCATTCACTTCTTTAGTATTGCTGAAACACCTTAACCTTAAAGCAGCTTTTCATGCACACCACTGATGAATGCAACTGCACGTAAATCTGTAGGTAATAAGAACAAAATCCCATTTCCAAACCTCATCATTCCAGTACATGCCTTCAGAGACACAAGGTGAGACAATTCAGTTGCCTGCCTTGGTGTCTATAAATCCTCCCTCTCCTGATGGGACCGGGGCCAGAGTTCAAGTGTTAAGAGACCACTACTGTCCCCACAGGGAATGTTGGGTAATGGAATGGGAGATTCAGGTCAAACAGAATGATTTGGGTGTAACCTCTGGCACCAGCTTAGATACGAGCCACACCGAAGGTCTAATGTTCGATTTGGGGCCACAAGCAGCAGCAGCATTAATGGCCATTAAAACCCCATCAAGCGACAAAGAGAGTTGTAAATCTAATCCCACTTTGAGGCTTGCACATGTATTGCCTGTAATTCCGTTAGTCTTAAATAACTTGTCTCTTTATATTAGCAATTCTTATTGATATAATTGAAATGATTTCACTACGCATTTAAAATACATCTTTAATTGTGCAAATAATGCCGTAAATTAGCTGAACTTAAAGATTAGCTCTGGCTGTTGGAGTTTTTGCTGCTTTTTCTGCATGAAAAGTTGAATATAAGCCTAAGCCTGTTCCTGTATCAAAGGTATACACTTTCTATATACACTTTGATCTGACAGCAGCAGCAGCGTGAATGCAGCGGAGTTGCTGTAAACCCGGCTGGGGAGAGCTCGATCAAAAATATTATGCAGCTGTGTGTATGTTTTTGAATTTGCTTCGATCGTTCAGTGTCATGTTTTTGCACATCCAGTGGTTGCATCAGCATCATTGCATGTATGGTTTTCGTTTATATGTTTTGTTGTCCGTTATTTCTAACTCACCCAGTGTCGCTCGGTACAGAGGGAATCACGCTGATGTGTCATGTTGAACATTTGGGAAAAGAAACCTTTATTGCTTTTCTGCAAAGCTGTAGATGAGAAGATCGATGCCCCTGTTGTGTGTGTGTGTGTGTGTGTGTGTGTGTGTGTGCCATAAATATGAAGCGGCCCCTCAGACATGTGTTAGTATGCAAGCACACACTCACACACGCACAGTGAATCTCTCTGGGATATGTATGAAGGCCTTTGGCTGGCTTCACCTGTCACCTGTCAGTCTGTCTGTTTTCCTGACGCCCCCCCCCCCCCCCCCCCCCCCCCCCCCCCCCCCCTTCCCTTAACCTGCCAGCGTGAGGGCTTGACAGGGGACAAAGCCAGAGTGACAGACATTGACAGGGCGGCGATCCCCGCCGTACGCTGTGGGCAGGGGGCTGCCTCTCCATGTGTCACCCTGAGTGACAGAGTGGAGTCCTGCGCCTGAGGTGGAAACGATGTCGCCAGTTGATAGAGGGCTAGTCCAGCGACGGTGGCTGTGTCTGAGTCGCACACGCATGCATACAAATCACCGTAGGAGCAAATGCACGCCAACACGCACGCACATACAAAACCACTCTGTACATGTAAACACCTCTATTTGCAAACAATGCGGCTAAATTTTCCACTGCGTTATGTGATTTCTGCATAAAACATCAGTCTTACACTGAGGGTAGCAACACGTTCTGAGGAGAAGATACTCATTTCACTCACTCTGTTCCAGGCTGCTGAGCATACGAAGAAGTAAATGAGATTTTATGTGACTGTAAAAAGAAGGGGGAAAAAAGCATATAAAAGCTTTTATGAATGCTGCTTGAATGGATTTCAGATCAATCAGATTTCAACACACCACATCAAAACCTAAACAAATTTCACTGTGGAAATTATATTAGATTTTTTTTTTTTTTCCATTGCTTTTTTTTTTTTTATTGCACACACAGGAGACACCCCACCCCCAATTCAGGGCAGTTTCCTTTACTGCCTCCCAAATTGAATGGACCAGCATGAAAGCGTTTCTCCAAGAAGCTGAAGGTTAACAGAAGCAATATAGAGGAAAGAGGAAAAGGTCAAAAAAATTTTAAATAACACATTCACAACTTTCATTGAAACGGATTCTACAAGATCAATGAGTTGTCTCCTATATCCCCAGTAGTTGTTGTCTATTGATATATCTCTCCTATCTATCCTGAGCTCCCCCAGGCATTACTAAACCCAATCAGGCTTGCAATGAGTAGCATCATCACTGGATGAGCCATTTTCCCCCCAGAGACCCTTCGCCCCCCTGTATCTGATCTCTATGGTTCAGGGTGCACGGGAGAGGAAGCTGCATCCACATCAAGAGCTTTGTGGCAGATCTGTGTTGGAGGAGGGTCACAAGGAGACCCCATCACCTGTATTTATGCCACAGAGTTCAAAAGAGGGGTTCCGTCATCCTTTGGTCCCAGTTTCCACATCTTGTCTTCCTAAAGTTCTACTTCAAAGCTCTGAAAACATATTTCTTCTTCTTGCAGACAAATTCTTTCTACTTTCATTCATTCTTGTCTAACTGAATAAGCTGTTATGTGGACCCAAAAACACGGCAGCACTCAGCGGACGCCACGTTAAGAGTTAATACAGCAGGACTTACTTGACTGAATAGAAATTCCAGATAAAAACTTGATTTTCAGGTGAAATAAAAAAAACTTTAAGAGCAAAGACAACTTCTTTTTAATAAACAACGTAGAAAAGCAATTAAAAGATAAGTTTACTGCACAATTAAAGTCAATCTAACTTGGTCTATTATCAGAGTTGCATTAATTGTGAGATGCGCTTGTTGGATTATAAGGTCAAGAGATATGCAAGGGGTCAAATTTGGCGCGGACTTTGTTGTGCAGTGGATGGTGGATTGAAGTAGCTAAATGTTAACGCTTATCCATTAGTACCTCCGGAAATCTGATCAGAACTGATGAGCTTGGCCTCCGAATCAGTGAGGAAACATATCGAAGCTTTGCAGGGAACAGACGGGTGTGCACAGATAAGCATCTCAACCTGATCTAGACAATTAGTCTGTGTTTACTTTGGGAAGCTTGCAGTGATGGATCAAAGAGACCTGAGGCTCCTATCGTTGGCTCCGAAGGCTGTCTCCCCGTCTCTTTATTCTCATCCACCCAGACTCCTTTTCTCTCGGCCTTTCTCTGCCGTCTGGACGGTATTTGCTGCAAGTGACCTCATGAGAACTCTGACCTGCAGCCTCAGGCCACACACCTTTTAAAGCAGCTGTTTCACACCACCAATACTCTCTCTATCACCTCATCATTGAGGATTTTTACTGCCAGACTGTCTGCTCTGCTGTAAAAGTAATCAGTTAGCTGAATTGGCTGCATTGGATGAATGTCCCATGTTCATATATGAAACAGCGGTTGTGTGTGTGTGTGTGTGTGTGTGTGTGTGTGTGTGTGTGTGTGTGTGTGTGTGTGTGTGTGTGTGTGTGTGTGTGTGTGTGTGTGTGTGTGTGTGTGGTATAGTAGACAGTTCAGACAAGCCACATAAAAGGCTCTTTTCCTGTTAGGGGTTATCAGTACAGGGAACCCCAGTGGTTTGACATGAGCAGGCAGGAGCAGAATTAGGGGGTGCTGATGCTGGGTGGCTTATCTCTAGCCTCCCTGGTCCCAGAGGGCCGTGGAGCACCAAGCATCCTCCCTCTTCTGTGCCCACACAAGCTTGCAGAGGCCAATCTCGGCAGTTCTTTTGTCCCATGTCTGCAGGAAAATTTTGACATTTAAGCATTTTTGCTTTTCTAATCCTCCCCCCTTCACTTAGCCTTGCAGAGGGGCGTCACTGGTCCAGATTTAGAATTCTCTAAAAGTATTCATTTTTCTGCCTTTTGTTATTTTAATCCGCTCTGGGCTCAATTTTGCATCTTCTACTTGTTTTGTATGTTATTTTGATTGATTATGCAACAATTTATAATTGCGCAGTTAACTTGTATCCAGCTGGATTTAACAAACTTTAATAAGTCATCCATTACCAAACCGTTTTCTGTCCTCATCTATTAATCCGTTCATCACCGACTCATTTGAATAATTTGCTGCCTAATTAAATAGGTGTGCAGAAAATAGCGTTAATTATCTAAATAATCATTTATTTCCTGTAAAACCTGTACACCTTATTCAACTGAATACGGCCTGCTGTGGTGTTCTCATCCAGACAGCGACATGGAGGCAACAGTAGCAAGTCTGATAGACGCAGGCAGGAGAGCCATAAAACTGAAAGGTTCCCCCTTCTGTTGCTTTCTGCCCTCCCTGATAAGTGCAAGGCACCGTTTACAGTAGAGGAAGCTGTGATTGAATGAGCTGGGTTTTTTTTTTTTTTGTCTGCAGTGCTGACAGTTGCAGCCTGAAGGTAGCTGAGTCGAGCATCTTTGCTTTTTAGCTTAAAATCTTGTCAACGTCGATTCAGCATAACTTTTAGGATGTCTGTTCAGTCATTACTGACAGAATATAACTCAGCAGCAGAAACCAAATGAACAAAAACTAGCTCCATCCTCCATCCTTACTGTGTTTTTAAAGTTACAGTTAGAAGGTTGTGCATAAGCAAGACCACAGATCTACCACCTTGCTAGTAGCGCTAACATTAGCTAAATGACGTGGCCATAAAGTTCCATAGGAATGGAAGGAAATCACGTTAGTTTTGCAAAAGTAAACCAAATTATCAACCACATAGCATTTTGAGTTTGTTATTGGATGTGAAAGATGACTTTTATCCCAATATTCTCTTTCAGACCAGTAAGTCCTTGATGGGAGGGTCAAATGCAGTCTTTTGACCACAGACAAACGCCATATTTCTTAATCTGCCAGAATAACAGAGAATAAAGGTTTACGGGAATCTAAAGGGAAGCTTCAGATCGTTTTTTCCAGGTAAATGTGTTGTTAGTGAGTGTTGGATCATTTGCTTTAAAAGGAGAAAGACAGACTGATCTCTACTGTTTGCAGGTGTGAAGAAGTTGAGCTGGGAAAATAAAGTCCCACTGTGTCTGGGTCCTTTTTATTTCCTGAAGTAATTTTTCCAGGTCTTTTATATTTAAAAGAAGGTCACTGAGCAAATTCTGTGAAGCAGGTTTATTAAATAGTAAGAGAAATGAGGATCTGGGAAGAAAGGAAGATATTTCACATAAATTTAATTAATCAAATATGTTTGCTTGACTAAGACAATGAGCAGAAGATAAAATAACTTGACACAGTTGGTAGCCAGCTTAAATTGTCATTTCTACTTCAAGTGTTGTTTTATTAAAGGATTGTCACAACTGATAGTAAATGAAGCCGTTCAGATGCTTTGCCACAGCTTGTTGAGATCAAGGTTCGCCCTTCACATCAAAGTATCGGCTGGTCAGAAGCTTGATGCTGTCAAGTTTAATTTCTTATGCAGCAATCCCTGACTTCATGATCCAAACCACAACCAGAAGTGTCAACAAAGGTTGGTTGACTCCCAGCACACTGTGGTACCTCTGAGTGTTCAGGTCTCAGTCCTCTGGCAAAACAAGTGTCTCTGTTCTGATGGCTTCTCAAGTAAATCCCAGTGGAGTCAAACAAAGGTTAAAGGCTGGGTCAAGGAAGGGGCAAACAGCGAGGGGTGAGCTCAGTCAAACCTGGACTCTTCTGTCTTATGGTGAGCTCTCAGTCAAAGGCAACCAGATGTATCAGGCTTCAAAGCATCTTTAGCTCTGTGAGCTGTGAGGAGGTGGGGTTGAAACCTGATCTTTTAACTTAGTGGAATACAAAGAGAGAAAAAAAAACTACAAACATTCAAAGTAGCCCTTTTGTCTGACATGTGGAAACAAAAATACACAATCACATTCCTCCCAACTATTTTGATTGCTAACTTGTCAGACATGTGGCATAATGGCCGCTCGGTCAAAAGGGATTCTCTCCACCCAAAATGTGCGGCCTCCTTTGAAAACAATGACAGTGATAAGAAATATGTTCCTGTTTGCTCCCTTGCTGACCCCAGAACTGCCGCTGCCAGCGGGCTCTGCAGCCCCTCCAAAGGCTGTGGTCATGCGCTACATGTCAACCAGAGCTGGTCCCCTGTTGAGGTGCTGTTACATGATGAGCAGTGGCAGTAATCAGCCTGATAGCTGGCCATTCCCGTCCAATTAGGCCTGGCTTAGCTGACCCAGGCTGCATGTTTACCTCAACCATAAAGCCAAGAGATCTGCACACCACCTGGATCATATGATAGTGTCAACTCTTTAGTTAATCCCCTGCAGGGCATTGATGGGGCAAACTTAAGTCTCCATCACTAGACTCAGAGATCTTGATCCATGTTTTCCCTGACTTTTAAAAAGATCACGGCAGCACTTTTACGGGACACAAGCACTCAAGTCTGGTCGTCATTCTTCAAATTTTTGTTTTTCCTTGACTGAATGTAAATTTTGTGCTCTTTGCTTGAGTTCGCAGTCCCTTTGTGCACCTATGTCATCAATAATTTCACTCTTTATTCCCCCATGTTCGCCTGTCAGTGACTTTAAAGGTTTTTGGCTAATAAGTCTCATTTCAGTTCATTAACTTATGGCTTGGGGGTCTATTCAAGCTAAGATGATATATTACAACGCACACACAAATGGGCATGTGTTTGCAAGAGTTTGCACAGGCACATTTTCTTTCTTTACACCCCCACTTGTACACAGGCTCTCCTGAGTGGCCCGAGGTGACACAGTCTGCCCGGCTTCCATGAGCAAGGGGAGACACACACAGGAAGAAAATGAGGGTCTTGGTAATGTGCAGTAATGGTGGTAATTGATGCTGATACTCTAGGAGTTCTCTTCAGGCACCGTTTGGGGTTTAATGTTCTACTATTTCCAAGCAGTGGGCCTCACTTATAGCTGGAATACTGTGCAACTACTGGCTTCCACAGTCTCATGCTGAACTCTAATTCAGCGCTTTTGTCAAGATCTGCCTCAAAATTAAGCCTAAAGTTAATGCCAGCATAATAATCAGGGACGGGTTTGCGAAGGTTTCTGTGGATGGGTGAAGCTCTATTGCATTAGCTCAGCTCCCTGCAGGATACAATGAGCTTCCCCTTCTATTGTTTGTGTTTTTAGGCACCGGTTGTTATTGTTTGTCTTTTATCACCTTTTATGACTCACAGTATTTTTTTTCCTGTGGAACCAAGGCATATTGTTCACCAGAGTAAACTGTAATCAGCAAACCAGATCTCCATTAAACCCACTTGTTTCCTTGATAAGTGTGGCAAGGGAAATGAAGCCGTGGCTAATGAACGGGTTGTTTTGCCTCAGAGAGAGGCAGTGTTGGGTTTTTTTGGGGGTTTTTTTAGGACTTGTCAAGAAGAGCTTGAGATTAATTTGTCAAATTTTATTTTTTCTTCAAAACATTTTATGTCGTATTTAAAGCACAACAGAAACACAACCTCTTATTTAAAAAAAAAAAAAAAAAAAATTCAGGATACATTGCTGTGACTAAGTGGTGGAAATTTGCCTCCATCCATACTTTTCTGATTTATTCTTTAGTCTTCAAAACATTTGAAGGATTTTCATATTCAAAAGCACTCATCAAAACAGGCTGGAGAATTTTAGAATATCTGTCTCGCTTCATATTGTGTGACAGATTTTTACTCCTTTTGGCTGCTGGAAACCACAGGAGTTCTGAGTGGCAGCCGGGCTCGCTCACATCATTGTTTCTTGAAGGAACTACGACGTCGCCAAAATTCTTGAGATGCTCCAGTTGCATTTATAACTCAGTCCACGGGATATAAAATATGAGACTGTCATCGAAGACAGCTTTATAATGTCAGTAGTAAACATAATCAGGGAGTCGGTTCAGGCTAAATGAGTGCTACCAGTTCCCGCAGACGGTAACTGGCAGTGAAGTTTTGTGAACACTGAATGTCTTAGTTTCCAGCTTTAACCTCACTGCTTTAACCAAAAGGGAAAAAAAAACAAACAAAAAAAAAACATAGTAAGGTATTTTTCTGAAATCATAAAGTCCTTGATCAAACAGCAATAACAGTAAGCCACAAAGTCCTTTCATAAAGCAGTCAGCTTCACTGTTGGAAATGTGTTTTCAGGCCAACAATATTGCAAATTGGTCTGCAAACCACTTTAAGATAAAGCAATAAAGCTTCCAATACAATTTCAGAAGTAATAATTCTGATACGTTCACACATGAAGATAAGGAAAGGAAACTTTTCTCTTTTACAAGCCTTTAAAATGACATTGTAAAAGCTGTTTTTATTTATTGCATTCTCTATTTGCAAATTAACTCTGCTCCCTCAGACTTGTGTTTGCAAAAGTATTGGCTTTCGCCTTGTGCTGCATGCAGTTTTATTGCAATTTGTAAATATAAAAGTCTTCTTTTACAGGCTAAGTAGGTTCAAATGTGCCAAAAGCTCTTTTAGTGTGCTTTTCAGTGGCCTCTTTCCTCCCGTCTTCAGCTGCTTTGAACATCAGTGCATAGAGTGTTAGTCTGTTATTAGTGTGTCTAAAAAAAGTACCTATGCTTCATGGTGTGTGTGCGTGACTGTGTAATTTTGCATGTATGTGTGTGAATCTGTGCTAGTGCTCCCAGAAATCTGAGAAATCCTTTCAAGTCAGATGGGGTAATGGGATTTGAACACAGGGAGGAGAGAAAGCTCGCTGCCTCCTTCTCTTGCGTTCTCGTCCGTCCAAGTGAAGGGAAGGAAAAATTCTTTGGTATTTGCAGCATTTTCACTGAAAATCTTTAAATAGCCACAGTTGTTAAGACAGCTGAGGCTGATTTTAAGTAGATATTGCTGATGCAGATAGTTGCTGATGATATGGTTTGGAGTGCCAGTTAGATTCATCCCAAGCAGTCATGATAGCTGACATCCGTCCAGGAGCTAATGTGCATCTTTGAACAGAGAAGGACAGACGGATGGCCGTGCTCCTGGATGAGATTAAAAAAAATGAGATTTATGAGGAGATACAAAAGACCAAAACAAAAGCGCCTCCACATGCTTCCACTGTGCTGTGGTTGGCACGTAGCTAAATATAATCAAGTTTTAGAACGAAAGCCAATGGCTCCGAACTAATACGATCCAGTTCTTGGAGCGCTGTCAGTGTGAGATGGCAAGAAGCAAAGTTGTTGCAAAGTTTTTGTAAGAATATCGTGAGTGTTGTTAGGATTCCTGGAGAGAGATGTAGCGCATTTAACAAATGATTGTAAATGCAGACGTTCTTCTCTGGAGCGCCGTAAGACTCCAGTGGGTATAGGCCACCGTTCCGTACGGCTCAGTGATGTATGTGCTGCAGCTTGGGCCAATGTGTGAGGCCTACAGCGTCAATGCTTGATTGCCACATGGGGGGAAAGAAATGGCTGTCAGCACTGATTTACATGATGAAGATATTTCATTTTGTTGTGAGCTCAGCAGGTCTGCGTGGCGCATTAGCTGAACCGTTCCCTCTACCCATCAGGTTTCCATTTCAGACGCAGCAAAAATCTTGCCCTCGCATATGGCACGCTTCATACGGTGCCACGTATTCCTGCACGTTTCGGGGATCTGGATCAGACCTTGAGGGCGAATGTTTAATTTCACGGGGTTAAAACCAAGACGTCTTTTTAACCTTAACCTTATGCTACGCAGTAACGAACAGCTGCCACATGCACACTCAGAACTGACCCAACACTTTAACTTCACACGCTTGCAGTCTGTTACCAACTGTGGCACGTAAACACACACACACACACACACTCTCATTAACCTGCTCTCATTTAACCCTTTGACTCTCCACCTGACTTCTGTCCTGCTGCACCTACTTAGACTTCACCCAACAACCTGCTCCACATACTCTGAACTCAAGGCATACTTGACCCTTGTGCATCTATTATCCACAAGTCACATTGGGACACACACACACACACACACACACACATACACACACACAGACATATCAGTGCTTATGAAAAAAAAAGGCAAGTTCACAAAAATAAAATGAGCTATATACTTAATATTGTGAAAAAGAGATGAAATATTTGACTATATTTCTGCCAGTTTTCCTTATGAGTGTCTCCACAACATAAGAACAATCTAAAACATAAAATCTGGCACACTTCTGCGCCGTTTTATTATTTTTGCTTTACTTATACCAAAAGTTAACAAGTCAGCGTTCTGAGGCATTTCTGTTTACAGTGGCGCATGTGGAACATGGCAGCTTGTTCTCATGGGGGGGTGACTGTTTAGAGTAGTGTGATGAGTTATTTGTCTGACCTCACCACATGTTATGTCTCTCAAAACTTTCTGAAACCAAGAGAGAGAAGAAAACTTTGTTCAACAGCGAATCTGATGTGATCACTCTGTCCGTCTTTATATTTATGCATAGCGACTTGTCACATTTTTTAAAACCTTCCAGTGAAAATAAAGCGAAAATTTGACTTTTATGTAAGATTTACGCTTTAAAAAAAAAAAAAAAAAAAAAGTCACACGTTTCAATTACAAAAACTTGCTTAAAGGATGTGAGAGGTTTAAACCAGGGCTTGCCAGAATGAGGGCAATATAATAAAACAGTAATATAGTAAAACATTTGACTCTCGCCCTCGCATATTTTAACCCCCTTAGTGTTGTCATGACTGTGATCACTGTTTTGCAAGTGAGACAGAAGGTTCTCGTCTGACTTTAGCGATTCAGCTTTATATTTTGCAGTTATTCATTATGCTAGGTTTGTGTTTTTTTGTGGATGACATCCAATGACAACAGTTTTTTCCTGGTCAGGTTTACATATAATGTATGCTGTAAATGACTCCTGAAACAGAATGTTACGTTAGAAAGTTTTTAGGGTCATGAATTGAAAATAAAAAATGATAAATAAAAGAAACCATTCTTTTCCACTTAATTTATTCATTCAGAGCATTTACTTCTGTCCTAGAATATAATATGATTTAATATTCAACAAACCATGTTTTTTCATACACATAGACTGTATATAGGGAGATGGATGTAGCCTCCGTGACGTCACCTATAGGTTTCTGAAGAGCTGAATTGAAGCTCGGTGACCGGTTCCTACCATCGCTATCTTGGCAGGGTCATGCGTGGCGTCTTACCAGGAAAATACAAATATGGGCAAAGAGGTGGAGCTGAGAGGGGGGCTGTGAGCATTATGGTGGAGGATTGACCTCTAGTGAATTCCGAGCTGCCTGTAGCTAAGAGCTAACCGAGCTAACCCGGAAATAACAGGAGCTAACCAGCTAACAGAGGTAAGCGGGCTAAAGCTAAGTCATGTTGTTAATCAGCTAAAAACCGCAGTTGTTCTACGTTCTTCTGACTTGAAGCAGGAGATCGGGTACCTGTCAATCAGAAGGACACGCCCCTAATTATGCTGAACTTGAGAAAAAAATTACTTTTAAAATGGATTTTTGAACCAGGCTGTAAACATGTTTATTTCTGCAGTGAAGTTGGCCTTTTTAACATAGGAGTCCAGGGGGATTCGTTCTGTTTTGCAGCCCCTAGTGGATGAGGGGGGAACTGCAGTTTCGTGCAGCGCATAGGCTTCACTTTTTTTTTTTTTTTTTTTTGTCTTGTCCAGCATTTAAGCAAGCAGACTGATGTTCTGGATGCTGTGTTCTGCTGAGCAAATTTATTTTGCCAAGGGGAACTTTTATAGATGTAATGATCCCCTTGTATTTCTTGATTCTTATTTTATTTTTCTATTTGCTTTGGATAATACTTAACTATTATTAACTATTATTATTAACTAACTATTAAATAGTTAATAGTTACAGAGTTTATGCTGCTGGACCTGACCGGAAAGGACAGGAAAGGGGCAGAAAGAGAACAGAAAAGAGAACATAAAAAACAAAAAGAGATCAATGCATACACGTATATGCACATACATACCCACCTACATATATATGTATATACACTTGCACATACAGTATATACATATACATATATACATACATACATACATATATATAGATAGATATACATACATACATACATATATATACATACATATACACATACATATCCATGCACATACATACAGACATATACATACATACATATGTACACACACGTACCCACCCACACGCATAAATATATACACCCACACAAGCCAACTCTAGATTCATGGTCCCTGTGGGGAACAAAACCATTGACAATCAGGAGGACCAGAAACTAGCAAGTTAAATCAAAAAGACAGAAAGAGAGCTACCTGCTGTTAATGAATAAACTTGCTGGATGACTCAGTGACTGTGACACATGCAGAACATTCATGCAGAACATTTAGAGTGGAACGTGTTCAGAGAAGAGTGATCATGCCAATGTGACCCCGCCCACCTAGGGCTAGAGGCAGGCCAGGAGAACCCAGAGACCCGGGTAACCGACAGTCACCCCCAGGCACAGACCCCAACCACCCCACTCCGGAGCCAGCCATGCATCCGCCCAGGAAGTGGCGAAGGAGGTCCCCAACCAGAGTCCCCCGCAGTCAGGGGGAACAGGCCCCAGCAGGCCCAGGCCGGCAAGGGCCGATCCCACCGGGCACCGGCCACCCAGGGCAGACAGAGCGCAGGCCCCAGGGCCCCAAGAGCCCGAGAGCAGCCCCCCGCCCTCGCAGGCAGAGGGTACAGCCCACACCGACGGAGGACCAGGATCCCCAGACCGCCACCTAGCGGCAGCCAGGTCGCACCCCAGTGCGCCAGCTGCGCTCCCCAGGTACAGGACACCACCCCCCCACCACCAAACCACACACACATAAACATGCATACCCTCCCTCCCCCAACACGCACTCCCCTCTCAGCCCCCATCCACACACCCCTCCGCAATCCACACACATCTCCCATCACATACACAACCCCACCCCACCTCTACTCACTCACCCATACCAAGTCACACAAACCCCAACCGACCCCGCCCCCACACACGCTCACACCCTGCCACCCCATCCCTCTACTTCTACCCAACCACACATGCCCCACCAAACACCCCTCCACCACCCACAGATCTTTACATACCTGAAACCAGAATTCCTGGACAGGTGGGCAAGACCACAAAGCATGGTAGTAGTTGTCACTTGTGTTGCCATTGCAGTGTGGACAGATGTTTGATTGTGACAGACCCATCCTGAACATCCTGTGTCCTGTATAATGAGTTCTATGCAGAATTTTAAATTGTATTAGTTGCATGTTTGAATTCTTAGTCATTGTAAATGTATTTGAACAGGTCTGTGACCATTCATTTTGGTCAAAGTTACTGGATAAGTCTGCTTCCCATTTAGAAGTTGGGAGACATATGGAATCGTCTAGCTTTGATAGTAATCTATATATTTTGGATAACAATTTCAGGGCATTGAGATTTAAGAATTCTGCAGCCCTGATAGGTAGCTGCAAGTTTAATTGATCAGGGGTGTATTTCTTACCTATAATAGATTTAAGTTGGTGGTATTCTAAGAATTTTGTGCTGCTGATTTCATATCGCGAAGTAATTATATCAAAAGGGAGAAAGTTCCCGTTTTCTATTAAATGTTCTAACTGTTTTATTCCTTTATTCTTCCACTGAGGGAAGTTGATCATTTTCCGGTTTTGCTGGATGTCAGGATCGTTCCAAATAGGTGTAAGTTTGCATGGAATAAGCAAGGACTTGGTTAGTTTAAGAAATTCCCACCAGGCCATTAGTGAGGAGCTGATATTAATGCTTTTAAAGCATTTTTGGCGTTTGACAGCTGTGCTGATAAATGGCAGGTCTGAAATTGCCATATCCTCACACATAGCTTCTTCTATATTAAGCCATGGTTCATCTAGATAGCTAAGTTTAAGCCATTTAGAGATGTATTGTAGTCTGTTGCGTATAAAGTAATTTTGGAAATTAGGCAAGTCTAAGCCACCGCTATCTTTAGTCTTCTGGAGTGTTTTTAGACTAATCCGTGGTGGTTTGTCTTTCCAGAGAAATCTAGTGACATGTAAGTCCAGCGATTTAAACCAGGTCGATGGAGGTTTAATGGGGATCATTGAAAACAGATAATTGATTTTCGGTAGAATCATCATTTTTATAGTGGCAACTCTTCCCATTAGTGATATGGGTAAACATTTCCACCGTGTGAGATCGTCCTCAACTGTTTTTAGTAGGGGGACATAATTTAGCTTTATAAGGTCTGACAGTCTGGGTGAGATGTTTATTCCCAAGTATCTAATATCTCCTGACTGTAAAGCAGTGTCAGGAGTATTATGGAAGGAAAAGTTGATGGGTAGAACGGTGGTTTTAGACCAATTAATGGAATATTCAGAAATTGATGAGAATTTATTGATGAGTGTGATTGTCTGACAGATGGATGATTGTGAATTTTGAAGGAAAAGTAATACATCATCAGCATAAAGACTGGTCTTATGCTCCATATTTCTACAGTTAATGCCTTTAATGTCTTTGTTTTGTCTAATGCTAGCTGCTAAGGGTTCAATAAAGATTGCAAAAAGTGAGGGGGAGAGTGGACAGCCTTGTCTGGTGCCTCTCTGCAAACTGAAGCTGTGAGAAGTTTGATCATTTGTCCTGACGCATGCATTTGGATTGCTATACAGTATCTTTATCCAGTCGATAAACGATGAGCCAAACCCGAATTTTCTTAATGTTGCAAATAAGAATTTCCAGTTCACCCTGTCAAATGCTTTTTCAGCATCTAGAGAGATTATTGTAGTTTCCAGGTTATGTATGGTGGCATAATCAATTAGATTTATTAGTCTGCGCGTATTAGTGGTGGAATGTCGTCCCTTGATAAATCCTGTTTGATCAGGATGTATGATAAGTGGGGTTATTTTTTCTAGTCTTGTAGCAAGCACTTTACTGATTATTTTAAGATCTGCGTTCATTAGTGATATTGGACGATAACTAGATGGGAGTTTGGGGTCTTTTCCTGGTTTTAGTATTACTGTAATACTAGCCAAATTCATGTTTTGAGATATTTGGCCTTTTTCCTTAATTTCTGAAACCATTTTATAAGAAGTGGGTGCTAGTGTAGACCAAAATTCTTTATAATATTCAACTAGAAAACCGTCTGGTCCTGGAGCTTTATTGGTGGGCATGTGTTTTAAAGCTTCATGTAGTTCCCCTACTGAAATGGGTGCGTCCAAAACCATTTCCTGATCCTGCTGTAACTTTGGAAGATTGAGGTAGCTGAGAAATTCCTCAATGTTGTTGTCTGATGGATCTGTTTCTGAGGAATATAATGTTTTATAGAAATCCCTAAACGTGTCATTTATTCCATCAAGGTCATGAAGGATATTTCCTCTTGAATCTTTAACAGAGGAGATGGTTGTTTTCTCCTTGTTTGCTTTTAATTGATTTGCGAGAAATCTTCCAGATTTGTTGCTATGTTCAAAATTCTCTAAGCAAAGTCTTTGTAGCAAAACCTGGGTTTTTTGGTTAATTATTTCATTCAGCTCTAGTTTAGCCTTTCTTATGTGATTCAGAACTTGCTCTTCTGGAGAAGCCTTGTAGGCATCTTCTAGTGATTTTATTTTAAGCTCTAGTTCAGATATTTTTGAACTCTCCTTCTTTTTCTTATGTGATGAAAATGAAATTATTTTCCCTCTCATTACTGCTTTTCCTGCCTCCCAAAGAACACAAGCTGATGTTCCTGGTATGTCATTGTTTTCTATATACAAAGACCACTCCCGTTTGAAGTAACTGATAAAATCAGGATCTTTAAGTAATGATGTATTAAGTCTCCATTTGCTATAAGATGGTTTAGTTTTCTTATTAATTAGGGTAAATGATACTGGTGCGTGATCACTGATAGTGATGGAATGGATTTTAGTTTCTGAGATACTGTTCATCATAGAGCTGTTAGTGAGGAAGTAGGCTATTCTGGAGTATGAGTGGTGGACAGATGAAAAGTAAGTGTACTCTCTAGCAGTGAGGTGTTGTGAGCGCCAGACATCACAAAGACCAAAATCCTCCATATATTGTTTAACAACTCTTGCTGACTGCCAGACCCTGTGTTTCCCTGCTCCGCCCCCCTTGTCCATCCCAGAGTTTAAGGTCATGTTGAGGTCGCCCCCAATGATAAGTGTATTATCAAGGTGATCATATAGTAAGGAGAAGAAGGAATGAAAAAAGGAGGGGTCATCAGTGTTTGGGCCATAAATATTTGCGATGCATAACTTCATGTTTTGGATAGATAATGTCATTATTATGAATCTTCCATCTGGGTCTAAAATTATATTATTAGCAGTAAAATTAATTTTCCTGTTTATCAGAATGGCTACTCCTCTTTGTCTAGAATTGAAGCAGGCCGAGTACACGTGAGGGAACTGTGCTGTAGAGAGTACGTTAGCTGTTGTTTTTATTAAATGAGTCTCCTGTAGCAGGACAATGTCTGCCCGTAGATCATTCAATCTGCTAAACACCTTCATAGGCTTCACTTTTAACCGCCGGAAGCTCCGTCCATCTTTCATATACAGTCTCATACCACAGTCTGTTGCTCCTCCTCCTTTCCTATGAGAAAAAAAAAAACCCCTTGGAGCTCAATCAAAATGAACAAGGAGAAATTCCTGCAAAGGTCACTATGATGTAAAAGAGTAGATTTTGTCTTTGTGGATTGGCACTATAATATTCTAAAGCAACTTCTTGCACCATAAACATTAGTTTTTAATGTGTTTATGATCACGGAGGGACACGTGCTAGCTGGCAGCTTCTGCATTTAGTTAAAATGGTGACGTAAAACATAGGTACGCATCCTTCATTTATTACTTTCACAGTAGAAATAAATTTACTTAAATTTTTCCTGTGTTTGACATATTTCTGGTTTGTGGACTACGTAGCAAATTACTATGCTAATGCTAAAGAAAGCACTGTTCTAAATAAATCATAGAAGCAAACTAAATCAGTCTAATCATTTATGATGGATATTTGTTCACCCTTATTTATGATTAATTATGTGGATCATCGCCACATCTTATCATGAAACTGCATTAATTACCAATGTGCTGTACATGTATTATGAATGTATGAGGTTTAAGCTCTCTTACTACACATTATTACTTTCTAAAAACCAGTTTGTGTGGGTATACAGGGTTTTTTGTTTCGCTGGACACATCATTCCATACAGCTGACCCGTGATAGTCTTTGCTTACATCTGAGATGTTTTGGAATCAGCAGAAACAGCTCGGAAGAAGAAAAGGGCCGATAGCAGCTTCTAATTCTAACTGGAGTTGTTTAAAGTATAATAAAAGCTGGCAAGCAGACATTATTTAAATGTGTAATTCAATAACCAGAACTTATGTCATTTTAAAGAGCACCGTTTTCTAAAGGAGAGAATAACTCCCACCGCTGTGGGCAGTAAAGGTACACAGTATGGTATCCATGATACTGTTGTTACCTTGGTTAAATTTTTGAGTTTTTCTGGCTCAAAAGGTTTACAACAAAGTGAATACCTTCCCATTATCTTTACATCTTCAATGAGAATAAATATACAATGCGGTTATCTTTTTGCTTTGTTTGTAAATGTGGTGAGGTTGTGTCTGATGCCAGTAAAGAGGCATTTATAGGAACAGTACGTCTGCAGAAGAACAGAGATGTCTGTCACTAACACATAGCTCTCAACCTATTTTCTTCACATTTAACGGTGTCTTGCAGAGGGCGTAAGATGCTTTGGAATGCAAAAAAAAAAAGGAAGGAAGCTTCCTCCTTGAGGCAGGGGTCCCCGCAAGGATACGCACATAAACTAAAGTGAAGGATAAACCCCTTTACTATATCTCCATCACATGCACAGGCGCACGGAAACCTTACTCACTCTCTCTACACACATATATTAACGTCTCTCTTTCTTATCCATCCTTTACTTGACAGACACGTTGAAAATGATACTCAGACATGCACACAAACACATGCTTTTGCACACAAAAACTCACACATCCAAACAAACCCCCCCGCCTTTGGTTGAAATGCCGCCTCTTTACCAGGACCCGGGCAGAAAATAGGGGGTGGAATCAAAAGCGCTGAGTGAAAGGAGGAGGAGGACTGGGGTGGAAGAAACAACAACAACAATACAAACTGGGAAAGGAAGTGAGGCTGAAAAGAGAGAGGTGTGTGTGTGTGTGTGTGTGTGTGTGTGTGTGTGTGTGTGTGTGTGTGTGTGTGTGTGTGTGTGTGTGTGTGTGTGTGTGTGTGTGTGTGTGTGTAAAAAGAGAACAAGGGTAAGCAATGGGAAGACCATGGAAAATGAAAAAAGGCAGCAAAGATTAGGCTGAAAATAGAAAATGTTTTCATTCCTTCTTTGAGAGCAGTCTGACTCTCTTGAGTGCATCAATCAGTGGCGTGAAAATGTGCTTTGATACAGTTGTTTGTTTCTATGGGTGCATGAGTTGTTGTCTCTGCAGGAACCTTGCAAATTCACATATAGTTCACATATATACTCCAGGTGAACATCTCCTCTTGAAATGTTACCGATTTAAACCACTTTGCTCAACCAGACCTGCAGAAATACCAAAAAAAAAAAAAAAACGGAATATTTTCATCAAATCTTCACTGTTCAACTGAGTTTCATTGCAGTTTTGTATGCATTTATGTCAGCACTCTCTTTCTTATCTCTGCGCTTCTCTTTATAGTGTATAAGTGATGCATGGCTGAGGAGGCTTGCTCATGGGCCAAGGCGCTTTGTGAGGCCTTGTGAAAGGCTCCCTGAAAGGAGCCGCCAGTCCATGCCCAGCAGATTTAGGGGAGTGAGTTTAGGGGGTCAGCACGGTCACCCTGGCGATAAATGCCTCCCATTGTCTGTTCTAAGGAGATGCTCTCAGTAGGGAGTCTATAAAACCCCAGTGGCAACACTAACACCCAGAACTCTGGGGCTACCCAAGGGAACACCCTGGGACCCCCAGCCTGGGGCTGGTTTGCAATCTCTGGGGGAGAAAAACAGCTGGGGGGGGGGGACCTCCATTGGATTTGCAAGTCATCATCAAGCTGTGAATTGTAACACGGTTGACTTTGAATGGTTTGTATTTTCTCTAGACGAGGTGTAACAGGTCAAGAAACGGGTGAATAAGAGAGGATGCTACAACGGACCGAATGAAGCAGTTTCTGTTGTAAGGTGGAAGAAACTTTTTTTTTTTAATGTGGGAGGGACATCTAGAAGTTTAACTAAGCATATAAATGTATGGGCTTGTTTGTAGTTGTGTGTTTACTGTCCGCACTTTTATTTTTACAGAAAGGTAGACTGTGTGTGGGTATCTTTGGGGTGCATGTGCAGGAAGTAGAAGGGGCAGCATCTCATGGGGTCTTTTGTGGAACGTCTCTGCTTGCCACTTCTTGGATCCATGAGATGGACGAACATGAAATCAAAGTGGAAAAGCTCCACAAAAGGGTGGAAAGAGGATGACTAGGCTCTGGATGGGGGTGTAAGGAAGAAAGGGAGGGGGACGGATGGCTTGTCCCTGCACCCAAGACCTCTAAAAAGCGCCAGGCCTCACAGTTCCATGAAAAGAACCCTTATGAGGACCTGGCTGTTCCGCCTGCATTGGATTAAAACCACAAACCCACAGGCTGCCAGCACAATATACCTATGTCCGGTTTTATCACTCACTCTCAGGACAAGCAACCACTTCAGCATGTTTTCCTTTGGTTACATTCACATTGTTTCTCACATGCATCATCACACTTTAACTTCTACTTGTTAAGGCTGCGACAGTCAGTAGTTTGACATTAACATATCCAGCTGCTCTAATCGTAAACCATCTTTAGATGTCTCTCAAGCTCAAATGGTTCATGTAATGCTTTTGTGACTGTAATGCTTGCTTCAAAGTGCTGTCAAATGGATACTGAACAGGGTATTACCATGACATCCTTAAAGTTCTGTAGGTTCTGGGATGGGTTATCCATGGATCAGACTTGTTCTGATTCATCCAGCTAGTGCTTGATTACTTTGGGATCTGTGAAGTTTAGAAAACAGGACTTAAAAGCCCCTTTTCTACTGTGTGGTACGTTCAGGCCAGTACGATACGGTCAAGTGTGTTGTTTTGTGTGTTTCCATTATAAAAGGGTTTTGTAAAACTGAACCAAACCTCTGGACCAAACCACAAGACCGCAGATGAAAATTAGCATCATGCTAAGTCTGGTGCAGCCATAATTTTTTTTTTTTTTTTTTTTTTTTGTGTAAATGATCAGTGCAAATGCACATGGTTCTTTACATAACACAAATTAAAAAAAAATAGTAAGAAAAGGATGTCTGGAAACAATAGTAAAGTCTGACCGGCTGTAGAACTAGCTTTTGTAGCTATAGTTTTATTTTTCTATCGATACCTGGAAAGCACCTTCCATTATCTGATGCAATGTGTCATTGTTTTCAAATAAAGCTAAGCTTAGACATTCTGGGACATGCTGCAACTTCTTAATACACACAACCAACCGCAGACATTACAGCAGAGATGGAGTGTCTGGCTAATGTAAAAAGTTTTTTCTTTCTTTGAAAATAAAACTGAAGAACAATATGCAAAGGCTACTACTGAAGATTGTCCAGTTATTATTATCTAATGTCCTTGGAATGAAAAAAACGTGCCCTATCATGGTGTGAGTGAAAATGTAAGGAATTTAAACTTGACTGAATGCTAATGTTTTAGCACACTGAGGTAGCATTGGAGATGACACAAAACTAAAGGAGCTTTACAAAAGTATTGTTTCGTCGGCTGAAATGCAGATTTGCTTTAAAGCGGATTTTAAACTATCAGTTTAAAAACATTACAAAAACTAACAAATTAATTTTTACTCTTAAAGTAACACAGCTGAACTTTGACAGTTTAGCATGTAGCTTAACAAAGGCTAATTCCACATTCACTGTGCATGCTGGTTCTTGTCTGAGCTCTCTCCAGGCAGTAAGGGCACATTCACATCAGCCTTTTTGATTTGAATCCAAGTCTGTTTATTCAGAAAGTCCGCTTTGTTTGGGAAAACGTGCACTCGCCAAACGAACTTTGATTCGGATCAAAGAAGCGGACTCGGTCCACGTACAAACCCAGATCTCAGTCTGTTTCAAGGAGACCAAGTGTAACGGTGTGTCAGACCAAACGCGTTTTGAGCGTCGAAAACGCTCAAACCGCTGAACGCTCGATGCTGGTCTCTAAACTGCCACTTTAGTGTCCGACGCCCAAAAAGCTCCCAACGCTCCTGCCGTGTCTACCGTTTGTCTGGAGCGAGCGGCAAACGCGGCAGGAAAAGAGAGGGGGGGAAAGGCGGAGATTTTCTTCCGGTCAGTTTGAATGATGGTGGATTCAGTAGAGAGATGGCATGGTTTTATTTAATAAATAAAGCTGGAGAATGTTGTCGTAGGGCAGTGATAGTCACTGTTAATGCAACAAGAGCCGCACTCAGCAGAGAGCCCCCCCCCCCAAACAAAGCGTTGCCAGGCAACGTATCCTGCTACGTTGCCAAATCAGTAACATTCAGCTTTTTAGCAAGGAATGGTTATCCTAAATATTGCACGGAGTAATCGCATCTCAGCCCCGTGTCTGGGTTCACCACAGGAATCCTCCAGGAGCTGCGAGCTGATCGCTCTGATTGGATGACGCCCCGCGTTGAGCGGCCAAAGTTCAGCTTTGCCCATCTCTGGCTTTTGACGCGCGTTCTGCGAGCTTAAAAAACTTCTTATTTCTTGGCCCGTTCCGCGTGTAACGCCGACTCCCAAAATGCTCAAAACGTGACGCGAGAAAGCTCGACGCCCCCTTGCCATGCCTCCACATAGACTTTACATGGAAACCTGCCGCTCTTGATGCTCAAAACACGTTTGGTCTGTAAGCGTACTACAAAAAAAATAATTTCCTGCATTTGCCATAGCATTGCATTTTGGGAAAATACATCTGTTGTTCACCCCCACTCCTCCCTTCTTGGCTCCATTTTTATTAATGTCATTTCTATTGTTTTCCAAAATAACTCAATTTAGTTTTATCATCTGCTTTGTTTAATAAACAAATAAAAATTGGTAAATCTTGCCAAATCTTGTGTAATGTAAATATGTAAAACGTCTACAATCACCATATAAACATTCATGATCTCACATAAAAAGCCATTTTTGTGTAATTGACATGTGTGTTCTGCTATATGATTACAGATCTGACATGGAGTGTGTGTACTGGGTATTTTAGCAATTATACTGTAAAATGCGTATCACCTCACTGAAAGGGCTTTTGCAGTTTCCACCCGCAGGGCATTGTTCTTCAGTCTGGTGCATTGTTGGAGAATTACAAATGTCTGAATGTCATCTTCATTTAGCATGCCTTTGAATAATGCATGCTACAGTATGCATATATTTAAATCATTGTCAGTTTCTCAGGGCTGCTCCTAAGTCTTCCCTGGTACAATACACAGCACCGCCTGTCTCTTTCTCACACAGACAGGCACCACACACACAACCCCTGATCCCCGGGCCCCTGAACCCTGATGTAGGATCCTCCATTTTTCAAGAGGTAATGATGTATAGCTAATAATGGGAACAGCAAGCTGGGTGTCTGTATTTGGGAAGATTGATTTCAGACATAATTAAACAGGTTTGAATAAAAGTAGGCTGAAACTAGGAGCGTATGAGAAAACAATCATCCAGAGATCTTTATTTTTTACCTGAAATGTTCCTACTTCTTTTGTTTAGAAATATGCCGAAACATTTGCTTATTTGCCGTTTATCTGAGTGATTCTGGGATTTTCTATGTTCCCAGTGTGTATGTGTGTATGCGTTCAGGACTCGATGTGGATGTCTCAGAACCTTTTGTGGCTTTGTAGTTTTCCTTGTCACCCGAGCGGGACCCTCGTCATACAGGGTCGTCTGCTGGGGATTGGGAGGTACGAGGTGCATGTCTGCTCAACCCTCCATCCCATAACTGATATAAAAATAATCCCCCAGCCCTTCATTTGTGGCAGGGAGGAGGGGTTCAGCTGAATCTTCTTTGTTCAACACAGCCTTTACCACATGAACCTTTTGACACCCTCCGTGTTAACATCTGTGTGTGCGTGTGTGTATGTGTGTGTGCGTGTGTGCGTGCGTGCGTGCATGTCTGTGTGTGCATGTCTGTGTGTTAAACATGTTTTTATCAGATTTTTTAATGCAATTTCAAATGTTGCCTGAAAAAATGAATCAATGGAAACAATAAATTCAACAATGTCTGTTTGGCAAAAAAAATTTCTGTCTGTCATATGTCTCTTTTTCTGACATAAGTTAAACTCAATCAGGAAATAAAGGGAGGAATCAGGAACAATGCTTGTTTGACATTAAATAACAGCTTTTTAGGTTCTTTTTTATGAGTTCCTTTTCTCTATCACTCTCTATCATGACTAATTCATGCTTAAACTGAAGGACTGAATAAAAATTGGCTGATTGTGTTTATTAACATTCACCTGAAGAAGTTAACAGAAACATTTCCTTTTTTCTTTCTCTCTAACTGAACCAAACACTGGTTTTCAACAACAAAAGATCTTGCTTTAGATTTTCTTAATCTTATACATTCCTCAAAGTGTCACTGTGTCATAATGTGCAGTTGCAGCGATGTGTTGTCTAAGACTTTTGAAACACTAAAATAAAAACAGAGGACCACAAGACTGACTAAACTTGATGTTGCTCCATTGTTTACTGGTGAGCGGGCCATTTTTCAGCCCTGGCCAGTCAGTCAGCATGGTTTTAATGCATTAATCCAGCATTTTTTCTTCTTGGGCAGTGGTAAGGTCCGGTGTGGAAGCAAAGGAAATTAAAAGAAGAAAATTTTTCAGAATTACCCACCCAATCAAATTCCCCACACTTATCCCGGTGTGAATGCACCTTATACAAGGCCGGATTATCCTATGGGAATTAAGGGCACAGGCCAAGAGGACTATGTGGGGCCCACATAGTGCAAAGACCAGGAGTTTGGACATGAAACAAAATGTACATAAAAGCCAGATAGTTACACCACTACCAATAGTGTATTGCTGTTGGTACCATTGGCTGAGAGATATTAGAAATGTCGTTTCATAGTGTAGCATTCACAACTTTTTACAATGTTGCCGTGGGGAAGGGGGGCCCTGGAACACTCCAAGCCCAGGGGCCTGTGCACTTTTAATTCAGCCCTGACCTTAAGAGAAGATACTAGCTTCATAAGATGAGGATGTTCAACCATTTCCTCACTGGGATCCTACACATGGGGCCTGGTCCTGCTTGGTTCATGGAGTCACCACTGCCGAGATCGCCGTTGTCGTGGTGGGTTGGTATCATCATCCACTGATGGGTAGGGGTGGGCGCCCCGGCCTGCCATGGACTCGGTGGGTCTTGCTGTGGTGGCCTCTGTGGTCATGATTAGTGTCCTGGTGTGGATGGATCCCCAAGATATCGCTTCCTCATAGTGCACTAAGCCTGGTGTTGGGATCTTATGTTTGCCTGAGGGGTTGGATGAGAGTGTTTTTTATGTTTTACCTATGTGAGTGTGTGTGTGAAAACACGAGTGGATGTGTTCAACTTTGGATGAATTATGTTTTTGTCTGTGAGCGCTTGTTTCTAGTTTTGCAATTCATTCTGTAAAGCACTTCATGGTGCTTTTGTGTGAAAAGTGCAATGAAATAAATTTTGATGGATTTTCATCTGCTGTAGCACCATGCCGACTGGTTTATTTCAGGTTATTCATCAGCTTCCCATTAGCTGCTGTCAGTTCATAGCAGCTACTCGTCCTGGGATTCCCACAACATTGTCAACTTATTACATCATGCTTAAAATGCATGAACATACAATCACCCAACAACAACACAAACACCAAACACAAGAACACTTGTTTAAAGTTTCAACACAATGGCATCGTATTTACATTCCTCTTTTCATGATAAGGAATTATTCTGTTCCTTCACTGTCAAATTAAATTTTAATCAAAAAGTTCTCAAAGACTGGTGAGGACTACAGAGCACATCCACTCCCATCATCTGATTTTTCTAGGTAGGTGCTGATAAAAATACATGCATCCTATTATTATAAGTCAGTTTTTCACCATCAGTCAGTCCATTTTAACTACAGTTTTCTATCAACAATGAAGAAGTTGAGCAGAAAATTAAAGCAGGATTTTACAGTACAAAGCAAAGCAATGGAAGTCTGACATCTGGACCATCTTTACTGATGCAAACATGTTCAACACATCAAATAAAAAGAGGTAGTTGAGCGCTAAATAAAAGGAACTAATATATAAACATTTAGAGTGCGCAGAAGCAGGCAGGAGCCGGATTACATAAACAGTCCTGTGAATGGCTCCGGTCTGGTCCCACCTTTCCAGTAAGAAAAAGAGAGAAACGTGCAGGTATATGATCTCAGCATGAACGCAGACAGATCTGCAACCATAGGACATTGAGTCCTCTGGTTGTGGACATGTGTTGGTTTTTTGTTTTTTTTTTTGGACATCCTTATTATGTCACCACCATGAAGTCATCGGTTAACTGTCCCCTTCCAATCAGCCAGTTCTGAGTATCTGAGGAGTATGTGTGTGTGTCTGAGCATGTGTGCACATGTACAGTATGTGCGCCAATTACCATCGAGCTCCAGACTGACTAACTTTATCCTGATGAAGACTTTTTTTTTTCTTTTTTCTTCAAAAAAGGGGCTCGGCCGCCGTCCGAACAAAATTACCTGTGTGTTTCTGTATATGGCTGTTTGCATGGGGGTGTGTGCGCGTGTGTGTGTGTGTGTGTGTGTGTGTGTGTGTGTGTGTGTGTGTGTGCTTATCCTGTTAGGCCTGTGATGTCAGCGCTGTCTGGCGACAGGCTGATTAATGTCTGAATGTTTTCCAGCTATTTAGGCCAGAGCCTGGGCGCACACACTCACAGCAAACAGCAGGAAAAGGTTGGAAACGACAGTGGATGGTAAAGAGGAGAAAGCGATACAATGATCGTGTTAAAGATTTAAAGAAAAACAAGATGCAGAAAAAGAGAAATCAGTTCATGGCTATGTGAGAAAGGGGGGTCTGGGAGTCTTTGGGGAGCAAATGAGGGAGATAACTGGTTTTATTAAGATGGACGTTGCAATCATCCTGATTTCCCCCGACTAGGAGACTAATGTTAGATCCAGAGTGTTGATGATAGTGAGCCTGTCCTGAGTCATTACTCCATCACAGAGTGATGCCAGCAGCTTCTAATAGAACCATCTGACTGCCGTAATAAGGAGAGTCTTGCAATGACAGGATTTCTGAGCAATTAATAATGGACTCTCCTGGCCGTACGTGGTGCTTTTGGCAGGAAAGCCTCTCGAAATGTTCCGTTCACATGTCATGTTCTCTCATTTACCCCCTTACTGTTATTTCCCTTCATTTTTCTCTTTTATCTTCTCGACATCCATCTTCAACCTCCATCCTTCTTCACTCCTTTAAGATTAATTCCCTGCTGGCTCTGAAGAAAGGTTCATTATTGAGATTATTGAAAGATCTGAAGCTTCTTGACAGTTGAGCAGACGACGGCCTTGCTAAAGGTCTTGTTCAGCTCCTTCGGTTGGGGGAGGGCGACAGGAGGTTAGGGGAGATTTGCTCGATTAAAGACATCATTATAACTAAGTGAACTTGCAGCGAAGGTGGCAGAGGGAGTTGGATGGAGCAGAAAAGTAGTGGTGAGGATGCAGAGGGGGAGACATTTGTTCTGTGATTAGCTGGAGCTAGCGCTCCACTCCTGTGCAGTCTGGAGGTAATTAGCAGGGCTATTATCCAGCCTAGTTCGTCCACAGACAGCATCTCTAATCTAGCCACACTCTGACTTAGCCTGGGGGTCTGATATAGGTTTGTTAGTTTGCCTTGCGAAATGGTTGCACCCACTCTACAGCCTATCACAGATTAGTTTTTCATTAAAGGTTCCAAAGTGCCTTTTTGTTATCTTAATTTTTGGCTTTTAGCTCGCAAACATTAAATCTTTTCCACACACACGTGTAGCTAAATGGATCCAAAATAGGTTGGAATAATTTTTAGGCATCATCATGGAAGAGTTTCTCTCTTTTTTTCTTTCCATCCCTGCATCCCTTCTTTTTTTTTGCCTCAGATGCCATATTAGCAACTGTCCTGATTGTGTCTCCTCGGACTCAGACATCACAGCTACAACAAATCTCCTGGAAGCACGAGGCGACGGGGGGAAGAATTCGGCTTAGCTGAGAGAAGGCATGGATATTGGGGCCCCTGCAGAAACCCCCCCCCCCCTCCTCCTGCCATCTCTGTTTCTCTCTCCAGCGGTAACTTTTAATTCTGTGCTGTGGAAGATTTACTGTAATCTGGCAGATCAAAGGCGGGCATCGCAATCCTATTCCCTTAATCCAGTTTGATGGTGACTTTTGCACATGTAATAACACTCGCAAAAAGAGAGATCGCTTTTAAGCTAAGTTTTTTTTTTTTCTCCCTCTATTGTCACAGTTATAAATATATTTATGAAAACCGAGTCAGAGCTTAAGCTATTTTTGGTCCGATTACATTTTTCATCAACAATCATGACAAAATTGCTATTAGCCACTATGATTCATCCATAGTGTGGATCCCGCTGGTATCTTCGCTTCAACGTTTCTGTTTAATTTAAATTTTACCCAGATCTTTTTTTTTTTTTTACCATCACATGATTTCTGATGACTGATCAAGATGGTTATCTTTTAATGGATTTGCCTCTTCTTAGTACAAAAACATCTGGTAATTCTTACACTGACAAACGGACTGCGAGCCCAGCGTCCAGTGACCCCTAAAGGTTCCTTTGAGGCTTTAATCAAGTCCTTTTTTATAACCAACAGCCCTTCGTAGATGAAACTCATTTGATTTGGCTAAATAGGAAACAATTAGCGCTGACATCCCTTCAAGGGCTTTTCTTATTCCTCTCTTTCACTGCTTATTTCTCTTCTAAATGAAACACCTTTGAAGACGCAGATGGTTGAAATACTCGGGGGGGCAGTTATCTCATTAATCCATACCTTCAACATCAGCCACAAAGGTGAAAGGTGAAAACAGGAAAAAAGTTTCCTCGACGGAGTTAGATTTCCTACGTCACTCTGTAATTTCAACTGAAGAAGATGTCTTTGTAACTCTCCTGGCATGATCGTTGCCTTTACGTTCCCTCTGCCACACTACCAAATCTTCCCTCAAACCAACTGCGTTTCTGACTTCCCCCTCGCTCTGTCAGCTTTGTTCTGTAAGCCTCGGCTCCTGTCTCGCAGCCTGTAGCAGCGCAGTGGCTGTCATCTTTGGAGCGTGTTATGAATTCCTGCTGTAGTTCTTACCATCATTGTGACAAACAAAACTACTCGTCAATATTTTATCTGCCATCTGTTCCTCGTGTGCTTGCACTACGAATGTTGACATTCGCCGCTATATCTGGGGCATATTTTAACAGCAAACATCATGTCAGTGTTTTCCTGAAGTAGCTCTACTCGCTGTGGTTCATGAAGGTTAAAAGACATTCAGTGTGTATTGTGTGTGTGTGTGTGTGTGTGTGTGTGTGTGTGTGTGTGTGTGAAAAATACATAGACTCACAGACAACAAGAGCATAATTTGACCTTTGGGCCTTCTCATCTTATTAAATTGGTTAGCTATCATTGTTTTATTAAACAAATATGTACTCATATGCATACACACACACACACACACACACACACCCCTTATGTTTACTCGGAAATGAAAAGCAGGCGGTCGTCAGATGCTGTGGAAAACCGAGGCCGCTCTGTTTCTGTCTCCTCTGTTTACTTTCACACAGTAAGAAACTTTGAAATGCACACTGCTGGTCTGAGCTCTTTCTGCAAAGTGTTCACTGTCTAATCCTTTGTCATGAGAGGACCGATGCTGAGGGGAAGTTTCTGGAGAAAGCTGTGGAGTAGATAGCCCCTAGTGGTTGCTTTGGGAACTGCATGCTCTTAGGTTGCTTCAGCATGAAGTTTCAGTGTATTTTACTGTGTTTGTGCTGTATTTACAGAAATGTGTAGATTCTAGCCTAAATATATTCAATCCTGTTTCTGTTTATGTCACTTTCAAGAAGAAAACATGCTTCTCACTTGCTCTGTGTGTCATTTAAAAGGAATTTAGATTGTCAGAAGCCTCTCATGACAAACATCATACATACAGTTGGAAGTGCTTAACCATATACAGCATGCTGATCAGTTCATGCAAAGTCAGGAAAGACTTTATTAATCCAGAGCAAAATGGGATGTTTGGCCGTTAAATCTGCTAGAAACCTTTAACAGTTTGCTCTGAGCTTTCTGTGACTGGCAAGTCTGAAATGTGGTTTATTGTTTCACAGCTCTGTTTGGTTTTCACGTGATCTCAGCTTGTGTAGCATTTCACCCTCAGTTTGTTTTCCTGTGCGACGACGGTTGGACTGTTTCCTTAAAACGTAGGTTTGATGAGTCATTAGCGGGGTCAGGCGTTAATCAAAGTGGGATGATGAGTGGAGGGCTGGGTGTTTGCATGAGGCTGATGACTTGACGTTTTGACGGGATGGATGTGCACGTGAGGGCAGATCATCATCAGGCATGTTTTGGTGAAATTAGGGCGTGCTCCTGTGTGTATGTGCCAACGTGGGCGGAGGCACATGCACGTGTGTGTGTGGGTGGATGCTAGTGTGTGTGTGCGCCTGTGAGCTGAGCGTTCCTGTCATTGAACAGAAATGATTAATGGGTCTCTGCCACATGAATGAGACACAGACTATACCCAGCAACCTTAACTAGAGCGGTGCACACCTCACCTCTTCCACCTCCTTTCCCCCCTCATCCTCCTGTTCTCTCCCCCCCCCCCCCCCGCTCTGCCATTTGCTTGTTTTTACACCTGCTTGGTGTTTTCTTTTTGCGCAGGCTGTGCATCTGCAGCGTGGTAAAACTGGGCGGCACCGCGGAGAATCGGCCGTTGATGGGAGCAGAAGAGAAGGAGGCTTGGAAGTGCAACAGAGCAAAGTCCTTCCGCGTTTATGTTCGACATGACTAATGAAATTTTAAGCGAATCGATGATTGATGAGCTCCTGTATTCACAGAAAGCCGACCATCACAATGTCACAATTGTCTTTTCCATGACATTTGAAAGAGGCTGTTGAAGGGTTTGAAGCGCTTCTTCTTCTTCTGCAGACACTTTCATGAGTGACGGCTGGTGTATCAGGCTTGTTTTGTCTGGGTAACTGGTCACGGACACGACGTGTTTGGTGTGTTAGAGGGGAGAAAATGAAAATAGGTCATTTTTGGACCGACTTGCTCTTAACCAGAGGTGAAAACGTGTCTCTCGATGTCTACGTCCTCACCAGACGCATGTGATTGATGAACATTTGGTGGAAAGTTGGCAGGCAGTGCAGAATTTGACAGATTAGCACTGTATGCCTCTTTTTTTTTCCTCAGTGTACTTATAGACACACACACACACTGCGGAAAGTCATGCCAAAGGGGGCACCTGTGTTTTCTGTTTCTCTAAGGCAGCTCTAGTGATGTGTCAGGCTCTGGGATTAATTTATATACAGTCTAATCAGGAAGCGGCGAGACAGGAGTTGATGTCGACGCCAGACGAGAGCCAAAGGCTGAATCATCATGTGAACTTTGTAAGGATCCGTCTACCAGATGTAAACCAACATGATGCTGAATGATGATAGACTTCAGCCTAACTGCACATGAAATATGCTGTCTTTATTTTAAAAAAAAAAGGAAAAAAAAGAAAATATCTTCTATGATATAAATCTGGCATTTGTGGTTTGTGTCATCAGAATTTATAATTGCTGCAGTGAAGAGATGTTTTGTGTCCTTCTCTTTTAATTTGACCTTGACCAAAAGGAAACGCACGAACGTAAAATTAGTCATTGCTGCGATGTTGCTGCTCGAGTTTTAACTTTCTGTACTGAAGATATGCAATATTGAGACGAAAATATCTTGGATATCTCAGCATTTTTTCCTTTTTCGGTGGTGATTTTGTTCTTAACACAGAACATACAAAATCCCTTTTTGATCCAGGTTTTACAAAGCACCTCTTTTTTTCATACCAATAAATATTCTTTTCTTATTTCAGTTTGGTTTTTCTGCTGTTTTTGTTGGATTTTGGTTAAATAAATTAAAAATAATAATATTAATAAAACAATTCACATGTTTTTCTAAAAGGGAAAGCTAAAACTAGACATTTCCTAAACCCATGAAGCAGCTCTGAGATACTTGTGATGTTTCACTAAACGGACGTTGAGTTTAAAACCATCCAATTTCTTGTGTTGTTACGTAATTTAGCCTCATCAGGGTCAAGATATTTTCCTCTGACTATAAAAATCTGTGAAAATAAACCTACCTGAGCCAGCTGTACCACTTGGTTTGGGTATATAATGCCAGAAAGTAAGTGTTTATCTCATTCCTGATTCGAAATTGGACAATTTAACTGTTATTACTATATTATTACTTGTCATCTCATTTGTTAAAGTATATTTACATATTTTTGTCTGAAGGAAAAGAAAGAAAAAGGCAGTCTCTTGCTTAAACCAGCTAATGAGAGTTTAGTACATTATCACTAAATGCTGACAGAATCTGTTTGTCTCTTTGTGTGGCCCTGTGATGGACTGGCGACCCGTCCGGGATGTACCCCGCCTCTCACCCGAAGACTGCTGGGATGGGCTCCACATCCCCTGCGACCCTTGATCAGATTAAGCATTCGGATAATGTGTGTATGACTGTTTAAAATCTGGTAATCTAATGCAGCCTCATCAGCTTATCCAATATTTTGTCCTTTTGTCATCTTTGTTTCTATAGCAACTGCTCCAAAGTGTTTGCTCTAAGAGGCCGTTAGCAGTCGTCCTCTGAGTTTACCGGGTTTGGGTCATTTTATAATTTCAGTGCAATTGTACTCCAGACCTGTAGGGGGCTCTGAAGTCGACAAATTCCAAATAAAGCTCGAAATTGGACAATTTAACTGTTATTACTATATTATTACTTGTCATCTCATTTGTTAAAGTATATTTACATATTTTTGTCTGAAGGAAAAGAAAGAAAAAGGCAGTCTCTTGCTTAAACCAGCTAATGAGAGTTTAGTACATTATCACTAAATGCTGACAGAATCTGTTTGTCTCTTTGTGTGGCCCTGTGATGGACTGGCGACCCGTCCGGGATGTACCCCGCCTCTCACCCGAAGACTGCTGGGATGGGCTCCACATCCCCTGCGACCCTTGATCAGATTAAGCATTCGGATAATGTGTGTATGACTGTTTAAAATCTGGTAATCTAATGCAGCCTCATCAGCTTATCCAATATTTTGTCCTTTTGTCATCTTTGTTTCTATAGCAACTGCTCCAAAGTGTTTGCTCTAAGAGGCCGTTAGCAGTCGTCCTCTGAGTTTACCGGGTTTGGGTCATTTTATAATTTCAGTGCAATTGTACTCCAGACCTGTAGGGGGCTCTGAAGTCGACAAATTCCAAATAAAGCTCGTTTAAAAATCGAAGCTTTACTTTAAAAAGCTCCTTCACAGCAGATTTCCTTGTTGATTATAGCAGCACTGTCAGCATATTTTCCACATCACGCTATTAAATTGCATTAAGGCAAAGTCTGATTCATGGATGCATGGCTGCTTTTGAGTGACCAGCTTTAGGTACCCAATAAGCAAGCACTTCCCCCTGTAATTGCACGTCATACTTTTTATGAAGTCCGAGTTACAGAATCACAGATGAATGAGAAAGTATGATGGAAGCTCTTATCATCCTTCCATGATTAACACAGAAATGTTGGCAAGTGTTAAGAAAGGCTTATCTTTTCAGTCAGAATGGAGCTTTGCACTAAAAAATAAATGAACAAATAAATAAATAAATCAGATCTTTTTAGTCTGTAAATAGCATTTGATGCATTCAAAGTCAGAACAGGGTCAGAAATCTGAACACTCAACAGAAACTGCAGAGTTCCAGCCGAAGTTAAGAACCTGAATAATATAAAATACTGATATAAATAAGTTTCCCTACAGATTCCCTGACTCCAGAATGATGTGCTTGACTTCACACGAAGATCGTCATTATAATGTATCCATGTATTGTTTATAGTATGCCTGCGGACGTGTCTGTTTCTCTGTGACGCCGTGTCCTTCCTCCAGTTCAGTGTTGAGGCCCTGCTTTGTGAGCACAGCTGATAAGAACACACAGAAAGTGAAGGACTTGTGTTCCCCGCGCTCAAACAGCTTCTCTCCTTCAAATCCACTTTGTAAGTTTTGGCTTTTGAATCAGCTTTAACATAACTGCAGCTGTTGGTTGGCAGCGTAGAAGTCATCTTATGCAAATGGTGTCCAGCAGAGCAAATGAAAGTCGACAGAGGCAGATCTCCTTTCCTCAGCCTGTAAACGGAGACGGATTTAAGTTTCAGAGAGACTTTCTGAGAAAATACTCAGAGGCAAAAATTCACTGGGAAACTGACAAACAATACACGACAGAGTTCTGAGTTACTTCGATTTGATTTTGCTTTCCATGTGTGTAAAAACCGACTTTTTGGGGGTTCAAAAACATTCAAACGTAATAAAGTTTGGATAAATTGGACTCTGCTACCAATCGCCAAAATGCCACATCTGCATGCAGTTGCAACCTTGTGCTAATGATTATGTACATGATGTCACAGTGAAATTTCACACATAATGTAACTTGAGGAGACCCAAAGGTCACAAATACAACACATGCCCCCTTCTCAGGATATGTTGTCCATCTCTACTCCACACGCACACTTGTAGAAAATGAGCTCATGGGCCGAAGCTCTGCTGGCACGCTCTGCATGCCATTCCGATCCCCTGATGAAGGGAGCTTGGAGGAGTTCCTCTCATAGCCACTGAGCGCCTCCTCTCACCCCGTCTAACAGGAGAGAGAAGAAAAACCCCACCTGGACCATGCCAAGAAGGAGCTATTTGGACAAAAAAAATGCTTCAGAAAGAAGCAAAAGATAAACAGGAAGGAGGGAGAAATAAAGAGCAGCCTGATGTAATGTAATGAGAGAAAGAAGGAAGCAGATGAGACTTTAATTTCAGCGTCATGAGGCTATTCCTGGGTCGGGACTGTGACCGGAGCCTGCAGGCTGGACTTCTCTGATCTCCAGTGCAGTATACCCTGCAGTGATAACAGCCTGACATGTCAGAGCTGCAGCCCAGGAGAGAGTCGGGACAAGTCAGCAGCAACCCAAACTGGAGCAGATGTTACAGATATGAACAGACACAAAAACACACCCACGCACACAGTTTTACTGGAGGTCAGAGCAGCCAGGGACAGCTGTGTGTCTGCCCCTGCCAGGAGAGAGACAGACAGTGCCCCCCGCTTAGCCCCTTAATCTGGCATAATGCCTTCACTGTAACTCAAGATCTCATGTACAGACACACACACACACACAACCAATTCCCATACAGACCCATCCTCTGCACCTCCCCGGCTGGCAAGAATTTCCACCTAACTGGTAGTTAACACATCCCACCCAAGCCAAATACCATAACATGGCCCATCGTCGTCGGCCGTATCCACGGCATGACCTAACCTTTGCAGCGCAAGCTGACGATGACGGAAGGCACCTGTTGTCACACTCATAGGATCGGCATGACTGGCTACACACACACACCCACACCTAGCTCGCTCTCATCATTATATCAGTCTATATGCACACATTTTCCCTTCATAAAATCTTCTCCAGTCATGGTTACTCAGATGGAAAGTTGCCTGGCGATCTCTGCATGAACTTTACAGAATGAAATGTTTCCTTCTGCTCATCATTTATTAGTGTAGAAAATGTGAGTCTGTGCTTTGCAACACAACTGTCCCACACAGCAAGCCACACAAGGCCGAGCAAAGGGCACACCCCGGCATAAACACCATGAACTTATAAACATGCTCACATTCACCTCCCTCCCCCTTGATGTGCACATGCAAACACATGCAAAGTTGAATCAGCCACATGCATTCACACATGTGCACACACAAACACACACTGAGACTGTTATAACTTGCATAAGAAAGAGCTGTATCCTTCTTATTTCTAAACAGGTTCTTGTTTTTCTCCCATACCACCTCCAAGCTGTCCCGCTGAGATAAGCTGGCTGGCATTTTCATCATTCCGGCCATTCTGATTGGACTATTATCATAAGAAAGAGGCTGAGAATCCAGGAGGCCTTCCCTCTGGACGCTGATTCATGTTCAAAGTTGGGATTAACAATCTCACCCCTCAAATCCCCTCAAACAAGGCAGGGTTGAGCAGGCAAATGAAGCAAACATTCAACAGATAACGAAGAAGACTCTCATGGCTCAGTGGACGGAGGGATGATTGGATGAATGGGTGGGTAGATGGATGGATGACAAGTTAGTGACAAAGCCTCAGGGAGAGTAAACTTCATTATAAAATGCAGCTGCAGAGATTTTCTTTCCTTGATATTCACACACTCCAGAGTCCAGTTAGTGTGTAAATTATTAATGTTTTCTTTATTTACCGTATTTATACTTTAAATTAAAACTGGAACAGGAATTTAAACACCATAAATACACCAACAGGGCTAATATTTCCAAGTTTCTGTAGTTAAATGTTACATAACATTTTATTTAGCTGTCATGCTCCACTGCAAACGAATGCCACATCTTCTGATAGATTCTGCAGCGCCAGCATTTATTTTCCTTTTATTCAACGAGATATGGATTTTTACAGTGTTATAACTGTATAATCACTCAAATCTTTACTAATCTTTACTGTTTTTTTCTCTCTTCAACCAGGATTCACATGACATACATGAAGACAGATACATAACATGCAGCACAAACAAAACCAGGCAGTTTTAATATAATACAGCACAGATCTGCAAAAAGAAGTAGTGCATGTGGAAGAGGAGATATGTGAGTGAGTCTTGACCTTTTTCTGTCCTTTTTTTTTATCTCTCTGCAACATTTTCTTCAACCTGAACTTTCTTTTCCCCAAACTCATCATAAAGCTTTAGGGATGTTTAGGGCCGCCTTCCTGCCGTGTCCCAGTCCAGTAAAACTGCAGTGCTAACAGTTTTACGGCAAAACAAACCTTATCATTCTCTGCCAGTGTTTATTACACCCTACCTGTCTGTGCCGATTACAGAACGTAAACAACTGCTGAGCTACAAGCCACAAAACACGAGCCGGTTTTCACTCTGCTCAGGTAGATCTAATATAGTTACGGATGCTTGGCTTGTTGATAGAACAGACTGTATAACACTTCAATGGAAAAGGTGGAAACTAAACAACTTTTACCTTTTAAGTTGCTGCTGTTGAGTCTTTGCTTTGTGCCGTCTGATACAAACACTGTCTTTAGATACCGCATGAGCTCTGAAACACCTTAATGCTTTAGCAGAGGGCATGTCCTTTGTGATCATCTGTAACCATATCTCTTTATATAACCGCAGACCTAATACATGTCTATATGTCCCTCATTATTGTGTTTTTAAGATATGGAGCTATATGATTTGGAAAAGTAGGCCTCTTGCAATCACACTCGCCTATTCTTTCCTGCTGGCATGAACAGTCTGAAATGAAAGGAGGACAAAGTGCAGATATCTGAATGATAGTATTTAAATTCCAGTCCATAACTCACACAAAAGAGGTTAGAAATCTGGAAACACTGTAATTATACTCTCACTGGGGGAGCTTTGGCTCACTGACATCGACACCTCTTAGGTTCAAAAGGAAAAGATCCGTAGACCGGCTTTAAAAAGGAAAGGAAAAGGTTTTTCTGAGGTTTTCATGTGGCTGAATGATTTCCCATCTCTCCTCAGGAGCACTACTCAATTTTTCAGTGTATTATTACATTCTTTGTATTTATTTATTTAGATTTCTGGATGGTGGTGCATCTGTAAACCGTCATGAAGAGCAGATCTGCTGAAAGTAGAAGCCAGTCTATTTGAACAACCTCCTAATTATTTCATAATCATTAAAAGTGATGAACTTATGAAAATAAATGAAGTAGCATAACTTATTTCGGGTGATTTAATTAGTTGTCAAACTCATGTTTACAGCATAAACAGTTGGTATCCTGATTAAAATGTTGATTAAAACCAGACACAAACATTAATATTCTGTTTATAACATAACAAAAATACATCACATTTTAAAGGCATTTAGGTAGCACTTTACATAACAGATCAGTAATTATATGGTAATTGTGTGGTAAATTCATAGAAACAAAGAAGATATTACTCAGCAATTACAGATAATACGCAGTAATTACTCGTAGAATTAACCAGGTAATACCCTAGTAGTAACACAGGATAGACCATATATAATGGTGTGGCAATTACTCAGTAATTAGAGGTTATACGCCGTTAATACTAGTGGAAATATCCAGGTAATAGTAGTAACACTGGAAACATCATGGTGCCAAGAGACTTGAGCTGATGTTTAAAGGGTAATAAGGTGCCAGTTACCCAAAGCAATAAGAGGGCAACATATTTTCACAGTTTAACAGTGTAGCATCATCTGTTCTTTTCCTGTTCGTGTCTGAGGTATGAGCAGACCAGCAGACTGGCTGCTGGACCTCTGGGAGGCTGAAGCTGTCCCTTCTTGTCGGATACATGATTTTTTTTTAAAGATCTTTAATGCATGATATGGTCATTTTAATTGGACATGAAGCACAAATGGGGAGGTCGTCATAGATTATCTGATAATAATGAGGTCGACATCACAATAGCCTCCACACGTATAAACGTTTGTGTTTTTAATCTTGCATCTGCTAACCTGTGAAAAACTAGAATAGAAGAAAAGAAAATCTGATTTATTATCAACAGTCATCCCAATTTTAGCACTTTGTGTGCCGCTTCTAACCGCTGTTGAGAAAATGCTGACGTGATTGAGACTGAACCGCTAATTAATTTAAAAAAGGGAATATCAGTATGGAGATCTATATATTATATACATATTGTATAGTGAATAAAATAAGAGAATGTGCTTAATTATAACTAACAATATAAATGATTGAGTTAAATTCAGCCTTATGCACAGTTAGTTAATGTTATTAGCAAATACAGTCTAAGATGTTTGAGATAATTTGCTTTTTGTAGAGTTATTGTCCCACTCTGTTTCTGTTGTGTTTTTCTCTGACAGTTTTACTCTGAAGTTTCCTGTAAATAAGTTCAGCTGAGTGTAGTTGTGGCTCTACATACAGCAGCTGTTCTGTATCATCGATTTATCATCCGATTAACAAGAACAAGACTCCTCACATATGGCAGGGCTGCTTTTAAGTACTTTAGGACACTTAAAAACACATTAAAGCAAAACAGTAAATAAGAACCACTTGGGTTTATTGTTTCATATTGCATCCCTAATCAGCACGGATGTTAAATCCTCTCGCACTCCTCTCTTCATGGGATCCAGCTGGCTGGAGAGGGAGGTAAAGAGATTGCACCTGATCCATATTAATGTGTCACAGTTTTAGAATGAAGCCTATCTTTTTATGTTTGCCACTCCTTCTTACGGCATCACATTAAACAGCTCTGAAAGTCTACATGATGTTTGCATTACAGTCGCACGTTCAAAAGCATCAAGTGTGAGAGGATTAGAGTTAAGCAAAGGCTGAAGCCATACCTGGATCACATTAGGCATGGCAAAGCAGCTGGTACAGCACGATGTGCCAAGCTGACTCATTAATATTATAGTATGTTCAAAGAGCAGGTGTTGCTTTTTTTTTTTTTTTTTTTGGGTGTTAAAATCCCTCCAACACATTGCACACAGGTGGATCTTGATTATGGAGGCTTTAAAAATGTTATCAGCAGTAAAGAAATTACAGAATAAAGTTGAAGTTGTTGAATACAATCTGTTGTATTTTTGTTTTTATTTTAGATCTGGCTCTGCAGAAACACACTGAATGGACACTTCAATGCTAACAAATCTGTGAAGGAACCCGCCCGCAAACTCTGCATGTCAGAAGGAAAATACAAAACTATTTATATAGAAAACAAGAAATGGCAATCACCACCAACAGCTGGCTTTTTCAGTTGTTCACTGCAGTTTCCTTATCCAGTGGCCATAATAATAAAACTTGATGGGATAATCATACTTTGCTTTTGTGAAGACTTCTCCTTCTTTCTGTCTGCTTAGGCTGAGGCTTTACGTGCATTTAAATATTGACTTTTATCATGGCTGCCTCTTGTAGTTTGTGTTTGTTTGAAGTATCATTTGTAAATGTCCTCAATAGCAGTAAAATTCTGGGAAATTTTAAGGACAAGACATGGCATGCTTGGTTTAAGGGTCTTCAATACAAGAGGTGTAGCACAAATTCTGGGCCGCATTTACAAACCACGCTGATTTCTACTGATACTGATACTTTTTCCATTGTGTGAGACAAAAATAAAAAATATGATCTTAGATTAACCTCTAAATTTCAAAATAACTTCTCTTACCCTAGTCCCGGTTCTTCTGGCAGACACTGATTGCTCAACCTCCCACCACCTTCCTGTTCTTTTAACACTATCTTCATAACAGCTTTAACTTTCCATTTGTTCACTTCTGTATGTCACTCTATGCTACAAAGAGCAAAGATTCCATTTTAAATCTGAACTGATCAATTCCTCTATCATGTAAACTTTAATTCTACTCTAGGTTCATTACAATTGTTCTGTGCATGCTTGTTACCTCGGCTCGTCCCGATGAAGCACGTATTCCATGTGGTGTTCTGCCTCTATAGAACAACCTCTTCTATAGTACCTCCTGTCTGACTCTAAACTTCTGTGTATCCTATAAGATGCAGGCAGAACAGATTCCTCATTCATATCACTCCCTTTTTTTCTAGGCAATCCACTGAATGAGGAAGTTCAACAGTAATTATTGGATGGCCCATTTTGAAGGTAAGATTTTTTTTTTTCAAGGCTGATGAGCACCAGTACTAGGAGTTATAGTAATCAAAAAGGCTTATTTGTCATTTATTTTGTCCTTCAAGTTGGAAATTTGTTGGATAAATTTCAAAATAATGGCGCAAAAATAAAATCCAGTGATTTGTGACTGCGTGTAAAACCTCCTTGTTTTGGTTTAGTGGAACTGAAATGGAAGTGTTTCTCTGGTGATTTCTGCTATATAAAATGTCCACAGAATGCTGCCGTAATCTTAAAGAAATGCATGAAGCATTAGTCAAAGTTGATCCTGGATCCCGATACTTCCTACACACACATATTGATCCCGTCATGCCTTTGCTTCCATGTAATCAAAGCTTTGCCGCTGATGTGTGCAGCAGTGTTTTGCCACTTTGAAGATACTTCACTTTTAACCTCCATTACGCATTCAGTTGAGCTCCAATTGGCAAAATCCAAGTCCTCCTCCTTCCTTTTTGAATGGCGCCGTCACCACCTGGTCTCCATTCACGTATTGATTGCCGTAGGCCATGGTGATCAGCTGGGTCTGGCTTTGTATTTAGCATTTATAATGCCTCTGTGTTTCAAAAGAGGCCTCTGTAAAACACTGTCAGCCTTTCCTGCTCCCCCGAAATATCTGCATGATCCTCCATCAGCATTCACAACAGATCAAGTTAACCCACCAGAGAAAAGGCCAAGCAGCACATTGGGGTTTTCTACTGGGATTTCTTTCTTTATCATTATGATTACGCGTCAACACTGTGCCCCTTGCCCTCTTCCCTTTTGGGATCAGGCCATTTTTTGTGTATCCTTGTTATTCCTGCCTTCCCTCTTGACTGCTTGCATATCCAAAGTTGCCAATCAAGCCTATGAAACTCTCTGCGGCCCTCATTTTCTTCCCAGCCGCCAGAATCCATCACTCATGGCACACAAGGACAAAAAAAAAAGGGGGGGGGGCTGTACCGCTGGAGGGTGATTTGTCTGTTGGGGAAGGTGGTGTATGAGGTGTAAGGGGCAGGGTGTTACGGTGGAACTACCCCATTCTCTGGTTTCCAGAGCCAGGCTGAAGGGTTAATGACGCCATGAATGGTTTTCCACCCCTTGGCCTGAGCTTGCGTTATAACTGGAGATGGGGCTTTCTTTTATTGCCTTGTGTCAAAGTGCACATGGACAATGAGGACCTCAAAGTTCAGGGCTTACCTCCGTTTTTCATGTGCAGTGGGGTGTGCTGGCTCTTCAGGTCTCCTCAATGCGCTCTTTGATTCTGCTTTGGGTCACAGGCACAAAGGAAGAGAAAGTGAGTGCACTTGTGGGAGGAGATGGGGATTAGGGCCGGAATCAATCTTTAACCTGAGCATGGTGGTCACCGAACACAACTAACAGTGGATCGCCCTGCTCCATATCCAGTAAGGCTCAACATGAGGTAGTTAACAAATCTCACCACACTTCTCTTTAGCACTATACATCGGTCCCCTCAAACATGGTGGTGTAAAATCTTTCCCTAGTTGTGTTAGAGCAATACTTTACCCCCCATCTTCCCCCACCAATGGCTTTAAGTCCTGAGTCATTTTGAGGCTTACTTTTAGAAAAACAAACAGTCTGCAGCTCTCCCTGTGCTAAATCAAATCCATCTGGTTATAAATTTTACACTCAAAGACCCATTACTTCTAATTAGGACCTAATTTGTCAAATAAGTATCAAGAGCTTTGCACCGCTGATGTGTTAGACATTGTCGGTAATGCTGCATCTGCACTATTCAGGGTCTTCTACTTGATGCGCCTCAGTCCTTTAAATTAAGCACATTTTATCTTCTCACCTGCAGCTACAACAAGCAAACCTTTCAAATAGGCCCCAAATAAAGCCCCTTTTGTAAAACATGTGGCTGCTTGCAGGAGTTTTATATCCAGTTAATGATTTCATTTGGTTTTTCCTGCCCCTCATCAAACAGAATGTGCAGACATTCCATGACGTCTTGAGCTATGCCCTTTCATTTCTGATAAGTGCTAATTGTTTGTGCTGCTTTATGGCCATGCCAAGTTTTCAGCGTTTTGACAAGTAAAGATTGATGGGGCTCTAACCACTCAAGTAGCATACTAATCTAAGCAAAGCCCCATAATGTTTGTCTGCCTGTGAGTTGGCATAAAGGTGGCAAACGCACTCAATCCATCACCTCTGAACCGTACACAGTTCTCCTTTACAATTATAAACACTTTGATTTATTGTCTTAGTTTTAATGGTAAGTAATGGTGACTTGAAGCGTAATTGCTGGCGAGGAGCCAGTATTGTTAGAAACAGTGGTGTAATTGTTGGCTGTGAGTAAGGTTGGGTCGCTAATGTAGTTAACAGCGATTATTTAATGCAAAAATAATTAGTTTTAACTAAAGCACTAGATAGAAAAAGGGGAAAAAAAGATTAGTAGCAAGATTTGTTTGCTCTTCAATCTGCCACCCTCCTGCTTTTCAGCTTTTTAACAAAGGTAGTGCGAGCCTTGATCAGAGCCTTGATGCCATTGTTTCTGACCCTTCTACCGTTCCATCTGTCCTGAAAAGAGTCCAGATTCACCAGAGCTGCCAGCAGGTCTCATCTTTTAATTGGCAAACAGCCCAATTATTTTCCTTCTTGCGTGGCCTAATTGGAGCCTCAGATAGCGGTGCAAGCGTAGACCTGAAGAAGGGGAGGAGGATGGAGGAGGAGGCGGGAGGAATCTGTTGTGAGCAGTTCTTCACAGTGAAAGTTTCCTGTCAATGGGAGTTTCTCTTCCTCTCGCCTCCCCACCGCTCCTCATCCCCTCTAGAAGAGACAATGTGTTTTTTAAACAGCTCCTTAATGACAGAATGACTGATTTGATGGGACTTTGAAAGGAAGCTTCATTTTGAGATGATTATTGTGGATTAGAGCACTTGTGGTTTCTCACAGTGGAGGGGATAACTCCTTTTATTCCACTTACTTGCATTAGCATCCAAATGTCCTTAAGTCATTTACTGGATTCCTCCTAAAATATATACTGTAATTTGCATTTAGCTTGTGGTTACTCTTAACTCCATTGCAGTGCTGAGACTCTACTTCTCAGTTTAGTGGCACCGGATGCTGCTGCTGCTGCAATGAGACAAATGGAGAACAAGTTTGAAATGAGCAAGTATAGAAAGTAAGTGGTGGTTGGATACCTCACGTAAAGAAAGTGATTGACTTAATAATTCCCCAAATCCCTGCATGACACTGTTATCTCACAAGCACAGAAAAGTATTCCACCTGCAGTTAATACTTGCTTTCCATTGAAACGCCACATTTTATGCATATTAATTTTCTGAAGTAGCCAATTGTAAAGTGCAAAATTTTTTTTCCCCCATTTTCTCTTGTCATCTCAAATTTTCATTCGACTTTACACTGTTCTAACTTTTTTTTCTGTCCAAGTCCTTAAGAAATGTTTTAATTTCTATACAATATTTAATTTTCTTCAGTGTAGGCTGAAACTACACACAGTGACCTCTTCGTGTTATCTTGAGGTCACGACATGTGGAGGTGGACACAGCTGGTGCTCGCCGTCAGATGTATAAGGTGAGGTTGCAGGACAGGAACCCAACAGCCCTGCTGTCCACCTGCCGTCTTTAGAACTCCTCCTGGTACCAAGGCGCTCCTGCTGAGCAGCACCATGGCAACCTAAAAGTTCCCCACTGATTGGCCAAGCTGTTACAAATTAGCACATCGGGCAGCTTCATGGAGTCATTTGCATATAAAGAGGTGAGCTGAGGGCACAGAGGCGAGATCATCTGGGGGCGTCCCCTGCGGTGATCCTGGTCCTTTGTAATGACCACTGAGCAACTTGACGGGGTCCCTGAACACAGACAACAAGGTGCTTGCTCTGTCAGTCATTTGTCACAACTACCTGCAGGCTATGGCGGGACACAAAGGAGAATGGTCCGGCACTGAGGAAGACGTAGAGGCATCAGCTGGGAGATGATGCCCCAGGAAAGAGACAGAGCAGCAGCAGCAGCAGCATCGTTACAGTCACTTTCACCATCATCATCATCATCATCATCATCTCTGACCTTCACCCACCTTAACTTATATCATTATCGTCCTAATTCTCACTCTCACTCTCCACCTCCTTTGTCCTCTCCTGGCTTTTTCTACATGTGTGGGCTTACAGTGACAAATGCAGAGCAGCTGACCTCTTCTAAAACCCTTCTGACTGGCTTACAGTTTAACCACTGTAGCTCAGGGTAAAAGGTCAAACAGCTGGACAAGGAGGAGGAGGTGGATCAATTCATACCATCAGTCTTAATGAGGCAGGACACCATTAAAAGCTAGTTTCTGTTAATGAGAAACACTTCCCGGGGTCCCATTGCATTTACCATTAGCTCAGTGGACAATGAGATCTCATTGATTCTGCACAAATGAAAAACATGAGCAGCATCAACGATTCCTGATACTATCACTCACGTTTCTAAGGGAATGTTGGTAACAGCTGGGATAACGGAAGAGGCAGACTTATTCCATTGGTTCAGAGAGGTTAAAGATGGAGGATTATTTTGTTTATGTTGCATTGCATGTAACATAAGCAAAAGGCAGACTGCTGGAAGGAGGAATGCTTTTATAATCTACTGAAGCCATAACACATGTGGTGCCAGGGGCAGCATGAGCTATTACATGGTAATGCATGGTATGGTGCCACCTGGATCCACTTCCTCACTTGATTCCACTTCCTTTCTTGTAAGTGATCTATCTGATGAAGGCAAATGAAGCAGTGCAATCATGCTTTGTCGTCTCAGTTACAAATCTTCACTGAAATATTCAAAATACTGATTTTTTTAGGTGGAAATTTCCTTTCTGACATTGACTAATGACACAACATTTACCGTGTGATGCAGTTTTTTCTGTGTCTGGATCTTAATGATTTCTTTAATCGCAAGAGTGCAGGATGCAGCCTCTCCAGAACAATAGCTTCCAGTCGCTGCACCTTCATGGTCCAATTAGCTCTGAATACAACATCCATGTTGTGTCCTGTAGCTTCCATCTGAGACTGATTCTGTTCAATTACACTTTCTGCAGCTCCAACTTCCTCCTTGTTCCCCTTCTGGCTCTGATGTCTTTGTTGTCCCTCACTTGATGCTACCAAACTTCCTCATGACCTAATCAAGATCCCACTTTTCCATTCAGGATCATCACTTTTTCTCTTTCAAGTTTTCCTCCAAGCCTCACACGTGTCACTTCCTGTAGTACGATCCTCATACCTGCATTGTGAATCCACCCCCAGATTCACAAAAAGCTCTTTCAAGTGTTTCAAGTAACCCAAAGCACTGAAATCTCTTCAGACATTGTCTCTTTACATCTGGCTTTACACACTCTGGCAAAAAGCAGTATCCTGATCTGTTAACTTGTTTTCTGTTTAGTGTCAAATGTTTCTCTTGACATCTTGAGCTCTCAGCAGGAGCTGGTTTTAGAGCTGGATATAGAGATACTTTAACCTCTTCGTGATGAGAAGCCCTTGAACAAGGGAAACTATGAGATATGTGCACTGTGCAGTACAGAGGCTCTTTGCACATGCTAGGAAGCACATATCCTTACATTAAGCCCCATCATGGAGGAAGGTTTTTTTCTTTTCTTTTTTTTTTTTTTTTTTAAATTTCAGCCAGGTCAACATTATTTATATTCTTCTACATACATAATCGTATAGCCTTAGCCTTAACCCCTACGCGCGTAAGTATAACTTATGCGCGTAGGGGTTGGAGCAAATAATTAATGATTAAACCTAACACTCATACTGTTTCCTGAACCTAGTGTTTTCCACAGAGCATATATATATATATATATATATATATATATATATATATATATATATATATATATACACACATACAGTGGGGCTCCAAAGTTTGGGCACCCCTGGTAAAAATTTATTTTAATGTGCAAATAAGGAGCTTTAAAAAGATGGAAAATCTCAAAAAGGCATCAAAGTACAGTTTAGACATTCTTATAACATGTCAAAAAAAGTTACATCCTATTTCCATAATTTAAACCTTCAAAATAACAAATAATAACAAATAACAAAGCGTTTTCAGATGCTAATATCCTCTGTTCCGAATGTAATCAAGAAATGGCAGTCATTGGGAACAGTGGAAGTTAAAGCAAAATCTGGAAGACCAGGAAAAATATCAGACAGAACAGCTCGCAGGATTGTAAGAAAAACAAGTCAAAACCCAAGTTTGACTGCACGATCCCTCCAGGAAGATCTGGCTAATACTGGAGTCATGGTGCACTTTTCCACTTGTACAAATGTGGCCTTCATGGAAGAGTCATCAGAAGGAAACTTCTTTTACGTCCTTACCACAAAAATCTGCATTTGAAGTTTGCAAAGGAACATCCAGACAAGCCTGATGTATTTTGGAAACAAGTTCTGTGGACTGATGAGGTTAAAATAGAACTTTTTGGCCGGAATGAGCACAGGTATGTTTGGAGAAGAAAGGGCACAGAATTTAATAAAAAGAACCTCTATCTAACTGTTAAGTATGGGGGTGGATCAATTATGCTTTGGGGTTGTATTGCAGCCAGTGGCACAGGGAACATATCACAAGTAGAAGGAAAAATGGATTCAATGGGATTTGAGCAAATTTTGGATGCTGACCTAATGCCATCTGTGAAAAAGCTGCAGTTAAATCAAACTTCTTTTGACATGTTATAAGAATGTCTAATCTGTAATTTGATGGCTTTTGGAGATGTTCCATCTTTTGTTAGCTTCTTTTTGGCACATTAAAATAAATTTTTACCAGGGGTGCCCAAACTTTGGAGCCCCACTGTATGTATACCCATACCTTCACATGCATACATATCCATACACATACATACCCATATGCATACCTATACCCATACACATATATACTCGTGCATATATCTACACATACACACACACATAATGATACCTAGCTGTACCCTTATACATATTTACATTTCTACAAATATACACCTCTACATGTTCTCACACCCATGCATATACAGACATACACTCATGTATACCCCCACATAACCACCTACACATACATAGACACACCTATATACAGTCCTGTTTCTCCCATTTGTACCTCCTTTGAACTCATTTCAGCTAAAAGGCTGAAAGAAAGATATAACTCAACATTTATATGACGTCAAACTTTAGTTATTTAACACTTTTCATACAGATGCATTTCAAAATGCTTTACAACATGAAAACAATTTCAAACTTACACACACACACGTGCGCTACTCCACCCTCCACCTGAACCTCTATACCAGAATAAAATACATTCTTCAGGATTCTATCTCTGTATCTGGCTTGGCACTGCTGCGAGGAAACAATATCTGGTGAATCCACATGCCCAATACAGACAGGTGCTTTAGCTGATTTATCCAATCCAAGCAAACCACACAGACAAGCTCTGGTACCTGAGTAGAGACTCTACGAAGATGTCTGTCTCATCAATGTGTGACAAAGAGTGGCATAAAAAGGAAAAATAAACTTAAAGCATGCCTCGGTTTGGTCGTTCATAGTCCAAAGTTTTATTAAACCATAAAACAAAACACGAAGGTTCTGCTAGTTTACATGAAAACATCATCCGTACATGAGTAAGTATGACTTATTATCTTTAGGTTCACTTCTTTCAAGATCTCTGTGGTGTTTCTGATGTGAATTTGGGTGCTACCCGCTCAGAACAGGCTGATGGGTTCCTGACATTCATCTGCATTAAAACATCTGTAAAAGTGCTCAGGTTTACTTTTTTAATGGTTTGTACTACTACTACTATTATTACTTTCAGATATTACTACTTCCTAAATGAGCTGGATGAATATGATTTTGTTTTAGGAGCAGACCTTTAGCATTTCTACTGTGTTCCAGGTGTATTTATTCTGACACAGTCATACATATTCTGACATTTCTCTCTTTATCTCGCTTGTCTGGTCCTTCTGCCAAGACCAAGATCATACATACAGACCTCGTACTTGTTAAAACATGCTTTTCCATTTGGACAGGAAGCAGAAAAACAGGCTTTTTGACAGGAAGAGGAAAAACTGTCCATGTGAGCTACAAACTAGATGAAAAGGAGCAGAAAGAGGAGCGGACTTCTTTCTCTTTTGGAATGACTGTCTTTAGGAAGTAGCAGCTGATGATGTCTTATCGTTGCCATCTCTCATTAAATAGACCATAGAATTCCTTATTAGATGGTCTTTTAAAGTTCTTGGTGACAAGCAGCTTGTGAGAGCAATCCTCTGTGTTGCTGAATATTCTCTGTGATAATGATCATCAGTTATGGCAAGCACTTCAAGCCTGTTTTTCCAGCGTGGATTCCTTCTTCTCCATTTGTCCGTCTTTCATTCCTTCACCACAGCAGTCCCCTTCCTCACCCCTGCACACAGTGACCCCTCAGAGAGAAGGAGGAAGTTTCCACATGGTTTAGCACTTGTCGGGATGACTTCGGTGACCCCAGATGCTGTCCAGATGCAGGTCAATGCTGGGGTGCAGGATGCTGTCCGAGTGACTTACAGCATGCAGTAAAAAAGCCGGGGTGGAAAGAAAGACGAGAGGCTAAACTCTAAACTGCACCTTGCAGAATGAGTCAAATAGGCATGAAATTCCTGACAGATAGAGTTCCCTTTTATTGTCTTCTCAGTTTGATGTTGCAGCAGCTCCTTTTCTCTGAGGGGTTGTCACCAGAAGTTCTGGTTTGGATCAGTGGAACGCATAAAGTGGCAGGTTGAGTTTTCCAAATGCAGCTGACTTATTGCTTCCCATCAGTGCAGCAAAAACGCCGCTGCAAATATTCTCATGTTAACACCCCCGGTGTGTTTTCGCCTTGGTGGACGCTTGTGTCGCTCCTCCGACACAATAAGGAAAATTAGGTTTCAAAATGGAGTGGGTTACCTTTCTGCAGGCTTACTTAACAAAACCCCAAAGTGACTTTCACTTATGATTGAGATACTCTGAGCAGAATATAATCACTTTTTTCTTTGGTTGTTTAATGACAATTAGCTGCAGTGAAGAGATCAAATGGCGCATAAAGAGATTGAGGAGTGAGAGCAGAGATGCAGAATAAATCAGCAGCAAAGCAAAGTTACTTTGCTCTCAAACACGTCATGTGCTGATGTTTTCTTTCCTAATTAGCCAGGGTTGTGTCAGTGGTCCCAGAGTGCCTCCTGACTGGACTAATAGAAATAAAGGCTCGCTAATGGACTGAGGGCAGACTATATTATTTCGCCCTTCAAACTAGCCCCCCTCTCAAACACCCCTCCACCGAGCCACGGACCATTCTTTAAGCAACAGCCGTAAAAGCCAATGAACCGGAGGAATATGTTTGCCATATGGCCTTTGATTGTTAGGGGGCGAAAGCAAGAAAAGCATAAAGGAGCTGTGTGGTTTGTGTGTGTTGTGAGAGAGGGGGGAGCTGTCCTTAAAATTCCCTTTGCAGCGTGAGGCTACAGCGAAGCCGGTGTGAGTGGCGGCAGCGTGAACATTATCCAGACTTGTGTTTGTGTGTGTGTAAGGTGTGATTTACAGCAATGAACTGCAAGTGCAACAGTGTTTCTAAGCGTGGAGGGTGAGGGGTTTAACACGAGCTCGGAGGGTCAGGCAGGTAGGGGGCTACGCAAAGCAACGGCTCTGAGGAAAACCGTTCAAATACTGTACACACAGACACACACACACACACACACACAAATACATACACAGACTTAAGAGGCTGACATATCTCACTGAGCACCATCATCATGTCTTTTTTATAAATGATTCCCTGTATTTTTTTGTTTTTTGTAAAGTAAACAAAATGTGTTTTTCTGTGTTTCTTCTGTATTTTATTGAAAACTATGAAAACATTTGATAAAAAGGATTAACTGTGATTTATTCATGTATTATAATTATTATCACAGTTGTTACATAGTATTACTTATGTTCACAGTTTTAGTCTACAGCATCACTAGGATTTTTATCTCTGCCCTTTTACAGACAGTCAACGTAGTTTTTATTGTGGTTCCTGTTTATATTACAGAGATGTAGGACAAATCTTAATTATTTATACATAAAAAAACAGGATTTTATTGGTTCTAAAATACCAAAACTGTAGTATTCTGTTGTCTGTTTATAAATGTGACCCATAAAATATATATTTACACCAGTTTTATTGTGGTAAATGGTAATCTTACTGCATTTCTTTGTAGATTTGTGTTGCCATTTTTTAGTTTAAAATAAGAAGAAAAAAGAAAAACAGTTTAAAAGGCTGCAGATCATGCTGTGATGGGATCAGACCTGCTGTGATGCTCAGAACTCAAGATAAAAAAAATAAAATCTGTAAAGTCAGTAAAACTACATTTTCAGCTTCACAAACAGTTGAATTTTCCATATTTTTAACTAAACTTGCATATGATGTTGTGAAAGAGACAACTCCTGTCAAAGCAACATTTAACATGCCAAACATGCCGGAAAGATTCCTGTGATTGGCCGAAACATCGTGACTTACATTGTTTTATGCCATTACAGAGTCGTGGCAGCTCCGCCTTGAGGCCCATCTGTTGTAAAGTTCTTCATCTGGTAGCCTCTGCGGGTCCAGGGGGTCCCTGTGTAGCTGACTGTACAGTTCAAATATTTGTAACGGTGCAGACTGGATATACCAACTTTCCACTCAAAAGACATGCAATAGATTAGTGATGCAGGCGGGCGGGGGGGATATGAAGGCTTGTTTTAAAGAGAAACTTTGTAGAAGAACCCCTGTTGTTCACTCCTCCAACATGTGGAACTAAACATGAAGCTAACCGGAGAGTGGAAAGAACAGGTAACAAATTCTGTGGCGATTTAAATCTGCGGCATGAAACGATGGTTTTCTTTAAAAACTACAACTGTAAAACTATCTTTAGACTAAAAGAGAGGTAGTTTATTATTGGAATGAATTTTAGTCATTGACTTTTTGAATGTTTGATGTTTGCGGATGGTCTGCATATACAGTAAATATGTGTCTCTGTTCCATGTCCATGCATGGAGAATGTTTTACATCATTCAGCCTTCATTCCACTGTGTCCCGCCTTATCTTTCTTCTGCCTCGCTCCTTTGTCCTGGGATTCCACAGCTTCCCGGCTACACGAGTCTCCGCGCTATCAGCCCGGGCCTGCTATCTCCTGATGGGCCACGGCAGACACTCCACTGAGAGAAGATTACAGCCTTCATCTTTGTTCTACTAATCACCCCGTCTCTGTTTCATGTACATGCAGGGAGATTTCAGGACATCCAAAAGCTTGGAAAGAAGCTGACTAATTAGGTTTACTAATCATACTGTCATTAGCCTTTAGGTCTGAATCTCTATTCTTTTGTATCTATGAAGAGGAGGGTTTTTGTTTTCCCACTCGGATCCTCTTTCTTTTTTCCCTTTGGATCATCTCCACTGTTCAAAAGGAAAGTGATATCATAATTAGAAGTTGCATATATGCCTTTCAGAGCTGTAAAATAAATCATTGTGGTATTCATCTCAGGGTGCCCTTTAGGAATTTGAGGACATGCTTTATATGAGCTGATGATACCGATTTGTCACTGTGAAAAGGCATTTGGTGTTTTCACACAGCATCCATATGAATACAACCAAGCTCATAGCGGACACTGAAACATATATATGTTAATTTTATATTTTTCTTTTTCTTTTTTTTTTTTTTTTTTGCTAAAAACATTTCTTAGGTTACTGTCAACAAAAGCGCTACAGTTAGTTTTGCCAAGCTTGATAAACTCTGAGAAACTGTAGTATGATGGGGTGTTGAAGAATAGGATGGGTAATATCCTTATGTCCATAAAGCTCCTCTTGGCAAAGCTAATTTTTCCGGCACAACACAGCAGCCAGACCACCATTCTGCTTGCTATGATACTGGACAAGATAAGTCGATAACGCTCGATGCTGGTCACTAAACTGCCACTTTTGTGTCCAATGCTCAAAACGCTCCTGCCGCATTTGCCGCTTGTCTGGAGCGAGCGGTAAGCGCGGCGGAAAAGAGAGGAGGAAAGGCGGAGCTTTTCTTCCGGTCAGTCTGAATGATGGTGGATTTAGTAGAGGGATGGTATGGTTTTATTTAATAAATAAAGCTAGAGAACGCTGTCGTAGGGCAGTGATGGTCAGTTTTAATGCAACAAGAGCCGTACTCGGCAGAGAGCCGCCGCCACCCCCACAAACAAAGCGTTGCCAGGCAACTTTTTAGCAAGGAATGGTTATCCTAAATATTGCACGAAGAAATGGCGTCTTAGTCCCGTGTCTGGGTTCACCACAGAAATCTTCCAGGAGCTGCTAGATGATCGCTCTGATTGGTTGACGCCCCGCGTCAAGCGGCCAAAGTTCTGATTTTCCTTCTCTGGCTTTTGACACGCGTCAAAAGCCATGGAACCCTGCTGCTCTTGACGCTCAAAACGTGTTTGGTCTAAACACACCGTGAGAGGAATTTTAAAGGAAATATCAATGACATGTTTTATCATCTATAAATCTGCTTTACTTTCAACTATAAACTCAGCTTAGAGGATCTATGCAACATAGATAATGTTGGACTTTTTACTGTGATGCGTCGAACAAATATGAAGCTTTCTAGAACATCCTGAGGGCCGTTTTTCTGCAGAGATCAAACGCAGCCTTGTTCACTTTACTTTATGCAACATCTGAAACTTACAGCCCACATTTGTTATCTTGTCAATCTTTAAAGGCACACCATGTAACAATCAAGTCAGTGACAGAAAAAAAATAATAATTTAGAATTAAAAAATGTTTCTATCTGTATCTAATAATTTTAATGAATTAATTTTTGGTTTTATACTCTTTGAATTATACATGTATATGTACTTGGTATTGGACTGCGTGAAGCGAGACCCCTCTGAGCTGTAAAACTGCAGCACCAGCTTTGGTTGGCACTTGAGCACCGTTTGGTAAAAGGAACACCTCAAACCCTCATAGAAGATGACAGAACTTGTAGTGCCGTCATTGCTGCACTTGAGGCCACTGGATCCATCTGCAGATGAAAATAATCTACATGTCTAGAAGGATTTTAACCACCATCCATGCAAAACTTTGCTTTGCATTTAAAGTAATGCCCATTTTCACCACTAGATGTCAGTAATTCTCACATACTTTAAGAACAGCATTTTTAAATGTATGGAGAGGATTAGATACTGTAATTATAATTGCATGTTGTGCATTTTAATTGCTTCACAGAAGGCCAGAAAAGGTCATTCATGCTCATTTTAAAGTGCTGACTCATTTCTTGACTGTACAGTTGTTTGCAATCATATTTTTTATGAAAGACAATGACTGCCATTATCACTCACACAACAATGTAGCACAAGTTTGTGTATCTGTATTCTCTATCAATAAATCTTTAAAGCGCTACTTGAGTTTCTCAACCCAGTAAGTCAGCTTCGATATTGGATATCATATGTTTGGTAAAACGCCCTAGCTGCTAAAGGTGCATTCACAGATGTTAAGTCATCACCTGACCATATTCATGGACCAAGAGGCTGGATTTTCACCCACACATCTTGATTCCGTGTCACATTGCTTCATTCTGGTGCAGCTTCCATTGTTGTTGAAAGGATCTCAGTGCGGGTTCATGTTGGCGTAAGTGATTTTGATATATGACAGAAGCTCAAGTTGATTTAGTCCTCGACTACATCAGCTGCCAATCTTTGCTTTATATCCTGAGCATGATGGACATCCACAGGATCAGGGGTCAGACATGTGTGGTGATGACCTCAACTCAGTCCTGACCTGAGGAATGGGTTGGGTTGGCGTGGCAGGGTTGAGAAAGCGGCGGGTCTGTAGGCTCAATAAGGTCCACCATTTATTTGCCTGTGACAAATGACAGGCTGCGTCATTCAGGAAAAGGAAAAAAAGAATACATTGTGTCCACTTTGACCCCTGTAAACAGCGCTACAGGGGAGACTTGGAGCCTGAGTCTGCTGATGGGGTTATAGCAGGGCCCCAGCGGCCAGGAATCATAGCTCTAAATAACCTCCAGACATCCTCAGGGATTTTTTGGGCTAGAAGCACACCTTGGATTAGGACCAACTTTGATGGAGTATCACCAGTATAGTGTAGGAGTAGAGGTGAAAACGTATGTGTGCCTGCACATGTGGCGCAGATGTACACAGGCTTGCAAAGCCCGGCTAAAGTGTAAAAGGCCAGATTTTAGTGCGATCAAACCAGCTATTCTGCATCTCATCTCACCCAGCTGCATGTCTGCACCTCCTTCAACCTCATCTCCTCCTTTCTTCTCCATCTGAGACCAAAATTATTGAAGCTACAAATTACCAAGACCCAGAGGTTCTCCTACTGGTGGTGATGGCAAGCAGATGGCAGCAAAGCTCAGAGACCAGGCCCTCCTCCCGGACCCCCATCCCTTACATAAAACATAATTTGCATTTCATGAACCTTAATTGCGTCTGTTGCCCTCCTCCCCACCAGCTTTGCGAATTTGTGCCTGTCACTGCGCACCCCTGAACCCTTGAAGGAGATGTGATAGATTGAGGTGGGCCGTCTGTTTGCATCTCCTCCATTGTGTTCCAGAAATTAGAAAATATTATCTCCCAGTTGACTCAAAGCAAGGGGGTGCAGGATGTGATGGTGACAGTGGGTGTAATGGGACAAGATGTGGAGACTTTGAAGATATTAGTGAGAGAAGTGATTTTTTTTTCCAAACGCTTGTCCTTGACCCCGTGACAGCGAAACAATGAGGCGTGGAGCCCCCAGACACCCATAAAACGCTGAGTTAATAATGCACATCAGTCAGTTGTTGTACTTTTGCTGCGCTCTTTTTTAAGGCATATTTTAGTTACTTTTTTTATTTTTAAAGATCCTGACCCAGAATTATTTCTTAGATAAGCTGGCATGTTGGCAGTGGCAGAATGTGGATTATTTGGTTAATGTGAAAAGGACAGACAACTCTCCAGATATTCTGGGTTCATCATCATCTCACACCTTCATCTGGTGGCCGTATTCTTTTTCCACTCTGTGTTTGAAAGCTTGTGTAAGTGCCGTGTTTAGACATGCTTGGTTAAGCAAATATGAGATAAACATATTGATACAGTACAAACAGGAAAAATAATTATATTTTTTTTATCCAAGTTTTAATATATTATACTTGTTCATCTGTTTTGTTTTATTTTTTTACTCTGGTTTTCCCAGTTTTTATCCACTAGAGGTCTCCAGTTTCTCTTTTTCTGATTCCAGTGTTCCTAACTCTCTTGCTTCTTTTCTTCATAACCATTTACTGATTTCCTTTGTATGCTCCAGTTTTCTACCGTTTATCCTCATCATCTTATCCATCACTTATGATAATCTTATTTTTTTCCCTGTATTTCCTAAATCCATGTTATGTCTCCATGAATTTCCATATTTTCTTTGAATGTGTCCCCATTTTTATTTCTGCTTTGTTGTCACCTGACCCACCTGCAGTTGCAGTCTGGACTCCAGACTCTGGAATGAAGGGGTCTTGATAAATCTGTGCTCCTGCACATGTGACAAAGAACCTGTTCTTACCTCTAATTTCTCTTTGTTACACACTGAACTTGTCTCATTTGGTCTGATTTTTTAAAAACGAATTTATCAAAATCCAAAGAACAATTTATTCTCAGCCTTTAACACTAATGATGTGTCGTCCCATAAAAGCTTTTTGTAATGCCTCTGGAGGAGGAGCTTTCATTAGTCTGAGTGATGGTTAATAGAGATTAGACAGGTAGAAAACCTCCCGTGTCTGTCGCTTGTGTGCATATTAATGGCAGAAATGGCTTCCCAAACAAGCTGAATTATAGACGAAACTTAATGATTATACATGGAGTTAATGAGGTTTAACAGACTTCAGTAAGAAAAATATGAGCTGCCACACCCAGGGCTGAGTAGCCCACCCATTCTGTAGGCCAGACCTTATCAAGAGCTACTATCCTGCATGTTTTCCCTGCTCCAACACAACTGATTCAAATGAAATGGTTCCCACAAACAGCTTGTCAGCTTCTGCACAAGCCTGTTAATAATCCAGTGATTTGAGTGAGGTGTGTTGCAGAGGATGCGTCTAAATCCTGCTGTATAGGAGCCCTTGAGGACCAGAGCTAGTGAGTCCTGCTTCATGCTGCACTAATCAGCCATTTTGTAAAACTGTTCAGTATTTAACCAGAAACATGATAAAGTGCACCAACAGCTAACTGTACTGGTTGAAATAAATCATCATTCATTGCTGCCTGGAGCGTTGAGAAGATGGGTTATGCTAATGCTAGCTACGGTTAGCAAGAACTCACAATTAGCTTGTTTTTGTGTTTTTCGCATGTTGAAAATGTCTCAGTAATAATGTGGGTTATTGTTTGTCTACCTGAGACACAATACCTGAGAAATAGTTTGTAATATTTCTATTGAAAAGATTGGTAAAACTTTATTTGTTGGGTTTGAAAAGGGAATATTTGATAATATCGCCTTATAAATATTTGCATGCTAGCCACAACACTGCTACAACAGTGGCTGCAAGAAGCACAAGCATCTCATCTTCCGCTTGGACTGCACTCTTCTGGACGGAGATCTCTGATGGTGGTTGTGGGATCTGTTGTACAGTCACTCTTCTAGTTTGTAGTCAGGACCCTGAGGGCTCCACATACTGGCGCTTTGGCGACTTTCACTTTCCACTTCTGTTCCTCTCTTTCAGCCTTTGCCTTTCTTCTTGTGAGCTCCGAGTAGACTTTACTGTCTTTGCATAAGTTTCAACAAAATTTTCCTGCTTTGCATAAAAATTGTACAAATAAAAATGACTAAATTAAAATATTGCTATAAAATGCTAAGAATTGATATAATTATATTAAGAAGAAATAATAAATAATAATGTTAAAAATAATAAAGACATGACATTTTTTCCCTCTTCCTATAGATTTTAACTGCTGCATCTTTAGTTTCTTGGCCATCGCTTGTTTATCTGTCTGAATCTGGAAGTCCCACAGGACAACTACCACCACACCACAGAAGGTGGAAATATCTTCCACTTCCTGTTCCGCTACACAATTCCAGCTCATTTGTTCCATGCATTCTCTTCTTCCCTGCTTTTTGCATCCTGCTACTATAAGCTGGATTGTCTAGTCTTCTCCTTCACACATCTTCCACATGATGTCCTGTAAAATGCATGTGTGCTTATAATCTTTTGATTTGTGTTCCACCTTACAGAGCAGCTTTTTCCTCCTTATATCAAGATAAAATTCCAGTTGCAATTTCTCAACCAATTTCGAAGTAACCCTCTGGCATTGGTTTGTGTGACATGTGACTTAATATGCGATGCATAATTATGATGTATCATTTCATTTGAGTAGTGTGCAGCTGTCTGCTCTTGTTCATCCTGTATGTAGCAAACAGCATGAAGCAATACTGCTGTTCTACCACACATAGGCAGTGTTTTATTAAACTGGTGTGATGCATCAGTCCTGGTGCTGCTACTGAGCTCATCCACAAGATGGTGCTGGAACATAGTACTTTAAAAACATTTATTCTGCAAGTAAATTTGCATCCAGCAAAATGGAAATTTACCTGAAAGTATTCTGAAATGAAATACTTGCGATACTTTCTGCTGGCTCTGCACAGCAACTCATGCCTGCAGACATGCATACCAGAATGCAGTGTCCTCACTTCACACCAGGCTAGTATGTCAGAGGGGGAGGTAGTGGGAGGCTGTGACCTCACTGGCCTCCATAAACAATCCTCTTTCTCAGAGTTCTCTTCCATAGCTGGAGATTTAGACACATATAATGAGCTCAGCACAGAAAGGCTGCTTGTAGACTATTGTCTTGAAAATGAATAGATTTAAAAAGTTTTAATAAAACATTTCAATACATTACATAAACTGCAGCTTATAGGAAAAAAAACTCAGTCTTTGTGGTAAGAAACATCCTTTAATGAGTAAAGTCCAAGTAGCTTTGGTAATATGAAGAGCATTTAGAAATTTAGGTGTAAACATGTTGTTGACAGATGCAGGTTGTAGCTTCACAATGAACAGAAAAGAGGGCAGTTGTCATTAGAGGTTTTCTCTTCAAACTGGACCCAGTGACGAGTTGAAAACCACAGCACACCTGCTAGTGGAAGCTCTGTACGAAACCCCTTTAATCCAACAGCATCGCCACGTTTCTGAGGAGATGTCAAGCAGAGGACAGACGCTGTCTTACGGCATTTAAACAAGTCCTCTTATAACTGATATCATGAGAGACAGTGTTGACGCTGAAACAAGAGCTGCGTGTTTTGAATAACTGGCATCGTGCACAGTCTCTTTGCAGCAGTGCGTGTGACACAAGTCGCATATAGCATTTGCAACCTAACGCACAAGGTTGCTCACCTGATCCACAGACACGTACTATAAGGTAGATTTAACGACCTCGGCTAAACAAGACAGGAGAATTTCCACGGCTGCGCTTCAGCTGCTGACATCTCTGATCCACCTCGAAGCATATGAGCATGCATCTCCTATCAGTTACAGATTTATCATTGCAGATTGTTTGCTTTTCAGTCTTTTCCCAAAGTTTCCCCACATGAAACTCATGCAGTTGAGACTGTAAATCTTTAGCTTTCCATGTTAGCGTGAATCTTGTCCTTTTGTAACAGTGGAATACACAGTGTTGAATCATGTGAGAGTAGTTTTATTTCATGAGTGTTTTAGGCTAGATTGTCATAAAAAGCTGTTATGCTCAACATATAAACAGTGTTTTATACAGTAGAGAAGAAAAAAAAAAAACATGTAGACGTCAGTGAGCAGAGACTGCAGCATGTCAAACTTCAAGTATGTAAAACAGACATTTTTACCATCACCGCAAACTTCCCCATCCTTTCACCTCATACTAAATATATTCTATCAACCGGTAATATTTATATGGCTTCAGCTTGGTTGTATTTAGTTATACCATTTATAAATGAATATGAATATATATATATATATATATATATATATATATATATATATATATAAAATAATAATATATATAAATAATATAATTCCTTTGGCAATAATGCCCTGCAGTTTTATTTCCTTCATGATATTTAATTAAAAAGGCAATTTTGCTTCTTGAAAGTTAAGAAGTTAACACAAACATCAGGGGGAAATACAGGAAAAAAGAACCTTATTTAAAAATATTCCTCTTTCATCTGACTTTTTACAGGCCTGCAGATTAATACTGACATTCCAAATGACTGGTTTGTATTAACGCACCACCTCGGTGGTAATTATTCATCAGGTACAGTAACTGATAAAGGGAGGAGATAAAAAGAGAAAATCAGGCACTGCAAAGTGAAATTAGGCTGTGTTCCCTAAAGAAGCAGTCAGGCACGGTTTGTACAAGTGTTCCTCTGTCTGGTTCCCCACTTTAAATAATGGTGAGCAGTTTGACTCCATGGTAAATGATAGCTATCAGTAACAGGAATGATAAACACGTAGCACCATCTCTCGTTGAAAATAAGAAATAGAAAAATACTGAAAATAAAAAATCTTCAAACTTGCAAGTTCACAAATAGAAAAGAGAAAAAGGGGCCAAATCTATCTTTAGTGGCTATGCTACACCCATAGATGTTACCACTCTATTTGTAAAGCAAGCCCATTAAAAAAAAAAAAAAAAAAAATTTTCTTAACCATCTACTTCTACACATGCACATGTTAATATCCTGCAAGAAACTTTTTCTGTTTTTTTTCTTATTAATTCTTTGGCAATTGTGAAAAAAAAATGCAAAAACAAAAACAAACAAAATCCAGAATACTGTATAATTATTTCATCAATACAAACGAAGACAGAGGCACTTAATCTGCTAAAACAAAGCTCGCAGTATCCATCGACAGAGCGACACTAAAACTATGTACATATATGTAAAAAGTGTTATAAATAGGTTTTAAACCATAGATACTATATACATCTTTTAACTGAGACAGTGTTGGTGTTTTTGTGTTGGTTGCATGTTGATTTTTTTGGTATTACTGCCCCCCACTCCCCAATGCTGCCTGCATTCTATCTGCACTTCATAACCTCAGCTTCAGAGGGAGAGGGGGGGTTGTAGCACTTGCAGCTGGGCGCGGGTTAACTGGGAACAACTGACAGGAGCAACGTCTCATTCTCGCTTCCTTAGGATGACGTAGATGAGTCCACTGATGAGCGCCAAAGGGAAGGCCACCCACGCCAGGATGTAGGAGTAGCCGAAGGTGTCCTTCTCCGGCACCCACTCCGGACTCATCACCGTGTAGATGATGGCTCCGCTCATCACAAACAAGCCTGCAGGGGAGGAGAAAGGGAGCACAGAATAATGCCTGCTGTCAGCGTGATCACTTATCGGGTCAGGTTACTCGGCAGCGTCGCGTTTGCCGTCTGGTATCCTGGACTGAACCTGGTCTGGCGGCGGAGGCGAACTTGTCGGTCTTTCCCAGAAAGCACGGCTCCACATCACAGCCTCTCATGCTTTCTCAGTCCCAGCCTGCCCTTTGCAGGCCTTTCCAGCTTCCACCTACTTCTCTTGTCTGACATGGCATGATCTGCTTGTCAGACCCCCGCACCGCCAGCCTTCCTGACATTTTAACTTGCACAGCTGGCTGTGTTCCCAGTGCCATTCCTGTTTGGCTGAGTGGGCACCTGTTTGCCTGGCAATGCACCGGCTGAGTATAGAGAAAATCTGGCATTTTGCAAAAGGGCTGCCAAGGGGAACACAATAGACTGGCAGTCGAGCTGCTCTCTAAGCCAAAGGGCATAAAGCACAAGAGACAAGTGGAGCATAAAAACCATTACAAGCTGGCTCAGAGACTTCCAGCCGTAGATGATGCAGCGAGAGCGTTGGCTCGGTGCGACTGGTGCATTATCATCCTCTTAAATGTTGACATGCTATCTTTCCAAAACTGACTTCAAAGTGATAAACAACTTAAATTGTGATGCCTTTTCCTTCTTTCTGCTGTTAAGCTTCCATTAAGTCTTGCGCTTTCACCACTTTTTATTTGATTAGTGATGGATGGATTTGTCAGACATCGACCAGACTGACTTTCTGTTTATTTCTATATGTCATCTTCTGGTGATTTGAAACATATATGTAGGAATTTTCCCTAAAAATTCCAAAAACCAAAACCCTCCCACTTTGTTTTTGGTTTGAAAATGAGCTGTTTAATAAAAAACGTATCCATCGCTCCACCTTTATCCCCACAAGGCTTCATATCGTGCCACATTAACTCCATGTCAGAAGTAGGAAGCACTTTTTCCCCTCCCTGTCAGTTGAGCTATAAACGGCCATAAGCATTTCAGAGTTCAGTTTACTTCAGAAAATTAGTTAACAGTGTTCTCCAAATGGATTTACTTGTATTCTTCCCTCATTTCGACGAAGACTTAACAAGCATAAACATTTTGTGGAGAACAGTAATGAAAGTGCAACAAAGAAGCTGGTTAGCTAAAAACACATCTTAACCCTTAAAATTCTGCCTACCATTGTTATTTATTGAAGACCAAATATTGTACTGGACTACTTTTACTGGACCCTTCCTGATGCAACCGTATTATTTCTACTGGAGTCTGGTCTCATAGGGAAACTGCATTTGCAACTGATTTGAAATAAGTTTACTTAATCAACACTTATGATTATATCCTGCATTATTATGCATAAAGAGTGTTAGCATTCCAGTGGTGTATAACATGTAGGTACATTTATATGCCATGTCTTGCCTACGGGACGCCTGTTACCACCTGCTTAACCTTTGCCAGTAGAGCCTTAATTAAACTTAGACTGCTGAACTGACAGTTTGTGGAGCCAGTATATGACAGAGAAATTAATGTGTCATTTTCTGACAGGTGTGTGAACCTTCCAGCTGGCCACATGGCCCTGTCTGTAGTGTCTTTTTTACATCAACATGACTTGACAACATGTAAGCTGTTGCAGTGTTTTAGTGTTATCATCAACGTTTCATTATGTCCTCAGGAAATTGTCTCAACATGGGGAAAAAAAGGGTAAAATATGTCTCTTGTGAGGGACTTAAACTTTAAAAGGCATCCATCCATCCCAATATTTGGACTGTTAATACTGTTAATGGACAGAAAACACAAATCAATGATTTCCTCCTACACAGGGACAAGAACTGCGTCCTTATGGTCTACTAGAGATCTACAGGCAGATGGCTGCCTGTCCTTGAGCCGGGTTCTGCCGGAGGTTTCGTTCCTGTTAAAAGGGAGTTTTTTCCTTCCCACTGTCACCAGTGTGCTTGCTCAGGATGGGAGATTGAGTTGGAGCTTTGGTGAATTGACTTTCATTATGGTTTTTTTTTTTTCCTGTCTGTAAAGTGTCTTGAGATGGCATTGCCGTGATTTGACGCTATATAAATTAAGTTGAAATGAATTGCTAGTAAAACTTTAGTTCATGTTTGAAGTGAAGCATACAGGAGGTGTGAACTTACTGGCAATGATCTGGAAGGCTCCAGTGAGGAAGAAACGCCCGCCTTTCTGCAAAGTGAAAAGCTGGAAGAAGAAGAGGAAGAGCGAGAGGCAGCTGAAGATGATGGAGAGGATCATGAGAGCCTGGACCGACTGAATCCACTCTGCAGGACAGAAGACAGCAGGGAAAGTGGCTTCAGTCAATACCTGAACAAAAGTCAGAACATGATTTATATATGAGATTAACTTAATGAGCGCACAAGAAGAGAAACGGCAACGCTTTGCGCAGCCGCATTTCAGCATCCTCCTGTACAGAGTATAATGTCCAAACAGGACGTGTTTACTTCAGGGAATCTGTAATGGATCAGCAACAATGAAGCTCAGGTATCTTGTTGCTAAAAGCTCTGGGTGCCCCTCACAGTGGGACCTATTACTCAATCTTCCTCATTGATCGTCCACTAGACCTCCATAGGTAGAAGCCATTAACCCATTAGAGCCCCGTATTGACGAGGAATACCATCTGCTGTTATCTATATGAGCATGTGCTCGTGTGTTTTATTGTCCCGCGCTAACATGTCAGATTTCCAAGAAGGGTCTATTTCTAGTCTGTGGGTTATCCGCTCACTTCCTGGCCCCTCGGGTTTCCTGAGTGCTCAGTCTCGCTGCTGTTCTGCATCCATCGATCTGGCCTGGTTAGTCGTCTGCTGCACATTCACAGTTCCTGTTGTTCTTCTCCGTGCAGCCACATCTCTGACGGCTGCTGCCATGATGTCGCAAGGTTGCCTGATCACAAAGTTACTCCTCCATTCATGTGTTTCTGTCCTGACCGCAGATGAGCTAATACTTCAGACTGATTCTTTTAACAGGGTTTCTCATCACTGCTGAGTCTGTATGCACAGTGCTGTGTAAGTCATGTGTTACTACATCATGTTATTACATAATTATTACATCAGATCTTTCCTAGAAAACACGATTCTTTCCAAAGTTGGATGTTAATTGTTGGTATTATTGGGTTTTTATGCTGGAATAATCTCTGGTTTCTCTTGGTGTTGTCAGGCACACAAGTATGGATTTGCATTACTTAAAGAAAAAAAAATGAGATATGAAATTTAAAACAAACCAAATTGTAGCACAACATCCATGCTCCAGCAAGGCATTTATTACATATGAATCCAGTAAGATTCATACATGTAGTCTGGAACGTTTGTCTGGTTGCCTTCAGTGATCCAATAACAGCAGAAAAGATGGAGGATGAGATACAAGCAGCAGAAACATGACGCGCTGTAATCTTCCAGAGTCGGAGCAACAACTGGATTCCAATATGATGATCTTGTTTACAGATGTTATATATAGTTCTGTAATAACGCTGCAAAACAGCAACAATACGTCTCTGCTTTCTTATAAATACACGTCTTGCCCTCCTTCCTTCCTTGTCGAGTAGGAAACTGTGACATCGGGGGTTTCCTGGTACGAGGCTCAGCTCAGCGCAGCGCAGCGCAGCAAAGCTTGGTGCTTACATTATCTCAGAAGCAAATGTGAGTCATATTTATAAACTGTAGATGTGTGTTTTGGTTGGTAATTGTGGAAGGACAATGCTGAAAGTGCAGAGACTTCTACTGTTATTCCCAACAGAAAGAAAACTTCTGTTTTTAGGATTCCTGCTCTGACAGAGAGGTCGAGGGTTTCTATCTGTGTTTATTTGTTTAGGTCTGTGTGAGTCCTCATGCAGCTTTATTTCAGGACAAGCTGAAGTAGTTTCCTTGGCCGTGCAGATGTGAAGTATAACTCATTCAGCATGTGACGACGGTACATCTCACACTGGTGTCATCAAACCCAAATACAGCCAATATTCCTGCAACCAAGGGCAACTTCAAAGTCTGCAAATCTCTCCTAAACATAACTGCGATGACCACAATTATGATTCACTTCAGAAGGAACGTGATTGCTCAGCTTTTTTGAACTCCCATGTGAGAACCCACATCTCTCAAAACCAGAGCGCAGACCCAGCAACGGCACACGCGCCTTCTTAAATAAACACTCCACGTCAGTGCTCCAATGAAAGCAAGTCAAACAAACTGGCCGCGCCATCTAACTACCTGGCAGAGTATGCAGGCGCTGCTGCCCTGACAAAACACACTGGCTGAGCCTGGTTTATTCTAGACCAATGACATCACCGCGCCGCAGCCAGCAGCTCCTCTGACAGCGACACTTAGCAGCAAAACACACATCTGATGCACCTCATGTGAGCTTGTATAGCTCCATCTGTGGTTTTTAAAGGTGCTGAAGATGATCCTACATCTGTCTGTGTCCAGTATCCAGACTGGTATGGCTTTCATAAATCTCTCTGACACTGCAGCTGCTGCCTTAAATTGTCCTAATGATCCCTGCAAACCAACACTGGACGCTATAATCTGACACTGGGTGTGACCGGCCGTTGGCATTCCATGTGCTGGACGAGCTGGTCCAAGGCCTCCCCTTTCCTTTCAAACACTCAGAGATCCAAAAACTTTAAATACTCTCTGCAACCCCACCCAGATCATTGACGGGCTCCCTCGTGCTTGTCACTACGGACCCCCAACATGAGACCTTATTATGGACATCACACCACGACTATTTATACAGCGGCAGCCTATCAGCTCGCATCCCACCCTCTCAAACAGCACTGCCACATTCTCTGCCCTAGATGGCACCAGAGTCCCGGAGGAGCCCTGACACACCCACATCATCAGCAAGACAAAGGTTTAGTCAAGTGCAACTTTACAGAAAAGCAATGATCAAAGTTAAATGCTGCTGATGTTTGTGCTGTGAGTTAACAGCAGTTGAGATAAATGAATCTTAAAGGTGAGGATATTAAAGAGTTCTCCGACCTCCAGCGGATGCTGGGTTACAGCTGTATCCTCCATTGTAAGCAGAGCAGTTAAACCACAGGTCTGAGGTGCCAGTTTCTCCCGTCGTCCATACCTGGTGTCAAAAATAAACATATTTAGTCAATAACAAGTGAATCGGAACAAAATGCATAAATTTACTGTTATGATTTGATTTATATCTCTTTGTTGACATCACTGTCACATATTATTGTGGGTGATGGATGTGTTTACAACCACGGCTGTTTTCAGACTCCAAACAGAAGCAAAAACTTTTACTCACACTGACGATCGTTGACACAAACAGAAGGACCAGAGCAGCAAGGTGCAGCAAGATGATTCCCAGTAGTAGGAGCAGCATCTTTCCAGGTAATCTGAGTAAGGAGAGGAGATGTGTGTGTGAGGATGTCAGATTGATGGGATATGGGTGTGTCCTGGGAGCATAAGGACACTCTGTGGAGAAGTTCTCTTTAATCTCATCTTTTTTTTAAAGGAACCCTTCCTGAATGTTAGTTTGGAGAGAAAACTGGGTCATTCCTAATATTCCTCATGTGGGCAAATTGGTATCAGGTGTCCTTTTTTTTTTTTGTTTGTTTTTTGTTTTTGTTTTTTTCCGAGATTTTGGTCATGATTCAGCTATAAAGCTGATTTACGTGTTTGTGCCTGTTTGCTCATATAAACCAGAATCTGTGTGAAAAGGTTGTTTCTTTTTCAGATAAACTGATTTCGATGTGCTTTACGCAGTTTGAAATTTCCTGCGCGGGTCTTAAACTGGGAATATTCCCAGTAAAGCTCGTTCTTCTGCCGCGTCTTGTAGAGAACCAGTGAAACATGGTGGGAAGTTATGAGTCTAAAGTCATATCAGATTAAATCCCAGTAAAAATGGATTCCGCCAGGCTTTTTGGAGATGACAGCTGCGTTTTCGTGTCCGTGCGCGCGGTGGATCTGCGCGTCATTCACTTCAAAGCGCGTTTCCGCCTTTTTAAAATCCGCTTGCGACTGAATAAAAGCAAGTTTTGAAAAAAGAAAAGTTCACTTACTTCTAGCGGAGAGCTTGTATTCCGACAGAAACCAGTTCAGGCTTGCAAGAAGCTAAATCAAGACTTTTGTCCCCGCAGAAAAACGTCCCAACAGCAGTAGTCCTGCGTCCTGCAACGTTGCGCTCAGACTAGATTGATGCCAGAGCTGACTTCTGTTATAAAGTGTCTCATTATGGAAGTACAACGCCCAGCGTGCGTCGCTGCGTCATGGAGTGACCCTCTGGTTCACTGCCAGGTTTCCAGATATAGACGCAGCGTGCGTAATAGCGCATATGTTGCCATAGTTACTAACGTGCGGTGTGTAGTGAGCTGCTGATCATTATTTTGCTGTCGTGGTAACTAAACCAACACTGACATTCTTTTATTTATTTGTACTATCTTTTATTTCTGACAGGGTAAAGCCTTTTGGTTTTTATTCTGCAGATTCTTTATTATATTTAGACTTTTTTTTTAAAACGCATTTTACTGAGTACACAAGAAAATAAATGTAGCAGGACTTTTAAAAGATCCCTTTTATCTCAGCATAAAGGGAAATAAGAGTCATATAGTTTAGATTTAAAGTTTGTCAAATTTTGTTACCTTGTCAAGTGCAAATGTGGTGTCATTTCTCTGAGTCTTTTTTTCTTCTGATGGTCACATCAGTCCAGTGACTCATAATATGTGTGTGTATATGTGTGTGTGTGTGAGGAAAAATGTAGAAGGGCAAGCCCAGCACACCATCACAGAACAACAGGATCCAGGGATTTCTGTGTGACGCCACCTGTTTCCAGGGGCAGCAGGAAGACCAACCTCACCTCTGATTTTATAAGCGTTCCCTGCAGTTTAAGTTGTAAATATGGGTGTTGCAAAGAATGCCTGGAATTCTATGAAATATTAACAATGGAGCAGTCAAAAATGTAAATATTTAAACTATCTCTATCTGCTCTTTCCCATTGATCTCCCTCCTCGTGGGCAACAGATTAACCAGTACCTCCTGTCAGCGATAACAGTCCTCGTTCTACTTAACCCCCCCACCCCTTTTTTTTTTCAAGGAGGTGCTTTTCCCTTCAAAATATCAGGAGATTCAGACATATGCTTCCCTCCCATCAGCCGACTGTTGTAGGAGCTTCGGATGTGTCCAGCCTCAGATAACCCCTGTCAACATCCACTTTGTATTCCTCATCACTGAGCTTACACTTCCTGGATCCAGCTGCCTTGTGTTTCTCACTCTGCTGAGCTTATGTCCACACACACTTAAAACAGGGCAGATTGCAAATATGAACTGCTGCTTGGAGTCAACACTCTGTGGATGTGCTGTGATCAAAGTTAGTTACAGTCATATTGTGGTTTCCGTCAGGTGGGATGCAACTGTTGTGAGTTGAATCTTCAGCCTAAGCTTGTGTTGACTGAACGATTAGATCTGAACTCGGATCATATGAGCTGTGAAGGTTTACAGCAATGTAGAGGGGTCTTGTAAAGCTAGCTATGCAGGCACTCCTCATTCCCATCCCTTATATGTCAATGTTTGTAAAAGCCTGGCAATCAGTGGGCTGACTTAGACACGGGAGTGTTAAGTTTATTCCATTTGCGAAGCCGGGGTCGAAGCCAAACTCGGGGGAGAGCTGCATAACAAACATTCAGACTGAGATACCGAATACCGTCACATCTGCAGCAGCGTCTAACATTTCACCTCTGTCGTGAAGATGGAATGACTTATCTTCACGCTAGTGCCCCAGACTGCTGGAGGGCACTCGGATCCATAGATAGGATCTCAGCCAAGGGGCACAAATCTGGGGAGTAGATGTGGTTGAGTTACAGAAACTCCATCCAAATACCAACTTACAGAAGCGATGAAGCGACTATAAGAAGCCACGATAAGAGAAGAAGCACCATGTTTCCTGCTCGTGTGAATAAATAAAGAAAAAGATAAGTTGTCTGTTGAATGCACCACACACAGCTGGACCTGTTTTGACTCTGTTCACTAACCGGGATGAACAACTGTCTCATACTCACAGCTGACACTTTTCAGCCTGGTTGAGAGCGTGTATCCAGCTGATGCTCCTCGCAGGTCGGGGTGAAGGCCTTTTCTGCGTCACTGTTGGACCGCTGGGGAGCAGACCTTGAGTTTGAAGCTGTGGCAGCTGTCGGTCAAAGGTGTCTTAGTCCTTGTTCTGTATTCGGCATATGAAGTGGCACTTTCCACTGAGCTGCTGCAGTTTAAAAGCTCCCCTCCTACTACAGCTCTGCTGGACTCGGACAGCCCACATCTCGTCTCACACTGGATTCTTCTGGCTCCTGTCTACGTTACTGTTTACTGAGCAGCTGCTCGGTTCAAAAGATCACACATGCAGATCTAAAATACACATACATGACATCTCTTAAGGACAGGGTAAGTGCATACGGTGCCGAGAGTTTATTTCAATAACGAGGAGAAAAACTGAAGATAAACAGTAGAGATGGAGGACAGGGGGACAAAGGGAGGCAAGTAAATGTTAGAGACAGACTGGCTGAAAGAGTGATGAGCGCTAGATGTAATCTTGTTTGTGTGCTGATAAGTTTTGGGAGACTCGCAACCGCCTGTCTTGTCATCACACTTTAATCAGACTGGACGTACTCTGCAGGAAGGACATGACGACAAAGCAGCAAAGCAAATCCCTCTTTGAAATACAGAGGAATTAAAAAAACAGGACGGAGTTCTTATGAAGCAAAAATCTACATGTGGAATCCTGATTAAAACGCTGAAATCTCCCCACTTGTCAGAAACCTTCATGACTGCGTTATTTAGCTTCTTATTTGAGGCTGGCGCTTCTGATCAAAGTCGTGTTGACATCAAAGCGTACATTAAAGCAGCAGTTCTCAACCTTTTTGCAACATAGTACCCCTTTTAAAATGTGATTTCAGCCGAGTGCCCCCAACCGCTGCAAAGGATTTCTGGTTAGGAAAAAACATAAATATGTGTTTGGCTTATTAAACTTTAACCATGCAAAACAATGGCGATTGTTTTGCACATCTCTACTAGGCTCCAACCAGGAGCATTTTGCGTGGTCAAGGCGGCAGTGACTGACGGATATGATTTGGCTCGTGGAGTTCAATTCACATTGGAATGTGGGAATTTTGGGAATGAAATAATGTAAATCTAAATGTAAATTCAGTTTATGAATGTACACTTACATTTATTGAAATATATTAAATATTTGAATGATATATTATTTTACCTAAGGATGTTTTAAGAAAACAAAAAGATTTATGTTTAAAAAATAAAAATGTCACGTCCCCCCGGAATGCCCTGAAGTACCCCCAGCAGTACACGCACCCCCATTTGAGAAACAGTGAATTAAAGAATCCAAAAGGCTCATGTCAGCTGACGTGATGTAGTCACCAGCCTAACCAGTGCATTATCCTCCAACATACTGGTTTATAAAAGCAGGGAGATGTGAAGTTTTAGTATGAACATGTGGGGGAAAAAAAACCTCCAGTTTGAGCTATGAGAAACTGAGTCCTTCTCTCCCCTGATACCAGTTAACTAAATAAATAAATAAATAATGTAATAAACATGGCCGGGGACAGACTCCCATTCAGCATCAGCTCGCTGTGCTGCAGCAGGATCACAGTTAATCCTTCTCTGCTCCCGTCCCTCTTTTTCTTCAGATCATGACTCAATGGATTCATGAATCAATTTTATGGATCGTTCCAGAATTCCACTCGATAAGGCAAACAGGAGTGTCATCTCTTCCACAGTGTCCAGGCTGATCCCTGAGCTTTAGCTATCAGCCGGGCTCCGCAGGCTTATCCTGGCCTCCTCCTGTGATGAAGTTATGTGCAGAATGCTGGAGGGGATGATGTTTATTGAAAGCTGAAAGGTCTAAGAACGTAAACTTTTCTTTCACGAGAAGAGTCAAAACACGGTGCAAAGCGCGCGGCTGGCAGATGGGACGGAAAGCCCCGCAGAATATTTAGTCTTATCAGGCCGTTTCCAACTTCCTTCAGCTTACAACAGTTGCAGGAGCCATTCTTCAGCGGATTCCTGCTCGTTCTCGTCTCGTTGGAACCGAGCTTATTAATAGAAAACTTCACAGGCTGGTCGCTGAGTGGCCGAACAGCCTCATGAGACAACTCAAAGCCCTGGAACCGATCCAAGAGCCGAAGGAGGAACTGGTTCCCATGAACATTTAGTTTTCAGCTGAAAGTGGGTCTTCTGGCTGTTTCAGCTGCATGAACACACACTGATGAATGAGAAATGTTGTGACCGTCAACACACAATGTTTTTGTTCATGTTTGCTTTAATATGAAAGTTAATGTATGTCAGAAATTATAATTATACCCTTTATAAAACTTAACTTATATTTCAGTTAAGAATTACACAATAATACTTCAAATATCTTTATATTTTATTCGTTATAGAAAATATGAACCCAATTCATGCCCCTTTTGTTGCATTTCAGGCAAACATCCACAACAAAAAAAATCAAGAATGATAAAAGATAGATATAAGGTAATAAGCTAAATTGATCATGGTGTTACTGTAGATTCGTTACAAAATAGAATCTACAAAAAGCAAAGTCCTTGAAGAGTAAATATGGGCAGAGAACCTGTAGTTTCCCAACAAATGTGCAAGAAAATTACTCAAGTCCTTTGAAAAAAATGTTTTGTAAAGAAAGATGTAAGGAATCTTGAATAATTTTAGTGCATTAAGGTCAAGGAAACCCCTTGGAAACCCACAATGTGATCCGTTAGATGGCACCGCATTAGCTGTCATAAGCACATGGTAATTGTACTGCAATAAATAAGTAAAACGTTACCGAGCAACAAGAGGCCTTGCTGAGAGACAGCATTGGGTTCTTCTGACTTGGAGGAATCTGGGCGTGATCATCAGAAAGTAGAAACATGCATTGTGATCACACCAAAAAGAATTCAAGATCAATAGACGATGTTTGCAGCGGAACAAAGATGAAAAGGAGTTTCCAGACTGTTCTGCTCTGTCACGCATAAAAGTTTGTTTTTACAACAACATAATCTGTCTTTCAGAAGTCATTTTTCCAGACTTGTTCATGCATTGTTATTTTCAAGAAGACAAAGTAAAACCGTTCTCTGCCCACGTTACAAAGACATGATCAAGACTGCCTGCAGCCAAAAAGGTGCCAATAACATCTTCCTACCTGAGATCACTTCAAAAGAAAAAAAAGTCATGAATGACTTCAAACTGTTGCGCTACAAAATATTGACGGCTATTCCGATTCACTTCCTGTTTTAACTCAGCTTGACTTGTTTGTTTGTACTGTTACCTCGTTTTAATGTTTCAAGTTTTAATTATGGAGTTATAATGATATTTAACACTCACTGTGTTTTACCTTTGCTGTGTAAAGGACATCGGCCAACAGTGTTGCTTTTAAAGTGCTTAAATATATTGGATTGGAATTACAGGTGTTCGATATTATCAGCATAACGATATTATCAGATATCGAAATTAAAATAAAATATCGGACATTATCTGTGTTGGTTTTGACTTTTCTAATGACATGTTTACACAACATGGACATATTATACATCAAACTCTTCATCTAAGTCTCCTCAAAGTCAAAATGGCAACATATAAGAGATGTCATGTATAGTTTTCAAGATAGTGTTGTTTGTTTGGCACAACTCGCTCCAAAAATATTGGTATGGTATTGGTGTAAAAAAAAAAAACTAAGAATTGGACAAAACTGGTATATCAGATATTAGTAAAAAAAAAAAAATAAATAAATAAATAAATAAAGCCAGTATCGAACATCCCTAACTGGAATGGATTGGATTGGATTGGATTGGATTACAGGCCAGAAATGCACTTTTTTTTTTTTTTTTAAATGAAAAAAATCTCTTCAAATTAATGAGATCAAAGTGCCATGAAAAGTAAAAATAATAAACATTGAATTTTTCTATCATAAATTTTCAGATTATTTCGACTCAACGAGCATAAACATGGTGGAGCCATGAATCAGTCCTCCAAATAGAACACATAAGTTTTAAAGTTATGTGGTGTGTGTCAAAATAAACAAATGCATAAAACAAACTTTTGAATTCATATAGAAATGTTTTTTTTTCATGTGTTTCATGAGGTCTGACTGTAATAACAGTAGAGTAGAAAAGCCAGCAGCAGCTTGTCAACACGGTGTGGTATGGAGGTATGCAAGAAACGCAAAATAACATGGCGCGCAGGGCGTCTATAACTAGAACCGATGGTAAAAATAAACTGCCAATATGTTTGGACTGCAGGGAGAATTCCAGAGTACATTCCCAACATGCAGGGTAGCAGAAGAGGTCAAATATGAAGACTTATTTGTGTCGCATCCAGAAGAAGAAGGATAACTTGAACTAAGCAATGTTTGTTCTGTTTTTTTTATTTAGCATATTTAAGCCAAAGAAGTTGGAATCATAAAGAAAAAACACAATGAAGAGACAAGCCTTGACTCTTTGTGAGTTGTTTTTTATTGCAAGGTGATGAGAGCAGGGAGCCTTTTGATGTGAGCCGGACAACAGGGGGTCTTTCTTTTGCCAGCTCAAACGTAGACAGACTTCTTACCATTCATCTGCTCCTGATTCAACACCGTTTGCAGAGCTCTGCCACTCACTGACATTTTAAAACAATTGTAAAACATTACACACATTCACACATCAGGTGCTTCATCTGTATGATAACTGACCTTTCAGTCAGGGATTTGTCATGTGGGGTTGGTCTACAGAGGCATGGAGGATGTTTTCAGGCTGTCACTTTACTTTTGTGGCTGCTTTTGTGGATTTTTTTTGCACCATATGATGAAAGATTCAATTTGTGTGCATTTCTACAGTATTAAAGTCCAGTTAAAAACTTTTCCCATATTCCTCTTTCCATCGGTGCAGTTAGAGGTTGAGGATGTGATATTTAAGAGTTTGACCAGCTTTGTTTTGTATCATAGTCTTCGATCGGAAAGTCAAGATAAATTTTACGCATGGAGACGCGATGACTAAGCTGCTGATGTTAAACTCGAGCGTTATTGGTGACTGAAGCAATAGTCACACTCTGTGAAGTCAAAGGTTAAACATCACGTGCAACAGTGGAGGGGTTGGGTCAACGGGTGTGATAGTAGTGTTTACAGTATGTGTGTCCAAAGTTTGCTCATGCTCTGAAAGGCATTGGCTGAACAAATGTGATGAAATGAAACCGATACTGGGTTAACTACAGACTAACTCTTCAGATTCATCTTTGGAGGGGAGCGTGCAGGTCTGATAACGGGTGTGAAGCTCTGCAGGTTATAGTTCCCCTTTTTCTGCAGGTCTTCTGGGATAAAAGCTGCTTGATCTGTCTTTCCTGTCCTCTCCACCCCAACCATTCGAGGCAGACAGCTGCCCTCCCTGAGCCGGGTTCTGCCGGAGGTTTTGTCTTCCTGTTAAAAGGGAGTTTTCCCTCCCACCGTCGCCTCATGCATTCTCAGAATGGAGGATTGGATTAAAGTCAAAATTTGATGCAATCTGTCAGTAGGTGTGTTTTCTATTGCGCAAAAACTAAATACTACTATAAAAATTGAAATACATTTTTAAAAAATGTCTCTAATATCGCTGAAAAATGTTTACGCTCTCATGAGGGAGTTTTTTTAGACTTTTCGATATAGAAATGTATCACAAAAATGGAATAAAAAGCACTTTTTTGCATTTATGGGTCCCTGGATGGTACGTGGGGGGTCATAACAAGTTCATTTCCGGTAAAGATGGGGATGTGTGGAACAAACAACAGCAAATTTTACCATTTTAGAAAAGAAAATGAGAGAGAAAAGCTTTGAAAATCTTTAGTAAATTCTCCCCAGCAAGTAGAAAATCCTAAAATAACCCTACATGGCTACCTTGCATGAGCCACAATTTTCGTAAAATCTTGTGAGAGTAACAAGATTTTACAAGACTTGAGAGTGATGCAATAAACATTGTTCAATGGAAACACCGGCAAATCCCAATTGTTACAAATATTGCTTTTGTTTTTGGAACAATGTAATGGAAATGCAGCTAGTTTCTTTCTTAGCTAGGCTATTTATTATGAATTGGCTCGAAGCTCATCAGTGTCTGTAAAGTGCCCTGAGATGACATTGTTGTGAAGTGACGCTATATAAAATAATCCTGAACTGAATTGCAGTTGTTTACACTGCTCATCCTTGAGGTAAAGTGATAAGCAATGGGCCCAAGTAATTCAAGAGAGATTACATAGACATAGTTTTCCTTTAAAATGTATATTCCCCACCTCACTGACTGCCAATCTCCATCATTGATTGTCATTGTGATAGATACTCAAATCCCACATCAGTGCTGTGTTGAGAGTTAGAAGCAGTGATGGAGATGAAGCAATGAAATTAAACGTCACAATATTTTTTTTGGATGCTGCAATTGAACATGTTGCATGTTTTATTCAGAATTATGGCAATCCACCCCAACGATTTCTGCAACAGTAAGGAATTTACACAATATGCTTGCAGAAAATGAGGGGATGAATTGTTTGAACAACAAGGAAATCCTTATAGAATGGTCTACTGTCCAAAATATTACTAATGGTTACTATAACATTACTCCCTAGCAAGTGCCACCTTGTTGTGGTGAGGGGGTTTGTGCGTCTCAGTGACCCTGAAGGCTATGCTGACTGGTACCTGGTAGGGCCATCCATGCCAGACAGATTGAAGGGTAGAGGCCAGACTAAGAGCACTCACTGGTCCTCCAGGTTGGGGGTTTGGATAGGGCTAACAACACATTTCTGCAAAACAAAGCCTGTTACAGAAATCGCAACGACAGAACCTAAAACCTTCTTGGTTCAGGATGGGTCCTCTCCAGGAGGACCAGCCACAACTGAGTGCGATGGAGGAGTGTTATGTTCCACAAGGAATCAAGTGGCATAAGAAGAAGAAGATTATTACATTAGCAACAGATATATTAACATTATATATGCAGCAGTGAAACAGACACAATAATGAGATCTAGGATGCCAGCAGAGGCTGCATCCTTTCTGCTCCGGTGGTAGCTGGCATCCCTGATAACCCAAAGGAAACGAGAGGACAACTACCTTCAAATGTGGCCCACAACCTCTCAAACAGCTTCTGTGCTGACTGATAGCATGCAGATCAGCTTTATCGTGTCTGTTTCTCTGCCATGAGTTGAGTAATCAGCAACACAACATTTTGTTTTTCTCTGAACAGGTGCTCTACAGTACATAAGGAAAAAGGTTTTTTATAACTGCTTTTTGACACATTATCACACCAAACCCATCCAAATATTACCAATATACTTCATTTATGTACAAAAAACAAGCGCCAATGCCAAATTTTGATTTATAGTTAACTTTAGGTTTTGTACAAATGTCACATCAAAGCATGGTTTACATCTACTTTCAGTGGTAAAAGCTCGACAGAAATCCATTCTTCTTGCAGGGTTTTTGCAAGTCGCCAATAGAATATTTAAACTCTGCTCTTTGAGGTGAAAATCATCAGCCTTGTCTTGATCCCAACACAGATTTGTGAGCAGATCCAGGCCTGAACTGTGTCTTAGCTGCTTCAAAATATCTAGTTGAAAGTTTCAGCTATGTTCTGCTAGAAAGAAATTCTAATGTAATAATAAACCTTACCAATGTCAAATAGTGCAAATTGTTTGTTAGCAAGTCTGAGAGCTGTTGGAGTCACTATTGAGAAAGTTGATGAATGACTTTCACCTCTGTATGCAGACATGAAGACAATCTTTTATCAGCTTTTTAGCTGCAAGAAACCCATTTGGTAAATGAAAGCTTGCTAGAAAACCAAAGTTACCTCTTTATTAATCACTCTAATGCTAACTGCTTATGCTTGTCTCCAAAGACTCCACTGAGAGGCTGGATTTAGGTGTAACCCACCAGTCGGGGCATGCTGGGAAAGCTCTTACGCATGCTCATGCACTTCTCCTGGTCCAAGAAGTGCGAGTTGGCCTTGATGGACAAGTCATGTTCCAGGGTTACTTTAGTCTTAACCAGCATCTGTAGAGTGTTTTCTGCCTCCATCAGCCTCTCCTTAAGTTTCTGGATGGTGTCTTCGATCTCTCTCACCTCACTCACAAGCCTGAGCAGTCAAAGATAAAAACAGACTGCTTACTGGTAAAGTCTTCTGTCCTGCTACAAAAGTTTCATAATTTTTAGATTTTCTTGGGCTAGTAATTTAAAAAAAAATTAAAAGAAAAGTTTTGAAAACTTTGAAGTAAATATTGGGATCTTGCACAGTTTCACACAACATAACTTCATGAAATCTTTTCTTCACACAAACCGGAACCAAAAACTTAAAACACCTGATCTTGATCTGCTCATGTGGTGTGTTCAATGCCTCACTTGTGGAGCAGTTAAGCAGGTGAAGTCTAGACCAGTCTTTGAAAAAGTGAAGAAAGAGATGTATTTTTCCCTGTTCTGCTGTTTGGGATATAAACTCCAAACCTTTCTTAGATTGCTACGATTGTCTTCTACAACTTTTCTACTGTCATTCTTCCATTTTATCTGAAATTATTAAATTCTCTTGAAATCCCCAAAGAGTCTAGCATCCTTCTCATCAGCCTGTGATCTGAAACATTCTTGGCTTTAGGTTTGCTGTGGCTTACGAGTTACTGGGAACTGTCCAGATTTTTTCAGGCCCCATTTCAGAGAACTGTTAAATTTATTTATTTTTTATTTATTCTTTTTATTTGTATGGGGAAGCCAAAACGTCTACCTTACATCTACCCTAATAGGGTGATAGTTGTACAAATGAAATACATTATTTTTACCATGGAGAGTTGGCTTCATGTCCCTTCTAGCAACATTATCATCCATTTTTCATGCATACTTACTTCATCCTATTCAAAGTCAGGAACTGATGTTTTATTTTTTACACCTAAATGTGTAACATTTTTAGAACTTATTTCATTTTCATTGTGTTTACTTTTATTTTCAGACATTACATGATCCTGTTTGTTTATATATATATATATATATATATATATATATATATATATATATATATATATATATATATATATATATATATAATATAGGATTTTTAGACTAAGTATGTTGAGGAAATCATAGACAACATAAACTACACATTAGTCTAAGTTTCCATTTACAGTGTTACATGGCTGTTTATGTAAATTCAAGCATCTGAGTCATGGCAGTCCAAAGTGCTTGAGTAAAAGTTATTTGGACTTTTTATTGTCTTGGTTATTGAAGATGTTTACCTCTTCTTCAAAAGATCAACCAGATCAACATCTTATCCTGTTTACCAGCTGGTTATCTGTATTGCTTTGTGGTCTATTACTGTCTGTTACCATCTGTTACCGTCTGTTACATCTGTTATATCTGTTAGTTGCCATCTGTTACGTATGTTACCATCTGTTACCTTCTCTCACCATCTATTACCATCTGTTACCCTCTGTTACGTCTGTTACCATCTGCTACCATCTGTTACCGTCTGTTACATCTGTTATCTGTTAGTTACCATCTATTACGCAAGTTACCATCTGTTACGTCTGTAACCATCTGTTACATCTGTTACCATCTACTACCATCTGTTACCATATATTACCATCTGTTACTGTCTGTTACATATGTTAGTTACCATCTGTTACACAAGTTACCATCTGTTACCATCTGTTACCGTCTGTTACCATATATTACCATCTGATACCGTCTGTTACATCTGTTAGTTACCATCTGTTACACAAGTTACCATCTGTTACCGTCTGATACCATCTGTTACGTCTGTTACCATTTGTTACATCTGTTACCATCTGTTACCATCTGTTACATCTGATAGTTACCAGCTGCTACCCAAGTTACCATCTGTTACGTCTGTTACCATCTGTAACCATCTGTTAAGTCTATTACCATCTGTTACCTTCTCTCACCATCTATTACCATCTGTTACTATCTGTTACGTCTGTAACCATCTGTTACATCTGTTACCATCTTCTACCATCTGTTACCATCTGTTACCATATATTACCATCTGTTACCATCTGTTACATATGTCAGTTACCATCTGTTACACAAGTTTACATCTGTTACGCGTGTTACCATGTGTGACCATGTGTGACCATCTGTTAAGTCTGTTGCCATCTGTTACCATCTGTTAGTATCTGTTACATCTGCTACCATCTGTTACTGTTTGTTACCATCAATGTTGTTTAGATCTTGGATTGAAATGGAGTGATCTTTGTATTCTACAGGCTTTCTTGCAGCAGGTTGACTTCCTGTGACTCTAAAATGTTAATGTCCCAACAACTTATATGACTGAGACTCCCCACCAGTTTCAATTCTAAACCTTTCAGGTAAGATGTCAAACCTGTTCAGAAACCAGGAAAAGTACAGCCTAGGTCAGCTTTTACTGTGATGTCAGTAACTACTTTGCGCTCTGAACCAGTGAAGTAGGAGACATTTGATGGGAGACTGGGCCGACCTGTGGTGGGGGTTGTCTCTGCAGAGTTCTATGTTAGGCCTGCGGGTCCTTTCCTCCAACCTGGTCTGGGCAACTTTCAGAGGACACTCCTTGTCTCTTAGGGCCTTTTTCAGAGACTCAATCAGCATCTCTGTTTGGAAGATCTCCTGTAGAGTCTAGATGAAAAGGCCGAGTCATTAGCACACTAAGGTCAACCATTACTGAATCCTACTATTGCAGACAAGCGACCAGTCTCGCAGATTGCAGGTTAATAAGAGCAGGAGCTCATCAGATGTAAAGATGAAAATGTAGACAGAAGAAACAGAGCATTAAGAAGCTGCACACAGCAGATTTCTATTCCTCTGAATGCTGCCACTGCTGAATGGACTACTCTGTCCGAGCCTGTTTGTTGTAATTTAATTCCAGTCAATCACCTCTTCTTACAGCTGAGAGGGACTCAGTTTATTAAGGACAGTGTGTATCAAATTACTGCTGCTGTCGTCGTTCAAATGCATTGAAAGTATGACTCAGACTGGAACTTCTTGCAGCTTCTATGATCAGTGTGGAATATAGCTCAAGCTGTGGATAATCCTTTTCTATTGCCACTAATGCCCTTTAACATGATTGCTTTATGGTAAATATGCACTTAATCTAACACAAAGAGCAGATCCTTCCAATGGGTGATAAAGCAGATAGTAAATATCACAGATTTTACACCCTTACAAAGGCCTTTTGCAGATGATGCTTGGTAAAGCATAGATAACTTGGTTAACTTGAGACTGAAGGGAGTGGGTAACATCTTTTCTAAAACACAATATGAGGGGAAAAGCTCACCTTCGCCAGATGTCCCTGCAGGCTGCTCTTGGCATCAGCAGTTTCTGATATGCGGTTTGTAAAGGCAACATTGACATTGTTGAATTGGTTCCACATTTCATTGGACGTGATGTTCAGCAAGATTTCAATCTCGTCTCTGAGTTTGTGGGAGGCAGCTCGTTCACTTTGGGACTGCAGGATGTTGTCGTCTGTGAATTTGGACCACGAGTCCGGCAGAGAAACGCTGAGAAGAAGGAAAGGAATCACATCAGACTTCTACAAATGTCCATTCAGATGTTTTTCATAGCCTGGATATTTGGTGTAATGGATAAGCAGCTGTCTGCTTACATTATGTTCCCATATTTATGCTGGAATCTTGTGGCTGACTTAACTAACTTTTAATATCAGAATTAGGCCATCAACTAGTTTATAGTATATCTGAATGGATCCATGAGTCTGTCAGATGTGACATATTTAATGTCAAAGCTCTGATATGCAGTAATATGTTAAAAATCCCAGCTTTTATTATGAAAGTCCAGATTTTATTGCAGATAAAAGGAAGTTTCTTCTGCAATGGTAACTTACGTCAACAGAGATGATAATTCTTACAGAATATAAAGGTTTACAATAAGACATACCTAAATCAGAATGATAAAGTAGTTTTAATCTAAGGGCCTCAAACTGTTTTCCAGTCGAACCAGCTATTAGATTTAATAAAGTTGAACATTCAGAATTCAAATCATACTCACGCATGATCTATTCTGTCAATCCCTCTGTAATAGCCAATACCATCTGATGTATTCCTCAGATAGTGGCACCTGTCGTCTATCCTCTGCGCTGACACTTTGTCACTCATGTCTTTTTCCAGTTCATGCTGGGCTGCTCGGTTTGACCTATTAAACCACCACAAAACAGATAGAAATGTTCATAAACACATCCATTTCATAGAATGTTGCATTTAGAAGTACACCATTACTTAGTTTGACCACTTACGCCAGCTGAGCGATGGCTTTGTCCAGATGACGCCGCATCCTCTCCTGGCATGACTTTATAACTTCCACTTCCTGGTTTAAGCACCATTAAAAAGACATGATAGCGAACTTATTTCTGCAATGAGATTGGTATAAAAGAAACACATCTAGCCCTAATGGTATTTTACCTTTATAAGGTCTTTTTCTACATCATCGTGTACCAGATCAATGGACATCCGCTTCTCTCTGTGGTACAAACACTCTTGAGACACCTATTAACAAAGTTATTGTGACTCAAACAAGCAGAGATGGTTGTATTAAATTAGGGGCCACTCAGTAACATGATCCACATGCAGCGCTTATATAGGTGAAGACTCCCTTGAGAAGGGTGTATATACATGTAAAGTATACTTTACATTCCAGTATGTATATATCTTGCAAGGTGACAGGAGCGTGCTCCAGTTTCGCTTGCCTGGAGAAGCTTATAAGAAAGCATTCTGCCACATGATATTAGCCTAGCAAGGTGTTCATGTCATAAGATCTCCTAACAGATCAAGTTGACTCACCCTGGGTGACACAAATGACCACTAGCGGTCCAACAGGGCGCTAAGGTGACCTAATTAAGAGTTTGACCCAACAGAAACACTGTTACGATCTAAACGAATACTGTTGCTACAACCAAGCAGGGGACCACTGAAACCACTTCACCCTAAGATACATATGAATGATGATCTGATTGGCATTCAGTGCCTAAATGCCAGAGAACAAATATTCAAAGCATTACATACCTTTAACCTACTGATTATATTTTCCTCCTCACCTGAAGGGGCCCCTCTGTCTCAGCTAAGGCTCTCTCCAACCTCCTTTTGACCTCGCTGAGGGCGGCTATCTCTGTCACCATGTTGTCAATCTCATGGCTCAGCTCAGACCTCCAGAAAACTATGTTGTTGACCCTCTCAGCGAGGTTCTTGCTGGTATTCTCCTGCGTTCGTCTGGTGAGCTGATCTTTATCCTGCATCAGCCTGATTGTGTCTTTCCTCAGTCGCTCTGCGCTTTTGCGGGAAGACTCTGACTCTCTGTAGTTGCTGTAGTTGGACTTGTACCAATCATCAGGGGTATACCTGGTGGTCAGCATACTCCTGTTGGAGGGGTAGAACGTTGTCTTGGCTCGAACCAGATCGAAATTGTCTCTCTGCATGGAAGGTGGAGATGGGACAATGTTGCTGCCTTTGTAATAGCTATTGGTTCTCCACATATTGGCACTAGCATTCATGGCCATGGCTGGCTGGGTGCTGCGATAGCTGGATGCCATAGTGGAGATGGCAGGGAGGAAGTGGCTGGTTTTTGGCCGAGCATAAGTGGCTGTCAGAGTGGATCCAAGCAGCTCCATTTTTTTTTTTTTTTTTTTTTTTTTACTCCTCTCAGAGTCCCACTGCTAAAAAAATAAGAATATGCTTTTCATCAGTTTTAATATTCACACCAACTGAATAGCTTTTACTGACATAATCCAGACTAGCTATTAAATTTCTACACATTACTGACATTAAGAAAAGTGGATTAGACATTTAGAGGCTTATTAGGTGTCTTTAGTAATTGGTTCAGCAGACTAAAATGAAGAAATTGTGTAATGAGGCTCATAAAGTCGCTATATGGAAGAAACGAAGCAAGAATGTCACAAAAAATGGCTTACCACAACGAGAACTTATCCTTTCAGTTCCTTGTGACTGGCTGTCTCTCAGCTGTGTTTACCTGAGAATGACTCTAAGAACACAGTAAAGGTGAACTAGCATGCATAATAGATGAACAAGTTTGCAAGTCATTCATTCAGCCAGCCAATGACGATGCTCTGTCCTGGACTGCTGAAGCTGTCCAAGATTTCTGTTGACACAGAAGCAGTTGCCATAGTGCAAACTGCGACACCGTGCAAAGATGAATGCTGACCAGGTGCTTTTTCTTTTACTTTTAGGACATTTGCTTAAAAAAATGTCACTACATTACAGATGATATGCTAGTTTTGTGCATTTTTCTGTATTCACATGTTGACATTTGCTTATTGATATTTTGCAGCTGTTTTTCCTCAGCTTATTAAAGTCACCTTGCAAAAATAAAAAGTTAAATACAGTTTTTTCAAGAATATTATGATTTTGTTGTTAGAAATCCATTTGTTTGTATAGACATTGAACATGAACCTGCTCTTTTTTCCCCCTTAGTAAATCTCCTTTAAGCACAGTATTTTTTCTCAGATCACACATGAACTGTATTTTAGATATTTCAAATATATTATATAGCTTTTTCACTAGAATATCCAACTTCAGGCAGTATGTTTACCTTCAAATTCCTTGTCAAACAAAAAGAATTTAAGCTTTTTTAAGCAAAGCTAAGGAGTTTAGTTGGTCTCCAGGCAGCTCACAGTCACCCTGCGAACCATCTGTATGGATTACAGTCACCTGTTTAATGATTCATACCACAGGAAGAGCGCACACAAACCCCTGCAGCACAGAATAATAATCTGTGTTGTGTTACGTACCACGGCAAACGCGGATCATTTACACTAATCTGTTCTGTGGGGGTAGTGCCGGACAGATGATAGCCTGGTTTCCACTACAGAGGCAAAGCAAAGCTGTAGTCAGGACTCACTCAGCTGGTCGGTCTTTATCATCACATTGTGTGCAGAATTGTGTATGATTATATGTGTATGATTTGTTTGCAGGATGACACAGTGTGGTGGTGGTTTGCACTGCAAACTCCAAAAGGTTCAAGACAAAAGTCTGTTAGTTTACTTTCAGTATGTTCTTTCTCTTTTTTTCATGAGGACACATTTGGGTAAGTCAAAATAACACCAGTGATCCATGTATTCCAAAGTCATTTGCCTAATCAGAGCCTCTGTGCAGCTTTTACAGTAAGTTAATGGCTCCTATTGTGGAATCATCTAACTGTGATTATGAAAACTGCAGAACCTTCTCATGATGTACTAACAGGAAGCGTTAAGAGCATCTTTCAGTACCTTTGTGAGCATGCACTGGTGTTGGACATCTGGTCATGGGGGAGTTATACGTTGTTCTGTGGCTGATGCATCTCTGAATCAGTATGAGATAGTAATAGGTGCAAATCAGATGAGCACTTTGCTCTTGATGCGTGTAACCAGACGCTGATGTAAGGCTGAGTCACCTCTGTTTAGCAAGTGTGAAACATGAGGAGGAACAGCACAAAGGATCTGTAAATGTGCAGCAATTGCAAATACAACAAGTTAATGGATTTTAAAGATGTTTAGCACGGGCAAATTTAGTTTATGATTAAACTAAACCTCCATCTTGCTTCAACCTTAAAGGTACAGTGTCCGAGAATTGCTGACCTCTGCTGGTGAAGATGGGCGTAGCAGCGACTTCAAAGGCAAACATGGTTGTGAATGTACGGTGCCCAAAATTCATCTGTGAGTTGATCTAGTTGTCTCAGGCCCAGCTGTGACTGCAGAACAGGTAGCTGCTTTAAAAATGTGTGCGTGTGTACCGTCCTCTTCCATGTGTCTTTAAGACTTTTCACATTCCAACCGGTGCTGCAGCACCTTTCAAACTGCAGTATTAAATCTCACTCACTTCACGGTTTCACTTAACTTTTTTCCCCCATTCAGACGCCATAATGACTCAGTGACTCATTGTTAGAGGATAAAAATATAACAGTTATTTTAGGGAAATGATTAGATACTCATAAAAGCACATTTGAATGATATAGTCAAATTTCCTGTCATTGATCTATAATTTTATTTCATGCTTAAATTTGTGCGGATCTTAGATCTCTTCTAAGAGTCTTTGTCTGCCTTCATTCTTGCAGTCAGTCTCTGCACTCAAGATAAATATGTTAATAGAGATTATTAAAACAATCCAATTACGATAAACTAATTGTCTAGGGCAAATGACATCCAATTATGTAATAAAACGGTAATGAACAATGCACTGATGTTAGCAGGTTGAAGAATTAACTTTTATCAAATAGACAAACTCTCACTATTTAAACGGTTGCCCTTTCTGGATGTAGAATCACAAACAAAATTAAATTTTTACCAAGGTCAAAAATCATTTAAAAGAAAAGGGAAAATAATCAGATTTGCTGTGTTTCTTCCTCCATTGAGTACAGCGGTGCTGGTCGTCAACAACTCTCCGAGCTCATGATCAGACTATTGTCATAAACATAGAGGTTAACATATAGCCTGAAATGGAACGCTTGGCTCCACCCCTGCAACCCACTGCAAAACTTAACATGGCTACGTTGCAGAAGGCCACCACACTGAAGGCTCCCCCTGACCTCAGTCACTATAAATACGTCTTAGAAAAGCACGAAAAGCCAGCCCTCGTATGAAATTCCTCCCCTGGACAGAGCTGCCAGTGTCCACTGGAAAAGTGCTTCCTGCTCCATCTCCCCACTGGTCTCGGAACGTGAGAGGAGCCTATATGTACACACCCCTGACTCGCAGCTCATGAGAGTATGTTGTGAATTACTGCATGGTAGAAATGTCTGAGGGAGCAAGCGGGCTGTCCACTTCGCTTAGAGCCCAGCGACGCTGACGTGCAGCTTTTTAGTCCAGTTTTCAAATGAAACGTTGGCCAGAACGTTGCGCCATTTAAGAACTAATTTCCTCTTGTGGGTATGTAGGTGGGAATTAAAGCAACTCAAGCAGGGAAATAAGAGTATCATAATTTGACTCAATCCAAGCGGTTTGGCTTCAGAGTTTTTTCATTTCAGCTTGGATGAGACGTGCAAAAGTGAATGTTTTGACAAAGGACACCAAATAAATGAAGCTCATTCGCCATTAATGGCCAGCTCAGTTTCATAGGTTAGAGATTTTTCCCTCCACGGACATGTAAACAAAACATTCATGTTTTTCCTCTATAAGATAAACACAGTTTATATCCACATTGTTTCTTAGACAACTGCCAGCCTGTCATATTATCTCCATTAGGTACTGACAAATCAGCATGAAACTGATGCTTCCTTTATGAGGAATTATTATTCCGATGATGGTCAGACAAACATCTACTCCGGCGTTCTGTCTGCAACATCAGACAACCAGAAATCACTCTGCTTTCACACAGTTGAAGCATAAAACCTTAAAACCCCAACCGTTCTGTAATTTCATCCTTTCTGTGTGAAGCAGGACACACCCACTTCACCACACATGCACTCCCTGCGGCCTTGACACATCCCTCAGTCTTCTCTGTTGACCTTCAGCTTATCAGGTAAGAATAGACAAGAGGAGGTCAAAGGTGTTTCCCAAACACTCCCACCCAGTGAAAAGAAGTTCGCCTCTGTTCCCTCCTTAGGCCTCTGCTGTTTTTATTTCTTTCTGTGTCAACTTGGCAAGTTTCCTGGCCATACCACAGCTCCACAGCTTCCTCTTCTTGGGGAGATTTTTATCACACTGTGATAAAAACAGTGGAACTGTTCAACCAAGACTCCCAGCTCTGTTTTTGTCAGTCTCACGGGCCGTTGTGATGGGCGTTAGGCTGCTCTCATGAATTGTACATGGAGCCGGCCACACCTGGAGAGTAACACAGGAGAGGAAATGAACCGTTAAATCTGATGACAGATTTAGAGATCCCCCGCTGAGGTAATGGAGCATCCACATGGGAAAATCACAGGCTCATATTAGATCATCAGCAGTTGTCTGAGACATGGCCGCTGTTTGTTCTTGTTGCCATGATATGTCCCACCTCGTCATGCGCCCATACCGGGGTCCTCCAGTTAATCAGTGAGGCCTTTTACGGTAACAAGGATCATCTTGGTTGATATGTTTGGTCTGATTTCTGACAACAGTCTAAAGATTTCACATCTTTTTGCTGTGCTAATTTTAGATAATATCATATATTTCAACCCTTCGAAAATGTATTTGGTTTTGTCCCTTAAAAGTTTTGTTTAACTTTGGATTTACCTGTTTTTTAGGATTTTTTTAAAAAATGTTATTTTGAAGCAAAGCCAAAAGATAAGACATCAGAAGTTTTGTCTTTTCACATTTGCAAACATGTCCAGCTATTTGCTCCTCACAGCAGTTCCCATAATAACCATCTTGATTGCTGCCATGAGAATTCATATATAATATATATATACATAATATACTGTATGTATAAGGAGGCAACAGAACCAGAAACCCTAACCTCTGTCTCCCCTAAAACTCTCTTCATCTCCATTGAAGCTAAAAGTAGTATACAACATGTCCAGTGTGTTCCACATCTCCTTGAGGCTCTCCATGTCCCAAGAAACAATTTGTGCTGCCAGAAGTTGTTAATCCCAGTCCTCACAGGTTACTTTGCGCAGAACTAGGTGGTGAGACTAGGTGGTGGCATCTTACAACTTCTTGGATGAATTTGTCAGAATCCCAAAATCCAATGCGTGGCCACCAGTTGCTCAGTGATCCCCTACCCCGGTCCTCAAGGACTGGTGTCCTGCAGGTTTTCCAAGTGTTCCTGCTGGAAACACCTGACTCAGACTCAGACAAGCTCTGCACATGTCTGCTAAATACTCATTGATTTGAATCAGGTGTGGTGTAGCAGGGACACTTGGAAAACCTGCAGGATGCCAGTCCTCGAGGACCAGGATTGGGGATCCCTGACCCAGCTGAGGTCCCCTTTCACAAGCCTGGGAAGCATCCTACTTTCCCTTCTCCTGATGTGATGACTCTGGTGTTACACCATATGTAAGTCTTGGTCTGCCTGCTCTCCCAGACCCCCTGTCACTCAGGATAACTTGGTACCCAAACACGTCTACCATGTTATGGTGGGAATCTAGCAAGTCAAGTTGCATATTTTCATGGATCAGATTGCATCACATACAGCTGAAGCAAATCAGAGGCTTGATTCGCCCTATTTAGTTCAAAGTTTCCAGAAGATGTAAATGTTTTCTATGTTTTGGTTCTGCACGTTTTTCTCACCACATATCCACCAATATGACAGGAAATAATTTCAAAACCAGGATTCATTGGTTATAACTCTAAACAGCAGGTTGAGGATGCACTTTAGCAAGTACAAACATAAACATATAAGTCCAAAAATCCAGTGTGACTATTTAATTTCAATGCAGTATTCAAACATTTTGAAACTAAATAATCACAGTTCCTTGGTTTCTGATGGGCCACACGGATGCTTACAGAGATTGGCCTTCGATCACTAGCTTTAATAACCCAAAACCAAAGAGCAAGGCAGAGTAATGTGACTAGTTTTACTTCGACACATCATTCACTAGGTTGAAAATGGCAAAAGTGAGCATTAGGAACGTTGGCAGAGGGTTGAAAAGGTTCATAAATGTGATTTTCTGTTTGGTTTGAGCTGTCTTTTCATCATCTTGGATAGCTGCAGCGCTTCTCAACCTCAGAAACAACAGCTTCATAAGAGAAGAGAAGTCTGAATCACATTCCTCTCTTCTTTCACCTTTTAGACTTTGTATTTTTCCCCAATCCATAAATCTCTGTCTGCACTGTTTAGATCCATGAACAACAATTCTTTGTGTGTAGTGGTCCTTAGATGTATTTCTACACATGTATTTATTGGAAAGCTGAGTTTAAAGTCTAATTTGACTTTTTAATGACATCTCTGCTGAACAAAAGCCTCTAAGGACTTTTCTCTTAACTTTTTTCTCGAGGTATAATGAAAATCACGAGAGCAGTGTCCTTGAAAGATGCTATAACAGAAACAGAGTTTCTGCTTTTAGATTTAATGTGGCACTTTCCATGCATTTGTTGCGCTGCGTTGCCATAAAGTGGAGTCTCAGTGTTCATGCTAATGTAGGAACCTGTCACCCACTCAGCAAACTGTGAATCTTTCTGGTGTGTTTTTAGTCTCCTAAGAACGATGGAGCTGTAAGACACAGAACTATGAAACATACTGTCAGCAGATGGGTTCATCAAATAGAGCTAAATGTGTGTGTGTGTGTACATTCTAATAATGTTAGAATGTACAGTACATGTTGCACAGCAGTATGAAGCCATTAGGATCCTGGCAAAGTCCTGTGCGTGTTTGTGTGGTGTTGCATGGTAACTAACGGTTGTATTTGAAGTTTAATGTCTGCAGGTTTTGTAGAAAAGCCCCTGAGGCACAGATTGCTCTGCAGGCTCCATTATACTGCCTACAGACTGCAGACAAATGGATGCTGCATTAGATCCTCAGACAGCAGAGGCAGAAACCTGCAGACAATCAGGCAGCAGATGCTTGCAAGGTCTTTTCAAGCAGCAGTGATGTTGTTGATTCACACGGAAACCTAGATTTTAGGTTAAAATTTATTTTTTTGGTGCTTGTTATTGAATTTTAACCCAGAGCAGTTTCTTTTTTGACATAATTAAAATGTTGGAGCAGGGGAGGGCCACACGTCTGACTGGACAGGCGCGAGGTGGATGGACTTTTGTGATCAAGGCTCTCAGTCGCAACCTTCCAGAGTAGGATGTGGGGTAATGAATGCAGGGCTTTGTGCGGTCCGTGGTCATCACATTCCACTGGAGCCACTCTGTGGCGCGCAGCAAGGCAGGGAATGCCAGGGCAGGACGGGGACGAGGAGAGAGGAGGCTCAGACAGGAAACATCGTACTGTCACACAACATAAGGACACTTGTGGTTTCTGTGCATGCTGTCAGTTTTGCGGGTATTTACTGAGTCAGCTAGTTCAAATCATCCCCTTAAAACCTTTTGTTTTTTCATTCTCCAGCACCTCTACTGGTCAGCCACTTCAGCTGTGCCACTAACCTGCAAAGCAAACATGACATGTTTTCATTCAGAAAACAAGTCATCTGCATGATGTCGTTGCTGTCTGTCTAACCGAATCGCTTTGACTGAAAACTTGAATGTGTTTAAAGCAGCTCAAACTGATGTCACAACTGGGCTTCTTATTTTTAGCTGGACGTTTCTAAAAAAGGGAAAGAGGTCTAAAGTTTGCATGCTGACTCAGAAGCTGAATTATTCACACTGAGCATGTGTTTTCCTCGCACACACACACACACACACACACACACACACACACACATCTCCTCCCCAAATTAGGGAAAACGCAGCCTGTGCGTGTCACATGGGAATGACAGGAAGCAAACATGAATGACACAAACCTCAGATGCTTTCAAAATGACTCATTAACACACAACTAATGAACAGAGGAAAATCTTGTGCTTTGGTGAGTAACAAAGAGTCGGAATTCCTCATGCTGGTGTCATTTAGGGGTGCGAGATGCTCGGCATGTGGTCAGCTGGTGTGCAAACTGCATCCAGCATCGGACAAGAAGGCGAACAAAGCGGCGAGGAATTGAGGATGTTGCTGCCTTAAATTCAATGCTTCCCTCTGTGTGTTCATCTGCAACGTGGCTCAGACTTCCTTCGTTTTGTATTCCTCATCATCCCTGCCATCAATCATGTGTAAATCTTTCCACTTACTACAGTCTGCACCCTCTCCACAAAGGCTTGTCTGTCTGTGTTGATGGTCTGGGTCTGCCAGGCTCAGACTCTGCTGCAGTAGCTCTTTTTTTTTTTTTTTTTTTTTACTTCTGTGATAAAGATGTTTATAATAAGTTGTTATTGATGCCTTCCTTTAAAAATGGCAGATCATTAAATGAGCATTGCCATATTGGACTTTTGGACCCACTGTTAGCAGAGTGCTACATGGTCTGCAGGTTCAGACTTTTATCCAGGATGACTAGTAAACTATTATTTCATGATACTTTACATGATGATTTAGTCTGCTCTGGTAGCTCTAGAACAGATCAGCAAAAGGTAATGATTCATTTTTTGGGTCATTTTTGCTTCCTGCATGGAACCAGGAAGTGTGCAAGTTGTTGTTATAATGAGGCCTGTTTCATTTCTCTACACATTAGGAAAATAAACTCCATTCTGTTCTTTATTATGTCATTTATCAAAGAAAACATTGTTGCATCGTTATGAAAAGAAAGATATAATTTACTCCCACAGCAGCGAATTTCAAAGCAGCTCTAAATTACATTTATTTGTATTGTATTAACTGGAGTATATTTCATAACTGTCTCCTTTTCTCTCCATTCAAGGTCTAGAAACATTGACAATGGCAAAATATTTAGTATCTTATACTGATATAATATATTTGGTACATTAGATGAAGTATTTCATGAACTTGTTGGAGTATTTAGTAGTTCTGGTGCTGCAGATCCACGTGACATCACAGCTCAGTGTGAGTGCGACCAGATCGTCATTCCAGCGCTGTCATCTTTTCCCATTGTCCTGAAAAGTTCCTCCTTGTGACCTCATTTTCCAATGAGGTCAAGTAAAAGAGTTTCGGAAAAGATGATAGGAGGCTTCCTTTTTTGTTTCTTTTTTCCTTTTTCTTTTTACCAACTTGCTCCAGTGTCATTAAATGGCAGCGTCTCTGCTAACAGCTCCGTTTAGTGGACTTTGAACTGTGCAAACTTTTTATATATGTATGAAAAGCTAAACTAGACATAAGGAAAAAAACACACAGGTAAATAATAATTAACCTTGAAATTGTTTAGAGTTTATTTTGAACTAAAAGATTTTAAAACAAATTAAGTATTTGTTACAACAAACAAAACAACCTTCTGAAGTTCAAAAGGTTGAGGACTTATCTAATCCAAAACTCTTTTATTAGTATTGTATTAGTATTAGTATTAGTAATGTAAATAAACTTTCACAGTATTTGTGAGTAGTATAATACATGATGTTCCATTACAGTAAAACTTAGACAATACACAGTGGTACTACACATCATAAATCATAATATACATGTACATTGCTTTAAAAAAAATATCACTAATAGCCTCATCTTTTAAGGTAGACTTTAGACTTGGTTTGGCTTGACATTTGACACTTAAGCAGCCATGGCTGACTTATGCCCCAGTCCCATTCTCATCACATCCTGCCAAAGGTCAGAGGGCATCCAGTAAGATATATTAATTTAAAGGCATGCAATAACAATCACTGCTGCAAGTAACTAATATCAGTAAAAATTCTGAAAACTTTTTTTTAATCTATTTATTTAAAGATAATTTAGTTAGTATTTCCACACACCCCGAATTCTTTAGAAATCGCTCACGCTGGCCAAACAAAAGGCAGAGAAAGATTCAGATTCACCACTACAAGGCGGAGAAAGACATTTAAAACCATGGCTTTTTTGTTCTGAGGCATTTTCCAACCTCTCCCCTCCCCCACCCTCTGAAATGCCAAAGGCATCTGGTTGACGGCTCCTTACAAGCTTCCAAATTGTTCTCTTTTCTCCAGAATATGGACTGAAACAGAATGCAGCTATTGTCAATATGTCCAGTGAACTTCAGAGAAATTCTTCTCTGGCATCTTTACGCTCCTAAAATTGATGTAGTGGGAACTCTTCACTTTGCTGGACGATATTTAGCCTTTCCCACCTTTTTCAGCAATGCACCGTGGGACATTCTTGTCGGACTCAAACTGGGGGGTCACATGCTTTCAGCAGAGGCCCCAAAACATCATGAAGGCCTCCATGGTTCTGGAGTTTTGGCACGGCACAGAGCTGAGCTGTAAAAATGTCTCAGCGGAATTTCAATTGGCCACTTTTTTAGCATCTGTCAAATCCCCAACCGCTAGTCCCCCCTCGCTAAGAGTCCATCCTCGCTGCGATTATGGTGCCGTTTTAGGATCCATACATACACATGATACCATGTCAGGTGTGTGCGCCACGTGAGGGATGCCTTGAGATGCAAGTTAGCCCCTTGCATATCTCTGATGGATTTGTGGCAGCTAAACGGCCTCTTATGTGCACGGAAAGGACATGGTGCAGCAGCTGGGAATGCACAATGAACATTAATGGGAGCGAGCGAAAGTCAACAAAAGTGAGGCTAAAAAAGACACGTCCATAAGTCAGTATCATGAAATAAAAGGAAGATTTCTGAAGGATTTTTTGGCCTTTTTTTTTTTTTTTTTTTTTTTTTTTTTTTTTTAGAGGAGGTGCTGTGAGACATTTCGTTTTACACCCTAAAACAGTTTCCACACAAGCTTTGTTTTCTTCTTAAGATGAAGAATTTTACTTGCATGAGTCTCAGTTTCTCCGGTCTTTCCTGCACTGTGTGAATGCTTCCAACCCTCTGGTTTTGTGTGAAACACAAGCTGTTGCGGGTTAATTCACTCACACACACACACACACATATCCATGTAGCTATGGGACGACCACCCAAGGCATCGTAGCAGACTACATGTTGCTCCCAACCAGAGTGAGAAGCAGAGGAAAGTCTTCAGGATTTTATTGCTTCATTCCTGTCGTTCCCTCAACATGAGCATCACATGACCACTAAACTGATCCTGGCCTCAGCTGCACTCCGAAGCGATTTCTCCGTAGATAGTCCAGTTCTTTACCTGCTGTTCTACGGGAAGATATGAAACTAGAAGATCTTTCAAATTCAGTAAAGCTTAAGTAGTTCTGGAGAGAGAAATATTCTGGAAGAAGTTTAAATAGCAGCAAAATTGATTGAATGTTATTTGTATTATTTGGGGGCTGCGCGGTGGCATGGTGGTTAGCACAGTGGCCTCACAGCAAGAGGGTCGCTGGTTCGATCCTTGGCTTCCTCCCACTATCCAAAGACATGCATATTAGGTTAATTGGGAACTCTGATTTGCCCATATGAGTGAGTGTGAGTGGTTGTTTGTCTCTGTGTGGCCCTGCGATGGACTGGCAAGCTGTCCAGGGTGTACCCTGCCTTTTGCTCAAAGCCAGCTGGGGTAGGCTCCAGCTTCCCCGCGACCCTGAAGTGGATTAAGCGGTTTAGAAAATGAATAAATGAATGTATTATTTGGTTCACCGAGCATGATTTGAAAATGGGAAATTGTATGAACAACAAATCCTCCATCGATCTCTGAGCCATTTCATTGTTTCCTTGTTGAACTGAGGTCTGCAAATTTCAAACATTTACATCTTTTCCATTCAACCAATGATTTTCTCTTTTCTTTTATTCTGACCAGTTTCCAGGCTCTCTACATGGAAAACCTCCCCACAGCATAACACTGCCACCACCATGCTTCGCTGTGCGGATTAATTCATTTTGGGGTGATGTCATGTAATAAATACATGACATCACCCCCCCCCCCCCCCCCCCCTTTATATTTCAGAAAAAAGCTAAATTTAATTAATGTTGGGACCAAAGCTGCAATTGGCCAATAGTTTAATCCTCCTCCATTGTGTTTTGGGAGGATGCCAGATGTAAGAGCTTCAGTTTTCTGTGACTTTTTCTTATTCCTTTCTCCGTTATGTCATTACTTGCTTTGCAACTGCTTCTGGTTGCCTTTTGGCCACATTGTTAGCTTTTCTGTTTCTGTGATTAATCTGTTTCTTGCTTGGCTTTGCTGCTCTGACCTTTCTTGATCAGGTTGTTGTAGAATCCTATTCTTCCTGTCCTTTAGTAACGCAATGAATGGCATTCAAGAGGATATATTTCCAACCATGATCTGTACTTCTTGAGCACAACTTTCCTGCAGAACTTTAACAAAAACTGTGTATATGTTCAGATCCAGTGATGCTTACTTTGCATGACAAAGGTTTTTGTTTATTTTGTGTTTTCATCTATTTTATTTCTGCCGCCCAAATGAAATATGTTTAGGTCACATTAAACACAGTAACATGAGCATTTAAATAAAAGCAAAATTATTAAATGCATCAACATGGACTTGTAGGCTGTAGATTTGTAGGCCCTGCTGTCTGCAGACTGAGTAATGTATCTAAGCAGAAGCAGTTTCAGCAGCAATATTGTGAAGTATTTAACATTAATGCTGAATATGTATAAATACAGGAGACACGGTTAAAGGATTCAGTGATCAATTTTTAGCAGGTAAATGTGAAACTTCACATGATCAGCTTTTAGTTGGAATATGTTGGACAAACAAAAGTAAGGAAAGTTTTGTGTTGTTTTTCAAACAAAGAGCCGCTTGCATCTAGTTTTATGATTTTAACTGACATTAGATGTGTCATACATGCACATATGCATGAAACACTTACTTTACTTACTTTTAGCTGCTTCATACAGTGAAAATATGAGGGGCAGTGTAGTGTTGTGTGAATATAAGCAGCAGGAAGCTTGCTTGTGGCTGGAAAATGTCCGTATCCTCCTCACTGTTTTCAATTACCTCTCAATAAACATACAAATATATTTACAATCAGTGCCTCATTCGGTGTGTGACGGCCCACCAGCAGTAACTCTGTGCAGGAACACAATCCCTGCAGCCACAAAGGAAATAAATCCCATCATCATGTCTTGTCCTTAGAAGGCCTTCAGACTGGGAGGCTGTTGCACAAGTATTTGGCTTCAGTCAAGGCGGAGCTGCTGCACTGTTTATTAGGTGTAGTTTATAAGCCATGACTCGCTGCTATCCTGGCTCCTGTTGTGCAGTGGGCACAGCGGAGCCGGCATAGCAGGCTAGTGCCCTCTGTCTGCTGTGGCAAACAAAGAACTGCTGTGTGTTACTAGGATCTCGCCGATTCCAAGCCTCCACTCTGCTTCTGTCTGCCAGAAAATCCAGCCAGCAGTCTCACATGATGCAAACTGATGTAGCAACATAAAACTCCGGTTCTTATTGTGTGCTTGTGCAAAGCCTGCTAGCAGCTAATCAGTATTAACACATGTCGGCACACACAATCATTTCTGCTTTCTCGTACAGTCATCACACTTGAATGAAGCAGTTGTGACGCAATGTGGATTTACAGTATTTTCCCCTCATCCCCCCCCCCCCCCCCCGCCGGCAGACCCAAATCCTGTGGGAGCTGCTGCTGTGAGTTTGAGATCAGGACGAGGCTGCGAGATCTTTCCTCGAATGTCCTCTGAGGGGGATGAGGGCGGGAAATGGTGGAGTGAACACCACTGATGGTCTGACGTGTTTTGGAAGTGGAAGGCGGAAGGGAGAAGGAGAAAACGAGTGAAATATGACAACTTATCAGAGGGTAGCAGGATATGAGATAAAGTGCAATAAGTGTGCATGAGGAAACAGAGGGAACAGCAGTGAGGCGTCATGTTACTGTCAGTATATTGTGTCCCGTTCCAAGTTATATTCTTCCGAGATTAAAGGGGATCTGTTATGTTGTTTTTAGTTTTCTGAACTTATTACCGTGTTATAATGTTGAATACTCATCAGACATGTAAGTGCCGCCGCTTTTTTTTTTTTTTTTTTTTTTTATCACCTAAACGCACATTTTTTTTAACAGCACTCTCTGTGTTCAGTTTCCATGGCAACTGAAACAATTGTTTTTTCTGTTTCTGTCCCTCTGCTGTCCTCTCTGGTCCCGTCCAGCAGTACAAACTTTGTAATTCAAACAATTTTCCAAAAAAAATAGAAAACTAAAATAAGAATCCAGAATGTCAAGGGGAGCATTGTATCTGTAAAACTCCTCTTGGTAAAGTAAATTGGCTCAGGAGAATAGAGCATCCAGATAGTCATTCTGCTTAAATGTTGGACAAAACTATAAAAGAAAAAAAGATTGGTTTTAGAGAGCTTTTTTGACTTCAAAATTTTAGTGACATCCCGCGAGACAGACTCTGTGAGAGATCACCTTCTCTAGGTTGTGCACGTTCACAAGAAAGCCACGCCCACCTTCACTGCTCAGTATAAATACTCATAGCAGTTGACCAATCAGATCCAGCATGCAGGCAGGCAGGGGGCGGAGCTTTCTCTGTTCACTTGTTTCTGGCCGAGGCTGATCTGAGAGGATCGATACAAAATGAATGAAAGGGTTTGTAAAAAATGCTTGATTATTTCTTACCCTTCTGGACTTGCATATTAAAATAAATTAGATCGAAATGTTCATAATAGACACTTCCATTGAAAATGTACAACGTTGCATTTTTTGATGCTGCAAAACAAAGGGATCATTCATGCTCTAAAAAGTGCCAAAAAACTTAAATTCTGCTTTTTGTAGCTCAAATCTTGTCGTGTAAGAGGTAAGGACAATATGGTAACATATAGAAGTAGCATTCAGGAGCTAACGGCCCTGTAATTACCTGGACGACATGAGAGCCGTGCTGGACAGCAGCTCACGCAGTCAAGTCGAACTTCTTTCCTGCAAAGACTCTTATTGTGTCAAAACTATGATTCACGTGATATCAGTAAACTTTTATGTATGCAGTTATAATTCCTCTGCTGCAATAAGTGGAAATGGGATGATTTATCTGTTAGTTGGCATGAGCTCACATTCTGCTCCTGACTGGTTAAATGCAGCACTTCTTATGTCAGAGTTTTACAGATCTGTTCTAGTCTTATGATGCCTTGCTGAACTGTGAATTCGCTTATTATATATCCATAACCTGCATTATGACTAACTTGTGACCTTGACGTGTTACTGTTCAAATTAAGTTAAAAAGTATAATAAACTGTTTCTTAAAAATTAATTTCCTGACCCCAAAAGCCTGATCTTGCAAATTCCTCAACATGTAAAGTGAAGAAAAGGAGGCGTCTGTGTTTCCTGACTGTAAATACATGCAGACTGCATGTGCTGACACATCTGTCTTTTCCGTGCAGAGTTATATATAAATATGTTTCCTGGATAGCTGATAAAGCTACAACATCAGCTTTGGGGATGTAAACTGAGGCATTATTAGATGCTGAATCACTGCTTCTATTTCTCATCACTTAAAACAAATAGTAAGTTTACTTTTTTGTCACTGAAGGTATTTTAACTTCCATCCATCCATCCATCCATCTTCTGCCGCTTATCCGGAGTCGGGTCGCAGGGGCAGCAGCCTAAGCAGGGAAGCCCAGACTTCCCTCTCCCCAGCCACATTTGCCAGCTCTGCGGGGCGGACCCCGAGGCGTTCCCAGGCCAGCCGAGAGATATAATCCCTCCAGCGTGTCCTGGGTCTTCCCCGGGGTCTCCTCCCAGAGGGACGTGCCTGGAACACCTCACCAGGGAGGCGTCCAGGAGGCATCCTGACCAGATGCCCGAGCCACCTCAACTGGTTCCTCTCGATGCGAAGGAGCAGCGGCTCTACTCTGAGCCCCTCCCGTATGACCGAGCTCCTCACCCTATATCTCTAAGGGTGAGCCCGGCCACCCTGCGGAGGAAACCCATTTCAGCCGCCTGTATACGAGATCTCGTTCTTTCGGTCACGACCCACAGCTCATGACCATAGGTGAGGGTAGGAACGTAGATCGACTGGTAAATCGAGAGCTTCACCTTCTGGCTCAGCTCCTTCTTCACCACGACAGACTGGCACAGAGTCCGCATTACTGCAGACGCCGCACCGATCCGTCTGTCGATCTCGCGCTCCATCCTTCCCTCACTCGTGAACAAGACCCTGAGATATTTAAACTCCTCCACTTGAGGCAGGACCTCACTCCCGACCCGGAGAGGGCAATCTACCCTATTCCGGCTTAGGACCATGGTCTCAGATTTGGAGGTGCTGATTCCCATCCCAGCCGCTTCACACTCGGCTGCGAATCGCTCAAGCGAGAGCTGGAGATCACGACCAGATGAAGCCAACAGGACCACGTCATCCGCAAAAAGCAGGGACCCAATCCTGAGGCCACCAAGTCGGATCCCCTCAACACCTCGGCTGCGCCTAGAAATTCTGTCCATATAAGTTATGAACAGAATCGGTGATAAAGGGCAGCCTTGGCGGAGTCCAACCCTCACCGGAAACGAATCCGACTTACTACCGGCAATGCGGACCAAGCTCTGACACCTGTCGTACAGGGACCGGACAGCCCTTACAAGGGGGTCCGGTACCCCATACTCCCGGAGTACCCCCCCACAGGAGCCCCCGGGGGACACGGTCGAATGCCTTCTCCAGGTCCACAAAACACATGTAGACTGGTTGGGCAAACTCCCATGCCCCCTCCAGGACCCCAAAGAGGGTATAGAGCTGGTCCACTGTTCCGCGACCAGGACGAAAACCACACTGCTCCTCCTCAATCCGGGATTCAACTATCCGGCGAACCCTCCTCTCCAGGACCCCTGAATAGACCTTACCAGGGAGGCTGAGGAGTGTGATTCCCCTGTAATTGGAACACACCCTCCGGTCCCCTTCTTAAAAAGGGGGACCACCACCCCAGTCTGCCAATCCAGCGGTACTGCCCCTGATGTCCACACAATGCTGCAGAGGCGTGTCAGCCAGGACAGCCCCACAGCATCCAGAGCCTTAAGGAACTCCGGGCGGATCTCATCCACCCCCGGGGCCTTGCCGCCAAGGAGCTTTTTGACCACCTCAGCGACTTCAGCCCCAGAGATAGGAGAGTCCACCCCTGAGTCCGCCAGCTCTGCTTCCTCATCGGAAGACGTGTTGGTAGGATTGAGGAGGTCTTCAAAGTATTCCTTCCACCGACCCACTACGTCCCGAGTTGAGGTCAGCAGCTCCCCAGCTCCACTGTACACAGTATTGATGGAGCACTGCTTCCCCCTCCTGAGCCGCCGGATGGTGGACCAGAATCTCCTCGAAGCCGTCCGGAAGTCTTTCTCCATGGCCTCGCCGAACTCCTCCCATGCCCGAGTTTTTGCCTCGGCAACAGCCGAAGCCGCATGCCGCTTAGCCCGCCGGTACCCATCAGCTGCCTCCAGAGTCCCACAGGCCAAGAAGGCCCGATAGGACTCCTTCTTCAGCTTGACGGCATCCCTCACTGTTGGTGTCCACCAACGAGTCCTGGGATTACCGCCACGACAGGCACCAACGATCTTACAGCCACAGCTCCGCCCGGCCGCCTCAGCAATAGAGGCACGGAACACAGCCCATTCGGACTCAATGTCCCCCGCCTCACTCGGGACATGGTTGAAGCTCTACTGAAGGTGGGAGTTGAAGCTCGCTCTGACGGGGGACTCAGCCAGGCGTTCCCAGCAGACCCTCACAACACGTTTGGGTCTGCCAGATCTGACCGGCCTCCTCCCCCACCACCTGAGCCAACTCACCACCAGGTGGTGATCAGTTGACAGCTCCGCCCCCCTCTTCACCCGAGTGTCCAAGGCATGTGGCCGCAGGTCCGACGATACGACTACAAAATCTATCATCGAACTGCGGCCCAGGGAATCCTGATGCCAGGTGTACATATGGACACTCTTATGTTGGAACATGGTGTTTGTTATGGACAATCCATGACGAGCACAGAAGTCCAATAACAAAACACCATTTGGGTTCAGAGGACGGGGACCATGCCTCCCAATCACTCCCCTCCAGGTCTGTGAGCATTGAAGTCCCCCAGCAGAACAATGGAGTCCCCAGAAGGAGCACCCTCCAGCACTCCCTCCAAGGACTCCAGAAAGGGTGGGTACTCTGAACTGCTGTTCGGTGCATAAGCACAGACAACAGTCAGGACCCGTCCCCCCACCCGGAGGCGGAGGGAAACTACCCTTTCATCCACCGGGGTAAACCCCAACGTGCAGGCACCAAGCTGGGGGCTGATGAGAATGCCCACACCTGCTCGACGCCTCCCACCATGAGCAACTCCAGAGTGGAAGAAAGTCCAGCCCCTTTCGAGGGTACTGGTTCCAGAGCCCAAGCCATGCGTCGAAGTGAGTCCAACTATATCTAGCCGGAACCGCTCAACCTCGCGCACAAGCTCAGGCTCCTTCCCCACCAGAGAGGTGACATTCCACGTCCCTAGAGCCAGCTTCTGCAGCCGGGGATCGGACCGCCAGGGTCCCCGCCCCTTGCTGCCGCCCAGCTCACACTGCACCCAACCCCTACGGCTCCTCCCGCAGATGGTGAGCCCACGGGAGGTGGGGCCCATGTAACCCTTTCGGGCTGAGCCCGACCGGGCCCCATGGGCGAAGGCCCGGCCACCAGACGCTCGCTCTCGTACCCCACCTCCAGGCCTGGCCCCAGAGGGGGGTCCCGGTAACCCGCGTCCGGGCAAGGGAACATTCCTGCCCAGGTTGGTCGTCATCGTAGAGGTCGATGAGCCGTGCTTGGTCTGGTCCCTCCCCTAGACACCTGTTTGCCATGGGTGACCCTACCAGGGGCATAAAGCCCCTGACAACATAGCTGCCAGGTATTTTAACTTTTAACTGTAAATAAAAAAAAAAATAAAAAAAAAAACATTGTGTTTTCCTAAGCTGGTCTCTTCAGTCCTGAAGCATATTCTGTCAGACTTTTAACTTAAATATGTTCCTTTGGCTTCATTGACCACTAAAAAACTCCACCTGTAGAATTGATGTGCTCATTTGTGCTTCACTGAAACTTTGGCTTTTTTAGTCTGAATATTTGATTTAAACAAAACACCTAAGAGGAGGTGTCTTAGGTGACATAACTTTACATTAAACTGTATGTCTGCTCTAGCTCGCTGTGTCCAGTTACGTGTAGACCAGGGGTCGGCAACTGCAAAAAATTAAGAGCCTTATATAAGCCTTATCATGAAGGCAACACATGCTTTATGTATCTATATTAGCTATATTAGCCTACTATCAAAATGACTAAGTTGGCTACAAATACATAATGACCCTTAATGATAAAATGTTTATTTTCCCTGCAGCGCATCCTGTAGAGAATGACGCACCACGTGACTACTCTGTTGTACGATGCCGCCACGTTTAACTTCATTACTATATTAATGAATTATGTTTCGTTGCATTGATCAAATTATAACAATGCAATAAAGAAATCTGATTTTTTTATGTCATTTTTATTTTTAAGAATTCGAAAAAAACCAAAATGGAATGTGCATAACGCGCCCCTTATTTGGGTAACAAACAGAGCACAATAAAACGCAGCCTGCATTTATAAAAAATAAACCAGCAGCCTTTTAAAAAAAAGGTAAAGTATATCAAATCAAATGAATACAGTTTGATTTCTGTCAAGCAAGTCAGTGCAAGGGTAAAACGCAGCAGCGTCCTCTTCTCTTTAGACACGCAACCAACGCAGCTATCCTCCGACCTGAGCACCATTACCAAGTGTCATTCCAGATATATACTGACAAAAATCAGAAATCATTTTATAAAAACAGCCACTTTGTTACTCAGTCTGTGTCTATGAAGGATGATGTTCTTACCCGTTTAATGTTACTTCTGTTGTCGGACATCACTGGTCAGCTTCTAAACATGTAAGATGTAACTTGTGCTGAATTAATGTCCCTGATTTGCTGATCGGTAATGTTGCCGTCATTTTAATGGTCCTTTCCTTCACTGTCTTAGCGGAGAGGGGCATGTCTTTGATTTTCTGTATTATCTCAGTTTTCTTTTTGAAGTTAGCAAATACGTGTCCAGATATGTTGATGACTGACTCCTTCATGTAGTCACCATCTGGGAGCGGTTTTCCACGCTTTATTATTTTTTGCAACAAAACTTGCAGCAGTAGTGGAGTTTCGAGATGCAATCCACTTAAATCTATTTTTGCGCTTCTCGAATTTCTCCAGAAGTAATGCAATCGCACATGCTTTCCCTGGAAATGTCTTTCCACATGACTGTTTTTGTTATTTGACAACTTCTCGCTATAGAGCAAACATTCAGGTTTTCCTTCCACATTGGCAATGAATACAAATGCAGTCCAAGAAACGTTGAATCCTCTGTTCTCCTCGGTTATTTTTCTCTTTTTACAACAAACACCTGCCTGGCATCCTGCGCTGCTGATAGGCTATGTTAAGCAGGCTATGATGCAAATCTTCCTTGACAGAAATATTAAAATTTAATATTTATTCTACACATTTTTACAGCGCTGGAAAACATTAAGAATGTTTGTGTCATGTTTGTCCTCCTACAGAACCATATCAAAACAAAAATATATGTCCTTCCCCCAATGTTTTCCTATTTTTTAAACATTTTTGAAAAAGCTCCAGGGAGCCACGAGGGCAGCGCTAAAGAGCCGCATGCGACTCCAGAGCCGCGGGTTGCCGACCCCCGGTCTAGACCAAAGTCGGTCCTCGAGCGCCGCTCTGCTGCAGGTTTTCGCTGTGTCCTTACTCCAACACACCTGGTTTACATTTAATGGATTCAACAGACAATGTAATTCTACTTAGTGACTCATGAATTTACATCAGGTGTGTCGGAGCAGGGATCCATGGAAAACCTGCAGGATTGTGGTCCTCAAAGACTGGAGCTGGACACCCCTGTTTTAGACTGAAACATGAATAATTTAACACAAAAAGTGAGGAAATTTTAGCCTGGTCAATTATTTCTCTTTAATAATCTGGTGCTGGATTGCATTTTGACTGTAAGCCTGATTAGACGCCTTTGCAGGAAGGTAGCACTTGTCAGGATCATGACAAACCAAACATCCCCCCTGAGATGGTTTCTCTGTTACAGCACACCTTTAAACAGGCTTAACATGGTTAGTTAATAAGTCAAATAACACTCAAATAGCATGCAAAAAAAGTACCAAAATTCCCTGCAATATTTTCTCATTGAACAGCGTAGTGGATGGATGATTTCACTCTCATCATTACCATAGTAAATCTCTACGCAGCCACAACAGCTTAGCCTTCCTCCTCATGCTGGTCACCAGACTGGGAACGTTTTGCTGTGAGGTGGAATCCCAGTCCTCAACCCAGTATGGCTGTGTTGGTCATTCTGGCTTTGAAAACCTGAAGTGATTCTGCGATTGTCCCGCTTGGTTGAGGTCACTCCATCCTCTCCAGTCCCAAATTCTGGATGTAATCTATAATGATACTAGCTCTGACAGCGTTGTCATCCTGGAGGATGGAGTTAGGTCCCAGATTCTGGAGACATGGGACCCCGGCTGGCTCCAGACTCTCATTCTGATGTCTGTCTGTAAATCAGCTGCCAGTCATACAGCTGTGACTGGCACACAGCTGGCAGCACTTCATGTTCAACACAAGCGTGAGTACCAGGAGGAGGATATTACAACCGACATTTAGCTGTGTGGCTCATTTCACAGAAGCACAATCTTCACCAGTTAAACCTTGTTGTAAAACTGACTAATCAGGCTTTCCAACAATGTGTAACACATCAGCAGCAGCTTAATGTTAATGAACATGGTAAATAAATAAGAGTAGCTTGTATATTTCAAGCCCATTACTTATCATACTGTTATGTAATCTTTATTCCTCTTATATAAGATGCTTAACTGTTCATTTAAATAAAATAAAGTTATAAACTGACAGATGGGGTGTATAAAACATTAGTTTTAGCATTCATGGGTGTCATCTAACACTCATTTAGAGTAAATGATGCTGGAGACTCACTAAGGCATTGCTCCCCTTCAGACGCCGCCTCTAACGGGACAATTCCCTCCAGAAACAACTTAAAGCCACATTAACAAGTTAACATGTTGATTAATAGTCTAAAACATTGTGTTAAGTGGCACATATAGTTTTTTGAAGATAATTTCTTCTTATTGAAATAAAAACCTTGTAAACATTTTAAACAGTTTTAATGACCTTCAGACTTTTCCACTTTGTGCTCTTTGTCTTTATCTTTTTAAAGTAGTTTTTAAATGATAAAGCTCGAAGTTTCCTTTTTACATCGGAGAGCTTATTTTTATGGAGTGCTGCTCGGCTAAAAATAAACGTAGTGGATGTTTTATTTGAAACTGCGGACGGAGGAGTGGAAACTTTGTGCAGCCAAATCTGGCTAATGTGTGTGTTTGTGTTTGAAATGAGAGAGCGAGCATGTGACAGAGAGAGTGGGCAGCTTTTTTTTTCTTTCTTTCTTTCTAGACACGCTAAAGAGGAAGGTCCCGGCCTTGTGACCTGACGTGTACTCAGAACGCTCAACACTGCAGACACACCCAGTCCCTTGAAATACCCTGAGTGACTGTTTCCCCTAAAACAGCGTCAAACAGAAAACACACTTTCCTTGATAACATGTAAGACTTCATGTCTCCAGCGATGAAAGACCCCAAATCTTGTCAACGTTTATAGCTTAACTAACGCTGCCGCTTTTTTATTGGTGCCACTTTTGGTAACTACCAAAGCATTTAAAGCATGCCATGCTGGGTGGGCTTACCATTTATAAATATAGTCTTCTAAACATATCCAAAACTTTTACTGTCACCGGGTTCATTACGCATTCAATATGTATGGAGGTATCATATACAGTACAGACAGCAATAGTGCTGTGTGTTGCTTTTATAATGTGTTCATATGTATGTGTGTATTAGGACAACGAGTCAACAGGAGGCTGGGCAGGTCACAGCTACAGGAAGACACTTGTGTATTTACTTTCAGTGTAAAACTATCCTGGATTTATGCAGATATTATGCATTGCAGAGACATCTGACAGGAGCAGGGTGTGTTTGTACAGTCATGGTCATGCTTGCAACGCAGGATTGTTCCACGTCAGCCCCATCATTCCTCTTCTGGGTTTCTTATGTCACGCTCGTACTATGAAGGATGCAAAAGCATTGTTGGTTAGAAGACTGTGACAAGGCAACATCACGATGTAGGACCAAGACTTTGGAGCAAAAGGCAAATACATCAGCATAGTAGTGATTGTCAATTAGGACAGAAAACTTTACTCAAACATGATGTTACTGTCCTGCATCCAGACATGTATAAAGTACTCGAAGTCAAGACTCAAGTATAAGTACGAGTACTCTAAGAGTGAAGTTACTTGAATAGAAGCTGAAGTCTTCTCGAAGTGCCATACTTAAGTAGAAGTACTACTACATTTTTTTGTCCTTAAGTATTGCAAGTAGTTTGTTTTAAAATTTTTACTCAAGTACTGAAAGTAAAAGTACTCCATTGGGTTGTGTAGTTATTTAAGACAACATTCAGCTTTGTATATCATATTGTTTATGATTTGAAACGTTTAGCCTGACATTCAGAAATCCTTTTGCTGGAGCAGTTGCACATGAACAGGAACATACGTGACAAAAACAACATACCAAGTGTGTTCATTCCCCTCCATAGCTTTTTCCCTTCTTAAACCGAGGATACTTTCAATATGTTTTTATGTTAAGACATCTCTGGGATCTGGGATCCCTCCTCCAAAGACTCCGTGGATGTGGGCATCACTCACACACACACACACACACACACACACACACTTGTATCCAGTTATGTGGGTTACCTATAAAGCACAGGAGACATATGTTGCTGTTAACTTGCTTGGCAACTTGGTGCTCCTTCACCTCCACTCAGCAAAGCTGCCAGAGATCCTTTTGCTAGCGGAAAGAGGTCCCACTCTTTTTATTTTTTAGCTGGCATAAAACAGAAACGTACGCACTGTCGTACAGAGGTTGTCTATACACCGCACTCTAACAAGTATAATGGATTTAAACTATTTTCCATTGTGTTTTTTTATTTATTTATTTATTTTATTTTGCTGTTGTAACAAATAATGACGCAGGACAATAATAATGTATCAAAGTAAAAGTATCATAGTGATCCAAAATATGTAGTGAAGCAGTTCTACTTTGTACTATACATCTATGCCTGCATCCTCGCATCTTGACACTTGGTGGAGAGCTTTTTGCATCAGGTTTTAGTTTCTTAGCTGTCTTGCCTCAATAGAAAGGCAGGACAGTCCATCTCCACAGCACATCAGCTGCATCTTCATGCAGACATTGACAGATCTCAGTGTCCTCATGAAGCACAACCCGCTCTGTCCTCGCCGGTTGATGCTTTGATGCTAAACTCCAGGGTGCTTGTGTCTATAAGCTGCTGTTCCATTTCGCTCAGGAGTCAAAGTACAACTGGGAATGTTGTTACAGCCAAGTTTATTGTGATGCATTTAAAAGCCAGAAAACTGACACGGTTTGCTTGATTTGGACTTGACTAGCTGTTATTAGCAATAAAGCCTAAAGGTCATGCATTACATGAGTTTACCTCTGATGGAACGAGACGTAAACTGACCGAAACAGATGTTGTAACAGGTCTTTTCACCATTTCTGGGGCAGCAATGTTGGAGAAAATATGCATCATAGCTGTGCCAGAAGAAAATGACTACATGAAGATGTTAGGAAGACATTAACAAGGTGAGAGTAAAAAGGGCGGAAAGATTCAAGTCTGTTAGCTCTTCTGCTCTAGACTTCATTTTCTGATTTTCTTTCTGTTCTGGTTTTACTCTACACACCATACATGGACTCAAAGTTGTTGTTGTTCCCTGTCAGCTTGTCCAGGTGCCATAAAGTCCTGCCATGTTTTTGGGTCTACCTGTGCTTTTAGAACAGGCTCATCTACCTTGCAGCTGGAACAGCTGGCTGATGGGACTTTTCCTTTATGGCATCTGGATTATACACCTCTAGTCACCACAGCAAATCATTGCACGGGTGAATTGGAACGTGATTGATGCCCAATTCTTCCTCCTGATGCAACCTTCTGCATTTATCTGGGGTTGGTACCGGCCCTCAGAGAACGATTGTGTCCCCCTTCAGGATGCAGCAGTGTAGGGAAGCAAGACTTCAACCACAGACTGTCAGATAGCAACACACCGCCTGAGTCACTGCCACCCGATACATCTAGGTGAAATCATGATATTGCTTTTCATTTCCACATGCATTTCACTCTATAAGATGCGTGACTAAAGGCTGATCAACTAACGATATTATTACTGAGCCAAGTGTCCAGTCAGAAAAACAAGCTGTCATCTTACATCTGTCTGCCTTATCTGGCTTCACAAAAAGCCTAAAAAGGCGAATTGTTGCTGTTTTCTATCTCATTCTGGTTTGCTGTCAGAGGACAAGAAGCAGCCTTCCTGCAGCTGAGACTGTCTGAAAACCAGCTGAATGAATGTTCTCCGAAGTGATTCACGCAGAGTTTATAGAGACATTTTCATTCTAAGTCAGGAAAGGGATTATTTTCAGATGTTTTTGGGGTTTTTTTCTCCTTTTTTTTTTGAGCTTGATGATACAGACACAGCCCGTGTAAATAAACTCTTTACCTAAAGTGGAGGTGTGGGATTCCACTGTGGGTGGTCCTCATGCAGACCTCTCTGCCATTTGCACGCTTCGCGAAAAAAGTTCCTGGAAATGAGAAGGCTTGGGATTGGTCGTCACTCTGAATTCCTCTGTGGTTTAACAAGCTCCTGTAGCTCTCCCTGCTTGTGTCACCACATAAGTCCTGTAAATCATTCAAATACTGACATGCGTAAATGTTGCCATAAGTGTAATTGCAACGTTTTTATGGCAGGTTTATCAGCCGAACTTCTTTTAGACGTTTTAAGGAAGTTGCAGTCCCTCAACAACAGAATCCTTCATCTCCAGGACGCTCTGCACTGTTTCACCGTGACCTTCTAGCTTCCATTAATGCAGTGAACTGTGCACGTTGACTCATGGCTGTACACAAGAGCTTGAGGTTTGTGATTGGCTGGCTTAATGGCCCATTAACGTGCTGGTGGCTGTGACCACCGTCAGTCAACATGGAGCCGCTTGATTTGTTAAGTAAACTTCAGGGGAGATGAACCGAGCCTTGGAGAAATCAAAAGACTTTACGTACAGCTGGCTCGTGCTTTAGAAATGGTAAGAGATCATCCTGTATGTTTACATTATTTCCTGTTTAATTCCAAATAAAAGTTAATTCTGCTTTAAACTTATGAAAAACGACCATGTAAACACTTAATTTCTAATGCTAATTTCTATTCGGAATTATACTTAATTCCAATGTAAGCGGCTGGTTTATTCTAATTTTAATTCCGAACTATTTAAAACTTCTGTCATGCAAACCTTAATTCTAGTCGTTCTACGCATGTTCGTTACCTTGTCCTGTCCCGATGACGCGCGTTGTTTTGCCTCCCGTGTTCGGTGGTCTATCTTTCTTCTCCTTCTCAGTTGCTGCAAAAAGTAACGTAGTATGCTCGTGTTGAGCTGGTACTTCAAAAGTATAATAAAAGGAGCGGCGAAACTGGTACTTATTATGTAGTTTTTACAAGTTACGACTGAAAGGACGAGAAGCAGGGAGTCAATTTTGTGGATGTCCAGTATATGTCATGTGCTGGCGGCCAACCCGCCGCTCTAAAGAGGAATTAAGTGAGGACGTGTTTCATGTAAACGTTCACTCGGAATTATCTTCATGTAAACTCGTAAGAGAATAAATTAATTCTGAATTATTTAATTCAGAATTATTAATTCAGAATTAAAAAACACCATGTAACCGTAGCCAATGTAAAGTTTACAGTTCACAATAAATAAGTTTATCATTTACATCGTCCAGAAAACCTAAATGAGTTGCAAAAAAGTACCGTAATTTCTCTGGGGAGGTCCAGATGTGTGAGATGAACCAATCTGGCTTTTCTGCAGTGTTTCATGGCTGCAGTGTGACAATGAGGAAATGAGACTGTGGATTTTATTTGCCTCTTTGTGGAGAGATTCCATTTAGAACACCTACACAGTGAGATGTCTTTCACTGAAAACTATTCTGGCGACAGTCTGTCTCACACTTCACTTTCCGTCTGTTTTTGCAGATTTTTTTTTTTTTTTTTTTTTTTTTATGTTTGGGCTTTTTATTCTTCTCATTTTGTCCTGGAGCAGAGATGTTTTTACTCTGAATCTTCACCGGCGAGAGCTGAGAACACTGGATGCAAATGGGAGATGATGGGATGGATGTCAACAAGCTCATCAAACCGTCTCAAAATTCTGGAGCTTTGACCGAAAACTCAGTTACACCCCTTTATTCTTGAACACACACCTGGCCGAAAATAAACACTAGAGGAAGGAGGGAGGTGCAGGTGATGATGATGGAGTGCAGATCATTTCCTCCTCTGTGATATCCCTCCACCCCCACCCAGCATTTTCATTCAGAAGGAGGGAATATGCGGGCAACGCCCGGGTTTTTTGTAAATATCTCCATCTCCACTTGGCAACCTCCTCCTGGTGCACCGATGGAGCTGGTCACCCCGCCCTCCACTCCTTCCTCCTTCAAACTCACTCACAGGGAAGGAAGTTGGGAAGCTGACCCTCCCCACCCTGCATGAACAGGGTGTCGGTCTGGACCCTCAGCTGACAGCAGGAAGCAGAGGGGAACTGTGTGCTTGTGTTGCAGTGGCAGCAGGACAGGATGTGTGTTGTCAGTGGTCTTAAGAAGCTGTTGCATGCCGTGGCCTTGCAACCTCACACGCTGATATAACACTTTGTAATGACTTATTCTCACTTTACTTTAGTTTTTTTTTTTTCCTCAATACTGTCACTTAGCAGATTTCATTTTGCATTTGAGGCAAATAGAAATGTTCCTCTGAAACTAAAGCCTTAGCATAAACATAAATCAAACCAAACAGGCTTAGAAATACCAGCAGAGACCACATTACCAAGCATCGCTACGATGACATGCAGCCCAGCCTCTACATTCCTCAGCAGGACATTTAGACACATTCATCCACATCTGAAACATATCTACAGCAGGGCTGGCTCCATCTGGAATGTAACATTTGTTGATCGTCCAACTGTATTTCCAAGAACAGATTATGTATAAAAGAAAGAAAGAAAAAAAAATTAAGATTTGTGATTTGCAAATTATATAGTCTAATAATACTACAACAATGTTTCAGTGAAAACTTCAAATTCAGACATTTAATCTCTTAAGAAAATTGCTGATTGAAAAATAGCTTTGAGAACCGTCGGGGGGAAAAAAACACTTTCCAGAAACCCCTTTGCTTTAATGATGAGTGTTTAACGGTTCAGCATATTTTTTCTCTTTTGGTATTTTTTCATCCATAATGCAGCAAATCTTCCCACTAGACTACAGATTGGGACAACAGTTCTGCACAGATTATTTTCCTACAGCGGGATGTCATCATGATAAGGACAGAATTCAACAGATGTCTTCATATTGTTCCAAAACTTTGCTATAAGATTTAGCATTAAACTGGCAGAACTGAACTTTAACAGATGGGTGTCTCCTTAAGACGGTTCATTCGGCATCCGTCTTGCATCCTGTCTCTTCTTTAAACTCTCTCCAGCCAGGAAAATTCAGTCTGATGTTGACTCGTCTGGGTCCATGTCTTTTCCTCACTTCCACTGAGCTTTAGAGTTCTCTCTCAGCATTACTGGAAGCGATAATGTTGTTCCAAAGAGGAAGGCAAAGCCATGAAAGTGCCGTTTCTCAGCCATGGGATGCTGTAGGAATGTGCATCATGAATATCAGTGTGCCATCAAAACAAAGTGGAACTTTAAATAAATAAATGTATTACTGTCATTTTTATAAAGCTTGTGGTTGTGTTGAAATGTGCACGATAAGCTCCGTTTTCTTCTCAGAAACATGAGGAGAAAATAAAGCTGCTCACACACAGTAACCGTCCCACCTGGACAAATTTGCAGCATGGTTGAAAATATCCGCGCCTGGTTTCCTTTTGGTTTGAGGGTTCCCAGAGTTTGAAGCCTCCTTAAAATGTCTCCAGCCAGAAAAAAAAAAGCTCCGCTCAGGCAGTCAAACCCACACAAGGGGACCATTTCCGAACTTCTGTTATTCCAGAGTGTTCCGCTGAAAGCACTTAATGTGCAGCTGTTTTCTCTTCATCTAAATGTGCTGCGCTCAGCTGAAAATGACAAGGCTCGGTTTACGGGGAAGAACAGAAAAACACCTGCCAGACCCATTAATTAGAATTTATTTGAGTCAGACTTACTTCATTTATAGTAATAAAGAGCTTTCAAAGTGCGTTTCCTACAAATGGGACCATGTTAACGTAGAAATATATGTAAATATGTCATTGACTCAACAGCAGCTTTCAGCCACACTGCTCACACTCTTCCAGAACCTCATGACTTTATTCACCATCTTAGTTTGCTTCAGCTCACTTAGGAAGATGAATCGGCTGCCTCAGACAGGCTCAACTAAACTGTAAATATTTAAGGGTTGAAGTGTGTGGTTGACTGCACTCGTCATGTGAGTAAGAATAGTATAACAATATTTATGGTTGCAGAATCACACAGAGAAACAGGTAGGAGACTCATGAGCCGAAGATGGCTGACAAAACTTATATTTTCTTCTCATTCAAGCTTGCAAAGTTGTTGTACAGAAATCGTGAGGCCTCACTTCTTTATAATCCGTCTCCATAGAAACACACGTGTAGTCTGTTAAAGCACTGGTTTAAAAACATGCTCCTGTTTTGTTTTTTGGACATTGGTTGCTATTTACTTCATTTTCCGTTTATTTAGTTAAGTCACTGCACTGCGAGGTACGATTCAGGCAACAGTAATAAATAAGCACCTAAATCAATGAGCCAGACGGTCCAGAGTTGCGTCTACAAATTTTATAATTCATCTTAAATTGGATCTGTGGGGAATTTTAGAGAAAAAGACTTTTTTTTTTTTTTTTTTTTTTTTTCTTTCTTTAGTTTTATGTAGGAGAGAAAAGCCAAACAGAGTTTAATAAGCTTAAAAAGTGTATTTTTGTACCAAAACCAATCAGCTGAAAACGGCATCATAGTACAGGCTGCAGTGTGTTCTTAAGATGACAAAGTGGATAAGAAGAAGTGGGCAGTCTATCTGAAAGTACAGACATACAGTATATATCTGCTGCAGAAACGTATCTGAGAAAGGAATGCTTAAAAAAAAAAAAAAAGATAGGTCCCAGTGGAGAGATGGTCCTCAGGAAGACTTTTTTGAAGGAAGGAAAAACTGTTTTCCACATGAAACTGTAAATGGACTGAAAGTCGATGACAACAGGCCCTGCATGTAGTCCGCCCTGGGGGGGGCTGGTACCTGGTGGCGTCAGTGACTGCTAGTCTTGGCCCACCAGAGCCAGTGTGGACCTTTGGCAGGGGCCTCCCTCTGCTGCCTCCTGGGCAGATACAGGGTTGTCTTCAGTGTGTAGCGACTGGGGTCCATGCCCTGCTTCCTGTGGGGGCTGTGGGATGTTCCTTATTGTGTTTCTGTACAGGTTTTCTAGAGTGTGTGGTTGGATTTCAGTGTTTCCTCTATGTGTATGTTAGTCTTTTTTTTTTCTGTCTATTTTCCTTTTCTGTTCTCTTTCCATCTTGTTTCCGTCCCCTCCAGTCAGGTCCGTTGATGTTACACAAATTTCATGGAAACAACCATTCAAAACAAAAAGACAAATAAAATAAGAACCCAGCATCTTTATACCCATGAAGCTCCTCTTAGAAAAGCACATTTTCTCAGCACAACACTGCAGCCAGGCCATCATTCTGCTGGCTGTAATGCCGGACAAAACAAAGAAACATTAGGAATTGCACATAAGGCAGGAAAAATGAAAAGAAGAATGTTGGTGAGTCCTTCAAGAAGCCCACTAGAAGTACACACACTCTGTTTTAGCCTTATATACTGTATTTCCATTTATGTTTGCACGTTTCGATGACCCGCTGCCCTTCTCCTTCTGCCCTGTTCTCCTCTATGTATATAATTTAAACAGGTTTCCTGTTTGCCTGTAAGTAAAGCTCTGTCTTATTACAGGATAAAAGAGTGGATTACAAGGACGACATGGCAGCTCAGCCTAAACAAAGGATGAAAGATTGCTGGTAAGTCTGGAAGTGATCTTCAGTGTTTGTACAAAGATGTCTTTAAGTGATGCTGCATCAAAGGATTTCACAAGAGAAGCAGAAACACTCAGACTGTAATTTTTACTCTCCAGACACACAAAGTCCCTCAACTCAGGTTTTTGCATATGATATAGAACGGTCATTGATGCATGTCACTATAGAAGAAATGCTTTTCAAAGATATTTGTGTTTAAATACTTGAATATAAATGTGCTACTCTTGTATTCTCTTAAAAAACTCAACGTTTTTACCAGGCTCTAGCTGTTATCTCACACCTGACTGCCTATGCTTTGTCGGATTTCCAAGTGTAGTTGTCTGCCAAGAGCAGATGAGATCATGTGCTCCTTTTTATTCACATTCACACAATAATGGGAGCAACTTAAGGGGGCATTAAAGGGAAAAATATCAGCCTAGGACTCTCAACAGTTTTGCTCCAAGAAAAGCAGAAACAGTCAAATGAGAAAACAACTGAAGGAATGCAAATAGAGAAAAAGTGTTTTAATGGTTTGTTCTGTGAGAGAATTGAGTGTTTTTCCCAGAGACTCTAGCATTTGGAAAGTAAGCGTGTCATGGTGATGGCACGGTCAGCTTCAAATACAGTCACAGCAAAGAAAGCATCATGTCATTTCTGAATAAATGTCTTCAGAGTCAAGTTAATGTACCTTTTCATTCAGCTGCAGAAAGGTTTGATAAAATAAATCCCTCATGCCTCACCTAACAGTCCACTGGCTCCATCTACTGGTGATTATTTGGTACTGCATGCAGAAATATCAACTGACGAATGTAATGAAGGTAAAGTTGCATTTCTGCAAACTAAATTTTAAATTAGCATTAGTCAGTGCTTTCAGAAGGTTTCTTTAATTTTGGACAAATTCGAAGACTGTCAGAGGTGTCTAAGTAAAGCAGCAACAAGCTTGACTGAGGATATATGCTTAAATGCTAATCTGTATTAATGCAGTCGAGACAGTCTCATCAATAGCTTCCTGTTCTGATCTTTCAACATCAAATAGGAGGAACAGCAGGTTTTTAGGAAGACTTTTCAAGTTGGCAAGATCCGTGTGGCTTACTCAGTTGCTCGAGTGAGTCACAGTCCCTGATCCAGGTGGAGGCGCTCCTTCAGACATCACTGAAAGCTTCTTAGCGATCCATGCAAATGCTTTCTGTAAGCTGCGTTGTTTGATGTGTGCTTGTGGACAAGCCATCAAATGTTTGAATAAATTCTCGATTTTGGTTATTCATAACTTCCTGTTGTATTAGCACCAAAAGGAGGCAGGTCATTTGAAATCTACGAAAACATGCTCGCAAAGAGGATGCTTTGTATTTCTGACACAGAGGATTTACATACCTCCAGATTGTTTTCCTCAACACTTGACTGAGGGATTACTTCAAGCCTGGTGTCTTTGTAGAATATCCCTCTTCCCACAACTGAACCAACACTTTAACCCAACATAAACAATGGGAGACGAAGTAAAAGAAAAGGCAGACAGAACAGCCTCGTGTGTTTGGATCTCTGCTGGACGGATGAAAAAAAAAAAAAAAACAGTCTCCAAAGGAAGAAACCTGCTGTTTAAACCAGAATGCACATGCAGTTTGTGAGACACTGTTTGGCCAAAGAAAAAAACAAAAGGATGACGTTTTGATTTGGATTGTTCTGACAAGCTTCTGCATGGATTTTTCAGGGTACTCCAGCTTCCTCCCACCGTCAATAGGCATGCATGTTAAGTTAATTGGTTGCTTTAAATTGTCCCTAGGAGTGAATGTGAGCATGAATTGTTTGTCTCTCTGTGATGGATTGGCAACCTCTCCAGGGTGTACCGTGCCTTTCACCCAGTGACAGCTGGGATAGGCTCCAGCTTCCTGCAACCCTCAATTGAACTAAAAGGTTAAGAAAATGGATGGATAGATGTCGTCTTTATTTTTCTCCAAGATCTTGTACTGATGATTGAAAAATCCAACCACTGTGCAAAACCTTTTCCAGCACTTCTCAAAGATCCCCAAAGGGGTTCAGGTGTGAGCTCTATTGTGGAAGATCCCTGTGTAGAAATGATGCTTCATACTCCCTGAACCCCTCTGTCACCATCTGAATGTGATGAGTCTTGGTGCTGCCATCAGGGAAGAAAAGTTCAGTACATTTCCTCATTCTTTGGAAACATACTGTTATATCGCTGAACCTATTTCTGAACAACTCTAGCAACCTCAGCGATGCCCTGCCCCTACCAGGATGCCCCCATCAATCTGCAACAGGGTTCATCTGGACTCATCAGACCACATGACCTTTTTCCATTGCGCTAGAGTCGAATCTTTATGCTTCCTAGCAAACTGAAGCCTTTTTACTCCAATTAGCCTCACTGATTACTGGTTTTCTTATGGCTATGTAGCTGTTCAGTCCCAGTACCAGAGTATCCTTCACACTATGCATGCTGAAAGGCTCTAACTTTCAGTATTAAACATAGCCATAAGTTCTACTGCTGTTTTGCTTACATTTGATTTCACCAAACATTTAAGTGATCACTGATCACGTTCTTTCAAAAATGTTTTCCCCACCACATTCTTCCTCAAAGACAGCGTTTCCCCACTATCCTTCCAAATGAGGCTTTTCCACAACCATGACATGTTCTGTCATTTAGGGTTAGTTTGTTACCAGCTAACAGATGCCTGCTCTATGCCTGCTATTGGATAATTATCCAACATAAATTTGCTTAGTTAAATCCAGGTGGTGACTTGTTTTTAGTCGTGAATTATATGCATGTGTTGTCCTTGAGATAGACTGCAATGAAAGAAAGTTTTCTTTTCTCAGCAGTTGTGTTTATAGTCTGCAGCCTCAAGAAGACACTTGAATAAGTAACATCCATTTCAAAGATCTCATTAAATCCTAAGCTTTCACATGAATTTCAGGTGGGTTTTGACAGTTTTTATACAAGACTAGCGCAAACAATACATCCATCCACTTAAATGAGAAGTTTATTCAGACTTTCTACAGTGACTGAAAATTGAGGAAATAGTGTCTCTCTTCTACTTCCAGGTGCACCATTCCTGCTGGTTCATCAAAGCAACAGAAGACTGTTCTCCTTTCTGTGACCATTCAATACATCTGCCATGAAAACAGTGAGTTTAAATCTAAAATATTCAGTAGAAGTTAGACGAACACTAAATAAATGTCCTTGAGACTTCACTTGCATTTGCAGAAAAGTGACACTAGAGGGCGATAGTAGCACATCTAGAAACGAACATCCACCATTTGTTCATTTATTTTTTGACCCCCTGGCTCCTTCTATTCAAAATTTTCTATAGATGTATGGGTTAGCTTTACAAAGAGATGCATATGTGTGTGAAACTGAACTGAACCTGTCTTTGTACTCATGGTAAATTTACTTAAGTTCCTTTCCATCTTTGTCTGGCTGATGGGGCTCATTTGGGTTTTCCATATAGTTGGTATGATAGTATGATAGTTGGGCCTATTCTTCACATATGAACTAAACTCAACAATTACATTTCAACGGCTTGTAGGCTTAAGATTAGTTTTATCTTCATCACAATGATCGGAGTCCCCAGCACACAAACCACATGCATACCATGTGAGTCAAATCTGGCCATAATGGAGATAATACTGTTACAGTCAAATATCCAGATGGTCATTAGATTAGATTTGTGCTTTAAGGAAAAAAGAAGCACAACAGAACAAAAGTAGAGTTAATTTAGCCTTATTTGTTTATGACTAACTTGCCATTCAGGTTGTGTTTTGGCTATATTTGTAGGTTTTATGGGCCGTCATGAAACATGAGTTATGTCTGAGAGTTTTAAGGATCTTTATGTTTTATTTACCACAGCCTGTTCAAATCAATGTCAGGCTCCAGGGTTTAATTAGCTCACAGGACTCGTGTTGCCTGCGATGTGAAATCTGTTGGCAAGGTTTTATCTTTCTTTCCAGGGTTATTTGTGTATAATAATCCACTCAGACTGGGTGTTTATTAAAATGCCGAATGTGGCTGGAACTCTTTCAGAGGCTCCCTCAGTAGACGTTGTAGGGGCAACGTCAAGGTCAGATTTCAATCAGCGTTCTGCGTATTTTGGAAGCAGAGTGTGAATAAACTCTCAAACAAGTCTGAAAATGAGGCAGCCTGTGGTGAGACTTAGAGATTAGGGGAGGAAAAAAAGAAATAAAAGCAGCCAAGCCATAATTAAAGATTACCAGCTTTCTCTTTTATTGAAAAATATAGAAGTTATTCCAAAGAAAGAAAAGTGAAGGAGGTAAATATATTAATATACTGTGAAACCAGAAGATGGAAGAGGACAGAAAAATGGTACATAGTCGGCATACCACTAGTATAGAAAAATTTCTACAGCTGAACTTTGAGCCAGTAGGGTTTTTTTCCACCACTCACCAAACCACTGCTTTCAGAGAATGGAAAAATTTTAAGCAGACCTTGTTACAAAAAGTATTTGCACATTCTTCACATGGTTTATTCTGGCCTACGAAGGAGTTTCCCAGAGAGACGCAACAGACGCCGGAACCTTAAAACAATTACAAGAAAGCATTTCGGCGTAATTTAGAATACTTTATTTCACTTTTCTCCAATTATCTTAAATTTGTGCTCAGGCAATGTAGATTGGCTGTTAAAAGTACAATTTGACCACAAATATGTCATTTAATGTTAAACTGCTAACATTCCTCTGGCTCCTACCACTCACACTGCTGATAACAAAGATTGTTCACCCACATCACCCACGGCACCAAGTTTATTAACATTATTTGATTAAAACATCCGCAAACAAGGAGTGCTTTTTTCTGGCTTTCTTAGGGATATATTTGAAAAAGTCAACTTCTTGAAACTTTAAGTGAGGAGCTTTATCAGCCCCACTGATCCAAAACGCACAGATTTCATGATCAATAGAAGACATCTTAAAATTTGGCCCAGATTATGAAAATATGGAATAATTCTCACACAAATGCTAAAAACAGCATATAAAAGCATCATTATGCAAACAGGAAGGTTCAGAGCCTGACTGATGATGTTGCCCTCATAGTGAAGATGAGTATTAATCTAAAATTGTTTATTCTATAAAACATGTCCAATCTGATTGCTATAAACAAGACTTTTACTCTGCAGCACATGCAGCAGAGTGCACGTCACAGCTGTGCACGTGTGTGGAGAAGAACGTTAAACAATAATCAGTTTCCCTTTTCATTACAACTCAGACACAACCATGATGTGTGCATTTGTCTCCACAATATCAGCAGATACTGGAATATTTCTTTTGCTTTTACTAGCCATAATTTAAATGTAGCTGGGCCTTCGTCAGCCCTGAGCACACCGTATCAGCCAGGCTCTAATTCGGTGAACATACTTGCCAGTTTCCACCAGACAGATTATAACTCCCAAACTTCTTGCAGCTCGTTCTTTGTTCCAGGACATAACAGCTCGAGGCAGAATGACACAGCATCCTGATTCTCTGCACAAACCCTGCATCAGCGACGGAACCTGTAACCTACTGAATGAGTGTGTGGTAAGCTCACTAAACACACATAAAAAAGAAAAGAAAAAAAACAAGGAGAAAGCCCACCTGTCTGATCCCAACCCTGCTGGTTCTAAAGCAGTCCCAGCTGGTCGGGGGGGGGGATCTAACACATTTAATGAACAGACCAGGAGAGGGCCGGATGATTGGTTGATTTAATCATCTGTTCCTACTGTGTGATCTGGGTTGTGAAGAGAAGGTGAATATTATCACCTTGGGGGTCAGGAAATGTATTCCAGCCCAGTACTCCAATACATGCCTGATGTCCTTCTATTAAGTAGCTTTGCTCTAATAACACTTGAGCATGATGTTAGATCCTTTTTCTCCCCTTTTAGATGAGCCCAGGCTCATATGTTGGACAGTTAAATCCCAGATATTCTGTTACTGTAGCTACTCCCTTCAACACATCTCTCCGCTAACCTGCTAATATTACAAACCTCCTTTATAATTACAGGTGAGAAAACATTCATTATAGCTTGCTATTACCATCACTTCTGTTTTCTTTTTAAAAAGTACCAAAGAACACATACAAAAAGGCCTCTTTTGACAATTCACGCTGTCTTCAGCAGGAGTGATGCGATTTACACACTTCATATGTATGGGAGTTCACCACTTAGTCTTATTGATAGCTTACCGTTAAATTTCTGTAGTGACATATCAGAAGCCCATCAATATAAATTTTAAGACATAGCAGTTTACATAAAGAACAGTTCATCTCTTATGATAACGAATGAATAAATATCACAGTTGTTTGGGATTTTTAAGAATATAGATCTTCCCAAAAAAGTGGCTAAAAATAATGTACTACCAAACTCAAATACAATTGGCTACTGTATACTGTATGTACACATCATGTAAAAATGGCATAAATCACTCTTAAACTTAAAGACATGAAGCAAAGGAATAACTATACATGTTAAGAGTCTAACTCAAAACAGTGTCACTGGCTCCACTTTCATTCCCACCCACACCGATTACAAACCTATTGGTACGCAGTGACTTAAGCCTTTTTCGGAATCAAACATCCAATCTCACCATCCTTCCTCTAATCCCACCCTGACTTTTTAAATCTTAAAACGGGAATGATTTCGCCTTCTTGGATAAGGTCTGAACGTGTGAGCCAGTATTATTTTGAACTTGTGTAATAATCAAAAATGATGTGCTCAGAGTTCCGATGTTGCAAGAATTGCATCAACCAACCCAACTCAAGAAAGGTACTTATTGAGCCCTCTGTGCTCAAGCAGAGCTCGCGTCTCCTTTCTACAGCACAGTGAAAAAGGCTTAATTGGTTTTATTTATGATGTTGATCCAAGTGTACTGATATTAGATCAATCTACAATAACAAACCTCTTGTGGCCCCAATTCCCCGGCTTGTGATAGCTCCTAAAACTGGTTCTCATTTAGTGCCCTCCAAAACTGTTCATGGCAGCAAAATTTGCTCAGTCTACACTCTAATCTCATCGTCATCCTCATCCATGAAGGTGAAATCTCTGTCATCTTCTCCACGTGGCGAACTGTACTTTGCACTGTCCGTGTCGCCATCGTGGAGGTGGTACTGAGGTTTATCCGAGCCTGAGCTGGACACGGAGCAGCTATCCGTGTTGTGATGGTTGTTCCTAACGTGCAGCTCCGGGGTGTAGGGATCCACCATGGCCTTGTGCTGGTACGAGCTTCGAGGTGGCCTTGCAGGGGCCCGCTCCTCTGCATCATCGTCAATGTGGGGAATGTGGGAAGGGGAGGCATGGCCCTCGCTACTTTTGCCTTCCTCATAGCCGAGGTCGTCGTCTTCCCAGCTTCTCTTTTCCATCACGCTTAGGATATCCCCGAGCATGGAGGGCCCCAGGTCAATATGGAAGGACATCATGGACTCTGCATGCTTCATCCCACCTCCTTTAGGCACAGATGGAGGTAAATCTGTAAGTTCACCAAAGTTGCGCTCATCAAACTCTGCATCGAGCGATGCCATTGCTGCTGCACCGTTGATCGGCTTGTCAATCTCTGTCACTGTCTTCATCGGGCTTGAGGAAACGCTCTTTGGCAGCTGGTTGCCTCTGTTGGCGCTTTCGTCGTTGAGGTAAGGCAGAGATATGGCATTTTTCACAAACTGAGAAGAGCCAGCAGAAGGTCCCGTTGTGTTGTACTCATACTTGTCCCCTCGGTTTACAGAGTGAGAACGCTTGCTGCTTCTGAAGGTGCGGGATAGCAGCCCCGGTTTGGGACCTGGTGAGCCATGCTTTGTATCCGGGTCTTTGGGAGGTTCCCCGGATCTGGTGCTTAAAAATGAAGTGTCCCCAAAGGCATCGCCCCCTCGGCCAACGTGCATGGTATGACGGAAGTCCCCCAATGGAGCGCTGATCATCTCAGCAGTCAGGTCAGCCCGAGACCTCCGCTTTGACTGGTTAGAGTTGTTCACCAGCTGCTTGAGAATAGGCATGATGGCAGTCTCTTTTTTTATTGTCCAAAGTTGGAACTCAATCTGGGCTTTGTAGGCGTTAAGGAGAGTTCCTTCCAAAGTTCTTTGGCAATTTTATCAAAGAAAGTATATTTCCTGGTATTTAACGTGTAAAGCCATTCTGGTCCTTCAGTTCAGGTTTCTTCTTGATGAATCGGCCTAGAAGAACAATAGACAATATTAAGCACATCAGCCAAATGTAATCTGGAAATGTTCCATTAATAACAGACATAATATACACTCAATTTATAACCAAATACCCTGCTTTCGTTTCTCATTGCCTCCTATCTAATAACTCACTGTCTCCTGATTTCCATAAAGCACGGAAAAGTTTTGCTGCCAAGGCTTCAAAATGAAGACTCACTTGAGGGGTTCTAGAATAGCGAAAGCTTTAATATGCAAAAGTCTGTCAGGGTGTTATGTAATGTTGAAAGGGGCTTTTCTGGTACCAAGTTCATAGCTTATTCCACATCAATCCAGTAACAAGACCACCAGTGAAGTTTGCCACGGTGAAGTGAGTTCCAATTCAAATGAGCTTCTATTCCTCAGATACATTTTTTTTTTTTTTTCATTTCTTTCCATCTGCTGTCTCCTTCAGTTTTTCGCTAAGCTACAGTGTCTTCTGTTACCGCTGTGCTTTAGTTCCCATTTAGGCCCCCTTACTGTTACATAAGCAGAAAGACAGGATACTGGGAGCCAAAGCAGTTCAGCTAAAAGGAATAAAAGGATGAAGAATAAAAAAGAGCTGAGGGGGAGCAGCTACAGTGTGGATCAACTTATGGCACAACTCTGAAAGTCCAGATCAGCTACATTCTTTTGTTGTCCTGACATAATCGAGGAGATAAAACCTTTCCACCACTAGTTTTGTGTATTTCTTCTCAGCTGTGTCACTTCAGCCTTGAAGGCACCACAGATTTTATGGTCTCTTTCACAAAGCACACATCAATGTTCACCTTCTAAATAGCCTATTTCCACTCTGGTGAGGGGTGTAAGTGTTTACTAAATGCTCTGTGATGTTGGTTTTCTTCTGATAATCTTAAGAATTAAACTTTTAATACAATTCAAAGACCAAAGTCACTTGTTACTCAAGTCTTGAAACATGGTCTTAAATCCAACAGAGTGGGAAAGAGGTTTAAACACCCACTTATGAGCAAGCTACAAGCGACATGTGTTACTGAAATTAACAAGGGCCTCAATTGTTTTTTCCCCAGACAGCAACAGCATCATTGAGTGTTGTCAAACTGGAGCTAAAGCCCACACTATAGGCTTGCTTGCGTATCTCTTCCATGAATGAATGGGAGCTTCACTCGACAATATTCCAAAAGAACGTCACCCATAAAAACATTTGCATTTCTGACAAGAACCCATTGAACTGGAAAGGCAAGTGTGGCACCAGAGGGAAGGGGAACAGAGCAGGGTTTGATAAGATGATAAAAGCTGGTACTTTTTTTTTTTTTTTTTTGTTAGCCCTTCATTCAAATGACAGATCATCCAAAAAGACAAATGAACTCTATCCACAACTGCAGTTTCTTCCGCCGCTTTCAACAGCTTCATTCAAGATTTACTCTGTAGTTCTGGCACTAATGGAGGAAATGCATTTTTGGCACAAAAGCTGAGCAGGGAGCAAATGAAAAGCTTATTTTCGATTTCTATTGTCAAAGCTATCTGAGTTCAAGTTCACCCCATATTGCTAGACACTAGAATAAGCTTATTGTTGTGAAAGCCATTTAAACAGCAAGTGAATGCCAAATTGTAAGCTTAAAGCAAACACATACCACTGAATTCCCCATGAGCAAATGTACCACGGTTAAATGAATGAAGTATGATCCAACAGTAGGTAAACCTTTATATTCATTGTGCAGTAGCCAATTAGCAGCTCCTGCAAAAGAAGAAAACCCAAAGAGGGCTGCTGAATATGTCCCTGACCACTGAAGACAACTCAACTGATGTGTTCCTTCTCACTGACCAAGGTTTTGTATTTCTCCAACATGAGAGCAGAGCACTGGCCACTGAATGGACTTCTGTTCTTAAGCCGGCCGAAGGCAGGGAGAAAAAAAAATGAATTCCCTTCATGGAGCAACAAGCTCATTCAGATGGATTAACCCTTCCTGGTGGCCACATGCAGGGCAATAAGACAACCTCCACAGTGCTGTAACTGAAGAGGAATGCTTTTGATGTACCATGTCACAAGAAGATATTCTGTCTCAGCAGAAAATATGTCAGTGAGTTCTCAAATATCAAAAAGGTGCAAACCTCACACCTCAGGTCATTGTACGAAATGGCCTGTTTTATGCCTCTGGGCACCCCTTGATGTTTCATGAGGAACAGTTTCAAAAACCTCCAGGATCATAAGACACCATTATTGTGGCCTTGACAAAAGGTGAAGTATGGCCCACCTGCAGCCTTGTCATATTCATTTTGAGCCTTTCAGTTCCCTGTAACATAAGTCCAGAGCTACAAGACTTTCCTGTTTTGAGTAAAGGACAGATTTAAATGAGTTTGTTAATGTAACAGCCAAATCTGTGATCATAAAACAGGGTGTCCATGGAGTCTTAAAAAGTTGATAAATTGTGGCAAAATGAAGTATTAAAGTTTTAATCAGGGATTTATGAGGTGTTAAATTTTATTAGTATACAAGCTTTGTCTGAATATTTTGAATCCAAAAAGTATATGAGGCGCTGGCGTGCTCGGGTGTCTCAATGTTGCACCTTTGTGCATTTGTGTGACGTTACACCTTGGCCACCATGCCCAGAGCAGCGGTTCTGACTCAATATTCTTCTTCTTTTTTTCTTACAGCATGGGGATTTGCCATGTTCATAGGGTTTTCCATTGCCAAGTATGTCAACAAACATATATACATATATATCTATGAAGCGTCTATTTATAAACATTTATATAGCTAACTGGAGCTGCAGCTGTTAAAGTATTTAAAAGGACACTTTGGCACTGTTCAGTTTTTGCCAGGATGTTTTCCATTTCTTTTTTACTGTTAAATTAATTTATTGAGATGTTAATAATAATAAGTTTGAATTTATTATATTAGTATCTTTTACTATAGTTTTGACTTAATTTGTTTAAATGATAATTTTTTTTTTTTTTAAGGCAAATTTTATGATGCAAATAAAATGCAATTAATTTATATTAATTACAAAGCATGTATTCATTTTTTACATCAAGTCCCATACCATGTGTATATATTATATACAGATATTGTTTACCAGCTATAAATGTAGGTATGTAAATATGCATATTAATATGTGTATATGTATGTATATATGTACGCATAATACAGTATGTGTAAAAAAAAAAAAAAAAAAAAGTCATTGTATTTCACAACAGTATTGTATGTATAAAAAAAAATATAGTAATTTATGTGTCAAAATGTTATAGTATTGTGTCACAACAGTATTGTATGTGTCAAAAAATAGTATTGTACATGTCACAAATCATTTTTGTAAAAGTACTATATGTCACTACATTACTGTTCGCATCAAAAAATGTTATATTATGGTATGTGCCAAAATTTGTCATTGTATTGTGTGTCAAGACATAGTATTGTATCTATCAAAAAATCTTATTGTACTGTTTGTGTCAAAGAATGTCATGGTATTGTATGCATCACTAAATAGTATTATGTAAAAAAAATGTCAGCATTGTATGCATCAGGACAAAGTATTGTATGTGCCACAATTGAGTGTAGTGTTGTCAGTCATAAATATAGTATTATGTGTCATGTCATAGTATTGTATTTGTCAAAAAATCTTATAGTACCGTTTTAGTCAAAAATGTTATTTTATTGTATGTGTCAGGACATAGTATGGTATGTGTCAAAAAATGTCATATATACACACACACACACACACACACACACACACACACACACACACACACACACACCTACCTGTTAGGGGTGGGAAAAAAATAATCGCATAATGAAATTTGCCCAGAAAGCAACTTTTTAAAAAACTATTTAATCAAATAATAGTAAAAAAAAAATAAATAAATAAAATAAGCTCAAACTCTATTAATGTCTGGATAAATAAATGTAACTTGGGGTCTGTCCAGTTTTGGCCAGGGATGTTTTCTATTTCTTTTTCACTATTTAAAAAGTGTTACTTTAACAGCTGAAGTGCCAGTCATTCTCTAATTATGAGTCTACACAGTAATTTTAACAACTCTTTTCTTTAATATACAGTAATATCTGACCATTGAACAGTGTTTGGCGCACAAGCCGTAAGTCTCGTTCCTCTCAAGATTTTACGAAAATTCCAGTTTTTGCAAGGTACCCAACATTTTGGGGTTATCTATTTGCTGTGGAGAATTTGCTACAGCTTTTTTTTTTTTTTAAGCTTTTCACCCTCATTTTTTCCCCCAACTCTAGAATTCACGGTTATTTTCTTCCAGAATACATAAACAAGAATAATTTTTCTGAGCGGCCCTGCGATGGACTGGGAAGCTGTCCATGGTGTACCCTGCCTTTTGCCCAAAGACTGCTGGGAATGCCACAGGATGTTAAAATTATTTAATTTTTATTTGGACTACAGAAAAATAAAAAGCAAGTGGGAGCTCCTAAAAAGTTGTGTCTAGTGCTAAAAGAAGTTTTTGAAATTTAAGTAAAATTATTAAAATGCTAACTGGAACAGAGCAGGCCTTTGAACCTCTGGTAAACTTGACAGTTTTCCAATATCAGTCGCCACATTTCACGCTGTAGCAGGTAAAAGTCTACACTGGCAGATGATGAAACAACATGATGACCACATGGTGGTGGACACCCCTGCACAACTGGAGAACCTGCACTGAAGCCCAAATCAACAGCCCAGCAAATGCCAAGGCTTGATGCCAGTGTTTTGAGTATTTATTTAGCATTTAGTTTAAAAGCACAGTCAATCAGAAAAATTAAAAATATTGCTATTGATTTAGTTGTATGGCATGAACAGTGGTTGACTTCTGAATGATAGTGTTAAGAATTTGTGACTGCAACATCTCCACTTATTTACAGGTTCTATAACTGCTATTGTCCCTAAATTTGACCTTTATGTATTTTTACTGAAAGGAATAAAACACACGCAAGCTGGACTTTTTTTTTTTTACAACTTGTTTCACTACATACTGTCTACACATCAGCACAATAAATACTAGCAAGAATAAGTCCAGTTTAACCTTTAACATTAACACTAGCAGTAGATTAAAAAAAAAAAAAAAATTCCTGTGCTACTGTTACGCAGTGAAGATACAACCTTACAAATCAGGACTTGTTTTTGTTATAATTCATGTTTACAATGGACATGATATTATCTAGTTTGTTTGAGCTGAGAATTATTACCTCAGTCCTTGTGCCAGCTGGTGACAAAGCCTTTATGTAAGCGTGCACTCACAGCGCCATGTGACTCGAGCTTCAACTGAGACAAGTGGTGACGGGGCCATGAATGATTAAGAGCATCTTATATCACCAGCTGACTGATATGGGCAGAAAGACGTCACACATTAAAAAAAAAAAAAAACACTCATCTGTGTTCAGGCTTACACTTGTAAATCCCAGAGATCACACACCATGCTCAGCTATCCCCATGCCACTTTGGCTGCTCATCCAATCTGATACTGCCAAGCTAAAAAAAAATTAGGCATAAAGTGTCCTTGCCCTTAAAACTTTAATAAGACGGTGAAAGAATCTATAATTTATTTTGAAGGTGGGGGCTTTTGGACAAAAGCTGTAGAATCAGGGAGAGGATAATTACACAACAGCCATCTAATTATTTCTGCATCTATAGATTCAAATGTTGCCCTAAAATGATTTAAATAACTAAAACAATGTCATAGTTGGAAGCATTTTGTTGCCAAATTTTTTAATTGATTTCATATGAGTAACCAAAATGGTAACTTTTAAACATCAGATGTCAAACAGATTATTATCTGTTTGAGCAATGACAAACATCTGTTAAATCTTGAACTGCAGTCTCCCCCCTCTGCTTGACTCAGTTATATTGATATGCTAATGCATATACCAGCTAGCCAAGGCCAACTATGACACTCCTAATCAATTAATCACCAGAGCTGCATCACAATGAAAAGTTCCTATCTTTCACAAAGAGCATCAGCAAATTTCATTTGCTCCAACTTTGTCAGGCCCCTAACTTTCAGCTCAAACGTTTCATTCCCACGAGGGGGAGGGGAGGAGAGGAGCTGGTGGTGTCAAAAGGATTGGAATAACAAAAGTCTGTTGATCATGAAATACTTCACACATTGGCAGCCGAACAGCATGATAGAACATAGCACTAAAATAGATGTGAATAAACAGCTGTATGATTTATGATCTGCTAATTGCGTTTACTCTCCACACAAACATGACATTGATCATATCATTACAGTGGAATGTTAACAGGGAATATTTGGGCTGTAACATCCATGTGAATGGTAAACTGGCAATCTCAACATTGCTGCAAAACCACACACCTCCCCCTCCATCAATGTCGCCGACACACCAGCAGGACAATGGAACAGCACAAAAACTTTTCAGAAATGGATCAGTTTTTGACTCAGCCTCTCAACGCTTGAGGTTCCAACCAAATCCAGCATTAATGTGATGTTCCACAACAAGCTCAATCTACAGAGGTATCCTCGTGATCTTCAGGGTCTAAAGGACGTGCTGCCAGACACCACAGGGTCCAACCACAGAGGTCCCAAATATTTGTTCAAACAGCTCTAAACTGTTTTGGCTGAACAATAGAGAAGCTAAACAATTTCAAGCAGTTTGTCATTTCATAAAAACTAAACACAAACACCATGACCTCGATTCCTAACAATCTACACCTATAACATAAGCTGAGCACATTTGTTACAAAATTTCTAAGAAATTCAAACTTTTGAGCCGCTTTAGGACACACTGATATTTAAAAAAAAATCATCTTGTAGGTCAGAGTAAAACATTTTTACCCTTGTTGTGCAGTGTATAACAGGTAAAATCAGAAGAATGATGAAGCGAAGATTCAAAGTTTAGTCTGAAAGATTTGCAGCCATTCGCACTAATGAAGTCCCATTGGTTACCTTCCTCACAAAGGTAACCATTGATGTGAACAGAAAGTACAAAATACAGCATGCAACAAAGGAGCTAAGGTTTGTTCATTAAATATAAACAACAGTGAACTAACAGGGAGAAGTGAGTAAGTTTTAAGTCATGCAACTGGTATAATTATTTTATTAGTGCTGCTCATTATACTTTTGTCTTTGTGTTTAACTTTTTTTTTTTTTTTTTTTTTTTACATATTTACATGTTACATCTATGTTTTCTTTTAGATTAGAAATTTGTATTGATATGACAACTGATTAGTATCAACATAAATAACTGGCACTAATAATAATGCTGGTGTTGATATCAACACAAAGATACACATACCTAAATGAGAAGGCTGTGGTCAAAACTACCACACTATAATAAAAGTTTAATAATAAAATATTCCAGGTATGTTTGAGGCTGAATTTGACTCGCATCATTTCGCCACAGTCTTGGTATGAGCTCATTAGCAAAGCCTCCATCTGATTTCACTGTGGTTTTTCATGTGGCTCAAAGTACTTTTTCATGTCCCCTCAGAATTTCTGAGCAAGCAAAATTCACCACATTGATAATAGATGAGGAAATATGATGGGTATGCAGCATTTAAACTTCAGCTCACGTTGCTAAACTCTTCTAACATCTGAAATACAAATCACATGCAAGTCTAAAATTTCAGACTGTTAAACAACTTGACATGTTTCACCACAATCTGATGACCCTGTAATTGAAAAACAATTCAGTAAAAAAACTATAGTTTGCTCCTTCATTGTACTTAATTAGTACTTGCAGCAAATAAAACCAGTTCTTCCTGTTTAACTTCATATTTAAGTCTATGTGCGCAAAAGCCAAACCCTGCATGACAAATGACAAATATCCTGAGCTGTGAATGTTGAGAAAAATTCACTACCCATGTATAACATACAAGTTCCACTTTAATTCTATTAATGGGTTAAATGAAGTGTGTATAAAAACATCTATAGCCAATTATCTGACACTAAGACGGAATGAAAGAAGGCATCAACACTAAAAGTAAAACCCCAGTTTGCCCACAACAATGTGCTATGTTATATCAGTAAAAAGAGAAAATATGGAGATGTAATAACATCTAATGTTTACCAGGTTTTTTTTCTCCTAATATTTAGATTGTTTGTAACAAGAAACATACAAGAAACATACAAGAACAAGTTTGTAGTAATTACAAACTTAATCTACTTTGAGTTCAGGTCAATAAACTGAATGTCCGGATCATGTCTGCATTACGACTGTATATAACTGTTTTCTGTAACATGACACAATAGCACTCTTACAGGTAAAGACCTGGTTACATTTACTAGTTCTTACCAAGGAGGAAATTTGAACTTGCCAAACAAAGGATGGATACATTTAAGCTGTCTGTTTTATTTTGGAAAACCTCTCAGACAGGTACTAAAAGAAAAAAATCTTGACTGTACAAATTTAGTCACAGCTTAGTTTTTCTTTCCCATCATTATCTGGGCCAAATAAAGAAAACCTTGAATATTTTCCAGTATTATTTGAGCCCCTTTGCTCTTTGTCTGATATATGCACATCATCCCTCAAAGATCTTGAAATGGAGGTAGTAATTATGTTTTTATTTATAACTGCACTGTTTTCAGTTATTGGATTTGCTCACACACACACCTTAAACACCAACATCTCCTGTACGCTGGAGCCCAGAGCTGTGTGCTCAGCCTCCTCCTGTTTAGTCTGTACACCCATGAGTGCAGTCAAAAACTAACTGTGGTAAGATTTGCACATCACCACCATCATTGTTTAGACTAAAAACAATGATAAGACTTCATATTGAGAGATGATCAAATACTTTCCACTGTGGTGCACATAACCTGCCTTTCAATATGTAAAACACCAAGTAGAAAGGGAGACAATAAAACACCTCTGTCTACACCAGGGGAGCAGCTTCACACTTCCTTTCCTCGTGTTTAGGAGATCACAGGAACAGCTTAAAAAGCTAAACTTAAACACTGACTTTAAAAAAAAAAGTAGAAAAACCTGAAACATTACAAAGTAGTTGGACAACATCCAAGATGGGAAAACCCACTAAAAGGAAAATGAAAAACAATTAAAAACATCATCTGAACTCATTGGCAGAAGCATCTCTCACAACATTGCTTTCTATCCTCAAGCTGCAAAACTACTGAATCGAAAACAATAATTCAAGATGTTAAAACTTAAAACTTGACAAATAATTGCTTTTCTTTTTCTTGTTTCTGAATTACATAAAAGGATCCCTTCCTATGTGTTGCAACACAATCTCTGGTTGAATAATGACAATTAAATTGTTATTGAATCACGTTGACATAAGCTAGCTTTAGGAGTGCAAACAGTCGAGCTACAAACATATAACCAAATCAGCATCACAGTTGCCTAAGCACTACAGGCCTTCTGTGTGAGAGTGTGTAAACTCTAGTGGATTAGCCTGCAAGGCCTCATTACCACCCAGACAAAAAAAACAAAACCACAGGAGGATTAACAGCAGTGTTTTCAGTTTGTGCAAATAAAACCAGCATGCCTGAGCTGGCCTTCTGCACTTTGTGGTGGGAGCTCAGGACCAAAAACCCAAAAGCTCTGAGGCCAACCAGTCAGCCCTGTGTCCAACCACAACATTCATATTCTATGCATTTTGCAATGTGGCAAAAGCTCTTTTTACAATACAATTTTTACATTAAGAGATATTTTTTCCTTAATCTCTCCAAATCCTAACATCGTAGAGCAGAGGACGACTTTCCAAACAATTCCTTTGTGTTTTCAGTCAAGCCGACCTTTAATAAAGCTGTTCCTTGTGCGTGGTTGGACAAAGCACTGGGTGGGCTATCATGCTGTTCTCCAGCCACACAGCGTTGACACCATTCATGACTAAAAGCCAAGCAGATAATGAACATGTTTCTTGATTACAGAATAAACTGTTGCCCAAGACAAATGTCTCCTGAGAAAATGTTTTAGGAAAGAAATGAAGCTTGTCTCCATGTAACATCTCAAATTAAAAATGACAGAAGGTTGCAACCTTTTGCATACGGGTCAGTATTACTTCAGGGACTTCCAAAAAAGGGTAGGCACAGATGGAGGCACTGAAGAGAAACATCCTCAAAGGGGCGGCGGAGGGCGTCCCTACTGGACTCACTCGCTCATGCCAACAGTGACAGACGCTCTTTCACCGTGTCCTGCATGAAATGTATCCAAACCCTCATTATGCCTACAGTGGAGAGATTGTACTAAACTCTGTGTGTGCTTATGTGTACTGTGCACATGAGAGTACTTGTATAATCATCGAAATCCTTCCCATCAGTGCTTGCAAACAGACAGGATTCACGCCTGGTACCAGGGGTCAGGATCTGAGCCAAGTGGTTGAATAAACTGTCCAGGGCCTGCCGGACAATGAAACAAAGCAGACTTTCTACTGAGGATTGTTCATTATAATAGACAGAGAGGGAATACACAATGCTCTACTGCAGCTTGAATCCCAAATGCACAGCTGGCTTGTGCCTTGCTAGTTAATAAGTCTAATATAGTGGCTACAATAGCTGCTGCTTTTTTTGTAGGTTTTTAAAAGAAATTCAGACCAATTTCATGTCCATGGAAACACAATGTTAAAATCATTAAAGGATGACACAAAGTCTGTAACAAAGCGGACACACACACACACATGCAGACAAACACATGCATTGTGGTGAAGCCAGTAGGTGGTTCCTCAGTGTGACTGGAAGATAAGTGACCGTTTTCTGCACTATGTCAACTTCTCAACAGCTCCTGGTCTTTTTAATCAGCCGCCTCCCTGCTGAAGTCAAGCACCAAACCCCAGCTATAAAGGCCTCAGGCAAAGAGCCCCGACTAACAAGATGAGTTAATAAACCCCTGTGGTGTTAACTTCAACGATTGCTGCTCAACAAAACACGAACATGAGAGCAAAGAAGGACAAAAACACAACCACTTAAACCTGTCCGAAACTTTAGCACAACAGTACCAAGGCAGAAGCTTAAACAAAGTCCTGATGTTTGCATAATTTCTATTCTTCCATGATTTACTATCAAGATTGTGAATTATAAATGTAACTTGTTATGAATGTGATTTTTAAAGAATGTTTAATGGAGCAAACTGGGATGAGTTACATCTCAGAGGCTCTGCTCACTGAGATACAGTTGATCAATGTGCAGGTAATAAATGAATGTGCCACACACAAACACAGCAGTTAACATGTTGAAAGTAAAAAAAAGCTCTCAGAGAAGTGATTAAACCATTTTGACTTGTCAAGTTTGAAAAATGTGCCACTTGCTGCTTCTTTACCTTGTTTATGCTTTTGTTCTTCAGATAGAAGCTACTCAGGATAAAAACATCTGCTTAATGACCAAGTATAAATCATGCAAATTTACGTTCAAGTAAAAACAACCTCGCTCTAAAAATAAAGGGAGAAAAATTGCCAAGCAGTTTAAACATAGATTCTATTGATCATTTTTAATTTAAAGTAGTGACACATTTCAAATAAAGTTTTAATAAGGGTGCATTTAAAGCTGTATTGCTTCACATCTTCTTTCAATCCATCTCTGAGGAGCTTCCAACTTAATTTATAATGTTAAATATTTTTCAAATTCTGGTCAAAAAAGGATTTTGTTTGTCACATTTTTGTAGCATTATTCACTTTAATTATTCATAATGTTTTTGGGGTCTTTTTTGGCTGGTAGGCTGTTTTAGGACCATGCATTTTACTATGAAGCCATGCTGTTTTAACGCAGGATGGGGGTTGGAATTGTCCTGCCGAAATAAGCAAATCCTCTGCAAAACATGTTGTCTCAATGAGACCATATGCTCCAGAAAATCCTGTTTTTATCATTCAGTGTTATTGGTGCCTCCACAGATGTGCAAGTTACGCATACCATGTGCGCTACTACACCTCCAAAGTATTGAGACTACGGTACCCGGATAACAATCCAGATGGTCTCTGTGCTTCTAAGTCCAGAGGACAAGCAGACATAAAAAAACATTTTGTCAGAGTTAACAGTGAGAGGAATTCATCTCAAGATTCAGCCTCTCTGAGATTGATTTATCTATTTATTTTTAAAAAATTACTAACCTGATAACAAAATAAATAAAATTTTAAACATCCCCTTACATCTTCTATTGATTTAATTTTATAATTTTATAATTTATATTTTTATTTAGAACACACATGTCCAAGTCTGGCCCCTGAGACATACCGCCCTGCAACTTTTATATGCAACCCTTCTCCAACACACCTCAATTAAGTGCATGGCTCGCCACCAAGCCTCTGCAGGTTGGATGGCATGCAAGCTCATTCTGTTATTTGATTCAGGTGTGTTAGAGAAGGGATGCATCTAAACGTTGGGAGGACGGCAGCGCTTGAGGACTGGATTTGAGCATCCCGATTTGGAACTTTTCCAGTCCTTCAATGCCCCTTTCCCAATGTATTTAAAAAAATAAAAAAATACAAAAATAAAAATAAAAATAAAATAAAAAGAGCATATAAACTGGAGGAAGTACAAGTGATCATTTACTCCGACTCAGATAGTGTTCAAATAAACCTTGTCTTAGCAGATATACTTATATTATAGCCTAAAATGTCAGTTTTGATTAAAGAAAGGCTTCACTAAAACATGCAGGTCTGTTGTCAAGATGAGAAAAAACTTTTCTGAAGTACCACCTCATGATGACACGTTACAAAGTACTTTTTACTAATAAAACTAGAAACAAACTGTTTCCTGCAAACTGTGCGTAAAGTGCAGATAACATGCTGTGGCTGGGAAGTGTCTGCATGTGGATGAAATGTTTAAAGTCCATCAACGGCTCCAGCATGTGCTATATAGAAACGGTTCACAGGTTGTTGAGAGTCATAAACAGTTAAAACATAAACAGATACACACCCAGCCGATTTTAGCATTAGAGGCTAAATTTTCTGGAACTGAAAACCCAACAGTGTCACACAAAGGACAATAGAGGAAAAAAAAGAACAATCAAACCTTCCTGGCACACCCAAGCTGCATGCATGCAGGTGGGAAAAAATAGCAACTACACACACAAGTACACAGAAAATGGGGCTTAACTGTAAGACCCACGAGTTAAAGCGATCCACATCCATAGAATAAAAAGACACAAAGGATCCTTATCTATCGAGGTATTGTCACATAACCTTGGTGTAGTCCCAGCACAGGACCGCTGACCTGGAAATGTCCTCTAGAGGTTCAGACAGGAAGATGCGCAAACCCTTACACACAAGGAAACAGGTAATTCTCACAGGATCGGCAGACAATTGGGACACAGCAGTTCATGTGACCGTTCCCATCTCCTGAATGAGTTTCCTAGCAGAAGGTGTCCAAAAGTCACACCAACAGTCCTCCTTTGTCTTTTCCTCACGCTTGACAGGAGAACCACTTGTTTCTGTGACACACAGTGCCTGGAAACACTGAAGATCACTGGACTGTAAAAACAGCCAGGTCTGGACCAGAACTGCCAACTTCACATCACCAGTCACACCTGTTGTCAATACATGACCCGATCACACACACACGACAAAAACCTATGTGTTATTGGTAAAGGAAGTAACTTAATACGAAAATACATAGTCAATGCTTAAGTGCAGATTCCTTAGGAGAGTGGACTGGCGCTCTGACAGCTGATGGCAGAACAATCGATGTAGGATTTCTATTGTAAACAGAAAAAAATAAGCCACCAGCAATCTTTTTTAAACAGATTTGTTTGCATATCTAAGCTAAACTGTTCAGTTTTAAGCTGCATTTGCACAAAAAAGATTTTCAAATTAGTTCCACTACACGGAAAGATGTACATTTATAGCTAAGAAAGAAACTATTAAACACATTCTGTGATTGTTTTCTGTAAAATGGAAATCTTAGCTTTAGTTAAACTAGGCTGTATGAATGTTTTCTATTACTTTTGTCTAATGTAAAATCTCAAATTCACCATTGCTTGTTGAAAGTCAGTGCCATTACAAATAGGTCCCCATTAACAAGCAATGCTGTGACACCTGTTTAAAACTATGTTTCTACAATTATGCAACACAATACGGAGGGATTACAGCAGATGTCAGCTCAACAGGTGTGTCATCTGATGATTGAGATGTTGTCTTGTGTTACTCTTTCAAAGATTTTAAAGCAAAGAAGATGCTCCGATTTGTTTGGAAAGTGAGATCAAGCAGGCCACTTACAGCCAGACTGGAGCCGTCTTAACTTCAGACCTGGTAATCATCCAGACGGGTTTTACAGCATAAAATTAATAATGTTGACGATAAAAACTGGTTGTGATGCGAACAAAGTTTAGTATTATGCAGTTTGTGATGGTGAAACATGCACGTTTCAGGTTGTAGCTTCTTACTGTAGATGGTTTCAGAGGGATAACACCTCTCTGTTTACAGTTCTAAACACTCGCAGGAAAATAATTCTTGTTGAACAGGTTATTTTCCCCTACAACTACGATACCATGTGGATAAAAAAACAAAACAGACAAGCGTGTGTGAGATTGGGTGTCGTGGTAAAGAGTTGTTAGAAAAAACAACAGAAAGTAAAGTAATTTTTTTAAAGGAACTGTCATGATTTACATTGATATCTGTTACATTTGTGGTTTAATGACACTAATATCTATCTATCAATCTATATCTCTATCTATCTACAAAAACTGAAATCCACCTGAAATAGTTGAAATTCCAAACTAAAAACAGAAACACTGCTAATATCTGATGCTGTTGTACTGTTTACTTGCTGGGAACAAGTCTTCAGGGAGTATCACCTCAGCTGTTTTGCCTCCGAGATGTTGATTATCCGGTTCGCCTAATTAAAGTTCAGTGTGAAACCAAACAGCGGAACTGACCTTACACACGAGTACACGAGTACAAATCCAGCTTTACACATCCCGATCCGTTGAAACCTGCATGTATATGCTTAATTGGACTTAAATGGGCCAAAATTTCATATTTTTGCATCTTTTTGTACAACAAAATACAAACGTACACTACCAGCTCAAAGTTTGGACACACTTTTTCATAGGATTTAATGGAAAAGTGTGCCCAAATTTTTGACTTATCTTAAAAAGGTTTTTCTATAATAGCAACTCTGATCAAAACTTGTGACTGACAGGCAGGATATTACGACTTTACATCAACTTACAATAGTGTGAAGCGTTTCCAGAATAATGACCTACTACAATTTAATCCTGATTTTATAACTTTAGTGTCGTCTGACAAAAATACCTCTCGGGTACGACAAGTTCTGTACACAGGTCTCCAACAGGTAAAGTCATTTGCAGCAGAATGTCCTGAACATTTCTTTCTGACAACTCATGGCATTTTGTTCTACTCAAATTACTCAATTGCCTTTTTTAAAAAAAAATTCTTTCTTCTAAATTCCCGTCAGTATTCATTGCATGTAAACTTGGAAGAACAAAAAAAAAAATCAATGTTATTGACTTAAATTCGTATCAAAAACATAAAAACAATTCTAGCAAGGGAAAGTAAAATATGTATGTAGTAAACAGCTTTCTCTTTTCTTATAAGAAGCTGGAAAAGCTCCAAACACTCAAACAGGAACATGGAAAAAAAAAAAAAAAAAACATTTGTAATTGTAATGACCAACTGGTCATTTATATGTATTCAATGACAGCTGCTGACATATTGCTTTAAACACACCAGACTTACAGAAAGCAACAGAGGCACCGGACTAATTTCCAGCAGGGACTTCCTGTATGACTGATTGATCTGCTTGTGGGTCTCCTAACAGCAGGTTAACAAGCTACAAGACGCTGACGTAACGCCGTCCAAAGATTAACTCAAACATTTTCTCAGAAGTCCAAGGACTTCTCAGCTTTTCTGCAAGCAGGTTTGAGACAAAAGTTTCCAGGGAGTTCCCAATAATCACTGCAGTTTTGTATAAAAACTGAAAAAATACACACACCCTGCCACATTTGAAGTGATTAATACTTAGATGCAAGGTGAGGGAGTGTACTTTTCATTTTTTACTGAGTTTAACTTAAATTTGAAGGCTAAAAGGTTTTTTTTTTTACAGTCATGACTAAAAAGTAAATAAATACTATTCACTCCAGGAAAATTATCTTCTTTGTGCCATTTCAGAAAACACAATCATGTCTTCTTTTTCTTGGCCCAAGCACCACTACACTTCTAACCTGTGTAAGTAATGAAGGATGTAATGTGTTTTTCTTCAAGTGTAGGATGTGTAACAGCAGCAGAAGCACACAGACAACCAGCTATCAAGAGCAACTTATCATTACCTTTCCGTTTCCAATAGACCTGCTGCTAAAAGTGGCAAATAACTTCCCCAGTCTCTCCGAAGGCACAGGAAGCAACAAACTGCTACACCTGACCCTACTTAAGCTGTTTATACAGTATTTCTTCCTGCATATAAACAACAGAAAAATGTTCCTACACATTCACAAAACCACATAGTAAAGAATCCAGAAACACAAACTAAGCCAAACTTAGGGTTGTTCACAAGGAAATGAGCTACCCACCGACTTTATTAGCTGCATGAGAAACTGCCTGAAGTTACTATGTTCAGAAGTGTATGACTATCTGCCTGTCCCCAACCCCCACTTCTGCACACCCTCTTTCCAATAAAAAAAAAACAAAAAACTTTAATGACCTCAGCACAGCCAGAGTTGGGAAGGTAGCCAGCTTCCTCGCTGCTGCACTATCCTCCACAACTCAAATAACCTCAGCTGCAAGAAAAAGCACCGTCAGAGATGACATATACACTGACTCACTCCTCCCCTCCCCTCTGGCACAATAGATCTTTATGGAAAGATAGCTACCTGAAAGCCTTTAGAGAAGCCATATACTAAGGAGCTGAAAGCCTTGGGAGTGTGTGCAGCAATGCAGCACTGATGTCGCCAGAGAGAAGACCAAAAAAGCAAGAAGCAGCAAGAAAAAAAAAGTGTCGCTGCTGGCTGGATGAGGATCAAAATAAGCCAAACCTTCATCAAGATGCGTCACGACTTGCTCAAGGTGAAAACTAAAGTGACACTTTTCCAATTTCTTCATTTTTTTAAAGGTGAAACTACATAGTGAGCAAATGATTTATGAAGCCAAACAGCAAATCGAGGCTGACCTGACGCTTGTTTGTAGGGTGGGGTTATATGCTTGTGTACAAGAAGGGGTCAGAGGGCAAGAGTTGTGCAAAGACAACACTGATCTAAAGCCCATTAGTCCATACGGCCTCCTACTATTGTTCAGAGTGGCAGCTTAACAAGAATGAGGAGCTGGCTACTGGCAATGAGTAGCGAATAATGAAACGGGGTGTTATAAAGTGGACCTGCAGACTTTATGGTCAGTGTAGTTAAAGTCAAGCCCACACTATACTGCTTTCAATTAGAGCCTGATGGATGAGGCTGAGCAGGTACACAGCCACCGTGGTGTAAATTATCCAGCTCATCAGCCATGACAACTACAAGACAGATGCCAAGTCTGCACACATAAAGAGAAACTCACTGATGACACATGGTGAGGGGTGGGGACATATTTTGTGGGTGATGGATAATGTAAAAGAAGCTGTTTTAAGCTCTGGGTAGATTCCCAGAGGTTTTACCACGCTTTGGTGTGTTACTGTGATCCTACTGCAGAGTATTAACGTTACGTAACTCTCCGCAAGTATAGGCCATGCTCAGAGATCCATCTGCCCTGCTCTGATTAAATCATATCCTGTCCTGAAAATAGTCATTTTTAGGACACTTATTTCAGAATCTGCGACCTACTTCCAAATAAGTTGTCCTTTTTTTAACAAGTAGCTTGTGGACACACTAATAATAAAGGATCCTACAAGTGTGCCATTTGTAATGATCCAATTTCACCTAATCGGTCTGAAAAGCAGCTCTGTGTTCATTCAACAGGCCCCGGCCCAGGTGAAAGATCATAACATTCATTTTTCTTGTGTTTATCTGATTTATTTCAAGAAACCTTGACAAGATGGATTTTATATTAGTAATATATGCTTTAGAAAATTGTTTGTGGTGTGCCTTGTGATTTTTTCAGTAGAAAAAAAAAGGTATACCTTGACTCAAAAAGGTTGAAAAACACTGCTCTAGATTATGTTTCACACAATTACTTTGGCTCAAAAGTATCATCAAATGGGAAACTTTCACCTGTGGCAGAATAAAAACATTCAGCTGCCATCAGACAAGCAGATTCACAGAGAATTATACTTATGTTTGACTTCTGAAGTTTCTTCAAGCTTGACTTTCTTAATGTTATAAGTTGCCCTGAACTTTCTGGTCCTCATCAGACTGGGGGGGCGGGGCGGGGCGACACGGAGGACGCCAGAGGTCTCAGAGTTCCGGCTCCATCTGGGACAGCCAAGACCCCGATGAGTCTGCCAGGCGCTGATTGTCCACGAGCACATTTGACATTCAAATTAGATGCGGATTTTCACACCGTTGGCTTCACTTCAACCCACGTCTGTTCTCAGACTCTCCGCAAAGTCTGGAAACTACATATAAAACACCCAAATCACAGCTGAACAATAAGTAAAAGTCCACTCTAGACAATAAAACACAGCTGAAGTGGAGGAATAAAACGACTCGCTACTGCGCAGTCAACCTTAAAACAATAGTCGCACATGAAGTAAGGTTACCTTTGTTTGCGGTCCACGCGGCGGGGAAGTTTCACGCTGTATTCCACTCGGGTTTCTGGAAACAGCAGAGACTGAGTTGTAGCGAATTTAGTTTACTTTTCAGAGGGAAAGAGACGTGGGATATTCCCCGTGCTGGTGCTCCAATGTCCGTTTAGTTTGTATCTGTGTGGCGCACAAAGCGGCCCTCCCCCCCCCTCTCACGCGCCCGGGAGAAGCGCCTCCCCCCTCTCACGCGCCCGGGAGAAGCGCCTCCCGCTGCGCCTTAAAGGGACAGCGCACCTTTTATCCTTCCTTCTAACAATGGCGAGAACTTCAACTTGGTGGAGCCCCCCCCCCCCAACCAGTTGTTGAAGATTAATGGCTTTGAAATGAGACCTTCAAACAATTCAAGGTAAAACACTCGAAAAAGCGTCATTAAGTTACAGTTTGAGTTAGTTTGTCATGCTGCATAACTTAATTTACCTGTTAAAAAACTGCTAGTGTATGTAGGGTCGTATTATCAGTGCACAGCCCCTGGGCCCAGAGTGTTCCAGGGGCCCCCTTTCCCACCTCAACATTGTTAAAATTGTGAATAATACACTGTGAAATTACATTTCTAATAGCAATACACTAGACACTGTGGTGTAACTCTCTGGCTTTTATGTACATTTAGTTTCATGTCCAAACGGCTGGTGTTTGCCCTACGTGAGTCCCACATAGTCCCCAAGTGGGCATGGGCCCCTGGGCCTGTGCCCATAATGCCTACTGGATAATCCAGCCTTGAGTATGTCTCACAATCAGGTGTAAAGTTGTTACTAAAATAAAAGAAAAAACAAAACAAAGAACTCTTTAATAAGAAGTGAACATGGCCGCTTTGACACAAGCTATTTGTTTGAAGCTTCTGTTTTGCATTTAGCAATGGAGAACATGAAATTGACATCACATGTTGGTTTATTCCAATGCCATATTGTATTTCCCGCTTGCTCTGAGGCTGCACAGAGAATGTGAGGGTCCCTCATACTGTGTTGCATGCTGGGACAAAAGCGCTTTCTTATGAGTGTTCTCCCATTACCTCCATTTATAACCAGAGTTGCCTTGCTAGTTTCTGGTTTGTTTGGCTTTTAAAAAAAAAAAAAAAAAAAAGGCAAATACAATGAAAAAGGTAAATTGAGATAGTTTTAAGAGGCCAATCTTAAAGTTGAAGAGAGAAATTAGGCTTTCATAGATGTTAAATGGAGCTTTAGAAAAATAGAGAATACAATGTGGCTCATAAACAAAGCAACCAGGATGGGATATAAAGTTTAAATTCAATATTTTGTGTACATAGAAGCTTAAATTCTTCACCCAAACTCTGGGATCAGCATCTAAAATCATATCTCAGCCCATTTCTAATCCACTTAACCACTGTTTTAAACAACTTTGTCCATTCTTTTACAAAAGAATTAGAGTTTCAGTGTTACAATATTTCAAGATTAACAGTCAACACATACAATAAAAACATAGAAAAATATTGTGATGTATTGCAATTTGCTTACATCAATCATTTCTCAAAGAAATATGAGCAACTTTTAGCAGGGAATGTGATTTTGTCAAAACCACTGCATGTTAATTAACAGAGCTTGCATTCAGCAGTCCTTTTCCTTTTTTCAGTTCATCTTTTCCTTTCAGTTTGACCATGTTCAGCCAAACAACACATATTGAACCAACTATAACAATGGTTGTAAACAGAGGTTGTAAGAGAATATGCCTATATTTATATTCTCTTAAATTTTGTCATTTTTGAGGCACAGGAGGACCATGGCTGTGTTTGAAATCTCTCTCACTTTGGCTTCAATAAACTAGAGAATTATTTTTAGTACATTTGTCATCATAATGGAAGAAAGCTTGCAAACACTGCTCGGGTCATTTGCTTGCTACCATGATTGCCATCATCACTATTACACAATTTATAGCACCAGGTTAATATAATCAGCTTCTTTTTTTGTTTCATTCAAACTGAAGATGCTAAATTTCATAAATATGAGCTCAGTGTGTGAGCAGAGTGCATAGAATGAAAAAGTAAATTTTTTTTTTTACATTATTACCATAATTAAAGGTCCAACATATTGATTTATGTTATCTCTAAGCCATAATAGACATGAAAATAATTAGGATAGACATGCTGCCATTTTTTTCCAATTATTCCTGACGATTTCCAGATTTGCATTAAAAATGGCCTTTAATTTCACATGCCCAGTGTACATTTACTACATCTGATGTGTAGCATATTATGCCATGTGGAAGTCAGCATCTGGTCCTCAGGTGTAAACTTCAGCCCAACTCATAGAACTTGGCCGACGCCCACCTGTCTGTCTGTCAAAGCTGAATTTTCCCACCAGTAAACACTATTATAGCTCTAATACATGATGAGCCAATTAGCAGAGCCAAATTTTTATGGGGTACTGCGTTTGCGCCTTTAAAATCTGCAGAAAGGGTCAGTCGGAGCGCAACACTTTGATGGTGCATTTGCCTGAAGTGGGCCCCAAATTCTTTTATGGCTTCCTTGTGTGGTTTTGTGTAGACTGTTATACACTACACAGCCTGGAAAAGCTCCAATCAGAAACAGGGACAGGAAGTACTCTCTCCTCTAATGGAAACCTGTCAGTGGTGGTGGAAATAAAATTGTGACCAACTTGAATTTCATTCAGCAATTTTGCTGATTTATGTCACCCCTTCACTTTGCTCATATTTTTGAGAAAGTCTTCAAAGTTTTTAAATCACACTCTAAGCTGCAAAAAAAAAAAAACCAAAAAAAAAAAACAAGTAGGTGCAAGTTCGTTTGGGAACTGGCCGTTTTCAGCCTCCTTCCCAGAATCCACATTAAGTTAGAAACCAATTTAAACTTCCAATAAACAGTAGATTAGAAAACCATCCTTTCTCAAATTAGTATTCTTTCACCAACTGCCAGTGTATCCTCTTCAAATCCCCAAACCAACCCCAGTGAAGCTCACAAATGAGGCAATTAAATTCATGGCTTGAAAGTCCTTTGAACTACACCTTCTGTCTGAATCCTTTAATATTCCAACCGTGGGTTCTCAAAGCTCATCATGGCTATTTAGCATCTTGCACTCCCTTTTTAACAGGGACCACCAGCTCTCTCTTTTCTCTGTCATTCATTTCCTGAAGGGACAGACGCATGGAGACAGAGGGAAATGAACATTTGAACAAGTGAAATACCTCCTGTCTGCAATTCTTGTGTCAGAGGGAAATTTCCCATGTGTTTTCACAAAAAGGGATTAGAGCTCTGTTGTTCCAATTCCCTGTTCCATCCTATCCCATCTAATCTCCTCTCTTCTCATGCCTGTGTGTTTAGTGGGTTAGCCCTGGATCAAGTGACTGACTGTGATCCAATTAGCATCTAACACCATCTGATGTTCTACATGTGTCTCTGTTTTTAAAGTATGTGTTTGTTTAGTTCTTCTACTTCTTAAAAACAAAGCGCTCATGCCCTGCATGTTCACAGGTGCCACTTAAAGTGCATCCGAGGTGGGGGCGGTCTAAAGCACCAACTCAGGAAGTTGAGTGAGCTGAGGAACAAGTGACGGGCTACTGAACTGCTATCTTAGAACACCGATGAAGTCAGAAGGGACATTTGTAACCAGATAACAGGATTTCACAGCATCTGCACGGATCCAATTTATTGTTGCCCCGTGTGACATTTAGACTGGGTGAAATTTAGTCAAATAATTAGCCACAGACGGATCCCACATGCACGGAAGAACCATTGAAATTTCTGGCTGTGAGCACACACATATTTCCTCATGCCTTTTGTTTTCTCGTGACATTTTGATGGAAAAAATCTCTGAGTTAAACAACTGGCAGACATGCTAATTACTGACATGTTTAGACTGACTTACTATGTTTCATAGGAGCACAAGTGGCTTCTCCTTTCTGGATTATAGCACAATAAGAGGATGACATCAGAACACTCAGGAAATGTTTATTATTCTCTGATTTGATATTCCAGTGACTCAAAATTGGATTGCTTCTGAGATGCCTTTATGAAGTTTCATTATGTTCCCTGGCATCGAGAAGAACAGACTAAAAACTAAACTCTCAACCACAATATAATCAGGTAAACAAGTAAAATGTTGCTGCTGGTACCTTAAAGATTTTGATCTGACTTTGACATACCAGAGTTATGATGCATGATGGGAATGATTACATCCATCCAACTCTGTAACTGTTTTAGATTGTTTACTTGCAGTTCTACATGCACTCGCAAAACTGGGCGCGCATCAAGGTACCGTAACCTCTGTTTTTCCTTGCCTCATCACTGAGTAGGAGGCTTCTACAATCACTATGTTGATTTGTGTACCTTAAAGAAAGTAGAAAAAACTGCCATCTGAAAATGCTTTGCAACGTGTGCTACTGAAAAAGGAAGTGTGGTGATTGTTGTTGGCATCCTACGAAAATTACAGCATGTGTATCATGTTTGTGATAAATGTTTAGACTGGATGACCTTGATTTCTGAATAGCTCTTACATTTCTGAATGCAAACATTCTAAATCTGAAAGTTAAGTCCATTTAAGACCTTACATCGTCACCAATAATCAAATTAAACAATGTACATGACAACTGTAGTCAGATTATGCAGAAATGTACACACCTTAATCACACATTTATAGTATTGGCTGCTTTGCAACATGATTGCATGTCAAGACTTGCCTGTTCTATTTATCATGAGAAAGTTTTTGGTTAACTTTTTTTTAAAGAAATTGTTGCTTGTTTGCTCTTGTTTTTATAGATCACCTTGCTTGATTTTCCACAAAAACAGACAACACTGGCTTTGAGTTCAGTGCAGAATCCAAAGGTTGCAGTAAAAATATGATGCACTTTTTTTTAAGTTGATTTAATTAAGTTATTAAAGGGATATAATTAGACTTTGTGGCATTGTTATTCAAGTCTCATACCTTAAAACGCTGTGGTTCCAACTTGTTTTGATGGCACACTGACATCAGAGATGCGCATCCCTGCAGCATCACAGAACTAAAAAAAAAAAAAAAAAACCTACTGCACAACCTTACGTTCCACAGCATCACGTGACAGTCGTGTTCTGCTTAACGGTATCTACATATCAACACAATGTCCATTTTGAACATGCACTATGGCTGATTCAGCAAGGAAATCCATGAGGACATTATGGGAAGAAGAAAAAAAAAAAAAGCACGAGAAATGAATCATTATGGGACTGATTTTTACTGGCTGGAGGGAGCTCAAAAACAAGACAGGATGCAGACATATGCTGCATAGACCATCATTTGGGCAGGGGGGGGCAGCCATAGTGTAAAATTCTTCCAAAGTTCAGTAGTGCTGCTTCAAGCCAGAATATGACTACACTCTGCACAGACGGGATTATGAATGAAATCTCTTGTAAGAAATAAATAGAATATTTTCTTACCTCAGTTTTGATCAATAGTTAGATTGTCATGGTAGACATAGATTGACATTCAATTGTAGATTGTCACTTACACTGAACAAGATATTTCCTACTTGCAGTACTAACAAAATTTCCTACAATCCCCATGCTTGTTTCCCTTCTCCCCGAAGCCTCCGTAAAGTTTCCCATCAAAACCACAACCTTTAACATTGAAAAATAATTTATTTCAGAAACGTACTGTGATCATATATTCATTCAGATTCTGCATGATAAGCTTTTTGTTGCGTACAATGGAATCACTCCACAGAGAGAAAAAAAAAAAAGAAAAGAGAAGTATATGGGCTTTTTTTCTGCTTTCTGAACTATGGAAACTAGCAACACACCACTGAGTCTTCACGATAGCGTTATGAGTGCACCAGGCAGGCGGCTGGGTCACCAACCCATCTGCAGCGCAGCTCCAGGCAGGTTTAAAGTTGCTGCAGGACAGTCTTTTTTATACACAAACATACAGTGAATGATCTGTAAAGCTTACGCACAGCAAGCGTAATCACACGCACACGCGCCTCTTTAGTGTCTGGGACAGCACAGTCACACCTGAATAGTACAGAGTGGTTGATTACACAAAAGGGAAAGAGAGGTTAGGCCATGACATCATCTCTTGCTGCCCGGTGATAGTGATCAGTGGCAGAGAAGAGTTACCCCCACAGGAAAGAAACAACAAAAACAAACCAAGAGGTCAAGAACAAATCCCCCTGTTTTTTTTGTTTGTTTTTTTTTTAATCACACTTAAGCATTTCCAGCAGCTGCGGCCACACGTGATAGGACCCCCCACCCCTCTCCTAACAACAGTTTTACTTGTACTTCAAAGCGTTTCAGTAGATAGCGTTTCTATGTGAGTCAGCGAAAAAGGTGAAATATGAAATTTGGGTGGTGTATGCAAATCGATTCACAGCCCCGACGTGTCAGGATTAAAAGAAGGCTCTCGTAGTGCCGGGACCACCGTCGAGCGCTAGAGACACCAATCAGCAGTTCAGTCACAACTGGTGCCGGATATCATAAATAAGTGTTTTTCTCTTTCAAGGCAGCTTTGATCCACTGAAACACGCCCACAAGAAGACTTAAATATGTTCACTTTAACAGATACACACGCATTTCGCATATCTGCAGGATCCTTCAGGCACAGCACAGTCTTGGGTGTTTGACCCGGTCACTGCCAAACTTCTGTAGGGTTTTTTCCTTCGATTCGTGTGCTATCAGGCCACAGAGTTGTTTCCATGGCAACGTGGGATCGTTCCTTCAAACTCTCCAGGCCAAAACATTCAGATTTCTTCAATTTGGCATCGGTTCAACCTTTGTCTGTCTTTTATCCTTTTGTTGTTGTTGTTTCAAGTCCAAACAAACAGTTGCCTTTTCAATTCCCCAATATGGCTCCATCATGAGTCTCCATCAGGACAGAGTCTGCAGCGACTCCCTTTCTCTTCTAGGTTTTGTCTACTATATATACTGTATATATAGATATATTTATATGTTTGCTTGTTTTCATAGATTCTCGTGACTTTGTACAGAATCAAAGAGATCACAGATGAGCGCGTTCCAAAAAAAAAAAAAAAAAAAGCAACGAAACAAAGAAAACAAATGGTAAGCAAAAGTCATGCAAGTATTTCCGCTAGCAAAACAAAAAGTGAGTAGATGTTGGAGACGTCTTTTATCAACTCGTGAGAGAGAAATCAAGTCTACACTGACACACTTCCACACGTTAGACAAAAGAAAAAAGCGCTCTCGAAAGTCTCTTTTAGTTGCTCCGTCAGTCCAGGCTGACGAGAGAAAATACGAAAGGAGGAAAAGAAACGTGAAGAGAAGACAGACTGAAGTGACAGAAGTGACTTGATTAGGCTGACTTTGCGTTATGCAACGCCGTGTTTTTCTTTAACACATGGTGAATTCTCCAGAAGTTTCTTTGTCCTTTTCAGCATTTTTTCACACAAAGGAGGAGAAGCCGGCGATAGGAGCCCGTGAACCAGGGGCCAGACTGCTGGGGGGCCTGTACAGGGTGCTGTGCTGGCTGGGGGGGTTGGAGCTCTGCTGGGAAGGGGTGGGAGTCCGGCTTCCTTTGGGCCTGAACAGGCTGCCTTGGCCCTGGGGCTGGCACTGGGCTTGTTGAGGCTGAGGACTGGGCGAACTGAGCTGGGGCGGCAGTGGAGGGAGAGGCGGCAGCGGAGGTGGGGCGCAGTGTTCCGGGTCTCCCGACTCGGACTCCGTGTAACTGTAAGCCTGCGCACGGGATATTCCTTTCTGCTGACGGCGCCAGGAGTTGTAGTAGGTCGGGTCGCTTATGTAGTGGTTGACGAAGGAGTGGGTCTTCTGCCTGTTCGGGTCCACCTCGTACTCGCTGTCACTGCCCTGAAAGAGAAAATAAGGACATGGTTTGTTGAGTTCGCAACGTCACTAACTTGGTACTGGTTGCAGGTGGAGCTTTAGAAGGTGCAGATGCTATAAATGAAAAAAAATGAGCATGGAGTTACAGAGTTATTCCAAGACATTAATTCCCAGTCATCCCTTTTTCAAACAACACACTCATGCACACATGCGTATGTCACAACACAGCACTAGAACACATGGACACAAAAGGGTCAGAGATGGTCGAAGCATGACTGTGGAAAGATGACATGTTACTGAAGCGTGCACAGTCACCAGACCATCAACACAAGATGGCAAAGGTCACTTTATTTTAGAAACTTTTTAATCAATCAAGCTTTCAAGTAAGAAGCTCTTTGTAGTTTTTTGACAGGGTGTGGTGATGTATTAAACCTACAATACAATGGGAATCTGGGGGTGGGGGGAGGGATCTGATGGGGGGGCCACTTTGGAAGCTAAAAGGGCTACAAACATTCAAAGCAGGCAGCCATTGGAACCTCACCAAATGCAGTGGAAGTGTATGTAGGCCACCTGTCCCATATGAAAACACCAGCGCCTCCTATGGGTGAACAAAACAATGGGTTTTACAGCACGTCACCATAGTAGAATGGTTAAAATGGCCGAAACATGACGGCGATCATACCAAAATACATATATAAATATATGTATGTGTGGACCCTTTGTGCCATTCTGTGTGAATGGATGAAAACAACATTCCCAAGCAGCATTTGCTAAAGTTATTTATCTTTAGGTGTTTAACTCAGTTTGACTTTAGCTTCACCGATGCGCCACCTTGCTGAGACTTTGGCGGAAAACTCTTGAATTCATGTCAAGAAACATTTCATGCATCAAATAAAAGGGGATAGAAGTCGCTCATGGTCATCTAATTGCCACAAAAGCCCTCTTCCAGTCGTCTGACCAGGATGTGATTAATCACCTGGCCACCGCCAAAGCATGCACGCTCGATTTTCGCCAAAAAATGTCACTGGATAATTTCACAAAGGGGTCGCTTTAGGCATGCATTAGGTGTATTACAAAAGTAGCAGAGCGGTGTCCTACAGAGATGCCACTGATGTTTTATTATCATGCTCCATTTTCTCCAACAGACACAAAACTGTTGGCTTGCACTCTGAGCGTAGATTCCAGGGCTTTCGGAATATCGCACGGCACATATGTGATGCATATGGTGGTGCTCTCAGATTTCCATTTGTCTCAACATTCCTGTAACGGAAAACCTTGATATAAACGCAGGAGAGTTTATAAATGTCCGAACAGAAAATGTTTGTCATGATATATGAGGAAAAAAAAAAACATTTTTTATCAAAGTTGACTAAAATTTTTTCTTTTATTTTGTTTTAGTATGAAAAAAGGTTACAAGTAAGACGTGTCAGTAAGTGCATGTTTAAGTTCCAATTGCAATTTTTTTTTTTTTTTACCCTGTTGCGAACACTTCAGGCCAGTTAGTTATGAAAAGCATTCCAGTCACGCCTTTGTGTTTAGCAACACAACAAGATAACAGAATCCATTCAATGTGGACCAACAAGACACACTGAACCACTTCAAGAAGTATTACCTCACTCTGAAGGAATTAACACTGCACTGAGAGATGAAACAGCCATTAAGTTGTGTGTAGATGTGTGTGTGCATGGGGGGCAGCGGAAAAGAGTGAGTGCAGACCAAGTGTTGACAGTGTATTACCCCTACCCTCCCCGCCTTGGTCATGGAGCACGCGCAGCAGATGTTCCAACCATCAAACGTTTACCATAAAAGCAGACGGCGTTCTAACATGTCTGCCTTCTTTTTTTTCCTTTGCTTCATCCCCCATAATGATACAATGTCAAGGAAACAACCGAGGATCCGAAAGTGAAGATGCTCGACGATGTGCCTCTGGGGCCTCGCGGCCGATGATACAGCTCTTTTCTCCAGCTCATTACAAGCCAATTACCGCGGCTGAATGCTGTGAAAGAAGCAGACTTTAGGCATGAAATGCAGCATTGCACCTTAGCCTCGAGGGAACAAGCATCTTAAATACGCAAGGAAATGTGTAAGACAGATACAGAGCAGCCTGCCAGTGCCGATTACTCAAGGTTTTTTCATCATTTTGATGTTAAATTAAGCAGAGAAAGAGATTAAGAAATCTACGCAATTAAGCGGTGAAACCTCTCGACGGTCCTCTGGTTTATGATCGGGATGATGAAGTTGCCTTGTTTTCCCGTTTGCAAGTGCTAACTGTGCCAGAAGGAGGAAAAACGGGAAGAAAAAAAAGGAGAAAATGGGAGATGAGTTGTTTGTTATCAGCAGACGAGTCTGCTGTTCGACAAGCTATCGCAAAGAACTTTGACCTTTGACATCAGCCTGCTGAATCTCACATGTGCTGTCATCTTTGTGTTGTCCAGAGATCACCCCCCCCCCCCCCCCCCCCCCCCAACAAAGAAAAACAGCTTTGTACACCATGATTTATTTGATAAAGATTTTTCCCCCTCGCTGTTGGTATGGCACAATGACATGAGACAAAGAAAAGAATCTCCTGCTAAACAGGTCCCCCATCCCCCTTCGAAACTCATGCAAGCCCCAATACAACAGAGTGGGTCAGTCCTTTGTCCTTCAGTTATGGATTATTGCAAAGAGGACATGGAGGAAGGGGAGGGGTGGGGGCTGCCTATGACACTCTCATTGATGAAGCGAACACAGCGGGAGATCCCCAGAGACAAAGACAATAACAGTACGCGCAGGGCTGGAGGGCGCCCCGACTCATTCACAGCACATATTTTCCAACGAGCTCCAATCTCAAACTTTTAATGGCCACGTTGCCCCCACAGCAGTTTCACAGGAAAAGGCTGAAAAGTTGCAAAATGACTATTTCAAAGCTCCAAAAATTTGTTATATGCTCATTTGCCTTTAAATAGAATGACTGTAAGAAATCAGATATGAAATAAGGAAAAGTGCTGATTGCTCTGTTTCAGAACGAACTAAACTTTATTTCAACATGTTGTATATTTATATAGAAAACATGCCCGCAGGGTCAAAGTCATGTTGTGCATGCAGGATCAAGTCACGGATTTATTGTAACCCTCTGCATTATAACTGATGTTGCTTCACCAGAGCAAATATTATCAAAAGGATTTAAGATCTGATCCTCCACCCCCGACAGGCGGACTTACTCTTATAAGAGTAATGGAAACAAGTGCAAAGTGTGTGTTGACGCTTGTCCTCTAAAACAGGATCCAGCTGTAATTAAAAGGAACATTACAAGGTCTGTTTCCATCCACATCATCCAGTCCGCCTGCCTCGTTCTGTGTTGTACTCAGTCTGATTTGTTTGTGTTCATAATTTTTACTTTATGATTTTCCATGACATAATGCGGCGCACAGTGAAAAAAAAAAAGTGCTGCGTTGCCACTGGTGACGATCCAAACATTACAGAGTTGCAGAATATTCCCTGTTGAGCCTCGGCCAAAGAAGCTACAGTAGCCTGTGAGACAGAGAGTGGGAGGGTGAGGTGGAGAAAGACAGATGGAGGCAGAGGGAAAAATAAAGGTAAGTGAAAGTAGACATGCTCATTTCTCTCCTACGGAATGCCATTCTGCTGAAGGAGCATAATCTACGATCCATCTCTGACTCGGAGACGAGATCATCCGTCTTCGACCAGTTTGGGCCTTAAATGACACACGAGAGACATCGACAAAGAGGCAACCTTGGAAAATGAGAAGGCCTGTCCTCTTTAGAAAAAAGAAAAAAAACATCAATAGGTCTTTACCTGCAGGGTAGCAGAGCAGTAATGGGGGCATTGTTGCCTTGCCAAGTCAATGTTAGCTTCCTCCAAATCTCCTTGTGACGAGGAGTACAATAGTCAACTTATACCTGCTGAGGAGCGCCCCGGGGATTAAAGAGGACAGACAGCACGGTGTCATACAGATAGCTCAGAGTTATCCGCTCAATACAACTTCAAAGAGCAGTGCTGGACTTTTCCAAAGCACCGCTGGGTGTTGATATGGCAGCCTGTCAGTGGTATGGCAGCTGAACCCGGGGGTAAAAGGCAGGGCTCTGAATGTTTCAGTTCATTTAAAAAGAAAAAAAAGTCAATCAACCCCCGTCAATGTGCCGTGTGGCACTAGGCGAGCATCCTCGTCTCGTGCTGAGGGGGTAGCGGCTACGGTAAGGTCGTGTTTGACAAGTTTCAAGTGTGAACGGTAGATATGTCAGACAGGTGATGAAATATCTGAATGCGTGACTGGAGGGGATGTTACCGTGCCGTGAAAGGTCCTGTCTGTAGTGATTCATTGTGGGGAGATTTTCATTTGATCTGGAAACAAGACTTAGTTCCCGATAGCTTTGAGTGGAGAAAGACGTCTGGCTGTGGAATTTATACCAACGATGGATTTAGCAAAAGACGATTTCAGAAGAGGGAGAAGCCCCCCTGACATGTACTCAACCACCACTATTGCGATATTAGCTAAAGGAAATGTCTACCTTCTTGCTTTTATATTATTATTTATCATTATTTTCAATTTGCTTTCATTGTCAAGTTTGAAACTTCCACTTGTTATATGTGTTGGATTCTTTTGGTTAGTCCTTTGCATTTGATAAAGTACTGTATAAATAAAGTTAAAATCAATGACAGAAGTGTTCCTTTGTATTGGCACCATAAAGCAGACATTATATGTAGTACATGTCTAACCTGTGTGTAAAATATGGGCAGATGGGGAATGACAGTGGTGGGGTTTGATGGTTTGGTGGTCGTCCTCCAAGCCGCTTTAGCCGGTACATTCCAGCAGCTACAAGAACAATGAATCAATTGTGTTGATTAGCTGATCATTAGTTTTTCTGCATGTTTACTCTGCATCATGAGTAGCCTTTTCTCTACCCTGCTTCATTTCCCTACAGCGGCGTAGTGGTTAGTACTGTGGCTTCAAGCCTTGACTGGCAGAGGTTCCAGCGGTGGCCTTTCTGTGTGGGTTCTGTCTGAGTACTCTGCCTTCTTCCCACCGTCCAACAAAATGCATGTTTGGTTAATTGGTTACTCTAAATTGTTCCTAGGAGTGTGTGTGAGCATTAGTGGTTGTTTGTCTCTCTGTGTTGGTCCTGTGATGAACTGGCGACCTGTCCAGGGTGTACCCTGCTTCTCGCCCAATGATTGTTGGGATAGGCTCCAGCTTCCACGCAACCTTAATTGTAACAAGCAATTAAGAAAATGGATATTTTATGATAGTAACACCAATTACACTCACAGTTCATTTACAGTGACCTCAGAGTTCAGATCGTGTATAAGAGTCTTTAAACTTTAAACAGAGTTCTGGTTTTCTTAACTAGGAAAGGAATTAAATCTGTTATACAAGGGTTTTCTGACACTCAAAGTCTGTAAGTAATCAATGACTCTGCTGGACATTGCCTCAACACATTGACTTTTATCTTGCCTGCCTATAAAGCAGGAACAGTTTATGCTTTTATTTACATTTTCCATCATGTTTGACCCTTTTCTTTTAGGAAATGAGTTTGTAAAAGAAAAAAAAAGCGTGGAAGATACAGAGAAAGGTGTTTGGATGAAATGAAAGGGTGTGGCGAGGGTGTACCCTGCCTCTCGCCCAAAGACTGCTGGGATAGGCTCCAACTTCCCCGTGACCCTTCACTGCATTAGGCGGTTTGGATAATGAATGAATGAAGGAATGAAAGGGTTTGAATACGGTGGGGAAATCTGAGCTAAAAGCAGATTTGAGGGTGGTAAGCAGGCTTATCGATATAAAGATAGATAGTCGGAGAGAAAAGCACAATCTATTGATTCTGCTCACTAACTGGGGAAAAGCAGTTTGGCTCGGCACACAACTGCGGCCACAAATCAGACATTTCAGCATTAATTCTTAGTAATCTATCAGTCTTGACAGTGTCTGTTAGGCAGACTTTAAACATCCGAGGCTGAGAGTTATGATGAAACACAGTGTCCAGTGTCCACGCAGTCAGGCTCTGCAAGACTTAGATGACCGGCACAGTGCTGTAGTTTTCCACAGAGTTCATTTACTTGAAAAGGAAACTTGGATAGATCCTTTGGCTGGCGTGGCAGCTTTAAATATGTCACAAGCTCTAAACTAAAATGTCCAGAGCGCATTCCCCCTCCCTCACCGTCTTACGTAACAAGAGCAGCGGCTGAGTGCAGTGGCCTGGATCCCAGGTGGATGCTTGCTGAGTGACTTTCTCCACAGGTTACAGCCAGGTCTAAAAACTGCTGCATCATCAGTCATCAATCTCTCATCTCTCCATGTGCATGGCTGTGCCTGTATCTGATGACCTCTGCAGGCCTCATGCATTCAGGTGACAGACACAGAAAGGGTGGCACGTGGACAGAGCGGACAGAAATCAAACGCAGCGCGGCCGACAATACCAAAGCTGAATTCCGGATGAAGTTAAGACGATGGCAGATAGGACACAAAAATGAAACAGATGCTACAGAATGCAGACAGGACTGAGATTAGAGGGGATATGAGTTTAAAGGAAGTGTTGCTGCTGCACCTGCGAGTCGGAGATTTCCGAAGGCTTTTCGGTTAGACTGCTGCTCTCTGCAGGGATCAAGTCGTTGTACTTGGTGCTTACATCCTCGTCGGAGTAATGAAGACTGCCGGGACTGGGCCTGGGAGGAGACCTGGTAAAAGGATGAAGGCAAACAATCAGTTTAATTCAGCTGACGGTTAATTCTTAAAGCAGGATAACTGGAGGATAATCTCAGCGGTTTAGCATAAACAGTCACAAAGAGCTCCAGACAGTTTCACTCAGCTCAGCTCTAAATGTTTCAAATCCATTTGAAAATATTTAAAAAAAAAAAAAAAAAAAAAAAAAAGCAGCTTTAAATAAAGTTTGTGACTTGAATAATTATACAGATGTTCAGATCAGTAACCAGACAAGTAACGAACTTTTAACTTAAGTTCCTGCTGCAACACACCTCTACTCACCTGGTGAGCCTTTCATTCCTTCTCCTTCTCTTAACCCCAACCTCACTCCCCCATCCTCATCCAGCCATTCTTCCTTCTCATGCATGCATCCCTCCTTTTTATCCATCCATCAACCAACCCACCCGTCCATCTATCCATCCATCCATCCATCCACCCACCCGACCGTCCATCCATTCATCCATCCATCCATCTGTCCATCCATCCATCCATCCTACCCCTTCACCCATCCCTCTTTAATCAACTTTATCCTTCTGTCATCTATCCGTCCATTGATCCATCCGTCCATTCATCCATCCATCTGTCCATCCATCCATCTGTCCACCCGTCCGTCTATCCATTCATCCGCCTATCCATCCGTCCATCCATCCATCCATCCACCCATCCATTCATCCATCCGCCTATCCATCCATCTTCCTCTTCCTCTCTATCATTCAGTTATTCATTCAACTTCTCTTCCTCTTCATTCCTCCCCCTATACCCAGACTCTTTCTTCATGCAGTTCTTTTTTATTTCTCATTTTCAGATACCATCTTTGGTAGGTGTTAAGTCGACTTGGGTCTCATCCTGAGAAACCGCTCCTCATCCCAACCTGGTTTCACCAGACAAGCCAGCCAGAGAACTTTCATGTCCATCATAGCGCTCATTGACCAGTAGACTCTCACTCTTGGGGCACGGCTCTTGCTAACCAACACTGTTGTTCTGAGTCTCAGGAGTTTATTCTGTGCAGGCTGTGATAGTTATTCTAAATTTATTCCCATTTCTTCATTTGACTAAATATGCAGCTTCCTGCAGTGAAAGTCTCCTTTCTTATTCATATCTGAAGCATTATATTTGCACTTCCATTCAAATTCACATTTGTGTGCATCTGCGTGTGCGTGCTCGTGTATGTGTGGGAGAGCACTTTGATGAGAATCATGGGACGCTCATGGGGTGGCTGCTTACAGCCAGTGTCTCCTGGAAGGAATAATTCCCTGATTCAGTCCTCACTGTGGGCTGTGGAATGTCAAACCACTTGGCTCTTGTGACTAAATTATAAACAGAACCCTTGCAGTGCACGAGGGGTCGTCAAACAAACGGCCATCGGAGGCTTCGCTGCGACTACTGTTATCACAACCTACACGAAAGATGCCACGGATTAAGCTGTCAACGACGTGCTGCGACAATCAAATATGTCACTTGGATTTAAGCTTAATGTGACTTAGCAGAGAGGGGATTCCTCAGTGAGGGGGGTTGGACCAAAACAGGGTTGTATGGTGAGATGATAAAGAAGAAAATGGTTTTGTCATGTTATTTTTTTAAGGAAAAGAAAGAAAGAAAAAACCAAGAAGAAAAACTGTTGGTGCCAAAGCTCCTCCGTATTTTCCACTGTCTGTCGTCCTGCTAAACAAACACCCATCTGTTTCTGCTGATTGGTGCTGGTTTGGCTGAGACTGCAGGGACACGCTGACTCCTGTTGACTTTCTGGGCTGCAACATCGCCCGCCAGTCGCTGCCAGTGGAGCCACTGCAGTGCACACAGCTGCTTTATGCAGCCACACTGCCTTTGCATAAGCGTTTTTCCAAATTAAGTTATGTGGAAAGCATTTAAAACACGCTGCGGGTAAATTCCAGCAGTTCTCACAAGATGTGCTATTTCAACGGCAGTGTGGACAAAAGAGAGAGAGAAATAAAAACTCTACAGGGAAATCATCAAGCAAGCTGTAATTCAGTTACACTCGATGACTCATATCAACCTAAAGTTCATTCACTTAACTTCAGGCAGGATGTGAACGCTCAACAGAGGGACATATTTCAATAGAATGTGCTTCCTACTTTCTCTACACTTGTCTAAAGACATTCAACAGTTTGTGTTTTTTTTATTTTACATTTTCAGCCACTATATACTGAAATAACATCATAGTAAATTACATTACAGTTGCATTTATACCAGCATTCCTGAGACTACCGCCTCACTCCCGTAGAAAGACACAGATCTTATTAGAAACATCATTACATCATTAAAGTGCTGAAAGAAACCCGGTGAAATCTCTGCAAACTCTGCTACCAATATTTGAACACCACACCGCAGGGTCAAACTAAAGCACCGGTTTGGTAAAGAGAGGCAAGTTAGTGCCCTTTAAAATCATTTCGCACAAAAACGGGAGAAGATGTCATGAGAGTGGAGGTCTAACTGTTCTCATAGGAACCTCTTTACTCCTGTCACTCAGAGCGGGAAAGACTGCAAAAGGAGTTGCTACAACAGGGAATCCTTATTTTATGTTCATAAGGTGTGCTCAGAATGACTCATGAGGTTCACTATTTAACATAAAAATAAGTGTTTTTTTTCTTTTTTATGGACAAGTGGAAAGCAGATAAAGGTATGATGCAGCGAATGTTACTCTACTCACAGTCTCAACAAATGCTTTAAATTGTGGAAAAATACTCCTTTAGTCCAACCAAACAAGACTTTAAAAACATACTAACTTACACCTCGCAAAGTTGGGTTAACCCACACAGATATTCCATTTAGGATTACTTTATTGGTGTTGGCATATGGTGAGTTAGACCCAAGCTGGTCTAATTGCTCAGCTTACCAGTTCCTTTCCAATACACAAGAGTAGGATGAAAAAACCAGTAGTGAAGGAAAACTGCCAAGCGCAAGTATAAATCAATACAGTGGAAAAGCTGATGGTGCTGCTCTTATTAACACATATCTTTATTTCGCCAGAAAGGTAAAATCATCAAAAAATATGACTCAAAAAATAACCTGGAACATTTCAAGCTAAGAAAATTAAACCAGTATAAAAAAAAAACAGTAAAAAAACCACAACCATTTATTTTTTACAGCAGCATTTTCTGGAAAAATATCACCATTCAAAGAATGATGAATAAAACATAAGTCATTGATTTTAGCGAGAGCGATAAAGCAACAGAATGTCCTGAACACAATCTACAGAGTCACAGTGTCAAAGAATGTTTCAGCCTATAAATCCGTTCTCCTCCTGTACCTGCATACTGGGACAAAGGAGAGTAGTCCAATTACCTAACCAAGTTGAGCTATAGACCTGGCTCAGCTGAAGCGCACAGACACATCGACTTAGCTACTTTCCAGACTTCTTATGCAGGATCTAACAGGACAAATTCTGAAATAAGTTCACACCAAATGTTCATTTGATAAAGTTTGTTTTTGCAGCTTGAATGTTATTGCATGTTGACATGAATCATTTAGTGAGCAGTGTGTGATCTGGGACTTTTCTGCATGATCTATGTTTCACCCTGCGGCAGTGAGGGTTTACACCACAACATTTACAATGAAAATCTTTATAGCCTCCCTTCAGCCACTAAAACCAGTGGGTGATGAACTGTCAATCACGTGTAGGGATACAATATAATAAAAGAATAACACTAAGCAGATAAAAAACAGAGATAAGTAAATATTAAAATGGATACAAATCATTAACGGCATTTAAGAGTCAATTTTGATCTCTGAAGAAGACTTTGCATTAATGATAATGTGATTGACTTTTTGTACGCACCTCCACTCAGAAATCCTATCAACAAAGCTCTTCAAACTTATGTCCAAAGAGACATCTCTCAGCAAACTAACACTTTTATCAATTCCTCAGCCCAGAGAGTCAAACAAAGAGCAGAGCGTGTGAAGAAATGCTGTTGAGAGTCTACTGGGACTTTATGATAAATTGCCTATATGAAAACACTGAGGAATCTCAGCACACTTTTGCCCCAACTCAAGACTCTTATACACTACCGAGTGAGGTGTAAATTATTTATAAGCTCTCTCTCGTTCAGATAGAGAAAGGTCCACTTAATCCCTTTGAAGCAAACTTCAGTCAGCAGTATGTCAGGTAAGGAATGAGAACCGAGGAGTGCCCCCAGTCTTAACTCAGTATCAGACTCTCCTCATGCTGCATTCATCTAAAGGGACTCATTAACATGTCTGAAGTGTTCAAGAGCTTTGTCACTCAAGAGCGTTTAATACCATGTTAATCTACAATGAATTACTTCACAGAGACCTCCTTAAACCTCAAACCAGACTGTCAGAGTTGGTTTCAAACTGCTGAAAGACAACACCACACTTGAAAGATGCCATCAATCCCTCTGTCCGTATTACAACAGCGGTAAATTACTCAGATTTATGCTTCTTTGGTATGATAACATCAGTGAACTGGCAATTAAACTGCAGATGTTCATGCTGTATGAACATGTTTTAATTTACTGTGCTAATAATTATAACAATAAAAAACTGTTTTAGATGTGTGAGTTTGTACTTCCACAACATCTGTTTCTTACATTAATCCTTGTCTGTGGCACTGCCATTGATTAAAGATGTACAAAGCAAGTCAGTGCATGTTAATGAAAATTACATAAAGAACTGGAAATCTCAATCAAAATAAATTTGAGAGTTGCTTTAAAAGTAACCAACTGAAGAATTTACAAATATGTAGTCGTATTAACTTGTGTTTTTTTTTTTAAATTAAAATGGTTAACTAGGTTATGTAAAAAAAATAAAAAAATAAAAAAAATAAAAAAAATTCCGCAAAACAACTCTTAATAAAACTCCTAGTTTAAGTTGTCAAATATCCTAAATATCATAAGTGAAAAAAGTTATAGAGGACAATAACCTGTCAGTAAGCTAAGCTAACACTTATTGGTTAGCATGATTATGTAATTAGCAAAAAAAAAAAAAAAAAAAAGATATTTATAAATGCTCAGTACCATAAACATATTAGTGGCATGATAATTAAATGATTTAATATGTAATGTCAAAACAACAGAAAAAAACTGTTTGGCCTAATTCAAGTTTCCAAATATCTTGAAATGATAAAAGCATTAGCTGACATTAATGTGTTTTCAATTTAAGTATTGGGTAGCACAATTACGTTGTTAATGTTAGCCGTTCAGTACCATAAACATATTAGTATAAATAGCTTTTCAATTACCACTGAATTTAATTACAAATAATTTCAAATCAACATTAGAAAAAAACCCTATGACTTAAATTAAGTTTCCAACTATCTTCCATATTTTCATTTGAAACAAGCTATAGCTGATGTTAATCTACTAATAAGCTAAGTTAATTTTGTTGGCTAGCAGGGTTTTGTTAATTGCAACAAATGCTAATGTTAGCTAGTGAGCTTGCATTACAGCCAACATTTTGTTTTGCAGCAAAAGCCAAGTTCATTGGAGAATAAAAGAAAAATAAAGCAAAAAGAAAATCAAAGTCAGTGGGGGTAATTCAGTCACCAATTATTGTGCCAAATTCTGATCAGTTCCAAAATCCAAAGTCAACTAATGAAGAATGATTTCTTTTAAAAGCAGGACAAAGGGATACGTATCTCTTTTTTGTTATGCTAACAGTCCAAATATATCCATATAAGTTTATGTTTTACAATAACCATCATGTAACTGACCGAATCTGCTTGGGTAACCTCATATCAACAGGCAAAAAATGTGTATTTCTCTACACTGTATTCTGTGTGCTGACCAAATAATCACCACAGAGAGAAAAATCACCTTGCTATTCAGTCCTAAATGGTATTTGCTGTCCAACACGGCTCGGAATTAGAGTGAATACAGCGGGATTAATAATGTGTGATTTCTTATCCATGCATAAAGCCGAGGGCTTCATCCTGTCTTTGGTTCTCTGAGACCAGAGATCAAGCTGCAGTATTAATCTATAATCGGAGGCTCAGGTGTTGGGATTTAGGTTTCTCTTCTGAGTTCAAAGAGATGACTCTCTGAGTACATCTGTGCATTCTTTCAATCCCAGCCTCCTCCTTCAAGTCAGGGACGTAGTAGTAAAAACCCGGCTGGAAGATTCTCAAAGGCCTGTGGCCGCTTTGATCTGTCCTCGAGGTCGCACTCATATGCAGACTTACAAAGCCACACCACTAAACACGTTTCTCATATTCCTCTACACAAGCCATTGCACTTTTGCACACAGAAGGCAAAAATCATTGCAGGGAAATATCTGGGTGCACCTGTCTCGCTGAACTCCCCCTCCAAAAGATATGATTTCCACATGAAATAAAGTCACTGCTGACAAGCTACTACAGACCTTTCAACTGTCCTCCACGAAGTAACAGTTGCTGCTTTCTAAATCCACTTCCTATTGTAAGCATAAACAGGTTCTGATGATTTAATTCAAGTTATGCAGTCACTATAGGGACTCATGACTCAGTCCCTGCAGCGTTTGCAGCACAGGTGTCAGTCAAAGTCTTAAGTTATTAATAAGGCCCTGGTCTCATGACCAGTGAAGCTGGGGCTTCAGAGACTCATTAAGTAGAAGCAGGCGTAAGTCTGTTTACATACTGCATTAAGACAGCAGCATGTGTGCCACTTCTGCAGGGCTGCAAATGCTTTCAGGCATTAGGTAACGTACGCATGAATAATTCAGTCATTTCATACAACTATTCCATTTACACTTTAAATGAAGAATCTAGGTTAAATATTAAATGTGCATCGTATGTGCGCAGCGCCCTCACCTGGTGTAGACTCCGTTCTTCCGACAGAAAGAGTTTTTCACAGATAGCCGCCGGTTGTTGAGCTCCAGAGCGGGAAAACGGCCTTCGTCCAGGCTTACCATGTCTCCGTGGGTCAGAGCGTTACAGTTGGAGTTATTACCTGGACACAGGTACAAAGACACTGTGTGACCACAGGCCAGACGGACAGGCAGGTTAGTGTCCGGAAAGACATGTGGAGCTCATTTATGATCATTGTGTGCATAAATACAATTTCATAAAACGCACATTTAAACAGAAATGTAGTTAAATATAAAGACGGATGGAGAGCCCCTTCATGCAAATCTTTCTGCCTTTTGGATATTAAAATACAGCAACATTTGGAAGTTTCCCCTTAAAAGCTGTGCAGTCAATCCCACTCCAGCGAACATTCGGCTGCAAGCTCTTCAGACTGTCATTAATAATTCATAGTTCTGGGGAAAATGTGTTTATTTGCCGGCTTGCCACAAAAAGTTGTGTGAAAAGCTCGATACAACAAAACATCCAGCTGAAGGCTGCAGTTGGTTAGCTCAGATACCAAAAGGGAACACCTAGCCACGTGGAATGTGGATTCCATTTTCTTCACAGAGAAAAGCATTGCGAGCCATTTCCCTCCCCTTCCCCTCTTTGTTAGCTGATCTAAACACTTTCTAGCTGTAGCCCTCTCCTAAGCAGACAGCTACAAGAGCGGTATCAATTTTTACATCTAAGCAAGAAAGCTCATGAAACCGCCTCCCAAAATGCTGAAGTATTCCTTTAAGTAGGATTCATCTCAAGGCAAATATGAGATAAAACACACACAAGGACTCAAAGACACTGTGACTCCCACATAAATGGTGAAAAATATGACCATTTTTTGTATCGATGTATATAAAAAGACATGGCAGTTTTGTTAGGCAGCTTTGCAAAGGATTAATGTTTGAGGAGGCCATTTTATGGGTTATAAACACTTTCAGCGTGCCACAGTCTGGCCAGGATCTCTGTGGTTGCTCCGAGTCTACTTGAGGTCAATTGGTGGTTACATAAACACATGGGGGAAAAAAAAGGAAAAAAAGAAAATGAACTTGGTAGGTCCAGTGGTCCGGGCCATATTCCTAGCAGGGAATGTGGAGGCTTTGAGAGTGTCTTTGTGTTGGAGGGAGAAGGAACCTCTTGTTTTCCCTCTGTCAGTCAGAAAGATGGGCAATGAGCCGGAGGGACCCCTTCCCTCCCCAGCCTGGCAGCTAAACGGCCACGGCAAAAGTGCTGAGCTGAGGGAAATACACCCTGATGTCAGAGCTGCACTGAATGGACAAGCAATGCCTCCCGTCCCAGCTTCCCTCCTCGGCCTCTCTACTCGCAGCTGATTCATTCAAAGTCAGAAAGCAGCACTCGGAAAAACTTTTTTTTTTTTTCCCCTTCTTTTTAAGTGAAAATCAGTATAATGAGTATTTGGAAGCAAAACGCAGAATTTCCGCCACAGTTAATTGCGAATTTCTGTGCACTCACCTGATTCGGACTTTTTTGCATACTTCTTGCTCTGTCCTCTGATAATGAGGATGAAAACCAGCAGCAGGATGAAGATGAGCCCCACCAGCGCCACCACCACCAGGAACCACCACTCCTCGTAGAACGGGGCCACTTTCTGGGCTGGATAAAACACAGAAAATTGAAAAATCCATGCTTGTTAAAACGTGTGGCCATACTTCTATGAAGTCTTAAAAGACCTGCGGGGAATTTAATTAAGTCTGAAAGTTAATGGCGCTCACTTCATTCAATTCTATTAACAAGTACATGAAAGCTCACCAGATATGGAAAGAGAAGGTAGACTTGGAGAGCCATAGCCGTAGTCGTTCACTCCAATTACCCGGAAGTCATAACTGATGCCTTGTTTAAGTATATCCATGTTGAATGTGTGTGATGTTGCATCCTTGGGGATATCCTTGATTAAGATGTCCCACAAACCTTCATCTGCAATGGAGTTGAAATAATAATTTCAGCCAAGAGGAGACTGAAAGAATTATTAAAGGACCAAACTATTTAAACAATGTCAGTATGTCACTGCCAACAGGTTGTTTGTTTCTTTGATATAAGGCGCCTGTCCCACTTGGAGCTCTCAGGATAATTGATAATTCCTTCAAACATTTATGCAATCCATCAATTTCACTACTCATAAAAATTTACAGCAACCAAATCAACAACATAAAGAGCGGCGCGGCCATATTTCAAACGAAGCAGCTCGCTATGGAAATGCTGCCAGAGAGCATTTATTAGACATGGTGGCTTGTAAATACCAGTGTAAGTCTGACGCTTTTAATGGTCTGCTACACAAACACAAACAAGCACCAAAGTTCATCTGTCAGGATGCTGAACTTTCACCAAAGTTTTAAAAAAAAGCTGATGTAATTTGATCTGAGGACAAAAACAAATCGTCTGGAGAGCAAAAGCCTTTGGATTGTGGGCAAGAAAAAACAAAAAGGGAAAGGGAGGAAGAGGTACATGTGGGGGAAAAGACTTCATCATCGTCACACTGATCGCCATCTGACAGAGCCAGCACCCGCCAGCTTGCTGTCAATCACAACTGAAACAAGATGCCGGCTCTCTTCAACGGCGGTGACATAATCAATACGCTATTAAAAACCCGGAGATGCAGGTTCTGGAGCAGCAGATGTTGACATTTAACACCGTTTTCTTTTTATTGAACGGTCCCAGGAGCAGCTGGGGTCATCTAAGCCTCCTACCTGAGGGTCTGGCCTCGATGACGTAGCGCGTTATTGGAGCGCGTCCTGGATCCCCGCTGGTCCAGTGAATGGTCAACGCGGAACTGTAGCGCGTGATTAAAGGCTCTCCAGGGGGTCCCGGGGCTCCTGAGGAGAGATGTTAACATTTTAAAGCAAGTGGTCGTAAAAGAGTCACTTTTAAATGAAAGGGTTTCAGCTACCTTCCCCAGGTCCGGTGGTGATGTTGGCTTCCACCTCAGGCCCATAGATGAAGGTCTTAGCTCGGATGCGGAAGTTGTACGTGACACCCTCTGCCAGGTCTCTGAGCTTCAACCAGAGTGGGCCGCTCCCCTTCACGTCCACTGTCACTGTCTTACTGACGCCTGGGGGGGAGGGGGAGTGAAGACAGTCGGCACAGGCCACTGAAGACTCTGGACAAACACACCACATTTAAAGCAGGTCTTACACAGGCCAGGCAATGTGAGAGCACACTCAACACACACACACACACATTCACGTACGCAAACAAGAGGGATGGAATTAGTCGTGGGAAATATGCTTTCACTTTGTCACTGTAGTCAAATCATTTGGGATGAAAGCAATTATAAGGGATTGCGATGACATATGAGCCGTTTCGGTTCATGTGATGGTTTGCAAAAGAAAAGTAGTTTGACCGGAACGAGTGGTTACCATCTACGGGGGTCAAAGGTTCGTAGACCAGACGGTAGCCTTCGATGATGCCATTAGGGAAGGTGGGCTCCCCCCAAGACACATTGGCTGAGGTGGTGGTCAACTCGCTGAAGTGAATGAAACCCGGGGCACTGGGAGCTGGAATGTACAGAGGTCAAAGGTCAGAAGACACATAAGTGTTATCAACAGAAGTGTGTGTGTAAGGGTTTTTTTATTTGTTTGGTCAGAAACAAAACCTTTGGACATAAGACAGGAAAAGGAGTGATGTGTCTGTTGCTGTCAGATTGATTTGATCTGAGCCAACGATAAAGGTTAGCCGCAACCGCGTGCTCATGTGAGACAGAGGCAGAAAGGTCGTGTCTGCGAGTTAGAAGATATAAGAGTTCTGCAAACCTATGCAAAACACTTTGTGTTTGGTTCTTGCATTTTGTTGTTGAGGTTCCTTCGGCTATCTGATGGGTGTTCCACCTGGATGGAAGCTCCTCCAAGCTAACCGCTTTGTCTGCTTGCCAAAGTTCAGTGATGACTTTCCTTCTAGCGACGGCTGCTTGTGCAGGTTTAAACAGCTCCTGCTGTAGCTTTTCTTTCTGCTGCTAAAGAGCTAAAGAGCCACAACCAGGAGAGTTTTGACTCTGCTGTTCTGCGACTGAAACTTACCGTAGAGTCTGATAGCTTTGGGGTCGACTCCACGTCCTTGTTCACTAACTGAACAGCTCTGATTGGGTCAACTGTGCAGTTTTTGCTCACACACAAGCAGGTTAAAAGGCTCTCTTTCAGCAACAAATACAGTCTGACCCAGGTCACAGTAATTCACAGTCACAATGGCTGGACTCCAGACCCCATTACAGCGGGGCTGAGCTTGCGCTACCAACACAGCTCGCCTTGTTTTCTTTCAACATGTCGAGCGGGAGCTGAGACGCTCGCAGAAAACAAAGCCTCCTTGTCTTCTTAAAAAAGATGGGATAACTATCTCCTTAATGCTCCACCCTCCTCCTCCTCCCTCCAGCTTGTCATCTGCTTCCTCTTCACATAACAGTGACCACTGTGAGGAACTCAGAAGCTGTGAACACTTTGTTTTTTTTCTCCCCCTTTCCTTTCATCAAACTGATTATTATTAGTCTAAGACAAAGTAGTGAAGTGTCCCAAAATTAGCCTTCTTTCCCACAGGAGATTTGGGAGATAAATATTGTTTTGACATGTTTGCTGAAGGGGGATACTAGCAGAAAGTCCCATGAGTCAGAGCACCAAGACAGACAGAGAAACCAAAGAAAGTAAGTCATGCTCTGCAAACAACCTGCCTGCAGACTCAAAGCCTGCTCAAGACACTTTATACCATCCACTGTTTTGACAAAACACCTAATTCAATGAACAAATCCGGAGTGCGTCAGCTGATTTGAAACTTATGCTTACTGTGTGGTTCTGCTAACATGGTTTGGCATGCCGACAACAGTGATTAGCATCATCGTCACATCAAATTGTTTCCTCATGGTTGGCTCATCTGCTTTCAGAGAGCTCTCAGGGTTCTCCAAACTAACATCGTTGCAGCCAGCAGCGCAGAAATATGACTAATGAACGAACATAGCTGTACACACTGATTTATCTGCTTGAGTCATGTCACCCAGCTGCATTTGTCTTCTCTGCTCATCTTCACACTGTTTTTATTCATTACACACAGTAGTATTAGCTTGTCCTGATTTTCTGATCCCAGCTGTTGGTGCTCATTCACACTTATCAAGGGCTTTGCGTGTCTGTTGGAGAGTAGTAGCAGCATTTACCTGCTTGCTGAGTGCGTCCCCTCGTCGGCGGGCTGCGGGGTCCGTCCCCAGCGGCGTTGAAGGGAGCTACACTGATCATGTATGTGGTGTAACCAGTCAGGTTCTTCAGCTTCACTCCTGCTTCGGGCATGAACAGAGTCCGCAGACGCTCTGTGTCGTTCTTACGTTGGAACTCCCAAAAGTAAATCTACGTGGAATAAGACAGGCATAAATAAACATTTAGAAATGCCAACATTGCTTTCTGCTTCAGTAAAACTGCTGTTTTAAACTCTCTTCAGGGGTACGAGCTGTTTCATTTTTATCTCTTTTTCTGGTCTACAGACTAAACATTTTAATGAAAACGCCTCGCCATGAAAACATAGCTAGCTAAACGTGTAGCAGAGTCCATTTAACATTCCGTCTCCTGTGAAATTGAAGTATTTAATGATATTAGAATGTAATGTCTTTCTAGATGAAGTGGACTTGTTAAAAGATGCCAGATACAGCAGCTGGCAGTTAGGTAGGCGGAATCTGACCTTGTAGCCCTGGATGTCTCCATTCTGTGCATCCACAGGCGGCGGGTCCCATGTCACATCCAGCTGGGTGGCTGTTGCAGACTGAATTGCAACATTCTGCGGTGGGGCTGTTGGTACTGTCACACAAATTAAATATGCATTTAAAAAAAAAAAAAAAAAAAAAGAACAAAAGTGCTTGTTTTCATTATTCATTATTCTAACTGCTTAGTCTGATTAAGGGTTGCGGGGAAGCTGGAGCCTATCCCAGTAGTCTTTGGGCAAAAGGCAGGGTACACCCTGGACAGCTCACCAGTCCATCGCAGGGCCACACAGAGACAAACAACCACTCACGCTCCTATGGGCAATTTAGAGTAACCAATTAACTTAACAGCCGGAGTACCAAGAGAGACTGACGCATACACAGGGAGGACATGCAAACTCCACAGTGGCCACAGTGCTAACCACTATGCCACCATGCAGCCCTTATTTTCATTATTGCAAAGGAAAAAATAACATTTTCTCACTATTCCAGGACAAAAACATTCCCTTGATTAAAAATGAGTAGCATTGCTTAACAAACTTATAAATTCATAAATTACTCAAACAGAACCTTGAAATAAGCACAATATCCAAGTGCCATTGCTCCAATATGGCTTTGAGTCCTGCGTCCATGTTACTGCACTGAAACATGCTACTTTGACGCTATTCATTATTTTCCCTCCATCACCATAGAGTAGCACAGAAACTTTCTTAATTGTGAAAGAAAAATAGGTTCTGTGTGTATGGTCGCAGTAAGTATCAGACATGGCTTTCCTAATGTGCCTCTGCATATACTATGCAATGAATTGCCTGGATTCATTTTATCTCCTCAAAGTGCATCTTTAGATACCATCAAACCGTCACATTTTCCATCACTTTTTCTGTTCTGATGAATACGTTCACCTCTCTAACCTGTGGGGTTCCACAGGGTTCAGTACCAGGCCCATTACTATATTCATTCTGCATGCTACCTTTAACTGACATTTCTTATCATTTTTATGCTAACCTGCTAACGAGCATAAAGAACAGTTAGGAAGGTAAGGTATTCATATTTTCCTCATTTTTTTTCCACCCATTTGTAACTTCTACATTCATTGTGAGAAGATACAGCATTGCAGCTTAAAAAAAGAATGATCTTAGTATTTAGTAAAACAAATGATGTCCTAAATTGTAGCATCATCTATGGCTGCTATGGTGGGACTTGACCTAAACTGAGGATAATGAATTCATTTAATATGTTTAGATGATGATGACAAAAAGTTCAGGAGATGTACATACCTGCCTCCCCCACAAACACCTCCTGCGGTGGGCTGGTAGGTCCCTCCCCCACAGCGTTGTACACACTCATGCGTATCTCATAGCGCTTGTGTTTACTTAATTCTGGAGTAGAAATAAATAATTCAGAAAAAAAAAAATAAAAAGATTAGAGTTTAACAAAAACTTCAAATTCTGACAAGGTGACATTCTCCCATTAGTAAAAGGTGCTGCAGCTTTTTTGGTTAATTGGGACGATTTTGGCTGACCTGGCATCTCACCCTAAATCCTTTAACCTCCCTCCAGGGACCCCGACAATTAGCTGAAGTCAGTAATTAAATACTAAGAATCCCTCACTGGCTTTTCACCTACACATACAACAAAATTAAGAAGATTTTTTTTTTCTTCTGCGAGGAAAAAAATTTCTGTTTCAATTACAAATCCCTGCAGGGACACTGTAATTACTGAGGTGCTGATTTCTGCCGCATGTTGTTTCAGAGAGATGTCTGACCATCTGCTTTTGCAGTCATTCTCCAAATAAGCTGAAAAGTGCAAACCAGCAAGCAATCCATTTGTACTCTGTGCTTAAAATCTTCCATGTACAAACTCTCCACTTGTCTCAGCAGAAGTGTTTGAACTCATGTGATGCACTATATCTATAAACACTAAAATGTGTTCATTTGCTTGGCTTTGTGGCTTTTCTCTTTATCACTGTTTGCTGGGACCGGAGATGTAATGTGATCTCAGAGAAAGAAAAGAAGTCTTTGAGGATTGAATCAAGTTGCAGACGGGTGCGTTTATGTTTGTGTTTTTTTGTCAGACATAACAAAACTTACTGTCCAACTCATACTGGGTGAGAGTTGAATCACTCAGGTTCCGGATGCTGTAGGGGGCTGCAGTGGATATGAAGAAAGAAAAAGTGATTAAAAAGACAAAACGACAGGGTGGTAATGCAGAGACAGTGTAATTAGGTTTCAAAGTCCAATACTTTTGTTGTTAAGAAAGTCAGCATTATTATTTTGGTGGGGAAAAAAAACTCAGACAATCACAGTGATCATGACTCTGAATTAGCTCCAGAATGACTCAACAAGAGTAAAATTACAGGCCGTGTAGTCGGGTGGTAGAAACATAACGGCTCCTGAGTAAACCTAATTATAGCCTGCGGCTGATAGCCGCTGATCACAAGATGAAATGTTTTGCTGTGAAGTGTCAAGACTGGTGGGAAGATCTTGGCAACAGAGTGGGCCTTTGTGACAGTTTTTCCCGTAATGGAAATAATGGTGTTGCTGACATCGGAATAATCAACCGAAACGGCGAGTCTTATAATTATGTGCTACTGAAGAAAAGTGCAGAGACTGCACGTTTTCCTCAATAGACTTTTGCTGAATTTATTTTGAGGTTGCTGCTCGCTTCTTTATGCTTCATTATGGCTTCTTCATAATATTCATTTCAAAGGATCTTTTAAATGAAAACAGAGTGGAAAATGTGTTTGTGTTTGTATTCAAAAGTGGAATTTGCTGTGTTGGGGACAAGGAGTGTGCTTTTTGCCTCACCAGTGAGTTCAGCCCAGGCCGACATGCTGTTGATGGTATGAATGTAACTTCGCAGACGGTCATACAGCAGCTCACGGTAGCGGATCCGAAATCCAAGTAAGATTCCGTTGATTTTCTCTTCAGAGGGTGGCTAAGCGAGAGGGGGGGGGTTGGAGTTATAAACAACAACAACAAAAAAAAAAAAGCCTTTAAGGGCAGCAGAGGCAGCTGATTGTTTCACAGTGAAGCTGAAGATAATTACCACGGTGTTTATCTCTCAGAGATTTACAGTAATTGAATCACACAGACAGAAAAATATCTCCTCAGACTGAGAGCTCATCTACAGATTGACTAATGCAGTGAAATCCCCCATGGTTAAACATGAGAGGGCAAGCCCCTGGCAGAGAGGTAACGAGGAAAAACAAGTACCTCTATCCTCATAAACTCTGCAAGTGTTCTCCATAAAAATCCAAATCGTGTCTGGGAGCCTCCTGTTTTCCTCTTTATGACCTGTTAATGCAGGTGTGTGTGGGAGAAGGTGTTTTTATATGACTGTGTGTAAAAGTCAGCTCTCTGTAAGTACAGGCCTCGCGGCATACTGCGCTCGCTCTCTCATTAGAGCCGACTTTCTCAGACTCGAACGCATCATGGCTCTCTCAAACAATGAAAACAACAGAATGGGTTATGCAGTCTGCTCTCACCTGCCAGCGGATCAGCACCGACGTCGTTGTGTGCGGCGTGACGGAGAGAATGGCCGGCGCTTCGTCTGGCGCTGGGGAAATAAAAAGGAGAACAATTAGCTCAATTGACCTAAAAATGTGGACAATTCAAGGTGCTAAATCTGTCAGGGCGCTGCGGCATTCAGGGGAGCGTAAACACACCAGGGCCAATGCAGAAGAAGCACTGACCGCTAAGCAGAGAAAAAGCACTTTGCAAACTTTTTGTTGCTGCCAAAGTTTTCAGGAAGCTCCACTTGTCTCACGGCAATGCAGATGGTGCCCTCATGAATCACATGGTGCTGCTGCCAACTCGACAAACTTATTCACGCTGACACTGAACATCCAACAATGATGCAAAAAGAAAAGAAAATATAGCAGTTTTGGTTTCCACAAAATGTTTAAATAAATATTTGACACAGGAGTTTCATTACATAGGATTCATATGCAGTGTCATGTTGTAGGTCTGCAGTAGAATTTGTGTTATACTGTAAAATATAGCAAGTTGATTTTACTACAAAACAAAAGTAAACTTGTTGCCTCCCAAAAGAAAAATAAAAAGCAAAAAAAAAAAAAAATTTTTTAACTAAAGTGAAAAGATTTGAGTTTGTAGAACTTTATGAACTTTTTCAATGTCAGTATGTTGTGAATACACAAAGACATTAAGTACCATTTCCTTGCATGTATTAGATGTTTTCTTACTCCCACACACCTAATTCAGAATAATGGGCTTTCTCATTAGGTTCTGTGCAGACTAGTTAACTGGTTATCAGTTTCAGCCAGATCTTACCCAGAGTGTGGAAACATCTAAATTTATGCTCCCTGACTTGCGTCAAAAGCGACATCTGTTTCAAATGTTGTTTCTGCCCTCATACTTCCATGTGACTTTTACATTGTTATAGTTTTTAAGTCAGTTCATCCACTAGTGGGCAGTGCTGATTTCACGTCCGTGTTTTGACCAAGCGGCAACCTCCGGCGGTTAGAAGTGAAGCCTATGCGGAAGAGCATAAAACTACAGTTTCCCCTTCATCCACTAGGGGCTGCAAAACACAGCAAATCCCCATAGACTCCCATGTTAAAAAGACCAACTTTACAGCAGAAATAAACATGTTTAAAGCCTGGTACTAAAATCCATTTTCGGTTTAATAGGTCAGGTTTACCTTCATGACAACTGTGGGCTGAGTGAGTTTTTTTTTTTCTAAATCACCTATTTAAAAGTAATTTAATCTTGAAATTTGGCATATTTAGGGGCTTTTCTTTTTGATTGACAGGTACCAATCTCCCGCTTTTAGTAAGAAGAACACAGAACCACTGCGGTTTTTAGCCGGTTAACAACGTGACTTAGCTTTAGCCCGGTTACCTCCGTTAGCTGGTTAGCTCCTGTTGTCTCCTGGTTAGCTTGGTAAGCTCTTAGCTACAGGCAGCTCGGAGTTAGCTCGATGTCAATCATCCACCATGACCCTCACAGCGACTCTCATCTCTTCCTCTTCCATATTTGTATTTTCCGGGGAAGACAACCCGCATGCCGCTGCCAAGATGGCGATGGTAGGAACCGCCCACTGAAGTTCAATTGGGCTCTTCAGAAAACTATGAGTGATGTCAAGGAGGCTCCGTCCATCTCTTTTCATACATTCTATGGTTCTGACACTTGTTGGTAGCGGTAATACACCACAGCTGTCTTCTGTGCTGAGAATAAATGGGCCTTAAGGAAAGCAGGGCAGTCGTACCTTCGGACCAGAACTGTAATAATTTATTTATTTTATTCAGTATTTTTTATTCCAAAGTCCAATTAACAGCTTGATTTAAATGAAGTTATATCCAGTAAATATATTCTATTAAAACCACTGGTATAATTTATTGTATATATTAGAATCTTTCTTTGACACTGTCCAATGGATTCTTTGTGGTTCTGAAAGTGCTGCTGAGAGTTTGTTCATCCTTTTAGACATTTATTTTTTAGTTTATGTTTTTATACACAGACACAAAAAGGTAATCCTCCAGTTTGCAACATAACCGTACAGGCTGACCCAGATACAAGACACAGAAGGCATGTTAGAACCCAGGACCCGACTGAATCTTTTTTTTTTTCTTGCTTAGAAAAGTTCCCAACTGGGTGAAATGACCCAGAAGCATCTCAGTAGCTGCCATCATAAAAGCTCCTCAAATCTTCTAAAAAGTAAAGAAATGAGTTGCGTTGCTTGCTTTATGATCTTTAGAAAACGAAAGTTGCACTGGCAGCTGTCAAAACATCACTTGGCGAACATGAGGAGAGGAGGGTGAGTGTGAAGAGCCTTTGACAACAAACTTTTTCATTTCTGTGCTGTTTTCGTTCCTTTTCACATTACAGATCTTCATAATGAATCTTTCATATTTTAACTTTTTATGCTAATATGAACTTTATGATACAGCCTCTATTTTCCAATGTAATAGAATTTGAAGGAGTATCTTAAGGTCTTTTTTAATATTAATTGAACACCCTGTGGTTTCATTTCTGCAGACCCACATCACAGCTTAATATAACTGTGATTGGATTTTCGTTGCTGCTGTCACTTTTTTCTTAGCCATTATGAATTTTTTCTGTCATCTTTCCTTTAACTGCATGATGTTTTGCAATGAGGTCAAAGATGAAAAAGAGGGTTGGAAAAGAAAATGGGGGAATTTTTTTTAGGATTTGATTGTACCCTAAATATTAGCTTTGTACAGTTGTTAAAAACAAAACCAAGCAAAGGAACAAACTGAGGAGAAAACAACAAACCAAGTACAGATCATCAACTAAAAACTAAAACAGAGCCAAAGAATCACTACATACACTTCATAAAAGATGAAATTATTTGAAAACACTGTGTAAATGAGAAAGCAAAAGATTATTCCAAAATATTACAACAAAAAAGCAAAGCACAAAAACAAAGGGCACAGAATTTATAGTGTCATGCAGGATGTGATGCATTGCTATTTTAATTATTCTCAGCATTTTGATATAGGTCATGTTTGCTGAGTGTGATTAAAAGTTTAGCTACCTTATGAGGAAATTTCCCCCAAAAAGTTGGACATTTTAGAGGATTTAAAGGCTTGTCAACATCATGCTTTCCACTATGGTGATCAGGAACTTAAGAAAGTGTCACTAAACAGTTCTGATTGGTTGAGGGAAATGAGCCTTTTATTTATACATTTTTATATGCCATATTTTCACTTTATCTCACTATACACCTCCACTATAGCTTGTTAACAGCTGAGGTGGTCAGGCAGGAGAGTAGCATATTAGAGTTGCTGTTTGCCTTTTTTGGCTTGTCCCTCTGAAGGGATCGCCATAGCCAATCATCGCAAATTACCACCATTACCATGTAAATATAGCTTGTGAGGTATTTTTGATTTATAATTTAATTTATGTGTGTTTAATACATATTTAAATTTGTTGTAACGCTAGTACATTTTTTTCCTGTTGCTTCCTACACTTCACTCCACTAAAAGCTACTGTAACGAGTGAATTTCTCCACTGTGAGATTAAATATAGTCTAAGTTTAAGTCTAAGTCTTCTCCGGGCTTGGGACTGGCCCTCAAAGAACAGTCGTGCCCGCTGCAGCAGCGAGAGTAGAATATTAAGTCATAATTTAAAAACAAACTATTAAATTCAGATGAAGAATAAAAAAAGACATGTGGGAAGACGCAATTTGTGTGATTTCTGCTGACATTTCTCCTTTACCTTCACCTTTCCCATCTGTGTGTCGCAATTCAGACACAATCACTGCATAAATGCCGCCAACTCTGGATTGAAAGGGTCTTTTTGCTCTTTAAAACATTTCAAGCCTAAAGTATTTTTGATTGAGTGAGAACTTTAGGAAGCCACTGGATCCGCCAACAATTTTTCTTCATAAAACCAACATATTTTGTTTTAAATTTACACAAATTACCTGTTTTATACAGTTACCATGACAACTAGCTTAAAATCAAACAATCAAAACAACCAAAAAACTATTTTTAAGTGTTATAGTTTGATCCTTACCATCCTGTAGAGTTGTTATGGCTTCGCTATCCTCGCTGTACTCGCTGTCCCCGATGTCATTGGTCGCTTTTACCCTGAACTGGTAGGACGTGAAGGGCTTCAGCCTTTGGGACAGCAGCACAGTAAGATGCATCAATGCATTGATGATCCATTACAGCAACGTATCTTAAAACGCATTGTATCTTATGAATAAGAAACTGAGCGACAGCTAAACTCGCTTGAAACCAAACTGGAAACTCTCTATTGTTTATGTTCCAAGTCATAAACTCCTAAAATATTATTCCATGTAAGAATAATGTTGATATGCAAACTGAGAAAATGTTAAACTGAATATTACAAGAAAAAGATGTAAAATGATAAAGTACGCCGTCATTTTTATAATCCATCTAATTTAAGGAGAATGAAGAAAAAAAACCATTGTCGCTGTTTGAACTCTACCTGGATACTATGTAGGATGTAGCCTCGTGGTTAACAGAGGCGGAGTGGACCGTCCAGTTGTTCTCAGGAAGCTCTCTCAGCTGCACGGTGTAGTAACGCACAGGGGAAAGCCCATCACTTCCTGGCTCCCACGTCAGTAAGACCTGGCGGGCTTGAACGTTAGCCTGCGGGACTCTGGGGCGGCTTGTGGGCTGAGGTCGAGCTGAAAGAACCAGAAACGCACGTGAGGACGTGAAGCTTCCAGCAGATCCCCAACAAGGCTGAAATCATCTGGTCAGCAGGAAGGGAAAGTACGGCTTGTTTAGTCACAAACTCAGCGATACATTTACCTCTTTTCTCCGTGGTGACCACCAGCGCCTCGGCCGCCTCCCCCCAGCCCTTCCTTGTCTGCGCTGTGATTCGAAACACATAAACAGACTCTGGCTTGAGGTTGGTCACCATGTACTGGCGAGCGCTGGGGTTCAGAACATCCACTGTGGCTCCGTTGCTGTTGGTGGAGTTAAGGTGGTAGGTGATCTGGTAAGCTGCAGAGGAGCAGAAGAAAATGAACATCAGTGGCTTGTTTGTTTTTCTTTTTTTTTTTTTTTTAATTGATTTTCCTAAAAAATAAAAAGTGGAAAGTCGTGCAACAAGCAGCCTTTTCATTTCTGACTCCATCAGCAGCTGCTCTCGCATGCTACTTTATGGCTCCGACGCACCATGGAATTAAAACTGATTTATCCACCAGATGTATAATGAATCAAACTCTCACAAGGAAATCCCCAATTAGCTTACGAGGGAGTCCAACTCCCGTCTCAGCGATGCCGGAAAATAACAAGATTCATTAATATCCCCTGCTGAACATCGTCTTGTCCGTTTAGTTTCAAACAAAACATCATAACAGATATAATGGGAGTCATCAGGACCTCCATCTGTGAGCCGGATGCTACGTTGTGTTTAAGTGTAAATAAGAACGCCGCACTTTTACACATCCTCAATCAGAAAACAGGAAGAAATATTTCCAAATGTGATACTGACCAAGTATGATCCCGTTGGGCTGAGCAGGGGACTGCCATATAAGCCTGACAGAGTTTGTACGCACTTCAGGGAACAGGATTCCCACCGGAGGTCCGGGAACTGCAGGGAAGCAGCAGCAGGGTGTGTATGTGTAGACTTGAAACATGTTGGCTTTTCTTATATTAAAATAACAAAGTAAGAGGAGAATCTGCATCATAACTGTCATGCAGGATGTTGCTCAGACCTACCGTCATCTAAAGTCCTCTCCAAGATGGGTGGAGAACTGGGCCGTCCATCTCCAATCCGTGTGAAAGCCAGAACCTGGATTTCATAGAGGACGTATTTCCCCAAACCGGTCAGCTGGACGCTGTGGGTGGTGTTCCCCTCCACCGTCCAGAAGCGCACCACGCCGTCCGAATCCTTCTCTTTGTACACTACCTGATCCGGTGAAGAGACGGTTTGGGAAAAAGTTTACTTGGACAAACTGCTGCAGAGCTGATTTCTGCAGTTCCTGACATTTCTGCCGGTTAATCAGAGGCTTCTACATCAGCACAAACCAACCTTGTAGCCTAGTATGAGCCCGTTCCTGTCAGGCTCTGGGACTTCAAGCCAGCGCACCAGGATGCTGCTGGAAGTTGTGGCAAAGGCGGAGACGTTGGTGGGGCCGCTCGATGGAACTGGAAAATAAAGAGGATGAAAACAGTTTGAGTGTTTGCACTTTCATATTCTTCAGGCCTGCAGAGAATATTAGAAGGCTAAACAATAGAGGCCTTTGGCTTCTTTGGAACTCATCCTGGGATATAAGGCTCCATTTCTGAGAATATGCTGGAGTGTGTGGAAAAAAAAAAGGGGGGGAAAGGAATTCCACATTCGTGTCCATGTGTTCTCAATTTCCTCAGACTGCTTCCATTCTGCTTTACTCAATGTCTGCAGAGTTGGACAAAGCTGAAGTGAGGAAGGAAAAAGCTCAAATCTAGGTGGGCTGAGTAGCAAACAGTCTGCTGACACATTTAACATACGGCAAAGTGTGAACTGCAGGATTTCTGCCAATAAAATGACTGAAAATGCAGATAACCTGCCGAGATGCTTTAAATGAAGATATTTAAAGACATTCAGACTGCAAATGGTGAGAAATAATGTGGAGGTGAAGATCAGTGCTATCTTTTGTAATCCTAAGAATAGGTTTCTATGTGTGAACACAGCCCTGTGGTTGACAGATGCTGACTCACCAGACTCTCTCGTCCTGCCTCGGACCGGCTGGCTCCAGGGTCCCATCCCGATGCCGTTGACAGCCTGGACCCTGACTTCATACTCAGTCCACTCCTCCAGGTCCTCGATGGTGAATTCTCTCTCCATGCGATCGGAGATTATATGTGTCACCCCGCGGCCCTGCGAGCCAGCGCGGGAATACTGCACCCTGTAGCCCACCTGCTCCGCATTCCCGTTGTACTCCCATTCAGGCAGAGGCTGGACATTAAGAGACGGAATCGCTCAGACAAAAGCAGCCGACTGGATGCCGGATGGGAAGTGTTTAGACTTATGTCCACATGGCAGGAGGGTTTCTCACCATCCATCGCAGCCAGAGGCTGGTCTCGCTGGCAGTGCGCAGAGTGACGTTGGCGGGCGCCATGTCAGGAGGAGCTGGAAGGGTCTGGATCTTCCTTGACGGCTGACTGGGAGGACTGGTGCCCACTATGTTGACCTGACGCATGCGGAATCTGATGTTGGGGAAACAACACTTTGTTATTATGCAACTCCTGAAAAAATAAAATTCAGCATCTTTGTAGAGCTTTATTGCATTTGAACAAGATCAGAGAAATAAACTGGAATTTTCTAAGGGGGGGGGGGGTTACAGCCTGAACCTGCAACGTTACACATTTCTGCAGTGAGCTGCAGGCAAATGGGAAGTGGCAGCACTGATGCTGAAATGATGAGAACCACAGCTGTTGTAGGCCTTCAGGGACCCACTCGGTGAAGTGTTAATTGGATATATTGAATGTGATCATAGGAAACGAGCAGGCTCCATAAATATTAAGATCATACGCACGGAGCAAAATATAGTTTTTCAAATTTATACAAACCCAACGCATCTTGCATTCAGATGAAAAGAGCACAAAATAAGTTAAGCAACTGGGATAAACAGAAATTAGCTGAGATGTGGATGTTTAAACACTCTGTACAAGCTCAGGATGAAGACGGTGATTCACGGCTAATTACTGTTCAGTTGGTACAATAACGCACAAAGTGCAACACACAGAACAACACACAGAACAACAGCTCTTTAGTTTGTAGAAGCTGATTTTTCAGGGACTTCAGGGAAGTGTGGCCTTTGCAACCAGCTGCTACAATCTGGCATAAAAAAAAAAAAAACATCCTTGTCAAATCTACAGCGTTAATAAGCCTGGACATTCGCAGAATACATCAGTGACGCATCATTTCAGGCTCCTATATTAGATTTAGAAAAAAAAAAAAAAAAGCAACATGAGGCCAATCTGATCTGATCCCTGAAGACAACGCCACAGAGAAGATGAATGATGTGGCAGTAGCATTGCATGAATCCAGTCTATGGGGATCATTATGGGCTCCAGTCTACAGGTGGACTCTACCTACAGAGGACTCTTCACAAATGATTAAAAGTCAAATGTTTCATTTCAGGTCATGTTAATTATGTTTGAGCTGCTTAGAAAGAGCTCTACACACTAAAAAGGCTGCAACTCTTGGGAATAAAACCTAAAAATGAAACATATTTGGACTAAACCATACGTTTTATCATCTCAATACATAAGCTAAAAGCTCCTTTTGCAGCAAATACAAAAAACTAAAATGAACAGGATTAGCAAGGGAAGACGACAGTTTTTAGTGTTTTACCTGTAGAAAGTGTACGGGTTGAGACCCGGCACCTCTAAGGATCGAGCCTCAGGTTCATTGGACACCTGGTGGACCATCGTCCAGTCCTCGTTTTCTCCTACAGCACCCACCTGAGACCAAGACAGTAGAGGGGTGACATGTCTGCAAACCTTTCAGCTGGAAGTAGTCAGCCAGAGGCGGATCCAAACTTAAAGATGAGGTGGTCTAATGTGTCTCACCTGGGCCTCCACCAGCCAACGGGAAATGGAGGTTTTGCCATCATAGCCGGGTTTGAACTGCAGGGTGATTGAGCGAGGGCCAATGTTGGAAATGGCAAGGTTAGTAGGAGGGCCAGGAAGCTCTGCAAGGAGGCAAAGAGGCAAAGTCTGAGAAATAAACGACTATCCTGTGGATGTGTTTTCTCTTGCTGTGTAGTTATGGTTTATGGAGGGTGAAAAAAAAATCCATCTCCCACAGCGCCCTCTTGTGGCCGTACAGATGCTGCATGCAGATGAAGCCCTCAGCTGTCCCAACTTTCTCTCCTTTTAGCCCCCAACTCCAGCTAAGACATGAAAAGCAGATTAGATTTGGAGAAGATGCTTTCTCACAGCACACAGATGGAGACAATGCCTTGAATGCAAATTGCATCTCAGTTGTCTGGAAGTACAATTCGATCTGATATCCTGCTTGTTTACACTGGAGCTGCATAAACAATCAGAATGGATTACTGGCTGGTAATCCTGGAAGAGGAAGGAAAACAAGTCATTTTTTTTGTGTATACGGATAGTTTCAGTGTTTGTGTATCTAATCAGATTTGTATGAAACTGTGCATTAATGGAAAAGCTTCTTGCTTTCCCCCGATTTTTTCCATCCTTCATGGTTTGCTTTAGATTAATATTAAACCTACAATGCAATATTTAAATTCCAGAGTACAATATAGTTTACATAAATCCTAGTGGAAGACATTAATGTCACACAGCAGCACACTGGAGTGGCCTGATATAAAAAAAAAAGATCTAATCACTCCCTGGGGCCTATTAAGCTATTTTTTCCCCCCAAGATTGCTCAAATGCAAGTATATTCAGTCGTAATGAAATGCAGATTAAATGTCTCGTAGTGAAATTTCCACCTCGAAATTATTTGCATGACTGATCATTGAGGCTGCATTTTAGCTCGACGGTTACAGTGCAGTTGCAGGCGTTTTTCTTTACACACATTCTATGGGAGTAATTGCCAATCTGGGAACAATAACTGCTGCGCTGAAGCCTGCTCTCCATAAAACACCCTGTCATCTCACAGGTTGCACAGATGTACAGGGTCTGCATGTAGCTGCAGTAATTGGTGGGGGCTTTGTGGCTCTGTTGCGAGAGTTTGCAAATATTAAATTATTAAACACTGTAATTTTCTGTAATGCTCTCAAGGGAAGTCTTATACATAGATATATGCTTTTCTTTTGGTTTTGTCCCAAATGAAGTGACTGGAGTTAGATTTCCTGTCAACTGGCGCCAGACAATATGGAGCGTGCTCAACAGGTTCAGTGAGAAGCAGTAAATTTGCAGCGAGAAAAGGTTTAGAAAAGAAAAAAAAAAAAGAAGAGTGAATTAATTAAGTTTAGTGCATATTTATGATTAAATCACGTCGGTGAAAGTGCACACTGGTTGAGGACAAAAGAATGTGCATGATTACAGTGAATCTATTACAAGTGTCAGCAGGTAAAATGCAAATAAACTATTAAAAATTTGAATGCAAATGCATAAGATCTTATTGACGTGAATTAAAAATGTCAAGTTTTCATGAAAAAAGGGGGAAAAAATGTCTGCTTTTCCATCAGAAATGCAGCAAAAGTTTTTTATTAACTTGGAAAGAAAACAATATTTGGCCAAATGGACAAAGGAGGTGAAATGACTAATGAACCATTTCAGGGAAAGATTTATCGATGTGAACTCATCACCTCGGAAAACCTGAAGTCACATCAACAGTTTCTTTCCATCAACCCACTCAGGCCTGACGTTGCATCTGCATATTTCTGCGTTTGAAGCATGATGCAATGTTTGCAGTGCATCAATATTCTCAAGGAACACTGACATTCTTTTCCTTTTTTTTATCATTTTAATTGGGCTTGTATGGAACCCTGGTGAGTAGTCCGTGTCTCGCCTGCAGCAGTCAGAGCGCTTTTATTTGGAGAATCAGAAGGATTTCTGAAGGACGAGCCAAGGTGAAAGATGCTTGGAAGGTTTTTTTTCTTCTCTTTTTTGTCCTTTCAAAACTAGTTAAACCTAAAAAAAAAAATCTACATTAAATCAAATTTCTTCCTGAGAGGAAAACTAAATGAGGACAACCTGGTCCTCCAAAAAAAAACGGACGTCTACACCGCCTTTAAACTTTATTTGCAGGAATTTTGTACAAAAAGACAAAATCTTTCTCTTTAATTCTATGTTCCTGGTTATGTTTATTGATGAAGTTGTTGATGCTGCTGATGATGAAGATGGTGATGTTGGAAAAGGTTGTGGACGACACGCAGGACTTTCTTGCTAATGCTGATATCGATGACGTTGTGCTTGACGTTGGCGGGCAGTATTTGAAGAAAGCCGCTGAACAAAAAGACAAATATTATATAAATATAAAATTTTTTGTTTTGTTTTAAACAAGACTTGAACAAGCTTAGCTGTTAGCCTGGCCTGCAGCAGACTTGTATAGCAGCACTAGTTACCATAGCAACTCAGCTGGATGTTGATGGAACTTTATGAGTCAGACTTATCGAAATGAGCAAAACTTTTCCTTAAATCATGCAATTTCCTCTCTGACCCTGATGATGTGGATGTTTGATAATGATGCTGATGGTAACGTTGCCGATGAAGCTGATGATGATGAAGCTGATGATGTTGATGCTAATGTTGAAAATTTCAACTGAAATCTGCTACATATACAGCAGATGATCTCATGAGGGACCTTTTGTATAAAACGTAACATATAAATAAACGTGCCCTGGCCATAGATGAAATGATGATATGACCCAAAGCTCATCAATATGATGAGATAAAATGATTTGGTTCAATACCTTACAATACAAAATAACTGCTTGATGCAATATGTTTTATTCTCTCATCAGGAAAGTTTGTCATCCACTTAAAATAAATGTTTTTACACTTTATTACTCAAGATCTGTGTTAGAATTTGCAAACTGTGTTTTTCTGCAGGCGAGACGACGGTTCCTCATACAGCAGGTGCTTCACACAACCCACCTCTTTTATGTGTTTAGTTTCCTTTTCCTTAAAACCTTCAGTTTTCTCATCATTTTCTCTAAATGAATAGATGAGCGGATAAAGACATACGGTAACCTCGACCTGAGATGCGTGGTGCTTAAAGGTCACAACCCAGCAGCAGAAAATCTTTGTGAAATTTAAACCAAATGCAAGTTTAAAAGCAGCAGATCAGCAGAAATGACCTCAGCTCTCCCACATGACTGATGTGTTGACCCATCTCCCACCTTTTAATAAACACTTTTTTGCCTCGTAAAACAAGAGTCCTGTAGCTGAACAAACCCTCTAAAAATATGACAAGTATAATGAAATGGATGTAAATGGTTTTTTAAATTTTTTTTTTATTTTGAGGCTTGTCAAAGATGATTAACCTTTTAAAATATAATAATTACTGTGATAAAAATGGATGCAGCTTTTTATTTTGAGGCTAGTCAAAGATAATTAACCTTAAAAAAATATAATGAAAGTATAATTGAAGGAATGTTTTTTTTTTTCCAGGCAAACCAAAGTTAATTAATCTGAGGATGATTTGATCCATGACTGAAAGGTCAATCTTAAAGCTGATGCTGATCACGGCACCACATGGGAGGGGACTCGGCTTGCAGCGCAGAAAGACAACAAACAGTTCGTCTCTACTGCAGAGTGGCCCCCGCATGCTTGGAAAAGCTGTGTCTCGACAGCTAATTTAGTATTTGCAGAAACTCTCCCTCACAGAGAGGGAGATTTGTGGGGATCCGTTCTCTGATCCGATGAGACTAAAGTTAATCTTTGTAAGATCTGATGATCTAGAAGTGTGATGTGATCTGCAGCACATGCTACGTAGCCTGAACTTGTCTCTTTAGCACTAACAGAAGAAATGATGGCTGGACACAGAAACTTCTACAATATTTCCTCTTTGATTAATTAAACTTGGAGTAAACTCTGCAGTTCATGCTCCAGTTTCAGCCCATGTCTGAACCACTTCGTCCAAGTCACAGGAAGCTGAGCGACTGCAGCAATCATCGGGATGAGAGGCAGGGTACACCTGGACAGGCCAGTCCATCACGGGGTCCACACAGGAGGACAAACAAACATTCATTCCTGGTGATCAGTTAACCTAACATGCATGTTGTGGGACAGTGGGAGAAAGCCGGAGTACCAGGAGCGGAACAACGCAGACACAGGGAGAACGTGTAAACTCTGCACAGAAATGCTCCAGCCTCCCCCAAACCGAGTGTCGAACCTGCAACCTTCTTGCTGTGAGCCGGCTCCAGCTGCAGTTTACATATTTATTCATGCCGGGTGAGCATCTTGTGGTCAACACACATCAACGTGTCATGTGTCTACTACACACCTGTCCATGCACACCAAGTACGCTGTGAAACTGTAAATACACTGGAAAAAAATTAAATCTCAGTAAGATTAAAAATCTTTATTGAGTACACATATGCTTATTTTTTAAAGGTAGGATAATTCTTAGTTTTTATGCCAGAGAATTCCTCTTGTTTTAAAAGTATTTTTACTTCTTTTGGGAAGTCTTAACAAGCCAAATTTTGTTCTGTTGGCAGATAATTTATCTTATTTTAGGCAACATTTACCTCATTTTTGTATTCTTTTTTCTTGTTTTTTAAGATGAGTTTTTGCAGTGTATATACTGGGAAAATTCTAAAACAAACTTGCAAGTTGGATTCCACATCAAGCCACGACAACAGATGCTGCATAAGGAAGACTAAAAGAGGCGCCGGCTTCATCCTGTTGTAGAAAAGACAGGACAACTTGGGGAGTTTCATTGTTTAATCCGGGATCTGAAGCTGGACCGCGGCCGCCTTTAGGACAGACTTTAGGACATCGGTGGGACGGTTGGTGGCATGTGCGTTAGCAGCTAGCGGCTAGCTTTAAGAAGCAAAGAAGAAATAATGAATAATCGACCGCAATGAGGCAAAGTTTAAATAAAAACTGCACCTGCACAGCTCGCAACCGGTGATCTAAAAGTCCACATCTCTTCTCTGATTGGCCGATTATATTTTATTAAGAAAAATCAACCTCAGTTCGAAAAAAAAAAAAAAAAAAAAAGGCTGATGTAAATATTCACATCAATTTGACATTTCCATGCAAATTATTCTCACAAAATATTCAGAGTAGGTGTGTAAAAAGCCTTTAGTGTCAGGATTTAAAAACAGGACACACTCTGGGACTGTGTCTGTGTTTTAATTGATGCGATTGTTTCGTTACTGACCTGGCGGGACCCCGGAGGAAATGGTGGAGGAGGACAGCTGGCCCTGGCCCTTGGAGGTCATTCCTGCCACTTCTATCGTGTAGGTGGTGAGAGCCGTGAGTCCCGTGACTCTGTACTCTAAGGTGACATTCGGCAGGTAGTGTGTAACTCTCGTGTTTGTTCGGTTGAACTCCTCCCACGAAATGCGGTAACCTGCGGAGCAGCAGAGATGGATTAACGACGGAAAAAAAAAAAAAAAAAAGCAATAGCTCTGCAACAATAGCCGCTCTGCGCTACGGAGCGAGCTAACAGAAATATTAAATTAACTTCATCAAAAATTGAATATAGAAAATTTAATCAGCCTGTGATTATACCTCCCTACACTCGCACGTCCTCTGCCTACTCCCACAGAAACACACAAACACACACACACACACGCGCGCGTACACTCATTCACCCTCTCAAAGTTAATGTAATTTGCTCCTTGGCCAGCAGCTCTTTTCATGTGATTGCATAAAGCATTAAGCAGCATTTCTTGGCAAATCAGTAATCTCACATGGCATGTCAGGGTTCGTCTCCTGAGACTGTGCAGCGCACGGAAACGTCCAGGAAAAACACTTAACAACGCGCTGCTTAACCTCAAGCTTTGCAAACATCGCTCCGCATGTGTCTTTCTGAGGAGCTTAACGGAACGCTGCGGGCACAATGTTGAAACCAGCTCACTAAAACCTTAAGCCCGTGATCTCATCTTTATTTAAAATGCTGAACTTTCAGATGCACGTCCCGAAATGGCCTTCATTTCTGCTCACCGTCTGAGGCGGGGAGACTTTTCCTGCTAGATTTCTCGTGAGCTTAGAAGAGGAGAAAAAGCAGGAATATTTTCCTAAAGAGGTTACATTATATTCTGACAAGTGCTGTCTCGCTGCAGCAAAGGTAATATTTGGTGTTGGGATTAAGTAGTAGTACGCGCACGACCCGAACAGAACAAACAAGGAACATTAGCGCTGCTCCCCTGGGCCGCGCACACACACACACACACACACACACCGAACGAGGTCAAGCAGCTAAAGTTCTTCCTGAACGCTGAATCTTGTGATAGGTCTCTGAACACAACATGATTTCTTGGGAAGACTCAGGAGCAGAGCGAGCGTACCTGTGAGAACGCCGTTCTTCTCGCCAGGCTCGCTCCAGCTCACTTTCAGCGAGGTGTCCAGGATCTCGGTGAAGCTCAGGTGACCGACAGCACCGGGGGCTGGAGGGGAAAGAGAGGAATAATGAGGATCGCCTTCAGGCAAATGAGCTGCTCTGCATACAGTGTGATTAACCGTTACCCAGTTGGGATGATTCCAGATTAATGCAAAATATACCGTCCTCGTGCATTTAGCGTATCTCTACAACTTCATTCTGCATAAATAACAGATCTAGCCTGAAGGATGTGCTGCTGCGAGATGCTCGTGCAGACGAGTCTCTTTGCCAGCACTGGGAGATGTGAAAGTGACTTACTGTCCTCGTGAGTCCTCAGTGCTTTAGGCGGGCTGCGGGGGCCGTCTCCAGGTGTAGTGAAGCACAGCACCGAGGTGAAATACTCAGTGAACTTCTTCAGACCCGTCACGTATCCCACATGGACGCTGTCCTGGAAGTTCGGCCGGACTGTTACCATAGCAACATCCTCCTCTTTGCCTGGCTCCCAGGCCAGCAACTAAAAAAAAAAAAAAAAAAAAAAAAAAGGGATGTGAAGGAAACTACGCAGACAGCTGAAGACAATGCAACGTTTATTTAAAATATTTCTCACAAAACTTCCAAAATCCTCCTTGAGTAGCAGCGAGCCACTCCGAGGACTCGTTTGGTGCAATAGCTCTGAGTTTATGTAGGAAAATACCCCGAGGAGGTTTTTGACTTGGGTAAGAAAAAGGGCCTAACAGCTCTAGAGAGGCATGATATCCTCCCACCATGCATGTTCGCTCCACACTACAGCGTCAACAAATGAGATTTGGATCGACCAATTAGCCGCCCGGGTAACGAGTCCCAGTGGCCGGACCGTTGGGTCATTTCCAGTTTTTAAGATGGGAGGGAGCTTCCAGGAAAGGAAAGAGTAGGCAAAGGGAATGTCAGAGGGATAAATGCTTCTCCGTCTGCCACGCTCGCCTCATCTTTTTCCTACAGAGTCTGTCTCTCCTCATCGTTCTCCCCTTCTGTCCCTGAAGTCTCGCTTTGACACACTTTCTCTCACCAACCATGCTCCCCATTCCTCTTTTTACTCGCTGCTTCTTAAGTTGCTCTCCCCGGAGAAAATAAGAAACCAGATATTTAAAATTCAGATTTGCTTCTAACACTGACAATCCCACCCCAGCTGAGTACGACTCCAACAAGCAGACCCCCGCCACAAAGTCGTCCCAGTAGAGTCTGGAAATAACACGAGTACCCTGTAGTTGTGGCTTTGTGACGCCCTGTGGGCGAGATGAACAAGAGACACAGAAATGGACAACATTCAAAACCCTGTGGCAAAATAATGGCATCCATCAGCAGCTTCACAAAATACAGAGAAATGGTGGCAATTATCCAGACAATGACCTCCAGCTGACAAATGGGTAAACAAAGTCCGTTGTTGTCATCGGCACCGAGTTTATGTTTGCCCGCTGGCTTTTCTCTTCCTCCTACGTGCAACGACACAAGTTCAGCCGTGACAGTTCCATCAACGGACGCCACGGCCAGCGGCGGCGGGACCGCCGGAGCCACTGACCTTGTAGCCCTGGTTGATGCCGTTGATGAACTGAGGGTTAGGAGCGGTCCAGGTAAAACGGATTGCTGTTGAGTTGACCGCCTCGACCTGCACGTTGCCCGGCGCGATGGTGGGTACTGGCGGGATGGAGGGCGAAGGAGAAGAAGGAGGAGAAGAAAATGAGGAAGAATCCAACAAAGCAGTGAGAGTTGCTTCCAGCTGACTGTTAGAAGTCTGCTGCATCTAGTTTGCTGTCAGCATTGATCGCTGCTGCTCAGGTCAGGGCAGAAACCACCATCACTCTCCATCTGATACTTACTCCTAACACCAGGGCTCCCCCTGGATCTGGTTGTGACTCTGAGAGTTAATTATGCATTTTAGGAGCATGTCACGGCTTTGTGAGGACAATACAAAATGATGTAGCTGGGTTTTAGTTGATGATAGTGTCCAGACAGTTGTGCAAACATCTTTTTTTTTTTTTTTTTTTTTTTTTGAATGGGTACACTTAACACAGATCTATAAATCATTCCAGCATAAAAAAGTCTAACTTTAAGGAATGAACCAATGTTATGACTACATATAGCAGACAACTTAGCAAATAAATTATTTAAAATTGGATGTTTTGGCAAATTAACTGTAGCATGCTGCGGCAAAAACACATTAAATCCCCAAAACAGGACAGTTGGACAGATATGAAATGGTCTTTTTGCACCAACAAGGCAACTCTAAAAGAGTAATCAGATGTAAACTTGGTATATTTCAGCAGATTTTAAGGTTTTTTTTGAGGTCCTTGAAATTCTGTGGAAACCAGACAAGTGAAGGACAGCAGCTGAAATGCTAATTTAAAAAAGATAAATAAATCTATCTATATAAGATGAAAAGCATCTAAAACTGAAATATCCCCCCCCAAAAAAAAAGACTAGAAACAGGATCAGAGATTCATCTGGACCATCTGCTGATTCCTCTAGTGTTGCTGAATCAGTGTTAACAGGTCTCAGGAAGTGATGAATCCTTCCTGGATCTCACAGAGAATGGTACAAAACGGAGCCAATATCCTAAAAATATACTGCTGCATACTGCAATTCTGTTCAAGCATGAACCTTTCAATAAATCCATCCATCTATTTTTCTTCTTTCCTGGAAATATATGAAGAAATAAGAGGTTGCTCAATCGTTCGCAGACTGGAGGAAAATAAGACTGGAAGCCTTGTTTATCATGCGTGTTTATCAGACTTTCAGGAGAGGCTTAAATGAATTCTTGTTAAATGAAGCAGGGTTCTCACCTCCCTGCAGAGTCCATTCAGTGACCTTATGGCTGAATGCACCCAGTCCTGCCCCATTAAAGGCAGCCACCTCAATCTCATAGTTGGTCCAGATAATAAGGTCCTCCAGCAGCAAGGTGGTCACGTCTGGGCTAGAGATATTCTTAATCTGGTAATCCACAGGCAGCCCAGTGAGACGGTACCTGAAACACACATTAATGACATCTAAATGATGAATTATGGATTATTAACAACGCCTGCTGCAGATATGGATTAATGCGACGCCATGGTTGTGGCAGCTGGATGGTTCTACTGATAAAGCCTGATAAAGACTAATGCTGCAGTACCTCAAAGCCCCTGCTAGGGGGAGACAAAGCACCAGCAAACAAGCCATTAAACACCACTGACAGCTTAGACTGCTGTCTGGAAAACACCTGCGGTTTCATTTGGGTGTAATGAATAAAAAGTCTGACAGGAAACCAAACTAATTACATGTTTACAGGATTTACAGTCAGTTTGGCTTATTGCTGACTGTGTCTGTTAGTATCACCAAAGTTTGTTGAAGTTAACCACTAATTAAATGTTGATTTTTCTCTCAGACAAAACATTTTAGCACTGACGGTGTTTAACTGACACGGTTTCAGTGTTATATGTGGAGCTCAAGCTCAAAGACACACACACACACACACACACACACACGTAATAAGTTTAGAAGTTAAATCAGTCAAACAAAAGTAGTTCAATATTGGTCTTTGACTGAAACTGAGGTTTTACCACATAAACTTCTACATATGACATAAAAATGAGGAGCTAGAGGGGTGTTAGTAGAGAGGATGATGGTTGGGAATCTTACCGGATGATGTAACCCCTGAGGATGCCGTTCTGGTGGCTCTCCTGCGGAGGCTGCCACTGGATCATGATGGACTGGTTGGTCCGACCGCTGGCGATGACGTTCTGAGGAGAAGCGCTGGGAGGCTCCTCGGGGAGAGATACACTGTGAAAGACACAGATACATGCAGTGGTCTCGAAAGGAAACATTAAAATACAGATCTTTAGTTGAATTCAAGTTTAATAAATAAAATAATTAAGTAAAAACTAACCAAACAGATGTCTGTAGCTTAAAAAAGATCTATAGATATTTTTATCCCCAAATAAATCTCAACATATTTCCACCAGCAAAGTGCCTTACAGGGTTAGGGTTAGATAAAGAGTTTTGTAACAAACAGACGGAGCCCCACCACCTCCCTACACGCCCCACATGACTCTCCTCTGGCTTGGGAGTTGGCAGCGCAAGGCGGCATGACAGACTGGTGGAGCGAGCAGGGTGAGGGGTGGGGGGATTCAGTGCTTGGAGCAGTGTAAGACTACACAGAGGCCAAACTTGAACCCACATGTCTCCAGCAGCTTTCAGGACAGCAGAGAGATGAAGTGTGTGTGCAAATGTGTGTGTGAGATGATCTATGATTATGTGTTACTTTGCATGTTTTAGCGTGTCGGCTTTGCACTGATCCTTAACTGAAGGGATCATGTAAGCTTGTTGTCTAGGAAACAGATTTTATGAGAACAATGAACTCTCTAAACCCACACGCAGAAAAAAGACCCATGATTAGAACAAACTGAACGGTAATATCCCTGGAATTCTACATTTGTAGAGACTGTTACGTTAAACATCAACATAAAGCCGACCTGTGTCTTATTGACCAGTAGAAGACGCGCGATGGTCGTTGGACATTGCAGATATTTGTCCCAGTACAGGCAGATTTATTAGACCAGCTTTCATTTGTAAAAGCTTGGTTATGAAATTACTGAGGTTGCATGAGGAAAACATCCAGAACTCCCCTTAAAACTGATTGAAACACAAAAAGCACCAGTTTGAACAACTCTAGATTTCATGTACTCCTTGAGTCAACACTTAGGTAAATGCTTTGAAGGAATTACGATAAAATAGCGAAGTGAAAGCACCATGATGTGATGCAAAAAGCCAGATACGCAGTCACAGATCCAACCATTTCTCTCTGTTTAAATACAGCAAACTTTAGCTGCCCACCTTGGAGTTTTATCCTGATTCGCTTCATTGGCCAGGCATATCATGAAAACATCATTAAATTAAATTATGCTGATCTCGTGTGTATAAAAAAAAAAAACAGCTTGAGACACTACAGAAGACAGAAAAGCACAAAGCCGTCAGCTTAGCTTGACATCTCTTGGATTTCTTACAACTACTTGAACTGGTTGAAGAGGCAGGTTTTCAAGGAAGGCTTCCTTGCTTACAGTTAAAAAGTCTCTGAAGAATTTGGTTTAAAGATGCAGATTAAAGGTGCATTCACATCAGAACAGTCCGCTAGACTCAGTTCTATTGGGGACTCGGCTCCAATTATAGGGGGGTGTATCCATTCAGACTGAGATCGCGTTCACGCCAAACCTTTACAATAACATATCCCCATTCCCACCAGAGGTGGCGCTGCACTAGTATTTAGCAAAAGAGGACAAGACTCACATGAAGAAGAAAACTTCATGAGAGTCTAAGAAAACTTCTTTTTTTTTTTATTGTGTCTTATGTAAGTATCCTGCAGGAATACACTGCAACAAGGGACGCAGTATGAACAACAGGCTAGGCTGAGGACTCTTAACGCCGTCGCTATGTATTTACCCACAATGCAATGCTACATCAAATGCAGGAAGTGACTATTTTTTGTAGTTCATTACCTGTATTTGGTTTGCTTGAGACAAACCGAGACCTGCGTTTGTAAGCAGACAGATTCTGCTTCTTTGGTCCGAATCAGAATTTGTTTGGCGCATTCACAGCTCTCCAAACAAAGCGGACTTTCCGAGCAAACGGACTCGGATTCGTATCAAAAAGGCTGATGTGAACGTGTCCTAAAGCCTCCCTGCTTGCAAAAAGAACATTTACTACACATCTCTTGCTTTAATAAAAGGTCCATGATGTTGATTTGAAGCAGGAACTGTTAACACCTCCATCACTCACCGGTCTGTCTCCTTACTGAACTGCCCCTTTCCCACATCATTAATGGCACAGAGACGGAACTGGTAAGAGCGAGCTGGGATCAAGCCGTTCACCGTCACGGCTGTGGATTCCGGTTCGATATTGGTCAGCAGGATGGCCCACGGTGCGTCTGAAACAAAGAAAGCAAAGCATCTTAAACATCTCACTCTAACTGGGAAAAGTGTCTGGTAATTATAAACTCAATCCAAACTCATCAAGTCATTCTGACACAGAAAAAAAAAAAAGGCAGATTTGCACAACATGCTTCATCTGCTAAAACTCAACTTAGTTCCAGAAACTTCACAGCATCCAGCTTCAGATCGAAAAGCAGTGATGGACGTCCTTAATTAGCCTCATCGATCGAGCTTTTCAAATTCTATTTGAGCTGCTCATGAGGTTTTTGCTCTATTTGCTTTGCATTTAAGCTCTGGCATCACAGAAGCCTCCCTGCATGAAGTAAAAGGCCTTAAAAAAGCAACATTTAAGATTTCTTTTCAACCCGTTGCTACAAAGTTGATCCCAAGAGTCGAGTTCCCTTTCCCTTCCTCCTCAAACACAACTAGTTATTAATAATTTAAAGCCCTTAAAGTTGTGAAAACTGACACGAAGAGTTGGATGGAGCGACTTACTGTTCTCAGAAACCTCCAGGATGTAGCGGATGAGGGGACTGTTGCCATCAAACGGCTTCGCCCAGGCCAGGTTGATGGCTCTTTTTTCAGATTTGCTCAGCAGGGCGATGGGGTTCTCTGGGGCGTGGGGAAGCTGCCTGCGGGGAGGAGGGCACAACTCTGATAAATAAAAGGACCTCTCCATCTCTTGCAGAAGCCTCACATAAAGCTGAATTTTCTATAACAGAGAGATCTGCAAGGCAGGTGATGAAATGGGACTTGACAAGAAAGCAGAGTTGCTTCCTTGTCAAGATGGACACAGGCAAACAAAACGAGATAAATATTACCTGAGGGAGGGTGGAGGGGTGCAGGAAGACAGATTGGAAGAAAATACACAGACAAAGACTTAAATAAATGAGGCTAAAGCTGGGGATCATTAATTCCTTCAGCCATAGATTCTGATAAGCGCAGACAGACCTTAAAGCAATGAGCGGATAGTAAGTCATTCAAAAGGCAGCCAGCCAACAACGAGGCTGATAGCAGGACAATGACAGAAAACGTCAGTCAGCTAGGCTAACACAGAGTTAGATGTCACATTCATATTCAATTTAACCTTACTGCGGCGTCTCACCGGGGGCCAAAATAGCAGGTATGGTAGGAAGATGGGGAGGATAAGATTCGAAGGGAAAAGATGTCTGCGTGAGGACAAATGTGTGTGAATGTGAGGTGCCGGGAATGGAGGAGGTGGGCGGGGGTCACCAGAGGCTGGAAGTGTGTCAGGTGGGAATGAGGACAAGAGAGGTGAGGAAGAACAGGCTTCATTTCAGTAGAAATGAGTCAGAGGTGTCGATAAGACAAGTGTGGTGAGGGGTGCAAATGTCTGACTCTCTGCGTGTGTGTGTGTGTGTGTGTTGCAGAGAACATGCCCCTTCTTGCGTCTTTGGATTGGAGAATAAAAATTGGCAAGAGTGTGAAAGAAACGCCAGGCAAGGGATGAGGATGAGGGCAGGGATTACCTGACGCGGAGGTGGGCGCTGCGGGAGTCGTTGCCTCCGACCGAGGTGACTCTGCAGGTGTACGTGCCGATGTCGCCCGACCAGGTTTGGGAGATGTGCAGGGTGCCGTCTGCATCCAGTCGCATGCGGGGGATGGACTGCACGTTGATCACGGCGCTGTCTTTTTCCCACACGTGCCTGGAATACAAAAGCATCCGTCAGGTTTCCTGTTCAAATGGGATCATCAGCATCATCAGTATCAGCTTAATCCCATTTTTATCCTCCTGTGTTTTCCATCATTGCAATTTGCCACCTCCTCACATGTTGCATTTTAGGGGAATTAAGCTTTTAAGTCCCCATTATGGAGTCAGAACAATAATTCCTGATCGGTAACATCGGATATATATGTGACACAAAGAACACAAAGTATTTGTCGTTTTCATGACTCACTTTTTTGCATATTTATATATATATAAAAAAAGCTAAAACTTAAATTCTCTTAACGGTGAGGCAAAACTAGTTGTCGGTTTCCTCCCTGTTTGGGAACCAAATGTTAATTTTCTGAACTTTCCAAACAAAGTACAATAACACACAATAAACCTGACATTATTACCATGACAATGATGGATAGGAGACTACGCAGCTTCATTCTGTTGCTGCTGAAAATCAGTTTTAATAATAATACATGATTTACTCCTGAATTAACAGTGAAGCTAAGCAGCATCAGCAGCGATGTTTATGACTGAAGCTCAGGATGTTAAGGCTGAAACATCCTCATAACTATTATGATTTCATATTAACCCTTTCATGCATGAATTAATAAAAAAAACCAGTATTTTTCCTCTACAGACATATGCAATGATACTATTTTGGTTTATTAGTGATATTTACAATTTATCATGATTTATTATTTATTTTAATGTATTCTATATAATATTTATAAAATAATAAACAATCATAATTATCTGATGTAAGTATAAAATATAGATAGATCATTTTCTTTTCCTATTTATTGTAAAGGCAAACTCGTGTAATTACATTATGTTTAATCATATCATATATTTATTTATTCTCCAGTGAGTGGAAACATATTGGATGACTCACTAACATCCACTGAAGCGGTTTCCCCCCCCCCCCCCCCCCCATACAAAAATAGCATCCTCATTCATGAATATGGAGGAAAAAAAAGCTTGTAAATAGGTGTCCACTACAGGTCCACTATGCATGAAAGGGTTAAAATCAAGAAGTTGCTCTTCCCAAGTGGACCACGATCCGGGTGCTTCTGTTTTAAATGTGGAACTTTTCTTGTTACAGCACCATCCTAACCTATTTTAATGCTCAATAAAAATATAAATCCATGACATGATTCCTCAGATTTATCTTCCATTAAATTTCCAGAATCTGAAACGCTGAATTGTGATGCTGCCGTTCTTTTCCGGCATGTGGAAGAACTTGGATAGGCATTTGCATCACAGTTATGAAGTTAACTCACACTGACAGTGTGTGTTTTTTTTTCTCACCGCAAGTGAGGATAAACATGTTATTAACGCATCATTTCATCTTGCTTCACTGTGTCTTTTCAAACCTGCCATCCGAGCAGACCCGCGTTCGTTTCATAGCAGCTGATGGCTGCATATCAAACAACGGCCGGCTCAAATGCAGCCTCTGATGCAGCTTTCCCCTCTGAACATAAAGGGACAGAGTGGTCTATTGATCGGTACTGATGTCAGGTACAAGGCTGGAGTTCAGTAAATTTTCAGTCCATGAAGTTGTGTGTTGCATCGGGTTAAACAACAATTTTAATGTGGAGCTATTTGAGAAAAGCTTTCTTGTGTTTGTCTGACACGGTTGCAAGTTTCACTCTTTGAAAGATGTTTATGCTAATTTTTTGCGTGTGATTCTATGGAAGCCTTTGGTGGAAGCCTTAATGTTTCTAGAGCGGGGCTGGAGCGTGGCAGCATGGAATAAGATACAAACAGGAAATTAAAAAATACTTTCCTCCAAATGTAAATGTGTTCTAAATCATTTGCAACCAGACTCGCCACTCGTGTTTGGTTAAAGCACTTCTGACAACAGTTCAGTCTTTAAAATGACTGAATGTTTTCACAACTTTTTACAAAGTATCTTTTTCTTTTTGTGCTTTAGGCTAGGCATAATCTTTTATTTTCGTATAAGAATTAATATGGCATTTATTAGGCTTCTAAATAAACACCTAACGAGAATGGACCATTTCAAGCCATCTTGGAAATGGTGCATTTCCAAGATGGCTGCCTTCAAAATCCATTTTGATCAAATAAATACACATTTTTAGGAACAAAAAACAACTTTTTATACTGAAAAACTAAAAAAAAAAGTCACAATTGTAGTAAATTGCGTGACTTGAAGCCAAATAATTTAAAAAATGAGCATCTTTCAGTACTGGATTTAAAATATTATCTAGCTAGGTGACATTGTGGTAGAAGGGCTAAAACGTTTCACTAAAATCTTCTCAATTCAGACGCAATTATGTAACTAAACCAGTATAGCTAGCTAAACTGCCTGATTGTGTACATTAGGAGCTAGCTTTTTAGCTAACCTTTTAGCTAAACATTCTCCTGCTAGCAGACTATACAGCAAGTACTTAGCTGACACTGAGCAGCATATCGAATGTGACAGAATGTCAACACTGTACCATGGATGCTCTTTAACATTATTTTCTTATACAAACTGAAATAATTGAGACTGGTTAAAACATTTGAAAGTTAATAAAACGTTGACGACCACTGTGTCCAACTAAGACCTCATCTCAATCAAACCCTGACAGGGAACTGAATTTTACCAGATAAATAGCCAGCATCTTTAAACTTGATTGATAACAATTGTTGAAATTAAAGTAATTTCAACTAAAATTGATAGCAAAATCAACAGCTTAACAAAAGTAAACAAATTATATTGATCTTTATGCCTACACGATTAAACCATGAAAAACTTCGGCACTGAATGGTACCATTTTCGGATTCGGTGGACAAGTTTCTCAACAGAAGATTCCATGTATTGATTAATAAATAAAGGATGCTGGTTTCATCCAGACACACTCTGCTAAGAATTGTAGCTAAATTGTTTAACCTTTTCTTTGATCATTGATCTGAAAGTTAGTGTGGAAGTTGGAGGGGGGGGGGGGGGTCACGTCTTTTAGTAGAACTTTTCTAGCAGTATCTCTACCATACAGACCTATATGGTGGAGTGCTCCCCTGATGTTTGTAATTCTTTAAATTATTCCTATACCTGCAGAGAACCTCTGGATGATCTTTATTGTGACCACTGGCTTGTTAGTTACTGCCTCATCAACACACTTTTCCAGTCAGATTAAGGTTTTGTCGCTTCTTGTTAGAATAATAGACACTGCTCTGCTGTTGGACACTTAACCCTCTTTGGACATTTTCCATTTCTGCAGATAAGTGCCAGAGATTAGTTATACAATTTTCTCAACCACAGGGACAGGGTTTCACTCTGAAGCGCACCTTCACCTTCCTCAGCATTATATTGAATAAATTCAATTTGGCACAGATGTACTCCAGTCAATTTCTTACAAGCTGCACAAAATGAGATATTTTTGTGTTTTTTCAACAAAAAGCTCAGAAAATCTGTGCTTGCTTTCTCACCAAAGAGAAGCGTTTTGATGGATGAATGAATAAAAGGAAACTTGAAAGAGTTTGAAGATGTCAACACTGTAAGTAGTCGGTACTAAATGGGAATCATGGAGAAAGCCAATTCCCCACAAAAGCAAAATTAACACTTCCTTTAGTAACTCATGCTTAATTCACGCATGTTTGTACTTCACTTATTTTCCTTTTAGTCTTTTAGAGAGCTTGAAATTTCACTCTACTTCCCTTACAGTGAATCACTTAAATAAGTTGTATTAATTGGCTGGATGAGTGAGGCTGTAAAAAAAACACACTTATTCCGCTTTTTAACCAAAACCATGTCAATATTTAGAGCCAGTGTTCAACGCAGAAGCAGTTGGTTTTAGTTTCTGCCACAGTGTTGCGGGACCAGTACTCTAGAGCTGGTTCTGTAGGGGAATGGGGGATCAGTGGGGGGTTGTTCGTCCTTCATTTAAGCAATTTGTCAACGATACTCACTAAACCACTACAACTAAGCACAAAAAAAAAAAAAAGATATTTATGTATGCTTGACTATTTCTCCCCTTTAACTTTCACACTAGCAAAAACATGTTTTTTTTGTTTGTTTTGGACAAGAACAAACAGGCTAAATGTTTTTAGCAAATGGTCGCAATGTTAAAAAATAGAGATTAAAAATAATGTAACAACAGTGAAATGGTTGAAATTTGAAACAGATTCAGTGTTAACAGGGTAGTGTCATAACAAACAGTTTGGGTTTTACGTACCCAAATTAGCTGGTAGAGGTGCTCAGCGAAGTTTATTTCCACAACTTTTTAAAGAAATTCATCGAAGTCACTGCACTTTTACCAAACGGTAGACAGGGACTTTAAAGGGTCAATAATGGTGATGTATTATACATAATTAGAAAACGTGATTAGATACTTTTACAACAACGAACAATGTGTGACAATAGTGGTTCTGTGGAATGAGGAACCCAGCTAAAAATGTGGGTATCACTCCACCCCCCACCGTCTAAAAATGGCTAATGTTTTTTTATGTGTGAAATAGGAATCATCGAATTCATCATGCAACTCAAAACAATAGACTATCACCAGCAGAACATTACAACAGTTTTCAGCACCTATATTTTTTTAGTTTAGTTGTGTTGCTAAATCCCCAGGAGCAGCATCCTTACAAGTTACGCCATGTTGTATAGATGACTAATCAGGCTTTTCAGGAACGTAGAACACAACCAGTCGGTTTTATTATAGAGCAGAATTAATCCAACGAACAGTATTTTCTTATATTTTGTGCTAACTTGTTTGGCATTTAGAATCATAGTTTTCATCTTAAATTCTAAACACTACTTATGCTTATAAATGTGTTTTGATTTTGTCATCTGGTGTCCGTAGATAGCGCTTGAGCTTAGTGCATATTTTCTGTTTAGCTGTTAATAAACACTGGTTAGCCTGAAAAAAAACAAAAAAAAAACGCTCGTTGCGTTGCAAAGAATATTCAAAACACAAACTGATGTTTACCACGGTGTTTATAGATTCATGCTGGTGATGATAAAATAACATTTTGCAGGCAAAACGAGACGAACATTTTGATCCGAGTAAATAAACTTCCTCGGTGCACTTCGGTCCTCTGCGAGAGTTTGCAGTACACAAGAGGGAGGTACAGACTATTTATTAGAAGAGATGTTTACTGTTGTAGTTTTCTTTCTGTGGAAACCAAAAACACTTCATAGAAGGTGTTATAATGTACCCAGCTCTGATTGGGCCTGTGTATCAGATCTGGTCCAGAAGGGTGTGTTAGCGAGCCCTTACCTGATAATTACACTGGGGTCGTGTTGGACTCCACAAGTCATAATGGCTTTAGTTCCTTTGATAACGCTCTGGTCCTGTGGGGGGGTCGTAATCCGAGTGCGAGCTGTGGCAAGAAAAGAAAGACTTGAGGGAACAGCCAACAAAACGGGCTTCCTCAAATGAACAATAGCAGGGAAAAAAGGCAAATGAATTTCAGAAAAACTCATTTCTGTTGAAATGACACGCTGCTGGATTGGGTTTTACTTCATGATGGTTTGTTGGAGAAAACACCTGAGTGATTACTCCAAATGTGCGCAGAAGAGTGCTTTGTGTCTGGAGGAACTGAGTGTGTTTTATACAGCAGAGCACTGTTTCCTAACAGTCCTGCTTGTCAAACCTCTGCTGCTGTGAACGTTCCTGCTTCTCAGCATCCAGGAATGACAGCTTACATGCTTCCTTTGCATTGCAACACACTGAGCATGCTCAGAGGTATAAAAAAAAAAAAAAAAAAAAAAAAAAAAAAGATGCAGAAGGTGTTGTCTATCTCACCCTTGGACACTTACCCCAAACAATGAGGTCAGCTGACGCCTCGTCGATGCCCCTGGAGTTGCTTGCCATGCAGGTGTAGGTCCCGGCATCAGAGATATGTGAGGGGGAGATGAGCAGACTCCCTGACTCCAGCAGAGTGAACCTGGGCAGCTGCACGGAACCGCTGGCCAGAACACGTTCACCTTTATTATGCAAACAGGCAGAAGAAAAAGAAACTAATGAGAGGGAAGATGTGTCAACAGAGAAAAGGGCCAAACGGAATGAGAGAGGGGGGGAATTTGGCATTCAGGGATACAAAAATAGAGAAAGCTGGCTTGTGATAAACAGGAGTGTTCTCCTGATCTGCTATTGGAATGCAACATGAAAAGCCTGGCACAGGGTAAATCCTGGTGAAGGAATCTAATCAGGCTTTATTTGTTAAGCCACGGCAAACTACGGTCCCCTGTGTAATGGATAACGGACTAATCCCTGCAAGTGTGCGTGTGCACACGAGCATGCGTGCAGCCCGGACCTTTCTGCCAGGTTATAGCTGGTCTTGGAGCTCCAGAGGTCTCGCAGTGCAGGATGACTGACATCCCGTCGATCACGGTGCTGTCGGAGGGTCCAGCTGTGATATTCGGCGCGATGCCTAGAGGAGACAAAACGTAAGAACACAGAGCATAAACAGAGCTCAGTACAGTAGAGGGTTAAAGGGGCGAGAGGAAAACTATCTGAGGTAAAGCCGCACTTCAAACGCATTTCCTGTAAGCACCCGCCTGCTGCATCTCAGCGTTTACCCGGCGCTTTGTCCCACTAATTCTAAAAGGATTGACACAGCCTTCACCTTGGAGCCACATCTGGTACCTGCCAGGTTTCTTTTTTTTTTTTTTCATTTAAATACGCTGAGGAAAGGCAAATATATGGAAAGGAGGAGAGAAAATGACTGAGAGAAGCATAGATGGGAAGAGAAGCCTTATACAGGTAACTAAAATCCCAATTTGTGATATGCCATAAATCAAACGCTTTTTACAGGATGACAGGAAACTGTATCACTCCCAGCAGAACGGAGGAGCGAGGAGTTTGTCAGAGGAGCAGAGTGGATCTCAGGACGCAGAGGAAGCAGGGAACATGTCTGAGTTGTGAAAGAGGAAAGTGATGAGATGTGGATAGAGGAGAAAGAGAAAGAGAGGCGGCGATGTCAAGGAGGAAAAAAAAAATATGGATAGAGGGGATGATTTAGTGAGACAGAATATTATGAATTCTGATAACAAGGTGCGTCATGGAGGGAAGGCAGCAGGAACTGAGACACAGTGAAGAAAATTACATGTCAGAAAGTTGCAGAAAAGATGCACAGCGAGAGAGAAATTACCACTGATTTTCTAATTCCAGCAGTGACAAAAGCTCTGATAAAAAAAAAAAAAAAAAGGAGAAAAAAAAATCTACAAATTCACAATTATTTCAGATAAGAGTGAGGCGGCAGAAACATGCATTTTGCATAGTTTTGAATATATTCTCTTATTTGCTACAAGCAGAATATCTTTTAGTTTGCATAAGAACATAAAGCAATTTGAAGATTTGAACTTGTTTAACGGAGAATAAATCTACCCCGAATGTCTGACTGCCATACTGTGTAACATTACAGCAAAAACTACTTTAAACTACTAATATGATTCAAACGTTAGCTCACATGGACACTAAAAGATGCACAAGCTCACATGGATTGAGAGGATTTACACAAATAAAATTCTATTGCTCAAATGCTTAAAATGTTTTCTTCCCTTCAAGTGTTTCAAGCTTATGTAAAAAGATCATATTTATTCCACCTAAGGAGACATCAAGGCAGCTAATCTGATCCGCACACCAATGGAAAAAAACGTACTTCAAACCAAACTTGTGGTTTAAAATACCTGCTACCCTTGCTGTCTCACAGATCACGTTCATTTGGCACCAAGCTCCTTAATATAACCCTAACAATCATAACTGTATGAATAACTTTAACCCTAAATCCAAAATACGATCATTTTCGAACATTTAGGTTTCAACAAATACAGTATCCTGGTTAGTAAATGATTTTATTCATAGTAACTATTATTTTTATCATTTTGTCCCTTACACTGATCCTTGTCATTCAAGACGGGGTGTCAGCTGATAAAAAAAAAAAAATAAAACAACAGTTTGTAGATGTGTGTTTATATTTTAAACATGAATATGAAATGGTTAACATCAATGTTTTTGTTTTGTTAGTTTTTTAACCATTCTACAAGCAGCAATCATTTGGAAATATAAATGACGACAACAATATTAACTAAATAAAAACCAATTAAAGGAAAAATTGTAGAAAAATCCAGATTACATATAACATTTTGAAAGTTAAACTGGGCCATGTAGAAAAGAAGTACCTCAAATAAAATCTTGATAAAAGCTATGATCTTAAAAGGTTATATTCCAGAAAGACAGTGAATGCAACACATAGTGTCGTGATGACATTAAACTCAACATTACCTTTTCAGACTAAAAGCTTAAACTTACAGACCAGCAGCTGCGGCTCCTTTGAAATATTTGTCTTGGTTCCCTTAGAAAAGTCACTGCTCCCAAACTGCTCTGCACTTCGCATCACTCTGAGCTTCTAGCTTTCTCTAACTTAATAACAATTAATGTTTCCGTGTTAGAAAGATACATTTTATTCAGTGTTTCCCTAAAAGCCAAATGTTTTTGCAGCTATTGTTACAAAAATTACAATGTTTTAATCAAACATTGCTTTCATTTCCCAACTCTGCACCTGCTCTCCCACAGTCTTTCTCATCATAGTGTAATCCTAGACTGGGGGGGTCCAAAGTTGGTCCTCGAGGGCCGATGTCCAACAGGTTTTTTATGTATCCCTTTTCTGACACATCTAGTTAACATTAATATTTTAGCCAATGAATTTCTGCACAGAGTTCATTTGAATCAGCTGTGTTGGAGCAGGGATACATGGAAAACCTGCAGGATTGTGGCCCTTGAGGACCGGAGCTGAACACCCCTGTTTTAGGCTGTCATCATATATGATTGTTCCATCAAATATAAGTCCTGCATCTGCCCAGATGGATTCTCAGCATAGCTGGAAAACAGGACAAAGGGTTTCAGCTTGTTTCAGCCCCAACGGAAGTCAGCTCTTCTCGTTCAGCTCTTACAGCCGTCTCATTCCCCAATGACACATTAGTAATCTTTACACGCGTCTCTGGGAGCATGCTACTGCTGCTTGCTCTCATCATCCCCCCGTCTACCACTAGTTCTGTGACATTATTGTATTATAACTGATTTATTGATGCCAGAAAAATGTCTGTCATGTTGTTTGTAGATCAACTTTGGTGTTTCGTCTCAGTATTTATATGCTAATTAACACTGTGCTAATCACTGCAGACTGAACCTACCGCTCACTGCAAACATTAAACAACAGTTATCAGAAGTTAATTGTTTGTCCTGTCTCAGATACTGATAATTAAAAAGAAACCTCTTTTGGATTGGGAAGTTTCCAGTGCTAACTAGCTGTCCACAGACATAAAGACAAACAAAAACACACACACACACAAAAAAAAAAAAATCTAATAAAATACTGAAATTGTGTTTGTGCTCCTAAATTTCTATGAATTCTGGTAAATTATGACTAAGTGAGCTAAGATGTCACAACTGTTGTCAATGTTATATTTGAGGAACTCGGAAGAAATCCATTCAAAGCATTAAATCTGCTACACTCCTCCCTTTGTCAAGGAAAATTTTTCCATTTTTGCAAAGACATGACACAGTTTCATCCCTGAATCTGAAAAATAGGCCTTTAAGCGGGGATTTCAACATGGGGTTGTAAGATATAAAAAGGGTGATGCTGATTTCAAGCCAAACAGATGGTCCCGTCTTTAACAGCAGTAATTATCTGTGGGAATCAGTTCTCAGTAGCTGCTGGAGTACTCACTGGTAACAGCCAGGTACGTGTTGGTCTGAACTTCTCCTGCCAAATTCCTGGCAAAGCACTGAAACATGCCGGTGTCATCAGGAAGAAGGCCGTTGACCTGCAAGCTTCCCCCCACCAGCACCCTATACCTGGGCGTCTTCACTGGATCAATGGGCAGTGCATCCTTGTACCACACAATGTCCGGCTGGGGAACTCCTGCAGAGGGTACGTGAAGGTTCATCAGATTGTTTCTGATAAATACTCTTATTGTCAAACACACCTGTCCTGACATAATTTATCTACACAGACCACTCACCCCGAGCCTGGCAGGGAATGTCCACCACCTTCTCCATCTCAGCTGTGATGTGCTTCTCCGGTTCCTTTATGAACTGTGGTGGTTCTAACATATTGAAAAGGGAAAGAAAAAAGAAAAATGATTTAAAATAAAAAAAAGCAAATCTGAAACAGTTCAGAAAGTATTCAAATAAAACAGAAACTTCCACCATGTGAGCTAAAATCATCACTGACAGTGCAGGCAAAGCATGACACTGCATCAAAGTTGTTGAATTGTAAGATCATACAGTTTGATTAAAAAACGGTTTTTAATGCAGGCTATTTCTCTGAGTCAAGGGGAGAGGGAGAGAGTCGACTCAGTTAGCAGTATCAAGGGAAAGGTTCACCCTACCTTGTGCTTTGAGTCACATCACAACCTTGAAGACATCAAAGTGTTTCAGTGCGATGGAATGAAAGTGACTCAAGCAATGCTATTAAACTGTTTCTTGAGGCCAACCATTAGTTTTCTCCCTTTTAAATCAATAACGCTTTCCAGTTACTGGCTCACGACTTCACAGCGTCACGTAGTGAGACGAGAAATATTTACATCCATTTCAATCCATCTTATTTCTTTGAACTTGCAAGCCTAAATGCTAAGTTTACCCCCACAGATGTGCCTGATGTATGCGCCGAAACGTGGAAATGGATTTTTCATTCACGCTTTAATGCTGATGTGAAAACACAAACAAAAGCAAATGGAATCATTCCGTCTTTGCCTCGTGCATATCGTAATGTCTTCAAACTTCACAAACTATTCTGAGGCACAGGACCGAAATGCAGAAGAAGGACGCAATCAAGTGCTGCAAGTCTTGCAGGAAGAAATGGAAAGAAGTGGATTCAGACAAAAACACATTCTGCAAAAGTCCAGTCTACTTTTTTGTGCTTGGGAGATGAGAGGGTCAGAATGCCTTCCATGTTGCTTGTGTTTGTTTAACACTTTTATATGAGTGACAAACCCCATCATGGCTGTTTGGTAATGGCGATTTTCTCTCTTTTTAAATAGGTTTTGTCATAACATGTATAAGTGTGAATTGGTGTGAAAGCGTAGCGGTAGCAGGTTTAATTAGGAGATATTGTCACCCATAATTATGGACGTATAAGGGAAGATGATGACTGTGGTGCTGCTTGCGCTGGTGAGAATAAACGGGGACTTACCGAGTACGTGCAGGTAAGCGCCCGCACTAACTGACGGCACGCTGCTGCTGCGGAGAATGGCTTCGCATTCGTAGTAGCCGGCGTCGCTCACCAGAGGACTGAGGATGGTCAGTCTGCGGTTGAAGTCGCTCAGGCCGCTGGTCACAATCACGCCATTCTTACGCCATGAGATACTCAGCTTGATAAGAGGTCTACAAACGCAAGGACACACTAGCATTTGTCACAACCGTCCTCACCCTGTCTTATCATGGGTCATTCTATTCCCCAATGACCCTGCAGTGGTATGATTTTTACCTGGCGTTGGCCACACACTCCATCGTGACCTCTGAGGTTCCTGTGACCACGCTGGTGTTCCTGGGAGGAATGATAATGGTGGGGGCAATGGGATCTGCTGGCCCTCCAACGTCTAGACACACCAAAGAGAGGAAAAAATAAAAATATAGACATGGACATGTTGAGTTGAAAGCAATGAGCCTGAATCATTGATGAAATTAAATGTAATTGACAGACAGCTTTGGGAGTCTGCTGGCTGATTCTGTGGGGTTTTTAGACAACTATAAATTTTTTTTCCACTCACTGCTCTCTGTGGGTGCCCATTGATGTGAAATATTGAAACTGACCAGTGCACACACTGCATCTGAGCGGGATGGGTCCAGTAGGATGAGACAGTGCACTGACTGTGTATAACAAGTTACCTTCTGCAGAACCACAAACAGGGAAGTGAAAATCCTCTTCGCCCACCATAAAGCTTAAGTCTGCAAATACCCTGTTGCACATGTGTGTATGTGTGTCCGCACACCTGCATTTTCATATCTTAAACTTGCACTGCATGTACCAACCTACACAGCAAGTGTGCGTGTGTGCTTTTTCAGGGCATCAGGCTCAGCCCATAGCGGGGAAAACATTGCATGTGTGTGTGCTGCTTCAGAAGTGTCAAGTCTGTGATAAACTCGCACTGATCTGTCAATCCAATCATGCCCTGGGAGTGAGCTTGTGGCTGCACATGTCAGATGAAGCTACAGGGGCTGTCATGACTCAGTCTCAACAATCTCGGTAATGCGCATGCCTTGGTGTGCACACATAAACAAACACACACCTGACACGGGGCCAATGATTGACTGCTCGTCACCTGAAGCTCTCTGCAAGTACTAAAAAATGTGCGTGCAGTTAAATGTTAAAGTTAAAAAAAACTGTTCATTTCTTTTTGATTCAAACCCTGACAGGTCTCAGATGTCAAATGGCCTCTGTGGTTGTTCACGGTCATCTTAAGGACAGGTCAGAGGATGCAAAATTCCAAAGCTTTTTAAATACACCTCAAAGCTTTCCCAACAATCTGTAGTCACAGGCACCACTTAGCAGCTGCCAAACAATGAAAAAAAAAGTTTTTTATTCCCACAAAGCGAGAGAACAGTGTATGAAGACAGCAATGATTTTTCCAAGATTGTTTCTCCAGTTTGTGATGGAAGAAATGGTCATTGACAGGAAGACTGGAGGTGTAGCTGATGGGGGTGTTCTGGCAGGGTTGCTCAAACAGCAAACATGCATATATCAAGTATTCACAGTGATTTAACAGACTGAAGTGGAGTTGGGCAGTTTTCTTTTGTTCAAGTATAACCTTAAAAGAAGAATCATTTTCAGCATCCTCATAAATTCTTTTATTGACATCTTAACAAGCTGGGTATATTACAAAACAAAACAAAACTCTGAGTACTAATCAGTTTAAAGTTTTATGATACAGTTGGGAAGCACAGGAGTGGTGCAATCATGTTGCGGACTTATGCTGCCACCGGAGGCATATGAGAGATTTAAAGCTTAAGAGACATGAAATTGCAAAGAATTTGGTGGTAAAATATCAACATTTCTGTCTATGCACACCAAGTGTGATGCAAAGTTGTAAATAAATGATAAAATTCTAAAAGAAACTCGCAAGATGGATTCCACATCAAGCCACAACAGCAGTGCACTGAACCCGCATAAGAAAAGACCGGAGAACTTGGAGAGTTTGACTGTTGAATCCAGGATCTGAAGCTGGAACAGGACCACTTCAGGATGGAATTGAGCATGTTGATGGGACATCTTTACTATTACTTCTCTCGACCATGATGATACAAAGTTGAAAAGAGCAGCAAAGTCATACCTGCATAGTTTGCACCCGGTGATCTATTAGTCAACGCCCCTTCGCTGACTGGTCAATTATATGTCTGTTGGATGCAAATATTAAGAAAAATCTACCTCTGTTTGAAAAAATAAAAGTAGCAAAATTGCTGGAAAGAATTTCATTACTGATTAGACATGGACTCGATAAAAAATATTACCATGCAAATGATTCAAATGGGATTTTCAGAGTAGGTTTGCAAAGGCCTTTAGAAAGAATGGATTCATTTAGGGCAAATTCACATCAGCCTTTTTTATTTAAATCCCAGTCCATTTGTGTGGAAAGTCTGCTGTTTGGGGAATTCTTAATGTGCCAAACAAATTCTGATTCGGAACAAAGAAGCAGACTCGGTCTGGCTACAGACACAGGTCTCGGTCCATTTCAAGCGTACCAATTACAGGAAGTGGACTACAAAAATAGTCACGTTCTGCATTTGGTGTAGTGTTGCATTGTGGGTAAATACATAATGTTTGGGTTAAGAGTCCTCTGCCTTGTCTGTTGTTCATATGAGTCCATTGTTGAAGTGTATTTCTGCAGTATACTTGCATAAAACAAAATAAAAATCCCACAACAGAGATAGTTTCGTCTCCATGGTTGCAAGGGGAGGAAACAGTTTTCTTCTTCACATGAGTCGTGTCCTCTCTTTTGCTAAATACTAGTGCAGCCTTTGGTGAGAATGGGTATATATTATTCTAATGGTTTGGCTTGCTTGATCAAAGTGCAACATGAATGCAATCCCAGTCTGCATGGATACAACCCCCTTAGATCTGAGCCGGGTCCCCAATCAGGCCGAAACTAGCGGACTATCCTGATGTGAATGTGCCCTTAAAAACCAGCAAAGTCTTTATCAAATGATCTTGCTGTGAGTTAAAAAAAAAAAAAGAAAACAGATTATTTAAAAAAAAAAAAAAAAAAGACTTAATCTCAAGAAAAAAAAAAATCAAAACGGACTACAACACGAGAAGCACGGAGTGTCCAGAATCTGTGGCCAAATCAAAATTTGACAACGTCCACACCTCTACAAGTGCTAGAAGCTTTTTTGCAGGAAGAAGATCCATCAAACCAGAACGGACATGTTGGCTACAAAAGCTGCAACACTTTCCGACATTGGTGTTATTTATTGGCTCTTGCTAGATTCTTCTTTGAGCAACAGAAATTGATCCTCTTTAACCCTTTAGTGGGCAAACAAAAAAAAAAAAAAAAAATCATATTTGGTCACTTAACTGGACATTAAAAATGCCACTGTATACTTCTCTGTTACAAGAGTCAACTTTCTCCAGTGTTCATAAGAAATGAGCCTGATATGTAGAAATTACTTAAGAGAGCATAAACACTTACAAATCTGTGAGAAAAGAGTCCATGTAAGACAAACATCTAAAGCCTTGACCTTGTTATGAATCTGTAACATGAACAACAGTAGTCCTCGCGATGTTTCCATCGTCCTGGGTGGTTTCCAAGTCTTGGGTGAGTACTTTCAGAGCTAGGGATGCTCCTGGGAAATGCAGCGTCGGAGACGTTGCTGCAGGAGTAGCTGCTGTTGTAGATACTGACAGTCACACGCGCTCATATGGTGAAATGCCAGCCCTCACTCAAACACACACAACTCTCCCAGCAGCCTGCGTGTATGTTGAGCATGTGTGGCATGTTAATGTTAATACAGGGCATGTTTCCATCAGACCTGCAGAGCAACAGCCTCCCGCCAGGCTCTCTCTATAATCTCAACTTGTGTGCGTATGCATGTGTGTGTTCCAGCACTTGTATAATCAACTCAACATGTGCCACAGGCTATTTCTGCTCCCTTAAGTTGTCAACTTTAATATCTTACCCTCACCCTCCTCACACACTTCCATAATGAGCTCTAGTCTACCATGTTATAAGATATTGTCGGTTAGGTTTTCCTGTTTATTTCTATCTGTCTGGCTCAGTCCTGCTGAACAGGTTTGGCTTTTGTATCAGGTTATTTCACTTTAGAATCTAAAGATGTTGGTGAATATTAAAAAGAAAAAAGACTTTGGCACTACAATAATCTGTTTTCAACTTTGTCTTAATGTGTGTGTGCAATGCAAAGCAATATGTGAATAGTTTTAAATCAATTTTAATCACAAAGATTGGATCCTAAGAAATGATTTATAGGACTTTAATAGCATTTTTAGTCAAAGATGAAATGCCAGACTTTATTACTTCCTCCTTCTGGATAAAGAGCAACTGAAACAATATTATCAATACTATTAAAGGTATATTGAACACATAAAATGCTTCAACACAGTAAACACACAAACTAATTTCATCTCACTTAATCTACAGTCTAGAAATAGACAAGAGAAAAGAGATCTTAACAGAGTAAATCACCTTAAATTAGTTGTATCTTATGACTGATTATGCCAACACCGCTGTCAACACGGTTACTGCTGAACAGAAGCCATTTATTTGTTGGCCCATATGCAGCTTGACTTATCACCTGAAGGTATAAATCGATAAAATTAGATAAAAAACAAAAAACAAACCAAAAAAACAAAAACTCTGAATGATTTCATTTTAAGTTATCATTCATTCATTTATCTTCCTAACCGCTTAAGTCAATTCAGGGTTGTGGGGAAGCTGGAACCTATCCTAGCAGTCTTTGGGCGACAGGCAGGGTACACCCTGAACAGCTCGCCAGTCTATCGCAGGGCCACACAGAGACAAACAACCACTCACATTCATTCCTTTGGGCAATTTAGAGTAACCAATTAACCTAACATGCATGTCTTTGGACATGCATGTGGGAGGAAGCCGGAGTACCCAGAGATAACCGACGCATACACGGGGAAAACATGCAAACTCCACACAGAAAAGCCACAGACCAAACCAGCGACCTTCTTGCTGTGAGGCCACAGTGCTATCCACCATGCCACCGTGCAGCCCATTTTAAGTTTCGTAAGTGTCAAATTATTGAGTGTGATCGGTTTTATCGAATCTTTCCTAACCTCGCCGAAAGGTGCATTTTTCATAAATATTTCAAGTATTCATGCATTTGAAGCTTTATGTGAAGGTTGCAGTTTCACAAAGCACAGTGAGTTTTATCGTGTGTGACATTTAAGGTTTCCTTTCTTGATTTTAGGAGCTTCACCGAGTGTTACACACATACAGTCTCTTAAGAGTGCCCTTAGTTAAAGAAAACTGTTAAGAAACAGTGATTTGTATGCTTTTACAGGGTTAAAAGTATAGAATTTCTATGGAAGCTTTCACACTCATACTGAATATGTGTTAGAAGAATGGAAAAAGGGAGGAAAAAACAAAGCAAACTGGTTATTTTATTTAAAGGTTGGCAAACCGACTGGATTTTGGCTGAATGTTGATTATTTCAGCAGGTATTTAAATCTTGATGTTGACAGCAACGTCCTCCTTTTAGCATAGTGGCACACCACTGCGTTGCGGACAATCGCCAACAACTGATCAGGCAGCTCTCATGGTATGAAAAGAAACTGCAAACTCTTTGAAAGCACACAGCTTTAGAAAGTAGATCTGACAGCAAACAACCATCCATTTTTATCTGTCTATCCAAGGTCAGGTCCAGGAGAGAAACCCCAACATTCCCCTCCCCAGCAACACTTTCTAGCTCTACTGGTGGATCCTGAGGCATTCCAGCCAGAAGGGACATATAATCCCCTCCAGCATGTTCTGGGTCTGGACCAGGGTCTCGTTCCTGATGGACGTGGCTGTCAAACCTCTAAAGGCAGGCACCAGGAGGCATCCTAATCAGATGCCCCAAATGCCTCAGCTGAATTCCCCTACTGTGGCTCAACATCCCCATACTATATCTAAAAGTGAGTCCTGCAACCCTTTTAATAAATACCTCAGAGTGTCTATAAACAGCCAGCTAAATCACAAGTAGTGTTCTGTTTAAAAACAGAATCAACAAATTGCATTTGTTGTATAAAAATAACCAACAGGAATTCACTGTCATTTGTTTTCTTCACTTGTTGCCACTATTTACAGTTAAAACTATCTTAAGTTGGGCCTGCCAGGCCTGACTGGCTTCCTCCCCCACAATGACCCAACTCATCACCAGGTGGTGATCAGTTGACAGCCACCCCCCCCCCCCCCCCCCCCCTTACCTGAGAGTGCAAGGCATGTGGCCGCAGCTCCAACGATACAATTACAAAGTCAATAATCGAGTTGCGGCCCAGGAAGGCCTGATGCCAGGTGTACATATGAACACTCATATGCTTGAACATAGTGTTCGTTATGGACAATCCATGATGAGCACAGAAGTCCAACAACAAAACATCATTTGAGGACGAGGGGGGCGACTATGCCTCCCAATCACTCCTCCAGGTCTCACTGTCATTGCCCACTTGAGCATTGATGTCCTCCAGCAGAACAAGGGAGGGTCTGCTGGGAACATCTGCCAGAGTCCCCTGTCAGAGCGAGTTTCAACTACCACCTTCAGCAGAGCTTCAATGATGTCCTGAGTGAGGCGGGGGATATTGAATCCGAATGGGCTGTGTTCCGTTGGTGAGGCGGGCAGCCAGAGCTGTGGCCATAAGGTCATTTGTGCCTGTCGTGGCGGTAATCTCAGAACTCGTTGGTGGACACCGACATTGAGGAATGCTGTCAAGCTGAAGGAGGAGTACTATTGGGCCTTCTTGGCCTCTGAGACTGTGGTGGCAGCTGATAGGTGGCAACAGGCTAACCGGGATGCGGCTTCAAAAACTGTGGCGCTTCTGACCTCAACTCAGGACACTGTGGATTGGTGGAGAGAATACTTCGAAGACCTGCTCAATCCTACCAGCACAACTTCCGATGAGGAAGCAGAGCTAGGGGACTCGGGGGTGGACTCTCCTGTCTCTGGGGCTGAGGTCGCTGAGGTGGTTAAAAAGCTCCTTGGTAGCAAGGCCCCGGGGGTTGATGAGATCCGCCCTGAGTTCCTTAAGGCTCTGGATGCTGTGGGGCTGTCCTGGCTGACAAGTCTCTGCAGCATCGCATGGACATCGAGGACAGTGTCTCTGGACTGGCAGACTGAGGTGGTCGTCCCCCTTTTCAAGAAGGGGGACCGGAGGATGTGCTCCAACTACAGAGGGATCACACTCTTCAGTCTCCTTGGAAAAGTCTATTCAGGGGTTCTGGAAAGGAGGGTCCATGAGGTAGTCGAATCTTGGATTGAGGAGGAGCAGTGCAGTTTTCATCGAGGTCACGGAAAAGTGGACCAGCTCTCTACCCTCTCTGAGGTCCTGGAGGGGGCATGGGAGTTTGCCCAACCAGTCTACATGTGCTTTGTGGACTTGGAGAAGGCATCCGACCGTGTCCCCCGGGGACTCCTGTGGGAGGTACTCCGGGAGTATGGGGTACGACAGGTGTCCAAGCTTGGTCTGCACTTCCGGCATTAAGTCGGATTCATTTCTAGTGAGAGTTGGACTCCACCAAGGTTGCCCTTAATCACAGATTCTGTTCATAATTTATATGGAAATAATTTCTAGGTGCAGCCGAGGTGTTAAGGGGATCTGGTTTGGTAGCCTCAGGATTTGGTCTTTGCTTTTTGTGGATGACGTGGCCCTGTTGGCATCATCTGGTCCAACTCTCGCTTGAGCAATTCTTAACTGAGAGTGAAGCGGATGGGATGTGAATCAGCACCTCCAAATCTGAGACCATTGCCCTCAGCCAGAATAGGGTGGATTGCCCTCTCCGGGTCAGGAGTGAGGTCCTGCCTCAAGGGGAGGAGTTTTAATATCTTTGGCTCTTGTTCACGAGTGAGGGAAGGATGTAGTGTGAGATCAACAGGCAGATTTGTGTGACATCTGCAGTAATGTTGACTCTGCACTGATCTTTTGTAGTGAACAAGGAGCTGAGCCAGAAGGCAAAACTCTTGATTTACCAGTCAATCTACGCTCCTACTCTCACCTATGGTCCTGAGCTGTGGGTCGTGACTGAAAGAACAAGATCTCGCATACAGGCAGCTGAAATGAGTTTCATCCGCAGGGTGGCCGGGCTTTCCATTAGAGATAGGGTGAGAAGCTAAGTCATCTGCTGCTCCTTTGCAATGAGAGGAGCCAGTTGAGGTGGCTCGGACATCTGGTCAGGATGTATCCTGGACCCCTCGTTGGTGTGATGTTCCGGGCACGTCCCTGTGGGAAGAGACTCTGGGAAAGACCCAGGACATGCTGGAGGGATTATATCTCTCGGCTGGCCTGGGAACACCTTGGGAACCCCCCAGGGTTGGCATCTGTGGCTGGGGAGAGGGAAGTCTGGGCTTCCCTGCTTAGGCTGCTGCCCCCTCAACCCGACCCCAGTTAAGCAGCTGAGAATGGATGGATGGATGGACTACCTTATGTTGTGACATTAATGAGAGCTTTTTGTGTTGTTTCAAGACATTCTGCTGTGCAAAATCAGCATAAGAAAAAGAACACATAATTACTTTGCAGTACAGCCTTAAAATTTCAAAGTAATGTGTGCAAATGACTTTATATCAAGCAATCCAAATGTTTTGCATTTTTAAAAGTGCTGCTTATGTTCAGACAGGAGGTAGAAAAAAATTAAAACATTTGTCTTTATTTAGAAAGAAGTTATCTTATAAGTCAGCTACCAAGTACAGCTTAGAGCTTTAATGTACTACAATGTTAAACTACAAACAATTCACAGGTCATTTTAACTATTTAACTACTGAAAACATCCCCTGAGTTGATCATATGACTTATGTTTACATGCAAGTCATTATGTCAGGTACACGTTGCATTCATGGTCTGACATAGGACTGCAGATTGAGCGTCAGTGTGGGTACTCACTCTCTACTGACAAAGTGATGGGCTGGCTGGTCTTGTTCTCTCCATTCTTGTCATTCACTGCCTGCACGTAATAGCGCCCAGCGTCCGGTGCCACAGTGGATAAAATGACCAGTGTGTTGTCCAGAGTAATTGCACTGAAGAGGAAAAAAATAAAACACAAAACAAGGTGAATGCACTGTTTATAAAATGATGTAATGATTGTGGGATTATCATAATTACTTTGGGGAGAGAAATCTTTGATGCTTCCGAATATTCATGTGAAACTAAAAATAAAAACACCAAGAGATGAGAGAGCCCTCAGAAAAGTTCTCTGGGAAAAAATGAAGGCATTTAGCTCCTTCAGAGGTTACAATCTCTAATTGGAGCTAAATATGTTTGAAGTTTATTTGTGTCCACAGTTGATCTCATCGCTGAAAGAGACATCAAACATTTTACCATTTTAATTACACTGTTCAAGCAGCATTAGTCTCATCGATTTACATTGTGTAAACAATGTGTAAGTGCTGACTGGGCAAGGCAGAAATATTGACATTTACTCCTTTCTCAAATATGGTCTTGTAGCTTAATAAGCCAGAGCTTTTAATTGGCTATTTGAAGCTCTGTACTTCCTGGAATCTTTCTTTTGGCAGCGGACCACTTTTGATGAGATAGTGTCCTAATTATCGGTTGCTGAAATGATACCTGAATAAAGGAGCGCTCAACCGTTTTTTTTCCATCAGGTGTCCCATGAACACCAAATTTATTGTTGTCTTTTCAAGCTCTCCCTTTGACTCTCCCTTGTCAAACATAGCAGCAGGTGAGGAAGAAATCCTTCACCCCGCTGCCTGATGTTACAGCTCTCTGAACAATCAATATTTTCTTATTATCTGTGCCTGGTCGCCAATCTAATACCGCATTCCAACTGGGTGCTGTCCTCCACACATCTTATCCATCTGTGCACTGTTATGATTTTCCTTTTACCCTGTCTATCTTTTCCACCAAATACTGGATGTGATCATTTGTTGAAGTGATATTTGGTTATCTGCCTTAAAAGACACCAAACTACTAAACTAATACAGTTTCAGGAAAAGAACTCATTACAACAGTCACCAAAGTAAAAATCTTTTTCACTGGGGGAGTTCAGGATTCACTGCAGTAAAGGAAATCATACATTTCTGTTTACCACCTACCTGCTGTACTGTCGGACTGAATTTTCTCTTTGATGCTTCCTGTAATGTCTCCAGAGCTATTATTAGTGCTGAATCTTTTTCAGGCCCCAAGCCAACTTTATTCATAAAGCACTTTTACAGTTAGTACTGACCAAAGTGCTGAACAATAAGAATAACTCATTCTTGTCAAAAAATAACCTGAGAGATATTGATATTGATTACAGTCTCTGCTGCTGATGGCTTCACCCCCTCTTGATCTTAAAAAAATTCCTCCCCCGTTTTGGTAATTTTAGCTTATGAGTTGCAATGTAACCTTTATATGCTGGTGAGCAGTGTCAGAAAACCCATTCTCCTCAAAGACTAAGAAAGAAAAAATAAATAAATACATTTTTAAAAAGAGGCAAAAAGTTGCTACTTAAAACATCTACAGAACTATTTAAAAGGCTAAATGTAGCTGCAAGGATGCAACAGCTTTTGAAACGCCTAAAACAGCAATACAGTAGCTAGCTAGCTGTGCTGTTAGCATTACGATATGAGACGTAGCTTCACAATGATTGATTTTCAAATGACAAAAAAATGAAAAAAGTAGCCCCAGTCACTGTTCATTTGGGATTCTTTCCACCTGCTGAGCCTCAAACGTTCTAACGGAGCAGGCAGTCCTCAACGGTGACAGCTTATGATCTGGGGTAAATATTTTATGCTAGCTTGGTGGAACAGTGACATCCTGGACACACAGCTATGAATTATGAATCTCTTCAGGGACACAGGAAAAAAGGAAGTGTCCAAGGAGCGGAATGAATCCCGGGTGACTCCTCCAGAACATTCTTAAATGTTGATGCAATCTGGCCTTAACTTTTTTGGCATGAAGTTAATTAAACAAAAATGTATGATAGAGCTAGTAGCCATAGCCTAGACAAGGCGGCCTTGGCTCTTTGAGATACCAAACAATGGGATAAAGTTTGAGCACCTGCTGACAGGATGTGATTTTCCTCCATAACACTACGTTCTGGGAGATCCTTGGGCTGACTTAGAGGCTGTTCCTTTTACAGTTCTGATCACAGACTGAAAATATTAAAGTTTTGGACTGAGATGATTATGCTAAAATGTTTAGCTTCAGCATTATGTAGCACACTAAACATTTTTAGGTGTGGTAAGTAAGATTATTCCAATAAAGAATAAACCCTTTTTCATATTCAGATTTTCTCAGATGGTGTATTATTTACATCCAGAATTAGACTTTCTTTCTACCAGTGTAACACAAGCTACAGTCAATTAAATCTTGATGATCTTGTACAGTCAAATGAAGAGTTTTCCATAGTCACTCAGACATCTGCCATTCCTTTTAGCAGACATTTCTTAATTAAATCAGTTGAGGAAATGTTCCTGTAAATACTTCACTAATTAATTCGTTACATATTGTGGGCATAGTTTCCTTTTAAAAATATCAGTCTATGAAGAAGCTGCTGAAAGGTTGGCGATTGCTGGGAGAAGGTTTGAGGAGTTAAAGTATTCATAAAGCTGTGAAACTTGCATGACTGGACCTCTCTTTAAATTCACTGTGGACAATACAAGCTGATTCAGTGCAGCTCCGTTCACTCTAAAAGCTGCATAAAAGTAAACTAACACAGCATTCCTGCTTATGATGTTAAAAGTAATGTTTCCTCTTTAACATTTTACCGTTTGAAGATCAGTTAATCAGCAACCGCGCAGTGGGATACACAGTAACAGAAATTTGACCTCTTGAGCTCTCACTGTTTTTTTTTCTTTTCCCAAAAGACCATTCAAAACTTAATAACCCAATCCTAACAGCAACCAAGCAAAGTTTCAACTAATATTATCCACAGCAAATTCAGATTTCATCGCTTATTGGGAGCAGGAGGCAATTTTTTCCCCTTGCTGGTTGATTTTAATGTGTTCCCCCACTGAGCTTCTCGCTCTCAGGCTGTAATCAGTGCTAGTGCAGTGGGGGTCGCACAAAACTTTGCTACACAGCTTGTTCAGCAGATCTAACTGCTCCCAGAGCTTGCTGGGCCTCGGGGATCAAAGACCACATGATGCTGGAAGAAAATAAAAGGAAGCCAATTATCCTGAATGGCTTTACATGTACATCAAGGGAGCAGAGAAAACAGATAAGGATTTGTTTTAAAAACTCATATAAAATTTGTTGGTTTTTTTTCCTGAAGTAATTTCTTATTTTCATATACATTTCTTCTTCTCTTTTCTCTGAATACATTCTGGCCATCCTTATTGAGCTCCCATCTCTCAGCGGCGCTGCGAGCAGCTGTCTAGAGCTCGCTCCTAACGACAGCTTACCGCATATCCGGCACGGTGAAGGGATTTATCAAGCCACAGAGCTGAGAAATTTGGACAAATCAGATATGTGTGAACATGCCTCCATCTCCATCTAGTTTTTTCTTTGTTTTTTTTTTTTTTGTTCATCCCACATCTTAGAAAGCTTTTTCTTTTTTATTCCAACCCAATTTCCTTTTCATTATTATTCTCAGCTAGAGCTGTGGTGCATCGGAGAGACTGGCCAGCTGCTCTGAAGCATCTCCGTGACATATGAAGCTTTTATACAACCACAGCTTTATTTGCAGCAAGAAGAAGCCTTATTCTCAGATGCAATTACTGCCTTGCAGGTCAATTTATTTATGTTAATCATGGGTGTATGACTTGCAGCCTTGCTGTGGCACTTTTATCATTACTGATGATGAAGATATATTTTTGACTGGGACAGAGAGATTGGGGATTTACTGCTATATTTGCCACTGGCTTCTCCCTTTCTCTAATATCCATTATTACAAATAAATTGAATTTCAGCTAAATTAAATTAACAATGATCCACAGCTGCTCTCTTTAATTAAAAACACATCGTCCCTGGACTCTTTCTTTGGAAACAGAGGATTAAGAGGATATCCTCCGATCTATTTCAACCACTACCTTCGTCAGTCTGTTTGCATGTCTTATTGTGCTAATCCAGTACTGACAGTGTGCTGGCCCGGCTCTAACACACACATTCACATACTGGAGTGTTTTGGCATCTGTCGCGGCTGTCCCTCTCTGCTGGGCCGTGAGGGGCCTAACCTCGCTCCGCAGCATCAGACCTACATTACATGCAGACAAATGGGCCCAGTTGGCTGATGGCCTCCCCCAGGAGAGCAGGAGAGGTCAACAGGATCAAGCAGCTCACATGGCTGGCTACAATATGTGTCAAACCAGAGGCAGTGGACAAATGAAAGCCAAAAAAAACAAAACAAAAAAAAGCCAGAGGAAGAGCATACAACAAGCCCTACTGCTCAGTAGACCTGTGATGAAAAACCGCAGCTCCTGGGGATGGAGGATGGAAGAGTGGGAGAGAGGAGACTGCTGCTCATGAAAAAAAGACACTTGTTTTCACACCGGGAGCATGAACTAGAGATTTGTGTCTCGCTCTTGGTCCTCTTTCTTCCAGCTGCTTTTGGTTCCTTAAGCTATCAGACAAGCAACATGAGAGAAGACTATGAAAAGGTGTCTTTAATACTTTCAAAATGCTGAGATTTATATAAACTCCAGGCCATTTCTCAAATTTCCTCATTATTGTTCTTGTTTTTTTTCTGATTCTTCCACATTTGCATCATTAGCTTTTATTGCATGATGTCAAATAAATACAAAAATGTTGCTAATTTGAAACTGTCTCCATAGAACTGCCGATCAGGGTCTTTTTTTTCTTATCAGTGTCAGGAAGTATCCTATGGGACTGCTTAGACAAGCTAGCAGTCACACCGCTAGCTCATGGTGCAACTGCTTGTTTGTGAAAGGCAACTCATTCAGAATACAGCATGGAATGAATGAAAGAAATATTAGCAAATAATTTAGGGATTCAGACAAAGGGGCAAGTCATGCTGAGTTGTGGCAGCATGAGGCAGATGTGCCCTCCAACTCATACCCTGATAGCACCAAAGATGCAGCAAACTAGCACACACAATAAAACATGCAGTACAAAAGACAGCAGTGATCTTTCAGGCGCTAAACTCCTGAATTTTTTATTTTTTTTTGTACCAGCGTTGGTCTTTACAGTTGCAACTTTCTGCAACTGAGCAAATTTGATTATCATAAAATGCGTAAATTAAATAAGATCTTGTGGACAAATAGATATTCTCCACTAGCACCTTCCTATGATGTCCTCTACTGTTTGATTTCGTGCTTGTGTTGTTCTTACTCATATGTAAGTAGTTTTGGAACAAAAGCGTCTGCTAAATGACTGTAGAATAGAATAGAATAGAATAGAATAGAATAGAATAGAATATTCTTACAGTGTGGCTTAAAGTGGCCTAATGCAATTGCTGTGTGGCTTAAGGTAGCTACACATTAATTAAGCAGCCTTAAAGGTACAGTGCACAAGAATTACTGACATCTAGTGGCAGATGTAGGTATAGCAATGACTACAATGGCCAAGCACGGTTGTAAAAGAACGGTGGCCGTCAGCAGCCAAAATTCTTACTGATAAACACCTTTATTGTGACTATCCAGTAGCCTCAGGAGAAGTGATGACTGCAACACATGCAATTTCTACAAAACTGTGTATACATGTCCAGTCTTCTAAGTACCTATTAATGCATTATTTAATTATTTATCAGTTTTAAAGCTCAGAGCGTTTCCCCTCAGAAACACAGAGTTGTTTGTCCATTTCGAGACACTGCTGTAAAAACGGTCGGATAAATATGGCACTTGCCATGAATGCGGATGCACTGCAAAAAGATATAAATGGCTCAGTTTGAAAGAATAATAATGCAAAAGTTGTTTTACTGAAGTAATTAGATACCAATACACAACACAATAACTGGTCCGACAGAGTACAGATAATACTTTCCATGACGAAGTAAAGGCTGCAACGATTTGTCAACAAAGTCGACATCGACAATGAAAATTCATCTACACTAAAATGAATTGTTGACGCATTGTGTTATAAACACGGCTTTGCTAATAAAACACTGCGCCAGGCAACTTAACGCCATTAACCAACCGCAGCTTTTCAGACAGTATAAGAACTCTAAACACCAAGCAATAACACAAAGCACCACCGGAAGTGCTGGGCGCGGTATTGTCATTTTGTGCAGTGTCTTTGTTTAAACAACGAAAAACAAATCGATGGCGGTGCAACCTATTTCCAAAGTTTGGGGATTTTTCACGCTAAACAAAGTGTCAAACAGGTGAACTGTGTCGTCTGCCATGCAGAGTTGGCGTACCACGGTGCACCCCGGAAGTCATGGTTTCCAGCATTCTGGATTGCAAAGTTAGCATTTGCGGGTAGTGATGTGATGTTGTTACTTCTGCCAAAGAGGTTATGTTTTTACCAGCGTTTATCTGTTTGTGTTCAAGATATTTAAAAAAAAGTTACAGAAAGATTTTTATAAAATTTTCAGGAGTTGTTGGAGATGTAAAAGGAAGAAGTGATTTCATTTTGGTGGTGATCCGGATCACCGTTTGGATTCAGGAATTTTTCCTTTTGAGGCAAATTCAGTATAGCTTGCATATGGCACTATTGCTAAGTTTGAATGTTTCAAAATAAATTAGTAATAAGCTGTTAAGCTTAAATTTATTATTCAACTGGTTCAGGAGTCATTCTTTTAACTTACTAAAGGACATTATGTTGTGACTGACTGGGAATCAGGGTGACACCCATAGGATGCAAATGAAGAGAGTGGGGTAAAACAGCTGGAGCCTGTAAAAAGAGCTGCGTCAACAAGCACAGATGGTGGGGCGTGACAGAAATAATCGTGATTAATCAACTAACCGAAAAAATTATTTACAGATTAGTCGACTATTAAAATAATCATTAGTTGAAGCCCTACTGATCATCTTGTTACAATGCCGTGTTCTGCAGAGATACCCTGAGTCCAGACAATCCTCCAGAAGTTTCTTTGCGAGGTACAACTGACTCCCCCCTTTTTCACTAATTTAGCAGCAAGCTTTGACAGCAGTAGTTTCCCAGTTTCCATCCATATTCAAGTTGGACTGGATGCACTGGAACACAGTCTATGGCAGGCCCTCCATGCAACTAATATGAATCAAAAGCTCCAATGAAGAGCTCACCTGGAAAAGGGGGATTGTTTCAACATGTGAAAACAACTCTAGTGCCTGTCACTGAAAACGATCAAACTTAAACAATTCCAAGACCTTTTCATGAAAAAGATCATCAGAACATTTAAAGAAATATACATTAGGATACACTGATTTAGGAATGCATGAAATTTCTTTGTCATTTCTACTTCTTTTTGACATCTGATCTCTTTTGACCTGTAGTTCAACGAGTTCATGACTAATACCAAACAGATGTAGGGAAACGCCGAGGAAGGGCTTGGCTATTCACTGGCCTTTGTGACTAATGGGGAATCCATAGCACACTGACAGGAGCCGAGCGTCACAGGCAGAGGCCATTAATTGATCAGCAGCTTCTGCAGATTACTGAAGCAAGCTACAGTGTGTGTGCACATCAGGAATGTCCTCCCACTGACTCCTCCAGGTCAGACTCCTCTGTGTTCTGTCTTAACCGACACTTCTACAAGGCTGTTTCAGTACGACGCAGATAAATCCATGCCAAAGTGTCAATAGAAAGTTTCTGGGAGGAAAAACAACAGGTAGCATGGACACAATTGTTGTCAGAACGAAACAGTAAAGAGGACAGCTTCTGCTGCTCTATCCAGAGACAGACTCACCCTCCAGCCAACAACCCTACAATTTCTGGCAAATGTGTTTACTGATGGATGCTCTGATTATACACCACATTAAGCCTCCAAAATAACACAACAAATCACAGCAATTGAATGGGAACGACCCTGTAATGCATTACTATTCAATAAGGGAAGAATAATGATATTTAGCGCTGAATGCGCTTTTCTTTTTCTTTCTTTTTGCATTCTGTTTTTCATCACAAAGAAGACCCGGGTTGAACCGCTTTATTGCAGGTTGTTGGCTGTATTTATATGCACATCAATGTTCCAGCTCCTTTTTAAAACACAGAATAAGACGATATTAACTGATAACTAATATTTCGTTCATTTTGCTGATGACATTTCAGAGAACATTAAAATTAATGAGTCATGCACACATTATGACCCGTTGGGAAGTTTGAACTTATTCAAAGCCTTAATTACGTCAACTAAGACATTAAACAAAGTGCTGGCAGACTATTTTTAGAACTCTTATGATAAGTGAGTATGTATTTCTTATAACAGTTCACTTAACATTATTACATAATTGTGATGTAAAGTCAACAGCAACGCTAAAGACCGGAGCAGAAACGAGCTTCATCTACAGTCTGTAGCAGAGAAACAGGAGGAAGAGGCTGGATAAGCTTGTAAGATGATAAAACTTCCAATATGTGAACGATGAATGATATTTTAGATCAAAACTAAATTTTGGGCTGTTTATTTCCGTTTTATTTTTTACTTTTTTATATTGGTATTGACTTCAGTTACCCAAATATTTGCTCTTAAGAAGAGGAAAAAAAGTGATTTTTCCATAATTTGTCTCATGTTTAATATTGCTTCTCTAGTTATGAACTAATCCAGATTAAGGTGATCACAGAATTCTGTTTACATGGCCAGTGTCTTACCCAGAATCATAATTAGACACAAGTCAGGCCCATATTGTAATGTTGCTTTACATGTTAATATATGTGGTTATCCGGTGGCACATCAGCACCGAATCAAACACGGACATGTTTTCGAACAGCGAAGAGGAAGAGCAAAGCGAAGACTGTCTGAGAAGAAGCACAACCATAAGTGAATCTGCAAGTTTATGGGCGTGCTGTCAGACAGTGTTTGCTTTTGCCAAAACCAGCAGCTGCACAGGCCACATGGCAGAGGGAGCGCTGTCACAGTTCCACACTGAGACGCTGCTTTGCCAGGGGTAATCTGGCAGCTTGCAACTAAAAACACTGTATTTATTAAGTTGCTGTGGATTTCCTTTCCACATCCAGAGCATCCAGCAGGTGTGCTGTGCTCATACACACCTTAACTTGTGTTGCTTTTGCATGCAGCATTTAGCAAAGCCCTGCTGCCATTGTAGAATGAAGTTGGAGTTTTCTACAGGCCAGTTTATGCGGATGTTCATGTTCAGTGCAGCTATGAACTGCTTGAATTGTATAGCTTTAGAGAAATATGTAGCTGAAAGGCACGAAACAATACTGCTTGTCCAATATTAATAAAACCCATGATGCTATATAACATGATAAAAAGTATACAAAATGTGACCCAAACAACAATAAAATAAAGTGTTAACAAAGTAATTGTTACCCATAGACTCAATCTTATAAAATGCGAGAAAACACTTCCTCTATCTTTAACAATCTCTCTGCTAGAGATGGACTTTCAAGGAAAAATGCCGACTGAATTGACTGAAAATCTTTCCATCGTTCTTTGAATACCGTTTGCTGCCGTATTGCAGGTATCTGGTGTTTGCCAACAATACATTTTTGTGCACAAACGCCGTCACTTTTCCCTCTAGTCTCCATTATTTAGCTGGAGAAATCACTTTCACAGAGATTTAGCAACAAGTCACTCGGTCATGGCTTTGATCTCCAGGTACATGTTTAATAACTTGTGACGATTACATACGACTCCACTGTCAGCGCTGTCACCGAATCTGTGGTGGGAAACATCTTTTCAACTTGCCAGCTGATCGTAAGGCTTACTTACAGTTTCATAAAGCTTATTCAGTCTTATGCTGATGTATTTTTCTGGATGAGATTGTAAACTCAGAGCTAGAAAATTCCACAAATTTAGATTTCTAGATGGACTTTCTGTTAGATGTTTTGTACTCAAGTACTCATGATAGCCTTGTGATATGCTAGCTTTACCTGACAAAGGATGCATTGGACTGAATTTCTGCTTATTTTCTTGCACAATTCCCACACAGCACATTTAGCTTCTGCACGTTTCTTATATTTTTACTCCATTAGCATCAAATGTCACTGGGGCACACACTCTATACCAGAGCCTAGCAGTGGTAAAGCTTTCTTTTGTGGTTTTGTCCTGACGATTAGCTAGCGATTGGTAAACTGATGCCACTTTGTGGAGATGGGAACATAAATCTACCAGGCACTGCTTAAAACGGAGGTTTGCAAGGATTTGCATTGACTAACAGTTTTTAATGCTTGCATTTGAATTTCAGCAGCTGCAAAAAAAAAAAAAAAAAAAAAAAGTATTTTTGTCCTTTTTGAAACTATCTGGTCAAAGAAGACAGAGATCCCCTGAAAGTCAGCCTTGTCATCAACAGGTGTCATCCCAGTAATCTCCTTCCACCTCGCTGCTGCTAAAGAAAAAGACATCACACCTATAGAGGAGAAGAGTTGAAAAAGAAACTGAGAATTTCAACATGTGCAGTGCAGACCAAAATGATGAGTTTGACAGTCATTGCAACAGCCTGCAACATAAAGCTGAAATTTATTAGCTCTTCCACTGGCTAGAGGTGATTACCACATAAATTTGGGGTCTGCTTGCCCCCCTCTCCTCTGTCGCTGAGGTGTGATTAAGCAGAACACAGAGACAAGCAGCAAGACGGACCCCTGAAGAGTCTGCAAATTAAAGTTATGACACCTGAGGAGGGATAGCAGGAACAAGGGACAATGAGGAGAAATCGAAAATGAAAGAGTGGGAAGGTAAGATGGAGCAGGAGTTGCAGTCCAAGTTTTTTTTTTCTTCTTTTCTTTCCTCCTCTTTCATTGCTATTCCTCACAACAGCCTGCTAACTCCTGACACGCCTATATGTTACACACTGAATTACCAGAGTTACAGTGATACTGCATTAAACATAAGGCCCTGTGTGACAATATTTGCAGATAATATACAGCTGGAGCTGACCCTAGAGAGCACTGTTTGGAGAAAGCCTTCATCAAGGTAACAGTCGTAATTTGGTGCAGATTTCTCCGATGCAGCCTCAGCCTCAACCACTGGTGAGACTTTGATGCCTCCATAGAGTAAATGCTACTGGCATGAATCAAATTCAATTAAATGATTTTCAATAAAAAAGAAAAAAAAAATAAATAAAGAAGAGGGTTGCCTGTTATCAACTGCTCATTTGCACACTGTGACCTTGGTAGTACGTGTGGTATTAGTGTTCTCACAGCTGCAGGGCAGGGAGCGAGGATGAGGAGAGGCTAAGAACACACAGTGGGTGTTACGGCTTCAGCTTAAAGAGAGAGGGGGCTAAAATGCAAGACACAGGAGGGAAGTTAAAGACACACACATTTAAAAAAAAAAAAAACAAAAAACTTTACTTAAGAGTTTTACTTAAGCTGATATGAAATCACAAAACCGTGTCTGGCAAACAGAAGCTCTTTGGGAGACGGATGCAGGAATCAAGTAACAACAGAAAAATGCAAAACTAAATGAGCTCCTAACTGTGGATGCTGAACGGAACGGCATAAGGAACACACGCAGGGAGTACAGACGAACTGACAGCTGAAAGGGGAAGATGCTGGACTACAGACAGCATACACAGGGGACTAATTGGGAAATTAGATACAAGTGAGCAGAAAAACTGTGAGGAAAACACCCAAAACGGAGCTAGCGTGGGGTCCAGTAGCTCTTTAAAACGTAAAATGCTCTTTGTAGCTCGGAAGTCCAGACAAATGGGAATAACTCACTCCCACACAAGGTCTGGACTGTAGTCCAGGCTTTTCAGTCTTCATTTAAATGATCACAATAGTTAAGAATCTGCATTATGCCTGCTTTGTGCACGGCTGGGCACAGTTTAAAATAAACTCACGGATCCGAACCTGTCCAGAAACCAGTGCATCCTTGCGTTCATAATTGGAATTGAACTTACAAAATCCATGAAAGCTAAAATGCAAAGGCAATCGTGTGTATTGCTGTGATTGCAGAAACTGATCTGTTTATGCAAAATGCATTAACGGAAGTTTAGAGCAACAATTTAGAGCAAAATGAGGCACAAAGTGCATTAAAAATGGAGGGTGAAAGAAAAAAAAAAAAAGCGCAAATGGCTTTTTTAAGTGCACACTGAGCTCCACATTCTTTATCCTGATTTCAGAAAGAAGCAAACTGAAGAGACCAGTCTGCCTTCATCTTCTCAGACTGTCTGGCCACTTGTCTCATTGTGATTCTAGGTCAGCGAATGATTACTGATGAAGAGGAGCTGATAAGGAAGATTCACTCTGACTAAGGGCAAGGTCACCTCCCACTGCGAAGAAATGCAGATGTGATTAGATGGGGATCAGTGACTTTGTAACACACACATGCAGGACTGCATGAAGTATCCCCTACCTGAAGATGACAGCACAGGGAATCTATTCATCTGTCTTTCTGCTCTCCTCTCAGACAAGCTCTGGTCCTCTATCAGAACCCTTTCAGCCTGAGAGTCTAGATCAGCATCTTAGCAGTTTCTAGAACTACATTCTTCTGGACTGAGATGTTTCTTCAGGTATTTGCTGGAGCTACTTCTCCAGTGCGACGGGCTACAGGAATCTCAGGGTGAGGACATGCCATCAAAGATGGTGGAGAAAGACAGAGCCACGGTCCTGAAGGACTATCAGATCCAGACGGATATGATGGCAGCTAACTAACCAGACATTCTGCCAATTACAAACTAGAGAACAAGGCAGTAGTGATCAATGAAGAACCCTGAATGACAGCAACATCAAGAGAAAGAACAACAGAAAGATGGAAAAATATCAAACATTTTCCAGGAACCTCATAAGAGATACTGTCCTCAGATACTTAACCCTTTAAAGCCCGACGCATAAAAAACATGATAAGAAAAGTCTGATGTTATTGATATTGAGGTCATAGTCATCTTTTTGGGAGCATATTTACTATTTATTACCATGTGATACGTCAAAGGTATCATAATCTTCTGCTTCCTGGTATCTATTAGGAGCAGAGGACAAGTATCAGACTGTGTTCAACAGGATTTTGAGCAAAGTTTTTACCGTAAAGTGATGCAAATCATCTCAGAAGCTCTTTATATTAAATACGATACGTTTGGCTTTATAGGTTTGGGAACCCTCAAACTCCCTAGCCTCCAGTATACGATATATTTCATAATACTTGTAGTATACGGAATGTCTGAAAGTGTCAAAGCTGTTTAACACAAGGGCAAAATAACAACCTGATGGCTATTTGTAGTACAGATTTGGTCCATTTTAAGGGTATGTTGGCCTTGAATGACAACTTCACTGACTTTAGACTTCCTGGCTTCTTCTGGGGTCAAATAGCGTGAGAACTAATAAGAAACCAGAATATTAGGGCTAACTAGTGCTGATTGTCAAAACAGAAGGAAAACCTTATTCCTAATCTGACAGTCCATTTACACCATTTTATTCAAGGTAAACAGAAACAGGAAGCCAAACGAAAGTCCCATTAAGGCTGTGGGCTGGCGCACTGCTCGAAAACATGATTGTAAGTAAGTAAAGGTTTATTTATGTAGCGCCTTTCGAGATAAAAATCACAAAGCACCTCACAACAAAACACAAAACTTTAAAACAACATATAAAACAAAACATCAAGAAAAAACATAAAAACAAATGAAAGTAAAAGGAAGATTAAATAGATATGTCTTGAAGCTGCTTTTTAAAAGAAATCCCCAACTCAGGCTGAGAGGAAGGGAGTTCCATAAAGCAGGAGCCACTGCTGCAAAAACCATGGATGTAAAACCTCGCCCTGCGATGGACTGGCAAGTTGTCCAGGTTGTACCCTGCCTTTCGCCCAAAGCCAGCTGGGATAGGCTCCAGCTTCCCCGCGACCCTTCATTGGATTAAGCGGTTAGGATAATGAATGTAAAACCGCCAGCAGACCCTGGTCAGCAGATCTCAGAGACCTGCTGGGAACGTATGGCGTTAAAAGGTCTCTAATATGGCCAGGCGATTGGTTATGTGAGGCTCTATTTGTTCAAACCAGGATAAGAAGTGGAGTGACAGGGTGAATTTGGATGATCTAATAAGTCGACTTGCAGCGGCCTTCTGTACAACCTGAAGACGGCCCATCGATTTTTTATCTAGGCAGGTAAAGGTAGAATTGTGCACAGATTTTTCTGAATGGACACCAGAATGGCCAGCTGGTAAACACTGATTTCTGACCTCAGCTACCACAACATGCAAGTTCTAGAGCAAGAAAAAGAAAGAAAGAGACAGTGTACGAACAGATGAGTAACAAGGGTGTCATTTTTGTTCTGCTACATGACAAACAGCAGCAAGAAAGAGTTGCCCCGAAGCTAAAGCGCTCAGTCAACTTCAACAACAGAGAAACAAAAGAATTCCTGAGAATCAAACACAAATAAGAACAAAAGACTTCCAAAGAGTCTTCCTGGAAAAACCAGCAAACGTAAATCTGTTAACTCCACTCACATGCGACTGCTGGGTGGAATCTTGCGTCCGTCTCTGAACCAGGTGACTTGAGGTTGGGGGAAGCTGCGAATGAGCGGCGCCGGAACGACGGCGCCCTCTCCCTGAGAGACTGACTGACTTCGTTCACCTTCTTCGAAACTGCCCATAACTGGAAGAAAACAAACAAAACAAACAAAGAAAAAGAGAAACAGTGTGAGAGGATCAGACAGGCGTCGTGTAGGGAAATCACACAAACTGTACAAGTCACATCCGCAGATCTTTCTTCCCTGACCTTTGGCGACCACAGACCTGCTGCCATCTGCTTTTGTGCTCTGAAATGTTACACCGAGCCACCTCGATGGACGCAGCGGTGCTGTTGCTATGGTTTCCACAGTACATCAAGAAAGGCTTGAGGGAAACGAGATGTAATGACTCACAAAGCGACATTGAAGGGATGCTAAATTGACTCATATTCACATTTCTTACATTCCTGTGCACATGCATCAACGGCAATCGATCTTGGTCACAATCTAAATGTGCACATTATTCAACATAGTAGATGACCAGCCATGACGCCATTTCATCTCCTGGTATATTTCATTTTGTTAGAACACTTTCAGCCCTCCCTTTGCCTCATTATACCTCAAAAGCTGATGAAAATACTTGGCTAATGTGGCTGCTTTGCCTGTTTGTAAATGGGGTTTGTGGGCAGGTGAGGAGATGATGGATACGCGCTCATCGCTCGCCGTTTCGGCTTCAGCTCTGCATTCATCTCATGCAGACTGGAAACCTTTGTAACACAACAGCAACAAGCAGGCTTTGTCTTCACCCCCCCCAACACTTTGGTTGTAAGTGACACCTAGCTTCACAGAGAGGGAAGAAAGGGGATCATACACCGAATGCGCCTCTTCAATTCAAGAAGAGGAGCAATAAAGAAAAGTCAGCTTAAATGAGTGAGTTGTTACATCAAACAGGCAATTAAGTTCCAGCACAGCCCAGGAATATTATCTGTAATACAGACAGGGATCAAGGTGTGGGACTTTGAACTGGGGGGGCTGTGTCGGAGTGGTTGTGCATCGATGGCAATCTGATTTCTCTCTCTCTCCCTTTCAAAGACTACAAAAAAAAAGGTAATCTGGCTTTGCGGTGCAGCTGTGGCGCTTAGCTTAAATGAAAATCTAGGAAGTGTGCAAATCCCCCCCGACTTTGATCTGCAGTTTCGCGTACGTGATGTCCTCCTCCCCCTTCTTCCCTAATCTCCAATGCCTCGGCATGTTTCCCTTTCTCAGAGGTGTGTCTTTGCAATCCTAATTGTGCCGCCTCAATGGAACAGCTCCTGAAAAAGATCTCTTCCATCTCCCTCTATCGTTGTTTTTTTTTTTTTTTCCCCCCCCCTTTCTCCCACTCCCTCCCCTGTCTATTTCATCCATTTCTTCTGCAGGTGTCCTACATTCTCCATGCAAAACCGCTTCGTGGGCAACTGATAAGAGGCGAGGATAGATGGAAATGGGAAGAGGTAGGAAGACAGAGGAACTGGATCACGGTGGGGTGCTAGCCGAAAGAAAAGAAAGCAGTGTTGATCAGACAACAAGAAAAATCAAGAGAGAGTTTGGAAGCGAGTACAGAAAAAGCTATAGATGGAAGAAATGCAAAAAAAAATGCAGAGAAACGAAAAGGACGACTGTTGCAGTGATGCTGCATTTGTCTAAAAAACTGAAGAAGTGGATTAGTGGGAATGTTGGGCCAAACCCTCCCATCCCTTTCTCCTTCCCTCACGCCTGGCTGATTGCTTTGTCAGGTACAGCGGCGTGTCATTTTCACTCAAATGTCAATGAAACAAGAAAAAGCCAATGATCCTGGCAAACGCATGGCAAGATAATGGGTGTAGGACAGTTGTGCATATGAGTGCAGGGGAGAACTCTCCAGACGCCTCTGCGGCACGGATCTAATCGCTCATTAAGAAAACGAGGGAGCCGAGCGGCCTGAAGCCGGCAGGGGAAAATTTACAGAAACATCCTGCATGGGAGCCACATTTCCGCCATGAAACAACAGATGTTGTTGACAAAAGACGGAGAAGGAAAGAAGTGGCGGTCATATTAAAATGAAGCGCAGATAAAAAAGAACCATAGCAACAATATCAATCTAATGAGATTGCTGAGTGGAACAGCTGTCTGAGTTGATAACACTCCGAATGAGATGCAGGTAGATCTTTCACCCTGCCAGCATCTGTCTCTCCCCAGTCAGTCCTTGATGCAAAGGCAGCCAAAAGAGAGTGTGGGCATATTGTGTACTCTGCATGCAATTAAGAACACACACACACACACACATGCTCTCTCTTACGCCGTATCCATTTATTCATCTGCTGGTTCCATTTGTCTTTGTTTCACCCACATCCTGCGCGTCTACTTACAGGCCACTTGTACTTCTGTGCGCCTCTGCAGAAGAGCTCCCACCCGATTCCTCACAATGCAGCGGTAGAAGCCAGCGTGAGAGCGATCCAGCGAGGGGATTAGGTACCTTTAATAAGCACAGAAACACACAAGGAAAAAAAGAAAAAAAAAAGACAAGATAAACTCTCAAATCACAATAAACTAATTAAAAATACCAAAATAAACTCATTAAAATGAAAATGGAAATCAAAAAGGGTTTTTAAATTTGCAAGCATGGACATGATTAGAAGCATCTGAGTGCACTCCAAACATTAAACATACAACTTTAAGAGCATCTAACAGAGAGGCAAGGGCGCAGAGGACGTCTGAGCTTAGCCATTGTTTATTCCACTGATAATGATGCTGGTGAGGCTGGCCCAGCCACCACAGCGAGGCTCTCCCTAAAGACACATGCTTGCTTAGATAGACAGGAAACACATGTATTAAAATGTCTTCCATGCAAATACATACACACACACGCGCACGCAATCACACAAGCACAAACTCTCAAGAGACAGAGGCTGAAGCTACCTGTCAGTAGCAGTTAAGTTTCCCTCATGACCTTGATTTCCAGCTGTGGAGGCAGCACCACCTCAGTGCCGCGAGGAGGAAGAATAAAGTGCGCTCACCTGACACCAAATCTCACAACCCATCTGAGGATGCAGATGCTGTCATAAGGACAACTTTTCCAAAGCGTCTCCTATTATCCCCATTTTATACGACTCACTGCATGAGCTGTTGGAAACAAACCAATCGCTCCAAAAGCATAATGACTTTTTGTATGTGGCCCAAATAAGGAGTTTGTGGGACGTGATATGAAATGGAGACTGATGGTAGTTTCATCACGAGCTGAACCCTAAGGGATGCGGTGCAGAATTAAGCATGATGAGCTCCGCCAGCTGAAAAGTACTGAACCTACTGCAAGTTTCTCATCCACATCTTCACGGGGGTGAATGATTAAAAACAATGACGCCCACGCACCAACGCCTTTGTGATGCCATTGCAAGGCCGTTAAAGGTGCAGCGAGGAGTTTAAAAGTTCTCTGGAGCCACATCTGGGGACACAGCCGATGCCAAAAGAATAACTGGCATAATAACCGGCAATTACACCGCTGGCTTGTAGGGGGATTGCCTTAAAGTGTCTGCCACTATCTTGTTTTTGTTCAACACATTGCAATGAGTTTACTAAATCAAAGCGAAGACAGAAAAGCTGCTGGAGACAAACCAGTTTTTACAAAAAAAAAAAAAAAAAAGGATTTGGCTTGTTTGTGCCTGTAGATGTAATTCAATGAAATATCGCACAAACAATAAACGTTTTAGAAAAGCATCAGTTGTGAGTTAACTAGATGCTCATCAGTGATCGATGTGTGTTTGATTTTTGTCCTAGTATCCTGCCAATATCTAAAATACACCAGGGTATGACCATGAATGATCACGTCAATATGCAAATACTGAACAGATATTGTGTATTTTGATGCTGTTGAACAGTTTCCCTCATAAATCAGGAAACGAGACGGCTCACAACCGCACCTATCATCGTAGAAACCTTTTCGTATCAAATAAATGGTGGTGCTGTGGGAGATGCAAGAATCTGTTGTATCAAAGTGGTTGCACAGAGCATCCCCAGTGGCAAGTTAGATGTCAACACAACTTGCAGAAGTTGTGAATTAGCCTACTGCCACCTGCACATTTAATTTGAAAAGTTACTCGAGTACAACACATTCTTGTCAAAATAAACACTCTGCACGAGGTTAAACGGCTTCCATCACAAGTTTGCTCGCCGCAGTTGCTGTCGCATCACCGCATGATATGCCTAACAAACTACCAGCCAGAAGGTGTGAAAATAACCTCTGGTGGTGCAATGCACTCGTTTCCATAGTAACAACATGGTATTGGCATCAAAAGTTTTCTTTTCATGGTTTAACGTTTTGTGTAGCAAGTTTGCTTCTTAGAGGAGCTGGAATGAGTGAGAGGAGACTACAAAGAGAGCAATTCAAGAGTGTAAAAGTGCTTCTTACAAGCTGTTCGTCATTAAGTTAGATTTTCACAGAAGCAGAGCAGCAGATTAAAGGGACATGCATCTTAAAAATACAATTTGTAACTAATTTAGCTTCTTATTAGCAAACTTCAAGTATTGCTTTTATAAAAAGGTATTTTAACAAAGTCAAATCACAATCACATCCCAATAACTTAACTAAAAGAATGAGCTATTTATAAATACAAAAGTGGCGGCGCATCCAATAGAAGTCCGCCATGTTGCATCGGCATCTTTGAAAGAGGACTCTGAAAGAGAGGTGTGGGTGTGAATGATCTACATGACCATAGATCGTTCAATTTGCCATTGTCCATTGAAATGGAGGACTATCGATATTCTTTGTCCCGCAAGAGAGGGAGGAAAATACAGTCAGGCAAAGAAACAGAAATAATAACCGGGAGAAAATGGGAGTCTACAAAGATGTCGTGTTTAACAGATGGAGACAGTTCATGAAGGAGAAGGACTTCAAAACTGATGCAGAGGTTGCAGCTTTCTGCTGGACACTGGATGATTTGGCGTTATGTTAGAAACAGGGCAGGTAGTCCAGCAATCCTCTCGTTCAAATCAGATAATTTACTGCTATAGCAAACGGCTAATTTGTTAGTTAGCCTACAATGGAAAAGCTCTGTCAGCCATATTTTCCTTGTGTGGTCGTAATTTATTTCAGCTGTTTTGTCAAAGAACTATTAGCGGCTAATAGCTATAAGCAGTAGCTTGGTGCCAAGTACATGGAGGGCATGCTTGGAACTTATCGCCAAAGAAACAGAATTATGTTTCATTCTGTACCTCCTCACCTGATGGGAAACTCCACCTTGTGTAAGATGTTGACAATTTCAAACTTGTAACTTTCCGCAGCTTCAGTAGTGGTAATAACGCGCCTAAACGGCGAGGCACCAGAGAGTGCTGCTCAGTTGTTTATATTAAATTAGCGCATGGGAATAATTCTCATACACTGGAGCTTAAAGAATGTGAAATATAGAATTACTTTATACATTTATAACCTGAAAAGTACTTGTCTGGCCCGTTCTGCAGCTGACTAAAAACAAACAAACAAACAAACAAACAAACAAAAGAGTAATTGTTTTTGTCTTGTTATCTACTGTTTGTTTTAATCCTTATGACTTGATTTTATCTTGTAAAGCACTTTGTGTTGCCCATGGCATGAAAAATGCTTAAGTTTGATTTGATTTAATAATGTAAGTGTAAACTTATTTAATTCCTAATTAAGCCAAAAACGCAAAAATCTACACAAGAGAAGGAACGATGCTGTTTAGACTTTACCAAATATTTCAACAAACCAACCATCACAGTTATGAACTTCTTATTTTGAGCAAAATTCAACTTTTAAGAAGAAATAAGGATCTTTAAATTATATAAGATTATTCACATTAAAGTTACTTAATGTTAAAATATCATAAAGAAGGATATACTGAAGGGAAAAACAACTTTCTCTGACAAAACCCTAGCGAGGACAAAGCCAAGGTTTCTGAATTGGCACAGCTCCATTTTTGGTAAATATGTTTGCTCCTTTGGCTTTTTGATGTGGATGTTAAAAAACGCCATCATTCATACTCATTACCACACTGAGTGGAGTGCTTTGTTTTGTTTACCTACTCAGTTCAGGTCTGGCTTTGGCATCATTCTGCAGACATCAGGCAGTTTGTCTGGAAAATCAGTTTGTGGCCATCGTTTCAAGAGCAAGATGAATAAATTCATCCTTCTTAGCAACCACCTGTTAGTTTGCTTTGCCACATGTGTGTAAAAGGGACCCCAGTGTATTGCATCTAGCCAGCAGGTCTGTTTCCAGAACACTGAAAATTAAATTTAACGGTACGCTCAAAATGAAAAGTTTTGCCTGAAAGGTTGGTCCAAATCCTACAAAGTATTTATCCAATTTGATTATGTTGCACTGCAAAGGACTCAGTTCAGTTAAATGATTACTTATATTATATCTAAGAGAGCAAACTTATCAAATAACATTTAAATTTTAAAGGTCAGTGTGAAACTGTGTTTATTAAACTTATTATTTTATTTCCCCCACATAATTCCACATAAGTTTCCAACATCAAATTTTTGTGCTTGTGATTCATTTTAATAGCACACTGACATTAATATAAACACTCCTGGCGCTGGCTTTGCCCTGCAGATTTCTGACAAACTACACTTCACATCTCTCCAGCCCAGAGCATCTTGTGATAGTTGTGGTTTTCTACACCGTTCTACATCATAAGCCTGCAACTGGGTATTAACACAGTGGCAGTTTTGGTTGCAAACTATTGCTGACTGAGCAAAGAAGCACAGCAAAATATTATCAAAGGAAGTGAGGAATGAGAGACAAGGACACGTGTTTTTTACTTACTTTTACTGGATAGTGAGAGCACAGAGAAGAGACAGGATGCAAGAAATATGCTGAATTAGCACCAAAGTGTGACTCTCTGCCAGCCTTGAGAAGTTTTGATTTAAATAGTTTCTGTTTGGATCACAAAAAATAAACTATGTGAAATAAAATTATATTTAAATGATAAATGGTGGTTATATGTGTGAAACTAATTGTTTTAACTCTTTAAAGCTTCTAATGTAAAAATCTCTGTGTAGTGTTTTTATACATAAATTGTAACTTATCCACACATATTATGTTTAATTTTAAAAAGGATGAAAAACTGCCTGAATGTACAATAACCTTTTTAAACAGTTTCTAAGAATTGGATGCTGTTTCCAATTTCCCTTCATGCAGAGCATATCTCGATGTCTTTAGTAAATATTCCACCCAATAACTCAATGAAATGGAGCTGTTAGATGTAGCCTTGCACTTCACACTCAGGTGCTTATAATGTTCCAGAAAGTCTTTTTGTCTATTTTTTTCCTTTTCTTTTCCAGTAGAACATGAATATAATTCATCATCCATCAAGCTAGAATGTGGAGTTGAGGAATTTATTCTTTTTAATATTAATCTTGCTCTTTTTCTTAGTTTAAGATGCAACTAAAGCAGAATAATATGAATATCACTGAAACCTTGGTGGATGCATGGAGAGCAGCTGTTGAATGTGCATAAGGCTTTCTGTTCATCTCCTTTCTTTCATACTTTGGTCTGTTTTTAAAAAGTTTGCAGATGAGTACCCACACAGAGCAAATAAAGCCAAACGTGTGACCAGAGGAAGTTACAAAAAGTGGAAGTTGCCATTTATCTAACAGGTTGACAGATCACCACCATCCACTGCACTTCAATCATCTCTCTGTCTTGTAATGGCCATGATCATGATCTCCTCCACTGTTAGCATCTTTGCTATGGTCCATATCTGATTTTCAAACATGTAGTTGTCACTGTAGGCAACAACACGAGCAATTTTCACCACCTTAGATACAACAATGATTTGGATTTGCATGAATGTATGAAACTAAGATGAGCACATCCTCAAGTCAAACTGGAAACACTCCAGTTTAATGTCACACACACATGTTCTTGCAAGAAGTACGGCCCTACACAAACAAGCAACACAAAGTATAGTATTAATGATCAAAACACTGTGTACATTAAAGGTTGAGTATGTAAGATTTTCAATATTTTCTAAATAAATTAATAAAATAACTACAATCATAATTAGATAGTTTTTTGAAGCTGTAGGTTCCAGTCTGTCCATATTTGATGCGTTATTTAATTACAAGTTTAATTAATGACAAATGACAAAAAGCACTTTTTTTTTTACTGGTAGGCAAACATTTAAGAAGGGTCTTTGTCATTAATTAAACTTGTAATTTAATAACACATCAAATATGGACAGAATGGCAACCTACATGTTTAAAAAAAACTATCTAATTATGATTGTAGTTATTTTTTTAGTTAATTTATTTAAAAAACATTGAAAATCTTACATACTCCACCTTTAAAGTTAAAAGTCTTGTGACAATGGAATCAGCTATTATTGGCCTTACTTCACATAAGTCATCCGTATCTCAATTAGTAGAAAATGTAGTTATTTCCCAGTCATGCATGAGAAGAAAATAATAGTCCAATAATGTAAAACCATTCTAATTTAGAAATATTCTTCCATCCAGAACTATTACAGAAAATCAAACTACTGCAGTCACATTTCAGATGCAATTTTTTCCATTTCTGTGTGCAGCCTGAGACTGATCCAGTCTGAAATACCCTGTGCTGAAAAATATGCCTTTAAACTAAACACATACTATTAGGCATTAAATATGAAAAAATAGAACTGCTCCTAGCTTAGCATCACCAAGCTTTAAATTGTAATTCTAACGTTACAAAATGGTGCAGTGGTCTTTGGAATTTGCTGCTTTAACAAATCACTGGGTTTGATGAAAGGCCGCTTATATCTATAACATAAAATGAAACGGTGTCAAACTTCGTTACCAGCACCGTCACTTGGACCCGAGGGACTAAATGAGTTTCAGCCCAAAGTCTGTTAAGGCTTAATCAACCAATCAGGATTCTCTGTTAATGATGTGTGACTCCTTTATATGTTCCATCAACTAAATTAATACAATTACGTATGGTTATGCATAGATTAAAGGGAGATACAGTGGAGAAAAGACGCAGAAGTGTGGAAGTCGCCTCAGGGTTTGGATAGAAAAGATTAAGAAGGAAACAGGTGACAGGTGGTGGTGTTGCTCTAAGTTTAACATATTCGTGGCCTACAGAGGGTTCAACCAAAAGCCAGAACCGTCAGGGTGACTTTAGACACTATTCTCTCTTATTCTTTGTCTCCCTCTCTCGCCCTGTCCCTTATATAATGAATACAATTAACCTTTGGGGAGTTGCATGCGTTGGCAGCAGGTTGGGGGAGTCAGCGGGGGCTTGCTGTGTTGGACAGAGATTGATTGATGTTCCTGTGGTCAGCGCACTCCGTCAGATCCCCTTTAATTAGCCCCACTCAGGAGAAATGATTAGATGGAGGAGTGGCAGGGAGACAGATAGAGGGACATCAGAAAGAGGGAGGACTTGGTAGGTTAGGAGGACCGCTGGAAGAATTAAAATCTGGAAAGATAGTGGCAAACAGAGGGAAAGATAGAGATTGCGAAGGATAAGTGGTAAGACTATAATCCTTCACTAAAGGTGGCTGCAATGCGTTTTATTGACAGTGCTCTCATTATAAGATCATGCCTGTTCCCAAGGTTAGCCGCAATAACATTTCCCTTTAATTGCTAGTTAACCAGCAACATCGCAAACCCACACTGAAGCTTTGCAAGGACGTTATATCTATGCAACACAATAAATAATAAAAGGTGGTACTTTAGGGATGGCAATGATACATCTTTTCATACTGCTGGCACCAGGTTTGCTATCGCTTCCAAGAGTTTTCACACAGGTTCCTGATCCAGAGGCGCCTAATGTTGCAACAATCAGATCGTGACTAAAAGCGGACACATGGCGCAGTCGGCCGCGGCTTGCTCATGGTAATTATACTTTTTCTTTTTTTTTTTTTTAAGTTACAGTTTGGAGTTAACAGAAAGGTCACCGCCTTCATACAACAGTCTGATGCTACTTCGCTTCTGTTAATGAGCTACCTCACAGCGTCGCGCTGCAACTTGTCACACTTGAACAGCTTGTATCACATAAACAAAAAGCAGGTACATTGGAAAATTATTAGTTTTGACAGCCTAATTGCTTATTTATTTTAAAGGGAGGGGGGGGTGGATAGGGGTGTTGATGGATTGATGTGCGGCACTGTTCTAATGGGATGATTACATGCCTGTTTAGTCTGATCATGAGCTTAAAATATCCACCACACAGATCAACAGATCAAGCTAAATGTTTGAGGAGTGCTGCACGCTGACGGAAAATCAAACGCATGCATTTACAGTTTCACTGAGCCAAAGGCAACGTCTGTGAAAACAAATCAATATTATACTCCTCAGTTTTGGGGAGTGATGTCTTGTGAAAGTGTATCAAATTATGTTGGCAATCTCCTCTAAATTATGAGAGTTCATTCCGATATTGTACTGTCTTCTTAATAGCTACCACATACAATACATGACAGGTAACAGGGACTTCTGGCTTAAGCTACTGGAAATCAATAGTGGGTAATTTGTCTAAAGGCCCGGGGGAGAAGGGCCTCCATGTGTTCCGTCTTTTCAAGAGATAAAACAGAAAGACAAGTGTCTGATGGACACAATTTGCAAGATTACTATTTCATATGAATTTCTCTTTGGGTATTTTTTTCCCCCCCCCTCTGAGTTGCAGAGACATCATGAAAGCAGAGATGCATCTCTGATAGTAAACAGTGGTTCATTGTTTCATGTTCAAACACGGGCACACGTGTCACAAATGACAAGCCATATAGATGCTGGGGCGGATGGTAGCTCTTTCGGGAGGCCCGTAATTGAAAAGTCTTTGATTTTGGATCAAAAGTCTGAGCGGTTGAAAGAAAACGTGTCGAAATCTGATATAACACATATATCCTCCTGACTACCAGTAGTTCAATTTGTCCTCTGTGGAGGACCTTTGTAAACCTAAATATTTTCATCTCCCTGAATGCCACTGAACTAACACCTTTTGGTCTTTAAAGAGGACATTTAGTGCTTTTAAATGGTACCTCATTTGTGTGTGTGTGTGTGGGGGGGGGGGGGGGGGGGTCTTTGTGAACTTTCTTTCTCTCCAAGAGGCCTCCTTGAGGCTTGAGGCCTCCATTGCCACAAGCATGTTTTATGGGAAGAGCAAAAGTCCATAATACTTTCCTTTGTGCTGATTTTTACTTGAAATTTTGTAGTTATATTTTCATTGAATATCTTATAAACACATTAAATTGTTTCTTAGATTAATACAACTATATTTTACCACAATATTTAAAAGTTTAAGCAATGTCCTACGCAGTGGACATTTGTAGTTACACTTTTTTTTTTTCCTGGTAGTCAGGAGGATATAACACAACCGCATGAGAGAAAATGATATTCATGTGAATATTGTGTGTCCTTTTATTTATTTAATATATATTTAGGTTATTTTTTTTTTTTTTTTGTGGCAGAACAGATGTTTAATAATGCTTCTTTTAGATTCCCTATCAGAGAAACATCTGTAACAACTGAAAGCACTAAGGTATGTGTGCATTATAAAGCAACCTTTCTTGTTCTCTCTTGGGTTTTTCACTCACCTTCTTGCCCATACAAGAGAAAGGTTGATGGAGTGCAAGAGTGAGGGAGGAAAAGGTACAAAAATCTATTGCATCTTTTTGGTTGTGGAAGACAAAAAAACAAAATAACAACAAAAAAACAACAAACAAGTAGACAGAAAATGGACACTTAAGGTAACGGCCAGGAATCCATTAAGGTCATCCACAGAGAGATGCTGCTTGGCTGGCTGTGTCTGAAGCCTCCCTGACCGCGATGTGACCGCTTGAAGTGCTGTACCTGGATGTGACTGCTATTCTTCCTCTTTAGCAGAAATAACACTAATCTCCGTGGAGCTAACATGGTGACAAAATGAGACAGAAAAAGACACCGTTCCAAGTCCCCCAAGATGTCTCATTTGTAGTCCAGAGTATTTCTTCTTGAACTTAATGACATCAGAATGAAACACATTTGGGTAAAGCCTGCATAACTACCAGAGCAGAACATTGCAGACCTCTCGAGAGGGAAACCTAAAAGGGACGGGAGCTCAGACTGGATATTCCAGTCAGTAGGTGACAGATAAGATATGAGAGGAGATGCCGCAACTAGAAAACTGTATAGTCAGACCACTCAGGTTTTAAAGCTTACAGATATTTATTGCTGAATAAATTTAGTCAGGCTCCATGTCATTTTTTCTGTAAAGTGTAATACAGGAGTGAATTTCTGTTAAAAAAAAAAAAAGCACAGAGGGCAGCAACAGTAGCTGTTTAGATATACGCCATTAAAGCAGTAAAGCCTATTTTTATTAAACCAAATATTATAGTAAATAATATTAATTCCAAAAAGTAGATATTCTGTCTAATATGTAAATAAAAATAGAATGATTTTGTAAATCTCATAGAACTGAACTTTATTCATACTAGAACTGCAAAAATGAATAAATGTGTGAAGAAATGCTGTTGTGATGGATGCAGTGTGTGGCTCAGCTTTGTCTAATATGCAAGGCCTTTTTAAAACAACATGTCTTAACGGGACAAGATGATGCTTTAAAACCTCTGCCCTCTTCAGAAATGTTGGTGTGATCTGTGCACGTCGTACTGTAACTCCACACCATCACACTGTTATCAATGAGTTTTGGCCCAGAAAGGAAGACAGCAGCATTTGACTGGATTGTGTTCACACATGGCTTCTTCTCTGCACGATGGAGCTTTAATCTGCATTTGTAGATACACACAGACGCCATGTGGTGCACCATGTTTACAGACGGACATTTCTGGAAGTTTTCCTGAATTCATGCAGTGATTTCCAGTGGAGAACCAGCCCTCCCTTTTTAACGCACCGTCGCCTGAGGGCCTGAAGATCATGAGCATCTGCTTTTGACCTTCAGCATTGTCCCCATGCGCACAGAGATTCCTTCTAAGTCTCTGAATCTTTTGATGCCTCTGTGAATGGTGCAATGTTCAAAGTCTTTGTAATTCTATGTTCAGGAACTTTTTTCCTGAAATTAATCCACAATTTATAGAAGCATTTTCTTGCAGATTGGTAAAAATCTGTCTATATTTACATCTGAGAGGCCCAGCCTCTCCTAAACGGCACTTTTCATACTCATCGCGTACTTGCAAGATAATATAATTAATTGTCAAATGCACATTTAGTTATTTTTATTTGTGTTAGTTACTTTTCCAACATTTTACTTCTCTGGTCCCAACCTTTTAGAGAAGAGTCTCAAAGGGTTAACCATGGTTTTTTTTCCCCCCAGTTTACTCAAACAGGTATAATTAAAAAACAAACCTGATAAGTTGTCATGCCTTAAAGCAATACTACATCCATTTTTAACCTTAAAATTCTTCTGAATTCTTCTAAAAATGCTTCTGACTCATTTTGATATCACACTATATTATATTTATTATGAACATTCCTAAAGCAGTGATTGCAGGGTCCTGATGCATCTTTTTACATCCCAAGCATCACATGGTAGCTGTGTTTTGCTTAATTGCACTGCGTCTCACACACACGGGCAACTACATATGAACACACTTTCCTTTTTGACTATGTATTGTGGCTAATTCAGTCAAAAATCACACTGACCTTTACTAGTAAGAGAGAGCTCAGAGAAGAGACAGGATGGAATTGGATTCCAGAGTAGCCTCTTAGCCTGTTTCTTTTTTTTAGGGGGGGGGGAGATAAATTGCAAAATTCTATTTAAGGTGAGTTGTTCTACTTTAAATAATAGCAAGTAAAGTAAATTATTTAGAAAACATGTTTCAGATTTAGCTAAACTGGAGGTCTCGCACTGCATTTCTCCATAAAATCTTGAAACCATCATTTTGTTGGCTACTAAAAGACCTCAGCCTAATATTCCAAGTGAATTTACAACAAGTGCAACTTGGGAGCAAGAATAAGCCTTACATAACCATTTATTATGAAAACATATGCCGAATTAGTTTAAATTAATAGGCTGTGTTGTTCAGGTACATTGCCACTTTACACTGTTAAGTGCCATTTGAACATGCTATGCAATTAATGTATTCTTTTCCCACTTTTATTCATAATATAAAGACTCTTTAGGGTCAAATTGTTGGTTCTTAAACAGGAGAAATTACTTAAGACAAAAGAAATGCACAGGTACATAGATTAATTACACTTTCTGAAGCATAAAGGCGCTCACCAAAAACTACTTAAATGAACTGAGAGCAGAAATGAATAACGGAAACATAAGAATTTGTGGAACACACTGAAGAAAACAACATAAAGAGAAAATGTGAGATGGAAAGTGAGAATGAAAATGAGTAAATTGAAAAATCTATTTACTGCGGCGGTTCTTCCTTTTTTCATTTCGCTTTGAACACATGCACTCTTAACCCACCACTTGATGTGCCCATTTGTAGTATTTATGAATATTGCACAAAAAAAAAAAAAAAAAAGGAAATGAAAAGTAGGAAATCTGAACAGGCTATGTTGTGTGTGGCTCTGGAGGAATTTGCTCTTCAGAAATGTTTAAATAGCTTATAACAGATTGTTGTTTTACGGAGGTCAAAAGGTGGATTCTGCTTCAGTTGTTACAAATCCAAAACCATGTTGAACACATTTATAATCAAGGACAAGAGCAGCTAAATGCAAATTCTGGAGTTAACCATTTTTGACTCAGCCAAGTGTGTCGCCTCATCAGGTGAAGCCCAAAGGCAGAAACTCGCAAGGCAAACACATGCTGACATCTACTACCGCCTTGCCCCCTGCTTTCTCTTCATTTCCATCCAGTTAGCAAGCTGACCGTGTCGTCTCTTCCCCATAGAGGTGGATTAATATTTTTGTGAACCTGTGTTAATTTGTTCCGAGCTACCATGAAATTACACATGTTTAGGATGCTTGATGGCAACTCACACGTGTGAAACGATGAACAAAGAGGAAGGGTGGAAGAAAAATGATGAGGAATGAAGACAAGAAAATACAAACTTAAACTAAATAGTAGACCTTGATGTTTGATCTGCAAACATTAGAAATGTATTAGTTGACTATTTCTGGGTATGTTGCCATGTTTGACAGAGACAAGTCATTACTGGAGAGACCACAGTGACACTCCATTACGCCAGCTGTCAAAATGTTAATCTCATTTCCTGTTTTCTTTTTTTTTTTTTTTCTTCTTCTTCTTTGGATGATTGCAAAAACTCCAGAGTTTACCTTCTTCTGCAGTGATTGTAGGGGGAAGAAAACAACTAATTTTCACTCTTCAAAAATGGACAACTCCATGTAAAACGTACATACGTTCAGATAAAGATCAAAAGTCCATTGACAGGAATGATGCTGCTTTCGCGCTTGTGCCTCCTTCATCACGCCACTCTGCTTCTCCCAGTGAATAACTGTTGATTAGTTTGCATTTGTTATTTTCTGCCTGTGTTATTTCTCCTGCCTGTCCATTACAAAGTAAAAACCGGGGGGGATAAAAAAAAGGTTACTATTCTAGGAAGCAGAGACTGCTCTCCTGCAACCCAGCCAAGAATCAATTGACAAACAAAAACGGCCCTTGAGGTTTGATTAATAATTAACTCTCTTAATTAAGTTTCCAGGTTAATTGGCAGCATAAAGACTGGTGGAGTGCCAGGTAATCACCCAGGAGGTTTTAGCCATGTGATACAAAGCCATGGTGCAGTGCTGCGTCTTTATGGACCAGATGATAAGCCCTAAAACTTCAGGTGCCGGATATTTCTTCAGTCATTTAAATCATGTTGAAAATTTATTTCTAATTTAGCTGCTGATCTGTAAAATCCTCTATTTTAGGTGATGACCAAATATCATAAATACTTGTATGCACATAGTCATTATGTGTTGTGTTATGTTACAGAAGTCAATAAGGAGCCTGGATCCTCCTAGGAGCAGCATCTCCTAACAACAGATCGCTTCATGCGCCACTCGCTTACCTCTTCCAGCACTCTCTCTCCCTCTCACACACCTACATGTTGAATAATAATGCCCACGCAGACTTTGCAGTATTGATCGCTTGCCAGAGGACACAAGGTCAAGTCGCACGGTGTCAATATTTAAAGCAGCGCTCAGCACTGGGGACCTCTTCCATAACCTCATTAATATGGGGATCTGCTCTGCTGAAATACTCTCCTGGCACAAAGAAAGGCCAACTTAAGGACCGAGGAGGAGTGTGCATGCTAACAGCGCAAACACATATACACACACTACCCTACACTAGAAGATGAATGCAAAAATAGGAAAACACACAAGAAAGTGGAGACTTGTGGTCTAAAACATATGGTTTGGGAATATTTTCATTTGGTCCACATGTTTTTTTACATTTAGTACACATGTTGAAAATGTTTTTCCATATGTGTCTAACTTGTAAATCACACATGCTTAACATATGTGGTTCACATGTGCTTCACAAAAGTTTGATACGTTTTTTACATGTGGAACGTCTTGCCGAAAATGGCCACATTAACGTGGTTTTTGGAATGTTTCTATGTAGTCCACATGATAAGAACACATGAAGCACATTTGCTCTACATGCCCATTCTCCAGCTATCAGCTAAATGTAGCTAATTAGCATATGCAGAGTGCTAAACAATTACGGTGTGAGTATTAACTCAGGAGACGTGGTGCACTCTTCAGAGCAAGGATTTCATTTTGTAAAAGCGTTTGATGCGAGGATTGGTAGAGACATGCCATATACGACTGCTCAGTCAGTGTGCTTGGAGAAAATAGCTCTTTAGCCACTATACGCAGCTTAGCTGTTGCTTCCGTTGTACGGCCATTAGGTGGCAGAGTTTATAATAAACAAAGTAGATTTAGAAAACTCCCTAAAAAAGGCAAATTTTCAGAACAATTAACAACAGTGGATACAATAGAACAGAACAGATTAACAGCATAGTTACTTTCAGCCAATGAGCTCCGTCATTATATTCTGAACTTCATGAGATCGGTCATCTGAGAGACAGAGCACCCATGCACAATTAAACCATATGTGGTCCACATGTGCAATCATGTGGTTTTAGAACATTTTCATGTGTTTCACTTGTGTTTTTTTTTTTTTTTTTGTAAAGAAAATGCTTGAGAAGTCAAGACTGTACTGGCGGAGCTGTTGGAACACCAAAATTATTTTGCATTGTTGTGCATTTCCAGCAGAGGTGACTACAGTAGCACTTCGACCTAATGCAGACTTGGATCATTTTAGTTCCAAAAAAACTGGAGATGGAAAGTAAAAATATTAATCTACAATTTCCCGTCATTTGCATTGCTTTTACTGCCAAATGATGTTCTTGCCAAAAATCCCCAAAGATTAGCCACTGGTGTGAGCACAGTTGTGTCCTCCGTCATGTCCATCTCAACTGGAGATGTTTTTCTCTCCACTTCTTATATCGTTGTCAGTTCTTCCACATAAAGTTATATGCAGGCACCTAATGATGTGTGCAGTGCATCATGTTTCCAGGTAAATGACAGAAATTAAAAATATCCTCAAAAACTGTTTTATACCAGTACTACTTCATAAAAATAAATGTCTTTCGTTTATTCCTCTCTCTAAGAATAAGTCATTTTTACCTACTTGCAACGATTCACATACATAGCTGCTTCCATATTTTTTTGCCACTATTGTTCCTACATTGCCTCTGAAAGAACAACTGTGTCAAGTAAGAAACCTCAGAGCTTCAAAACTGCAGTATTCGATTTGTTTGACAGGTGCTAGAGGACCGTTTGGGATGAGAAATGCCTTTGTAAGGCACTTAGAGGACATTACACATGTACATGCTTCAGGTGCAGTCGTCGCTGCACCTGAGACGACTGGATCTACATGCTGATGAAAACATACATATGTCGGGAAGAATTTTGGCCACTGACAGCCACCATTCATCCACAACTGTGCTTGGCACTAGAGATAATTTCAATGCCCATCTTCAGCGCTGGATGCCAGTAATTCTTACTTTTTGTACCATCAACAGACCAATTACAACTCGAAAAAATGGAAAGTGGTGTTGAAAATATTTGGGATTTTCATACCCTGAAATGTGCAGTAACAAGCAACAGAAAGGTTTGTCATGTAAGTACAAAACAATGATGAATCAGGCAGCTTACCTGTGAGCTTGATACCAAACTAAAGCCTCAGAGGTACAACATATAAGCCAGTGAACATCAGCTGTTTAACAGTGTCTGACTTCCTGCTATGCAGCAGTGCAGAGGACTCTTTGCCAGAGGCTCGTAAAAATTCAATTTCCGACAAGCAAGAAAAAATTATCTGCAAAGATATGTGCCCCATCTGTATTGTTTCACAAGAAGAACCTATAATCGAACTCGAGGCACAATGTGATATTTTAAGTCACACTGCTTATTGCACATAGTTTAGCAATGCAACACTACACAGTAAACATAAACACGATACCAAAAGTTAAAACTCTTGTGCAACTACCAGCAGATGGACATCTTTGGCCATATTCATGAAACAGTTACAGGTTATGGGAACTAGACAGCTTCATCATGTGTACTAAGGAGCTAAGAGGAGGCCACAGCTGTCCAATAACAGAAAAACCCATTGAGTAAATTTAGAATCGCCTACGAGTTTAGACAGTCTGAGTCTGTGTATTTGTTCCAACTTAATTTTTGGAAGAAAAAAATGACAGTCTTAACATGTTTTTGTGAAGTCTAATAACAGCAAACTTTTATCACACCTATACACTATAAACACCTGACAGGCAGAACCTTTCAAAGCTTGGTACCTCCTGAGCGCCTGCTTAATCAACCATTCTATCACTCAATCATTCACCCAATAACACAGTCGAAAGGGCCCTTAGGCACCAGCAAACAGTGTTAATCTCAAGTCCAGTCCATTCTGATCAATTGTCCCAGCATCTGTTTGTCACTTTTGCCCTTCCTCTCCTGCTGCTGCTTCCACTCTGGCGTTATCTGTCTCCAGAGAAAGGTCCTCCATCAAAAGGGCTGATGTTGCCTGTATGTTCAACTTCTGTTGTTTTCACATTCACTCTCTTTCTCAAATACAAGCACAACAGTTCAGCTAAGATCAGCTGTGTGTCAGCAAGCCTTCCCTCAATCCTCCAGTGCTTCATTTACACCGCTGTGGAAAGTCTCAGTGCAGAGACACTGCTCTCCAAGATAAGAGCAATGTTTGCCACATGATTAGGATCTTCCAGTTACCATTAAAGACGGTTTATCTCCTGCCCTAACCCTCATTCACGCCTTTCGCTTGTTTGCAGCCTCTCCAGAGACAGTGATGGAGGTCACAGAGCCAGGATGGGAAGGATAGAGGCTGACATAATAACATAATAAAATCAAAGGCAAAATAGCAAGAAATCGTTCACTTGGCTTTTGTGAAATGAAACAATAATTGGCATGATTTGAAAAAGTACTTGAGCAATCTGTTGGGACAGAAGACAATAATTATGGAATTGTTAAGAGTTTACAGATACGATTCTGTTTAAATATTACTTTCATTTTAGAATTAAGAAAATGTAATTGGGATACAAGATGTCAAAGTCCTAAAAGACAAAAAGATCAAAAAGCAAAGATGTTACCTTCCAACCACTATATGGGAGTAATTCTTACATGATGGGGCTGTAAGTGGTGTATAAATAATGAAAGATATGATCCAGTTATGGTAGTCACTGCATGACCTCAGAAGCAGGTTTTATAGCTGTTTTACAGGGTAGCTGTAGATGTAGCTGTCATCTTTCAACTAAAACCAACTTCAAGAAAGTAGGAGGATCGATTCCAGGCTTCACCTGACTACATGCTTTGGTGTCCTTGGGCAAGACACTGAACCCTACATTGCCCCCCAATGTGCCTATTGGGGTATGAAAATTGTGTGTGTGTGTGTGTGTGTGTGTGTGTGTGTGTGTGTGTGTGTGTGTGTGAATAGGTAACTGTGACATGTATTGTAAAGTGCTTTATGTGGTGGGAATGACCGGAGAAGCGCTATATAAGTACTAGTCTATTTACCATTTTTCAGTTAAGGCCTTGCATATTTCACCAAGACAAAACTACATTACAGTAGGAGAATCAGGCAGTTGAAATGATCCGTATTAAATTTGGACCTTTTGCTTAATGAAACAAGTTGGCAGTTGGAGCATCATGAAATGCGAAATAGAACAAAGAACACCCAGGAATGTTGAGCAGCTAGACTCCCAATATTAGACAAGAGGTCCTCAGGTACTGGCTTTTTAGTTTTTCCTAAAATTCGTACCAAAACATATGGTGAGGCCACATTTCAGTATTACGGGCCTTGCCTATGGAACAGCCTGCCTGAGGGCATCAGGGCTGCAGAGACTGTTGATATTTTTTACAAAAACACTCAAGACCTACCTTTTTAGTTTAGCTTTTAACTAAGTTTTAATTTTCTTATATTAGCCTTTATTTAATCTTCTTTTAGTTAATTAGATTTATTTATATATTTTATATAATTATTTACATATTAGTTTAAATTTTATTATTTTAGAATGGATTTTACTTTTAGTTATCACTCCAGTTCTATCCTCATTGGGGTCCTCTTCACTGAGGGCTGCCCCTGCTCTGACTGCCTGGGTGTTGCTGTGGGGGTTGTCCCCGTCTGGTGGGTCGGGATCATAGACTGTATATAAAGAGATGGACGGAGTCTCCGTGATGTCACCCATAGGTTTCTGAAGAGCTGAATTGAAACTCAGTGGGCGGTTCCTACCAACGCCATGCGTTGTTTCGCCCAGAAAATACAAATATGGGCAAAGAGGTGGAGCTGAGAGGGGAGCTGAGAGGGGAGCCGTGAGCGTCATGGCGGATGATTGACATCGAGTGAACTCCGAGCTTTCTGTAGCTAAAAGCTAACCAAGCTAACCCCGAGATAACAGTAGCTAACCAGCTAATGGAGGTAAGCGGGCTAAAGCTAAGTCACGTTGTTAACCGGCTAAAAACCGCGGTTGTTCTACGTTCTTCTGACTTGAAGCCGGAGATCGGTACCTGTCAATCAAAAGGACCCGCCCTTAAATATGGCAAACTTTGAGATTAAATTACTTTAAAACGGGTGAGTTAGAAAAACATTCACTCCCTCCACAGTTGTCATGAAGGTAAACCTGACCTATTTAACCAAAAATGGATTTTTGAACCAGGCTGTAAACATGTTGAAGTTGGTCTTTTTACCATGTGAGTCTATGGGGATTTGCTCTGTTTTGCAGCCAGCCCCTAGTGGATGAAGGGGGAACTGCAGTTTTATGCACTTCCGCAATGGCTTCACTCTTTACTGCTGGAGGTTGCCGCTTGGTCGGGATCCAGCGCTGCAGCCTCACATTTGTGTCGTGGATCCTGTCTGCCTGAACCCGGGTGGCCCCCATGGTGATGGCCTGGGTGATGGTAACTCTGAGGATATCGTTTCCTTATGTGGTGCACATGTACCTTGCCATTCATCCTCTGTTAACTGTTATAGGGGCTAATAGGCACGGGAAAGGGTGGTTGTGGGTGGGTGTAAGGAGACTGGATGTATGTGTGTGTGTGTGTTTTATCTATTTGATGTCAATTGTTTTATTATGTGAAGCACTTTGTATTTTTTTTAAGCACGAAAAGTGCTATAGAAATAAAGTTTGATTTGATTTGATTTGAAGAATGGAACCACTTTCCTTGTCCAAAGATCCAGAACTAGTTCAGGGACGATAGCATGCTAGACAAAGATAAACATGATCTTATCCCGACTTTTTCATTTGAGTTCTGCTGGTATCTATGTTTTAAAAGGTGTTATCTATTTAAACACCCACATATACGCACACACATGCACAAACACACACAATTTAGAGTTCAAAATTTGACTCCAGCACGTGAACAGCCACCTTAGGCAATGAAACACTAAAACGAATCGTTAAAATAGTTAATCTCAAAATCATTTTTATTGCAGGTAATTGGCATTTATGGCATAAAGTTGGGCAATGCTGAACAGTTTTAAAGGTGCATACTAACCTGTACTCCAGTGAAAAGCGTGTTAATTCTGTGCTGTTGTGGATCCATTTAAACTCCAGAGGCCAGCTTCCCTCTGCCATGCAGGTCAACACCAGCCTGTTGCGTTCAAGATGGAGCTGGCTACGCACTGGTTCTGTCTTGAAGTATGGAGGCACGTCATCTGCAAAGAATAACATTTTGAATTTAATCCCTTATCAAATAATTATAAGTATGATCACACTCAAACACACTCTTCAATTTCACATCCTTCATTCGGGATGTTGAAATTCACAAAAAGAGAAAGAGTACAAAAAAGGTTAAAAAAGGATGCTGATATAATTGGCATTGACGTTTACATAGTTTAGGTATCTGCCCTGATAATGAGGATAATCAGGTAATCAAAAATTGTGGAAATCATTTTGATGGAAAGACTTGACTGCAGTAGTATTTGATGCTTAGATGCATCAGACTGTATCAGACTGCATATAGACAGATGATGTGATCTAATCTAGCACAAAGCAAATTTTGCTGTATTTGATTACCACTGGCATGTAAACACAAGGCTGCAAGACTCCAGATGGAAAACCCTTTCTGAACATGTTCCATTTGGAGCCACTTAATCGCCTGTGATGCACTGCTGCCTGTGTTGGGCATTTCTGACTTTTACTGTGAGTGTCAGAGACAGCTGGCTAACAGGGAAGAGGAAGCAAGGCATCAAGTCGTGAAAGATTGGTCCTGCATCTCACACTCTGTGTATTTGTGTGTCAGTAAGTCATTGGCACTTCCCCCCCACCCCACCCCAAGCTACACAGAGCGGACAGGAGAGGAGCAAAGCCAGGGAGGAGGCGTGAAATCCTTTCATCATTCGTTCGCCTCCACTTTGCTTTGCTCCATCTTTCCTTCTTGCTGTGATTCCTGAACATGGTCTGTTGAGTGTGAAGGAACAGATAGACGGGGACCGGTGAGAAGCCCTCCGTAGGGTGATGCACATGCTGAACGTGGCAACACTGATTTTTATATCTCAATCAAGAAGCCTCACAGGCAAACTGTCAAGGTCCCTTCTGGTTCCAACATCTCACCCTTTATAAATGATTAACAAATGGAGAGCTCACTTGATCATCATTGTAAATATAGAACACATTAATTGGATGGTTGGATAATATAATTATCAAATTGACTGATAATCAGGCATTGAAATTAAACTGTCAAAATGATCTATAGTGCTGATATTTTGTTCCTCTATCTGGGCTCGACGGATGGAAGAGTCAGGGAAAGTGGAGGAAAAATGGGTGGAGAATCTAGAATGAAGTGAGCGACAAAAGATGATTGATAAGCTTTTCTTTTTCAATCACAGATTCAAATTTACTTCTTGTGAAGGTATAAGCCTCATTTCGATGTACGTCATTTACAGTAACATCACTGCACGGGTTCCTTAACCTTAAAATGATTAAGTTTTATGTTCATATGAGCTGAAAAAACAATAAGTTAAGACAAATGTTCAGTTATAGAAAATAATGATGAGAAGGTCGGGTATTGTCTTCTCCAGACATTTCTTACAACTCATAAGAACCCAATGTGACATATATGATACATACAGATTCTGAGACATTTGACATAAGGAACACAATCTTAGTTTTGTCCTTTGCCCCTTAATACACACCAGAAACAAGAAAACTACACTATAAAATTTTGACATATGACATGGCGATAAATGGTAAATATCCCTAAAAATGTTGGCACTTTTTTATTTTATATTTTGTCAAAGGAACAAAGAAAAAAAAAGAAGTCATATTTAAAAATCTGACTTTTTCTTTAAATGGATTGGGTCTTTGTGGGTTAATGTTGATGCTTGTCTTATGTCTTTTCAGTTTCTTTTTTTCCTCACTTCCTCCTACGAACCCTTCTTGGTTTTCTTCACTGAATCGGCCATCATGCTGCATGTTCAAAATGGCCATTGTGTTGATATCCAGTTGCTGGCATGTTTTACAATGCCATAAAGGGAAACGTAGCCGCTATCGTGTTGCTTAGATTATAAAAGTTGACAAGTAAGCTTCTTCATCTTCTGAACTGCAGGTAAGTGACACCCCAGTGATGTGGATAATGAATGTTAGTACACCATTCAAACAAAGGTCAAAAATGTGGAAAATGGTGCTTTAAGCTGGTTCCAGCAAATAGCTGGTTTAATTTCAGGTCTTTACCTCGTTATTCATATAACAATGATGATGATCAAAAAAATCCCAATTGTTTTCAAACACTTTTCAAAAGCATATGGTGCTGAAGAAGTCCTCTGCACAGCTCAATGGTATTTACCAACGCTAATCACTTTTTATGAACGAGGATGCAAATGAGATTCCCGCACGGCATCTGGAGTGAGATTTAAAAACTTTATGTGACTTTATAAAGACACTGGGCAACGAAAATAAACATAATTGTAGATAATCAGCTGCAAATGGAGATCATAGATGTGGCTGGATGTGGCAGCATTTTAAAATGCATTTTTAAACATCAAGAAAATTAAACACTGGGCTGAGGTTTTTCCTCTGCAGCTGTTTTAAACTCTGTTGCAAATCAGTTCATTAACATGTTTTAAAAATTAATAGACGTGTCACTGGTTGTGAATTTCAAAATGTATGTGGTCCATAATCTCACCCCCCCCCCCATGCATGAGACATGCAGTAAGTGATTGGAGATGGCCGAGACTAATTGTTCCCTGGTGGTACACACTTTACTTTTATCTTGGATGGGGGAGATAAAGGAGCATGAGGTGAAAGGAAGGGAAAGACAGGCAGCTTATGAACTGAAAAGGAAAGACGGGTATGCAAATAAAATCTGGGCATGCTTATTGTCTGCAAACACAGAGCTGTGGACCCAGAGGAAGTTGTGAGGCCAAAGAGAGCATTGATCACTGATGAATATCTGCAACAGTCCCACTCATTAGGAAGTCCATGAGAACTCATCACTGTTATCTCACTGTGGCATCAGCACACAGCGACGGGCAAAACACTTGCTGTAAGGAGGCTAAGGATTTTTCTTCATGAATAACTTGCATACAAGTAAAAATTCTCACTCTTCAAATTATTACTTTTTTTTATATAAAAATGGAAATGCAATGTGGAACACATGTTGCAGCCTTCAAACATGATCCACACATTTGCTTAAATGATGATGGATGGATGCAATAAGTCTTCTGAACACACGTATATGAGTCATAACCAGTACAACCAGTTCTGAAGACCAATCAAGAGGAAAATGAGACACATTTACAGAGATGGCTCTGCTCCTTTCACACAGTTCGCATGAAGCCTTTAACTAGAGAGTCAATATGGTTCTGAACCATCAGAAGAGCTGATGTGAGGTACTTTTCCACGTGGACATCAGTAGTTTTCAGGATTTAAGCTCATGTTTTGTTTATTTGTTTTTCCAGGTGTATTTTTTTTTATTTTTTATCATGTTTTAGTTTATACAATAGACAGAATATCAGGTATTTTATAATTTGTATTTTTTATAGTATGTAAAAAATTGTTTTTTGGACAAACAATAACAATGATGGTGGTTCAGGTGGTAGAGCTGGTTGTCCTGTGACCTGATGGTAGGTGAGTTGGAGCCACCTACGATGCGGCCTCAAGGGGGACACAAGTGCATTCAGGGCGGTTTCAACCAGGATAAATGCACAGGGTTGCGTCAGGAAGGGGAATCTGGCATCAAAACATGTGCCACAATACAACCGTGCAAATATGGCTTTCATAACGTGTCAGTAGTTGGACGCAGATGATTCGCTGTGGCGACCCCACCAGGGCGAAAAGCCAAAAGGCAAACGACAACTACACCCCACTGGAGACAGCCGATTTGAAAATACATGGTTTTAATTTGAAATGTTGAACACATTCACGTTATTACACATAGCTGGTCAATTACTTGTTTACATAAATAGCTAATCGGCCAAAAAAAATGGCAGCAACTCCATTACATGTAGGTATGTAGAAGGGGTCAAGATGACTTGCTGAAGTCCAAACCAAGCATCAGAATGAGCAAGAAAGGGGGTTTTAGTTATTTTGAATGGTTGTTGGTTCCAGATATGCTTGTCTGAGTACTTCCAAAACCGCTGATCTAACTGAATTTTTTTATAAAAGATTTGATTAGAAACATTGAAACCTTACTATTAATATTTTGCTACTATCTGAATAAAGCACACTGCATGTAAGAAAAAACATTTTCCCGAAAACCATAATAAAAAACTGGATCCATTCGGCCTTGTAACCATAACTTTCTTGACACACTGGTTTTTTGCACCAACAGAGTATTATTATACATCACAGCCTACTTGTGTATCGTTGTTGACCATATCCATCCCTTTATGACCGTGGCACACAAAGTTACTGATGGTTATTTCCTGCAAGACAATACACCATGTCACAAAACTAAAATAATCTCACACTGGTTTCTCAAACTGCGGAGTGAGTGAGTGTGAGCGTGAGTGTGGTTGTTCGTCTCTCTCTGTGTGGCCCTGCGATGGACTGGCGAGCTGTCCAGGGTGTACCCTGCCTGTCACCCAAAGCCGGCTGGGATAGGCTCCAGCTTCCCCGCGACCCTGAATTGGAATAAGCGGTTCGGGAAATGAATGAATGAATGGTTTCTCAAACATGCTAATTACCTTACAATGTTCTTGACAACTTCCAGTCACCAAATCTCTGGAATGGGGAGGGGGTGGGGGTGGGGGGTGGGGTTACATTGTCAACTTTGTCAACTGTGTGATAGAATATACTTAATACTTTGCCTGGAGAGTGTTTTTTATTTCTTGAAACCATTAAGTTTAACTCAGCTGCCTTGAATGTAATAATACTGTTTTTATGTATCTATGCTACTTTTCTGTCCTCGTTTTAAAATAAGTTCCAATGAACTTGGTACTTTCTTTGACATTGTTTTCCTGAAGTAGAATTTAATCCGTTATTGGCAAGAGGCAATTATCATCTAAACTTACTCGATGCTTCACAGCAAGGACGACATACAATCAGTGCAACACAAAGAGCAGAAACACTAAAAGCTGAGTTAATATGACAGGAGACAGCAGCCTTCATTAAGCACTTATGCAGACATTTTTTGCAAAATAAAAGTTAATATCACATTGTCACAATCTTTTGCAGGCTTTGAAATATCTCTACAGATTTGCAAAAAGGTGCACAACTAGTTGAACCTTTCAAACCAAATTTTAATTATGTCAATAATATTTGTCGCCAGTGTGATCAGTTTGTGTGGTTTTGGGGAAACACGTTGAGTTCTGACCTGCAATGTTGCAACATTTATGGCACTTCAGCAGTTTAAATTAGGATATTTATTGTTTTTATAACTCCTGTTGATCATAGAGTGGTGTTAGCAGCTTCAAACCAGGATGAGCACACACCACCAGATGGTTCAACACATCTGCTTATTGTTTCAAATCATTCCAGTGCTGCGGGAGAGATACTTGAGGGCATGGAGAGGTGATAACTAATGACAAATATAGGTAACAATACATCGTAAGGTGTCATATTTTACATCATCTGACTCTTTCCCCTGTTAGAAAAGCAATGTTCAAAATGCTCCTGCACAATTATAATAAAAACCAGTCAAACAAATGCACTCAAGTGCTCTGAAAAACTAAATCCAACCCAACGTAAGCTTCCACTTTTCATTGTGTGCTTCCATACAATACAAAGGGATTATTGTGCCTATGAGGTCTCTCATTTGCATAAATATCAGCCCACAGTGAAGGATGCTCCCTGGGGCCACGGCCCAGGTCTGCTCAAAGTGTGTGCTAGTGTGTGCGGCTGCATGCGAGCGTGAGCGCAGGTTAGTGTGTCAAATGGACGCTCACAACTATGTCTGCAGCACACAGTCAATTAAATCAGCTCTCTCATTAATGAGAACAGTGCCAGGTACAAATGCCTGCCCCTGGGTGAGAATTTATAATCGAGGAGAACTTGGAGAGTTCTTGTCTAAAATAACAGGAGCGAAAAATCTCTTTTACTTCCCTCCAAACACAAGCTTGAAAAGGTCAAAGTCGACCTCTTAAATCGGTTTAAACACCACGAGTTTGTCATGTTTAATGTCACAGAAAAAAACTTAATGAAAAAGAATAAAAATATTTCTTTTAACTGCAGAGTCAGGGTTGCAGGAAGAGTTACCTTGTGGCTTTGTGCTCCTCCAGTTGTTCCTTTTAAAGGAACTTTCCAACATATGTTTAAAAGCTAGTCAGAATCTGGCAATTGTTCATTATTTACTCTCAGAAAGAGCAAGTTGTACATCTAATTTTGAACATTTCTGGATGTCATTATTGTCTCAAAGACTTGCAAACATTTAAATGAACATTTAAATGAAACTGCTTTTCACAATTTAAGTCTTAATTAAACATAAATCATATGAAAGTCACTTCAGATTCATAATAAACACAGCAACAACTGAAGTAAACAGGAAAAATGCTTATAATGATTTTATGTATTGCAGTGACTATTGCATTTCTGTATTTTACTACAAATAATAATAAACACTATTAATAATGGAAATATGAAGGAAATGCTTTAGATAAATGCAAACTATCCCACTTTACAACATGAAACAAGCAAATAATTAAGACGAAAGCGTCTCCATTTGTAACTTAAACAAAATGGTAACACTTTAAACAAAGAGAAAATATTAGCAACATTTAGGATTTTAACAAAGTAAAACAAAGAATTAAGCAGAAAAGTAAAGGAAGACAGTGTAAAAGATGGAACTTGCTCTTGCAAATTAGCATAAATTAACATCTTAAACACTCAAAATAACTTAAATGACATATATGACAATTGAAAAATGAATATAAGTTTTAACAGGTGAATGCAAACTTCAATATTCAGTTGGTTCATTTAAAGAAAAAATAAAGTATTTGTTGTGTTTCAGCACTACAGATATGGTTGCAAACTTCTGTATAACACTGAAATACTTCAATCCTTGTTGCATTTCTTCAGGCTTTAGTTTGACAGAAGGACTGAAGTGGTGACTTTCAGGGTCTGTACGACTGCTTTTTACTGACAGTTCTACAAGGCTCGTGTCTCATTAAAATCCTCATGCTGGTCTGGTGAAAAGTACACTTTCATATCCAAAGAAATCTTTAAAAGAGATTTGTCCAAAAAAACCCACATTTTCATTTTGGCTTTATGGTACACCTGCTGAATAGCTTTTTTCAGGGTGAAATGTCAACGGAAAGAAAAACAAAGGCACGTGTGTGGGCCCTCAGTGTTCAGCAGACCACTTCACCGAAAGCTCATGATTTGTTAGTGATGTGTAAAGACAGAGCCAAATGTGAACATAGTGGCGCAATCATTTTAAATGACTAATTTTAAAGCAAAAAATTTGAATGATAATGAACCCCATGACCTCTAATAACTTCAGTTTCCGTCAATGCTCCGGAACTAGTCCAGACATGTTCCCACAAAATTACACTAAAACGCAACACAGACGCTCGCAAGCTGTGCTCAATCTTTCTCACCTGTCACCATTTATGTCCATTTTAAAGGACAAATTTCCTCCAAATGTGGTTCTAAAAACTGTATATAAGTTCTGAAAATGTCTGCGAGCTCACCCGCTGTATGGGCGACATGTTTTCTCAGCTTTAGCTCACCCCCGTGCAAAATGTGTCTGAATTTTCATGGGGAAGTCAGTACTTTCCATCTCCCGGAGGACTGTGGTGCTGTGGTAGCAACCTCCCTGCTAGCTCAGTCCTCAGGGGCCCAGCGCTATCGAACACGGCATACATATTTCAGCTGCAGCCCGAGGGCCCCGCACATGCACACAAACACACGCAGACTACTCATATTTTGGCCAATTACGTGCCGAATACTAATCTGCTTTGAATGTCTGTCTGGACATGGGTTTATGTGCATACGTATGGTTTGTTGCTCTCCTAACAACATGTGTGTGTGTGTGTGTTTATTCTCTGATGGCAGGTGTCAAAATGTGTTTGTGATGCTGATGAGGATGGAAGTTTGCTGGTGGTCTAACCGAGCTGCTAATGGTCCCGCTGGGTGTGAAAATCTGTTCTACTGTCTGTCTTTATTTAGCACACTGGTCTGGTCTTCTTACTGATTGTGTGTATGCATGTGTGTGTGTATGCGTGTGTGTGTGTGTGTGTGTGTGCTGGATGGGAAAGACTCCAAAACGTGGCAGTATATGTATGTCGGCACTGAGCTGTAAATTTTGTGCACGCACCCTGTCAGTGTGTGTGTGTGTGTGTGTGTGTGTGTGTGTGTGTGTGTGTGTGTCTGTGGGGTTGGCAGACATGTGGAAAGTGCTGTCTGATATTTTACTTTTCCCTAAGAGACATTCAAAGCTCGGCCAGCTGCCGATATCCAGACGCAAAAACGCTGAACATCACATGCAGATTGTACAATAAGTAATCAGCGCTTTGCCATTTAGTTTGCAGCATAACATGCATCGCAACCCATTCCTACACTTGCACAGAAACACACACACATCTTGCTCTGGCGCGCAGCTTTCCCCAGTGTCTGACTGTTGGCCCTTTTTGTTCCATTTACTTTATGCTTCAGTGACAACTCCTCCCTCCTCCTCCTCGCCTGTAGCACTGCATTTCCCAGGAGACTATCCTGCTGGTCACTAATCCTGACTGCTTCTGGTCTGCTCGCCCCGTATAACTAGTTCAACTGGCATTTTTCCAGTGTGGAAGTGGAAAGACCTGTGTGCTGGTGGGAAGGCGATGAACACTTCTGTTTCTTTCCAGCTTTCATTCGTTGTTTTTGTTTTTTAATAAATAAGACTTAAACATTCTGCATCCTGCAGTACTTAAATCTGCTGTTTACATAAATTTAATAAAACATGATGTCAAGAGATTAGTCTAGCCCAACAGTCCAGTTATGGCAGATATCTAACCTTTGCAGAAATAAAGCCACAAAGTACAAAACAAATGCAAAACAATAATTCAGAAACTTGTAGTTTTGTGAAATATTACATTTTATGCTTAATATTAATCTTCTAAAATTTCATTCTTCTTTTTCCCCTTTTTATCCTGTCTTTTCTGTTGCATCTTCTGAAATGTTATTTTCTGTTTTCTTGTGCTTTTTCTCTTCCTTTGCTGTAAAACTCACAGTTTATTGCAAAGCTGTTGTTTTATCTGAAATGCTTAGTTTATTGTTTTCAGTGTTTGTATCTCTTTTTCTTCATTTTACTTTTTGGATTTTGTGAAATTCTGGCATCCTTTTCGCACCTCAGGGTTTCAGTTTTGTTTCCTTGTTGGAAAAGTTAAAATGTACTTTTTTTTTCTTTTTCTTTGCAGCTGTCCGCAGTGTGCTGCAGAGTTGTGGTTTGCTTTTACTGAGGCCAGCGAGCTGCCAAGTTTGGACTCCACCAGTCTGGAATTTTAAATCATACAGCACAAAACAATCTGAAATAAGCCACCATGAAGAATAAAGAGCTACATTTCTTTTGCATAAACATAAAAGTTGTACAACTTATGTGACTGATTGTACATTCCTCTTTTTTTTCCCCATTTACCCAAATAGCGACATGCGCCTTTTATCAATTGGACCAGATCTAATATTAATAGTATCCACTATTTTAAACAGCATGGGCAGACAGATGGAGGTCATACATCACAAGCCTACATTTTGCCATGACATGCTAAGCTCTTTGCTTGCGTACATACCTTAATCACTGAACCCCACAGATCTCTCCTCCACTCCTACTGACCTGCTATGCTAGACTAAGCAGGTAACATTATGAAACAAATTCCCATGAAGAAGTAAAAATATTTTTTTTTTTCTCCAAATGTAAGTCTTTAATCAGACTATAAAGATAAATATAAAACAATGTATGCCTATATATGCTTTTTGGACTATGTGTGACATACAATGATCCAGTTCCTCGGCGGGCAGATTTATATATATATATATATATATATATATATATATATATATATATATATATATATATATATGTATATGTTTGTGTATTAGTGTGTCAGCATGCTTTGTTGGATGGAAGCTGGTTTAATTTCCCATAAGAACCAGAAAGAAAAATCTCCTTAGTGATGCAGTGTGCAGCACAGCGCGCTGAGCATATTATGCCATTATGTTTATGGAGGCAAATCAATTCCTGTGTTATGTGACACAATAAAGCTGAGAGGCATCTCATGTGCCAGGATCACACAGCATATGGGTAGAGACAAATCCTGCATGAAACATCTCAGGATAACCTCTGCTTTGCTCCACTGAGGGTGCTGCACACTCAAACATTCAATGCCAAATTTAATGTAGTGGAAGAATTAGTTAAGTACATGTAAGGGGGGAAACTTGTGAGAGGTCAGGTAAAAGGGGGAACTGGGTCGTTTTAAAATGGGTAAAAGCATGTGAGGAATGTTACATGAAGGCTTATTGCATGAAATGCTTTTAGACACTAGCTAAGGAGTGCAAGAAAAGTGACAAAGGTACACAAGGTAGTATGCAATCATGAACCAGTGGCTTTAGAATTGGGCGTGTCTGCAATTCGCCCCCCTGGCCTGCTGAAAAATTAAAGCAGCAGAACAATGTTCTTCGCTGTTCAATAATGTATGTGCAGGTCACAGCGGGGGGAAAGATAGACAAGCAAAGAGAGAAGAGTAATGTACTCCCATTGCTCACTTCTTCTGGCGAATACCGTGCGTGGAAGGTAAATGGAAATAATCACACAGGCACATGAGTACACATTCAGCACACATGCGCTGTGAATTAGGTGTTTGCAAGGCTGTCAGTAAAACTGCGGGACAGTCTTTAAGTCCAACGTGCAAATGAACTGTACAAAATGCTGCTGATGTGCCAATGATGTGCCATTCACACACTAACACATTTCACACTTGTTCTGGTGGTCATCATTATGCTTCAGTCTGTTGAGTCACATGAGATTTGTTCTCATCAGTGAGTACGATGCAAAAATAAATTCCTTCTTTACAGTATGAGGGAAAAAAAACATCTACCAAGACAGTTCCCCTCAGACTGAGTCACACTCCACAGGTGGATGCAGTGATGTAGCAGCTGAAGTGTTGGGGTAGTGAGGATTGTGCTCCAACCATGAAGAGGTTTGGGTAATGACCGGGATGGATATGCCAGGTGATGTTTCAAATCGACTAGTCGGGCCAATCAAAATTGATTAACGTCATGACCATCTATCCATTTTCTTCCATTTATCTGGGGTCAGCTTAGTAACCTACTGTATGTAAGGAATCCAGACCTCTCTCTACCCAGTCACATTTGCAAGCTGACCGGAGGAGGGACACAAGGTGTTAGTATGCCAGCCAAGAGCTATAATCCCGCCAGTGTGTCCTGGGTCTTCCCTGGGGTCACCTCCAGGGGGGACGTGCCCGAAACGCCTCACCAGGGAGGTGTCCAGGAGGCATACTAACCAGATATCTGAGCCACCTCATCTGGCTCCTCTTGATGCAGAAGAGCCGCAGCTCTACTCTGAGCCCCTCCCGGATGACCAAGGTTCTCACCCTAATGTCATGACATCAATAAATAAAAATGCTTTATCTCCAAAGGGAAATTAGGAATAAGGAACAAGGGGTTGATATTGATCATTGCCTGGATCCAGGATTTAAAAAAAAAAAAAAAAATTCTTCCTATAGGGAAAAAGGGATGATTTTGCCATTGGAGCTTCTCTAACTAGCTTCACTAGAGCTTCTCAATAAAAAATAATGCCTATGGCAACTGGCAAGAAAAATGAAAATAGATTTGGGGGTCAGAGGGCTTTAGTTTATATATGTATATGTTTCATACATGAGCATTTCTTTATTTTTAGTTTATTTTTTAAACATTGTGTTATTTATTGTACAGTGTGTCAATAAGAAAGTGGGTTAAGAAGCTGTTGAGACTGCACCTGGGCTGACTGTGTTTATATGGCGGCTGCTATGCTAGGTGAGTTAAACACTGCATCCACAAGAGCTTTCAGTTCAGTAACAACAAAACCAGTTATTTTCCATCATCCTTCAATCTGGGCTTCCTCCTCTGATCACATTTATGAAGTAAAACCAGCTGGTAAACTTTTCTGCTTCTGTCTTAAAACTCAGGTTGGAAGGCCGAGATGATGCAATTACTCCCGGGCTGAAGCTGAGGCAAGCTTTGGGGTTAATGCTTTTCTCTTTATCTAGTGGTGGGCAAGCAGGCAAGGGGGTCTGCTATAACTAGAACAACTGTGTGGTGTTTATTGTGAAAGCCTGCAGCAAAACAGTCAAGCTGTTCTTTTAATAAGTCATGTCTCGGCACAGACAGACACAACTCTCATCCACACAAAAAGGTGACTTTTTTAGAAAAGTTGTGAAATTTGTATGGTGTCTTAACTAGTTAATTAGTCCTGCAAATGCATAGTAATGATCTATTTTCTAATGTATCAAGATGCTGATCTGAATGGTCCCAAATCTATTAGCAAATGTAAAAGAAAATTGATTTAATATATTGACTAATTGTGGTAATGTTACCTGAGCAATAAAGTAGGCACTTGGAGAAACAGAAGTAATTTTGGACACTTTACAAGAGGTTAAGCAATAAATCTGTACAAGATGGGCTCTTTCTGGAGAGCACTACCAACTTACAGAAAGAAGACTCCTGGTTTGAACACCAGTTGAGTCCTTTTCTGTGCAGAGTTTCATGTGCTTGTCATGCATAAGCTGGTGATTGTGAGTGATTGTCAAATGTTTATGTGATGAACCTGCTACATGTCTTGGGCACATCATAGACTCTAAAGGTGTGTTCAGACCAAATGTGTTTTGGGCGTCAAAAACACTCAAAACGCTGAAGGCTTGATGCTGGTCACTAAACTGCCACTTTTATGTCAGACGCCCAAAATGCTCCCAACGCTCCTGCCGCTTGTCTGGAGCGAGCGGCAAACGTGGCGGAAAAGAGAGGAGGAAAGGCGGCGCTTTCCTTCCGGTCAGTCTTAATGATGGCGGATTCCGTAGAGGCATGGTTTTATTTAATAAATAAAGCTAGAGAACGCTGTCGTAGGGCAGTGATAGTCAGTGTTAATGCAACAAGAGCCTCACACTCAGCAGAGAGTGTTCTAATATGTTATGCAAAGGGTCTTCATCAGACATAGTAATGCAATAAGATAGGCATGGGAATATATGCCCAGTGTCGCTGTTAGCATTTGCATTGTTACTATTTCAGCTCAAGCTAGCAAAGTGAAAAATGCTAATTGATAAAGCAGCCATATTGCCTGCCAGACGCTCCACTCAATTCTATGCATAATATCAGCTTTACATTGTTGCATGAAGGTGTCCAAAGGTCAGCACTGGCAACATTATTGAAATATTGTGTTAGCTCAATAAATTACAGTCACCAGCTGGTGAATCCCTGGATGCTAATCCAGTATTAGCAACAACAACAACAACAACAACAACAGCCAAAATTATAAATGACGAGTTTTTGCAACACAAGTTGGAGTCAAGAACATGGATTTAGGTGACTTGAATAATTTATCAGAAATAAATACATAAATAGTGGTTACTTAACAGGATCTTTCTCCATGGATCTACATACATCAGATTGTCTTGAGGAAGGAGTATACATCCATGCCAAAGAGTCGATGTGAAAATATATAAATAGTATTTTCTAACTTATACATTCGGGACATAAAATGTGTTTACAGATTGCTCTAGACATCCTACAACATGATTTAGTAAACCTCTATTGTAGTAGTAACTCATTGGTTTGGTATAAAAGATTCCTAAATTGTCAAAATGAGTGCTAAGTGGACATCCACATGTTCTTTATAAGACAGTATAAAAAAGCCATGAAGTGATAAGTGGAGCTTTTGTGTAGTTTAAAAAAAAACATTTGGAAATAAAGTGAAGACCCGATAGTATGTTTCTCAGGCTGAGTGAAAATTTGGCCATCAATGCTGGTTTGCTGAGTAACACTGATAAACTTTGTCTTTTTGAACAAAAAGTCAGTGTCGGATACTGATATAGAAAAGAAAAAAATTAAACTGATTTGACCTTTAGGCCTGCCGAGATGACAGAGAGCACATTGTGCTGGATAACAAATTAATTTAAAGCGAATACTCCATTTTACAGAGAATTTTTTAGGGATAATTGCTTGAATTGCCACTTAGTGAAGATGATTAGTGCAGGTCAATATGCACAGCATTTGATAGGTGAGGGCATGAGCCAACATCTCAGCAGATTAAACTGTTATTAACTGTGAACTACAGTAGTGAAAAACAAAACCTTCACAGCCTTGTTAGTGAGCTTTTAATGTACAAGAACAGGCCTTTTAGTCTCTATAGACAGCGTTACATTCTGGATGTTTGTTAGGGAGTGTCGACGGATAAAGTTTTCTTCTTTTGTCTTTTTGTTTTGTCTTGCTTTGGTCATGTTCTGTGTATTTTTCTGACACAGTATGCATGAGGATGCATCCATCAGTCTTTGTGTCTGTGGATAGCCACGCATGCTGTAATGCAAACAGCAGGAAGATACTCACTGTTTCCTATTCTTCCTGCATACAGAAAAGCGGTGAGCCACTCGGCTCAAGAGAAAGTCTCCAGACAAGCAGAGCTGCATGCGCATACACGTCGCACACCTCATCCATCTCATCCCCTGTCTCTGTTGGAGGCTTCGTGCTTGTCCTCTGACGCTCACACTGAGACAAAGGCATGCACATATAAACAAGGAGACCCCCCTCCTGTCTCCTTGTGGCACACACGCAGACACACAAACCGAGTTAGGAATTTACTCCACCTCCCCCTCGATAAATGTGATCATCGCTCTGTCCCCTTTGTACTCACCTAATGAAGGGCATGTCTAAATAAAGCCAAGGGAATGAAGGGCTCTGGTTTTCACTTCTCAGCAAGCCAATTAGCTCACTTTTATCTGATGCTGTACATTTTTCTTTGACCTCCTGCTGTGTAATCATGGCTGGTTTAGTTCTTGTTTTTCTCTGCCATCCAATTGCCTTAAATGGGTAACTAGTTATGATTGGCAATGTAAAATAGAGCAGTGGGAAGGAAAAACGCATGCAGAACTAATCTGACGTGAACTGTGTGTGAACTATGTGAATTTAAGTGATGCGAACCACATGTGAGCTAAGTGATTCTTTCCACATTTATCTTGTGGGAAAAAGAAAGTAGCTTGTCTTCAGCCATTACTAAAAAGGTAATAACTTCTGGTTTGGGGTGTGTTTCAACAACATGATTCAGAAGCTCGGTCACAGCCTTCTGTACTCCTGCAGGGGTCAATGTTTGGCTCCTTTTGTGTTTGGTTCAGAGAATTAGACCTCGCTCTGGCTATTCAGAGGGACCATAATCTTTCATTAATGAGAATTCAATTTAGGTATTATTTATGATCAGGCCACGGGATATGTGCCAGTACAGCCAGGTCACAGGAATGAATAAGACAATGTGGATAAAGCATAAAAGAGGAGGATAAAAAAAACACCAAAGTAGGTTGGAGAAGCAGGGTGATAACGAGGCTGGAAGTACAAAAACATTCTCTGCACTCTACAATAAAGTCCAAGGATTAGAATACGGGGGAAAACAAGGGTCTTATTTACATCAGTGCACACAGAAAGTCAAAGCCAAAAGCCTTGGGTGGGTATTAGAACAGGGTATTTTACTGCAAACAAGCCTGCAGGCGCTGGACAGTCAGTTTGCTGTCAAATTATGTTCTGAATTCTGCAAGACAGTCTCTTGTGTATTGTTGGAAACAAGAATAAAATGAGGAGAAAAAGAAATGTTGCTTATAGTATTTGGGTTTCTATCTTTCCCTCCTGAGAATGCAGTGTGGCAGAAAAGATGGTAACCACAGGTACTGCAGAAACAAAAGGCGCTGCAAAGAAAGATGGGTTGTTTTCATTTTTGTTGCTAATGCAGAATTTTGCAGTGTCTCTTAGCTTTTGAATAGTAAGGTGAAATTACACTTGCAGCAAGCTGCCTGCGCTGTAATCTTTTAGATTTTTCTGTTCTGAAGTGCTAAGGCGTACTGAGGCTGCCATCAAAAAGAACACCAAGATCCCTACAACGCTCACTCTATGAAGGTGTCTTTTTTTTTTTCTTCAAATTCAGCTTTAACCATACCAGAGACTCTTGGGATCACGCTTCTGTTGTCGGATATGTCTGTCTATGCGGAACTTGAAATGAGCAGATGTGCCAAAAGAACAAGTTGGCTGAGATGGTAAGCATGATGTATCCAAAGCTGCACTCTGCTGAGACTTAGGATGCTCAAGAAGCTGTTAACAGTTTTTTTTTTCCCTTTTACACCCTTTAACTAAAAGAGAACATTTTGGCATTTTTTACTGACGATCTCTTCATTCGAGTTCAGCCAAAAAGAGTTTGAGAGTCAAAAGAAAAGGTTTTTTCCATCCAGTTGAGGCTGTAAAAGCTAAAAAAAAACCCAAAACAAAAACATACAGTAGAAATGTGTCTAAGCATGAGTCAAAAGTTCCGTTTTCTTTCTTTCAACACAGAAGATGGAATCGATTTTGAACCAACTGTTCTTGGTTTATTTGACCAGGAATGTAACTCAGAGTAACAACCACACATTTCATGTGTAAGGTCTAAATACGAATATGGTTTTTATATTATATTATGGTTTTTATCATGTTTTTAACAAACCACTTTTAGAGATTAATTACTGGCACTTTATTCTAACGTCATTTTGTGTACGCAGCATCCATGACATGACACAAACCAGGAACTATATTAGTAAAATCTTTATAATTCTTTCCATCCATCCATCCATCTTCTGCCGCTTATCCGGGGTCGGGTCGCGGGGGCAGCAGCCTAAGCAGGGAAGCCCAGACTTCCCTCTCCCCAGCCACATTTGCCAACTCTGCGGGGGGGATCCCGAGGCGTTCCCAGGCCAGCCGAGAGATGTAATCCCTCCAGCGTGTCCTGGGTCTTCCCCGGGGTCTCCTCCCCGAGGGACGTGCCTGGAACACCTCACCAGGGAGGCGTCCAGGAGGCATCCTGACCAGATGCCCGAGCCACCTCAACTGGTTCCTCTCGATGCGAAGGAGCAGCGGCTCTACTCTGAGCCCCTCCCGGATGACTGAGCTCCTCACCCTATCTCTAAGGGAGAGCCCGGCCACCCTGCGGAGGAAACTCATTTCAGCCGCCTGTATACGAGATCTCGTTCTTTCGGTCACGACCCACAGCTCATGACCATAGGTGAGGGTAGGAACGTAGATTGACTGATAAATCGAGAGCTTCGCCTTCTGGCTCAGCTCCTTCTTCACCACGACAGACCGGCGCAGAGCCCGCATTACTGCAGACGCCGCACCGATCCGTCTGTCGACCTCACGCTCCATCCTTCCCTCACTCGTGAACAAGACCCCGAGATATTTAAACTCCTCCACTTGAGGCAGGACCTGACTCCCGACCCGGAGAGGGCAATCCACCCTATTCCGGCTGAGGACCATGGTCTCAGATTTTGAGGTGCTGATTCTCATCCCAGCCGCTTCACACTCGGCCGCGAATCGCTCAAGCGAGAGCTGGAGATCACGACCAGATGAAGCCAACAGGACCACGTCATCCGCAAAAAGCAGGGACCCAATCCTGAGGCCACCAAGTCGGATCCCCTCAACCCCTCGGCTGCGCCTAGAAATTCTGTCCATATAAGTTATGAACAGAATTGGTGATAAAGGGCAGCCTTGGCGGAGTCCAACCCTCACCGGAAACGAATCCGACTTACTACCGGCAATGCGGACCAAGCTCTGACACCTGTCGTACAGGGACCGGACAGCTCGTACAAGGGGGTCCGGTACCCCATACTCCCGGAGTACCCCCCCACAGGAGCCCCCGGGGGACACGGTCGAATGCCTTCTCCAGGTCCACAAAGCACATGTAGACTGGTTGGGCAAACTCCCATGCCCCCTCCAGGACCCCAGAGAGGGTATAGAGCTGGTCCACTGTTCCGCGACCAGGATGAAAACCACACTGCTCCTCCTCAATCCGGGATTCGACTATCCGGCGGACCCTCCTCTCCAGGACCCCTGAATAGACCTTACCAGGGAGGCTGAGGAGTGTGATTCCCCTGTAATTGGAACACACCCTCCGGTCCCCCTTCTTAAAAAGGGGGACCACCACCCCAGTCTGCCAATCCAGCGGTACTGCCCCCGATGTCCACGCGATGCTGCAGAGGCGTGTCAGCCAGGACAACCCCACAGCATCCAGAGCCTTAAGGAACTCCGGGCGGATCTCATCCACCCCCGGGGCCTTGCCGCCAAGGAGCTTTTTGACCACCTCAGCGACTTCAGCCCCAGAGATAGGAGAGTCCACCCCTGAGTCCACCAGCTCTGCTCCCTCATGGGAAGACGTGTTGGTAGGATTGAGGAGGTCTTCAAAGTATTCCCTCCACCGACCCACAACGTCCCGAGTTGAGGTCAGCAGCACCCCATCTCCACTGTACACAGTATTGATGGAGCACTGCTTCCCCCCCCTGAGCCGCCGGATGGTGGACCAGAATCTCCTCGAAGCCGTCCGGAAGTCATTCTCCATGGCCTCGCCGAACTCCTCCCATGCCCGAGTTTTTGCCTCGGCAACGGTCGAAGCCGCATGCCGCTTAGCCCGTCGGTACCCATCAGCTGCCTCCAGAGTCCCACAGGCCAAGAAGGCCCGATAGGACTCCTTCTTCAGCTTGACGGCATCCCTCACTGCTGGTGTCCACCAACGAGTCCTGGGATTACCGCCACGACAGGCACCAACGACCTTGCAGCCACAGCTCCGGCTGGCCGCCTCAGCAATAGAGGCACGGAACACAGCCCATTCGGACTCAATGTCCCCCGCCTCACCCGGGACATGTTCGAAGCTCTGTTGAAGGTGGGAGTTGAAGCTTGCTCTGACAGGGGACTCAGCCAGACGTTCCCAGCAGACCCTCACAACACGTTTGGGCCTGCCAGCTCTGACCGGCTTCCTCCCCCACCATCTGAGCCAACTCACCACCAGGTGGTGATCAGTTGACAGCTCCGCCCCCCTCTTCACCCGAGTGTCCAAGGCATGTGGCCGCAGGTCCGACGATACGACTACAAAGTCGATCATTGAACTGCGGCCCAGGGAATCCTGATGCCAGGTGTACATATGGACACTCTTATGCTGGAACATGGTGTTTGTTATAGACAATCCATGACGAGCACAGAAGTCCAATAACAAAACACCATTTGGGTTCAGAGGGGGGGGACCATGCCTCCCAATCACTCCCCTCCAGGTCTCACTGTCATTGCCCACGTGAGCATTGAAGTCCCCCAGCAGAACAATGGAGTCCCCAGAAGGAGCACCCTCCAGCACTCCCTCCAAGGACCCCAGAAAGGGTGGGTACTCTGAACTGCTGTTCGGTGCATAAGCACAAACAACAGTCAGGACCCGTCCCCCCACCCGGAGGCGGAGGGAAACTACCCTTTCATCCACCGGGGTAAACCCCAACGTGCAGGCACCAAGCTGGGGGCTGATGAGAATGCCCACACCTGCTCGGCGCCTCTCACCATGAGCAACTCCAGAGTGGAAGAAGGTCCAGCCCCTTTCGAGGGTACTGGTTCCAGAGCCCAAGCCATGCGTCGAGGTGAGTCCAACTATGTCTAGTCGGAACCGCTCAACCTCGCGCACAAGCTCAGGCTCCTTCCCCACCAGAGAGGTGACGTTCCACGTCCCTAGAGCCAGCTTCTGCAGCCGGGGATCGGACCGCCAGGGTCCCCGCCCCTTGCTGCCGCCCAGCTCACATTGCACCCGACCCCTACGTCTCCTCCCGCAGATGGTGAGCCCACGGGAGGTGGGGCCCATGTAACCCTTTCGGGCTGAGCCCGACCGGGCCCCATGGGCGAAGGCCCGGCCACCAAACGCTCGCTCTCGTACCCCGCCTCCAGGCCTGGCTCCAGAGGGGGGTCCCGGTAACTCGCGTCCGGGCAAGGGAACATTCATGCCCAGGTTGGTCGTCATCATAGGGGTCTATGAGTTTATAATGCAGTTTATAATTCTTTATTCATCTTTATTATTTAGCAAACACCATGTGACATCTAGCAATAACTATTCACAACTAACTAAAGTGGAAAAGTTAGAAAACTGAAGGATTGCTATCAAACTCTGGTCTGTGGCACAAAAGCTGCTTCGGTAGTGTCACCACCAACCCCTCCTACCTCCTTGTAAGTATTTTTGGACAAATCAATATTGTTGCATGTACAAATCACGTTCCTGTACAGATGAACACTGCTGAACAAGAACATAGTTTTGTGTGGACTCAAACATCATTCACCTTAACTTATTTCTACTTTTTTCCGCAGGTCTTCCTGAATAAGTGCAGTTGTACATGTTGATCTGTCTTTCCTGCCGTCTCCAAACCAACCAGTTGAGGCAGATGGCTGCCCTCCCTGAGCCGGGTTCTGCCGGAGGTTTTCTTCCTGTTAAAGGGGAGTTTTTTCCTTCCCACTGTCGCTGCATGGATGCTCAGGATGGGGGATTGGATCGAAGTCATGACTCGATGCAATCAGTTGGTTTCTATTATAGGATATGTATGAATTGGCTCGAAATGATGTGTATGTTGATTTGTGTATGTAAAGTGCCCTGTGACAACATTGTTGTGAAGTGGCGCTATACACATAAAGTTGAATTGAATTGAATTTCCTGTCAGTGGAAGACTTAGCTAGGATAGTACTAATACTAGCTATGCTTACAGAATTTTTTACATGTTTACATAGAAATCTGCAATAACCTGCTGATTATGGACCATAACGGTACATAAATCAATACTTCAAAGATTTTGTGCCAGACTGTTTGAAGGTCGAGTTGGTGGGACAACTCGGAAAATTAACTGGTTTTAGCTAAATAACGCCATGGAAATGTTTACATGGGAAAGAGGTTGCTTTTGCATTGGACTGAATTCTGCCCAAAAACCTGTGTAAGCACACTGCACCTCTTAGCTTCAATTGTGTCTCTAAAACGATTTTGTCAGCATTGTGTGGATGTGCTTTTGTTTGAAGAACAAAGAAGGAAAAATCTCAGTTCTCAGAAAAATATCTAAATGACTAAAACACCCACTTTCAAACTGTTATCATGAGACAATACTTTTGTGTTTTGCTGTGGAATGCTTTTTATCTCTGTGTGTATTAGCGCAAGGTTTTAATGTAAATACATACATTTAGTCATTTTATAACTTAAAATAATTATAGTGAACAAGCTAAGCTGACAGGTTGAGAAGTTTCAGAAAAAAATCATGTGTTGAATTCAGATTGCTGTTGACATCATGGAGAAGCCCCATGAGAAGATCAGCAGACAGAAAAAAGTCAAAGTCAAAAGATGGAATCTAAAGTCATTTTTATTGATAACAGGAAAAAACTAATTCTGATCTAAATGAAAAAAAAGTATTTATTATATGAAATTCTCAGCAAAAATGACAGTTTTCCCCAAATTTATGACATTTTTTTAAGTTTCCTTTTCCCTTCATTAGCTGCACACAGCAGCAGTGGAAACAGTCTGAAAGAGGTGGCAGCTTTTATCTTTCCACTTTAGTAAATTATTTTCCCGCCTTCTACTCAGTCTGTCTCTTCCTGGTGACAACCATGCCATTACTGTGCTTCTCAGGTGACTGACAGCTTCCTCCAAATGAAGTGTATTGGCTGGCTTGTCACTGACAGATTTGCCTCCCTCCCACCTCCATAACCATGTCTTCCATTGTTTGATGAGTATCTGCCCAAAGGTGGACACTCAAAACGCACGCTCCCCTCCCCTCCATTGCCATTTGTGAGTGCCATTCCTCTGACACTTTAGAAATACCCAATAAATAAATAAAAATAAGTTTTTCCATTTAGGTAAGATGCACTCCAGCTCACAGTTGCTATGTTCAATCAGACTGCATAATGTCTTGGCGGTTCCGTAGAAAGCTCCAACACCAGACCTGCCAATCTGGAGATAATGGCAGCCTCAGCTGAATTTAGGTTGCTGGGTGGTTTTACTGTTATTTTCATAAAGGTTTTTAAGGAGATTTTGCAGATCTACTCCCCATTATGACTCAGCTTCCTCTGAAAACCAGGAAGTTTATTATGTTTAGTTTGATTCATGACATTTTAAAGCATTTAGACCATCAAGAAAAGAAAGAATAATAAAAAAAACAAAACAAAACAATGTACGATTTGTCAGGATCTTAATCTTTAATCAGCTCTTAAAATCCCACAGTTCCCCAATAAGGCCATAAGGCTTGATCCCCATCAGTGAATGAAATGAGAAAAAAAAAGGATTCCATATCATCCAGTGCGTGCATTTACTGTGCACCATAAAAACCACAGCAAGAGCATTTTAGCAGCAGAAAATTAGTTTGCCCCTTTGCTCAGCATCTGTGCTATTTAGTGTTTCCAATTCATATTGGAGAAACAGAGCTGAGATAAAACTAATGCTGCAGGCCACTTTGGGTTTATGAAAAGACCATATGAGTAAGTGAAGTGCTGAATCCTAATATAAAGATATTTGGCGGAACCCCACTAAATCCAAGTCAGACTTCCATTTGAATTAGAAATACACATTTCAGAGTTTCTACATGACACATATTCCTCATCACAGCATAGATATACAGCAAAAAAATGGCCAACCATTATTATTTCAATAAATCAGTCTTTTTCGCACATATCCCATGCTAAAATTAAAGCCTGCTGAGGGAGGTTATGACTTATTGATCGTACATGGCAAAATATTCACTCACTATAGCTGCAGCGTACTTTTTTATTGAAATTGTTCATTCTACATGGTTTCAGCAGACACAGCAGCGTGGTGATGGATGGGCCAAGGCACTGCAAGGTGCATTCAGACAAGTCCCTCAAACGTCCCTGCCTAATGACACTGCGAAGAGGGCTGAGGCTGGACCATCCATCAGAGGTCCCGTTCCCATCACTGTCCATGGTGAGGTCACCCCTTCACCGTGCAATGCGGGGCTCCACCATCCTAAACTCATCCTCCATTTTCTGTTATCAGTGATCTGTTGGCTTTGCTCTAAAGCTGTCTCTCTATTTATTAGATTTTCTGCAAGCATCCCTCCACATCCCAAAGCTTTCAATGATTTCTTTACTGTTGTTTAATATTTCCAAGTAAGGAACCTTTAAGCCATCCACCGCGAGTTGTAAATTCTTTACAACTTTGCTTTTGTGGCTGGAATGATTGCTTCTGCCTGTTACGACACTGTAACCATGACGCTAAATTGATTTGAACAGACCACGTAGTCAGAGAAGTTGTAAAGAAATCAATGGATTAGATGAACTTTAATCAGAGTGTACCTAATGGGAGCACTGATTTGCTAGTTCTCATCTACTCAGAAAAATGTGAAAATTACAAGCTGGCAGTTGATTATTATTTTGATTAATGTTTACAGCCAAAGGGGCATATGAGGTAAAGAACCACGTATTATAAAAGCACAAAGCACTTGGGGTGATTTTAGATTGGACCTTCAGATACTTTTCTGATATATGATTTACTTCTTTTTGTCTTTGATAACACTGTAAAAAGTATCTAAAAATTCTAAGTGTGTACTTCTCATTAAAGGATGTAAATAGTCATTTTAAACAACGTATCAAATAATAAATAGTCAATGAAACCATCTTACTTTTTCTCTCATCACTGAATTTTAAGGAAACATCCACTTTGGATGATTCTACAGATGACTTGTGAATTTTCCTCACTTTCTCATTCATCCCTCAGCTACATACAGACACTTCTGCATGAGACTGAACCTTGAAAAATCAGTGAACAACCCACCTTTCCACCTGAGCCACAGCTGCCCATTTCCATAAGAGCATGAGATGTGAGCTCAAGTAATGTATTTAACCACCCAAAATGTATGCAATTTGCTTCTGATCCATAATCAGCTTAATGAAAGCTGTCAAAATGGGCGCGGAGAATTAAGATGACTTAAAAAAAATCCTATGAATTATTATTAAGCAGCTCTTGAAAAAAGGTCTTGAAACTAGTTTTAAAGGTAGAAGCAGTTTTAAAGGACACACCATGACATTGTTAGGTTGATGCTCCTATAAAATAACTAAAGATTTAATCATTAAGTCACAAAAAAAAAACCAAAAAAAAAAAAAAAACCCACTTGGGATCGTAAAAATATCTGTACTGTGAGACACAATCTTCTCTTACATTTAATCATTCTTAAGAAAACATCAATTCGGTTGATCATTTTGGAGTTTTTCATTCATATATTTCCTCTTGTCCCTCCTAACACTGATCATTTGCAAACTTGGATTCTGTTTTGCAACCTGACAATCTGGATTACGTGCTTCGTCCTTGTCTGCTTCAGTTTGAACATAAAACAAGACGAACTAAGTGTTGCACTGAAGAAGGTAGAGACGGAGAGCGGTGGAGAAACACAAGTGTGCAGGTTGTTTAATTGTACTGCCTCGCCTTCTCGCTGAAGGTCACCGCCATCCCTCATTCTGTCACCAGCAGCACCGCCACGACAGGTGAAGCACCTGTGATTGACATCCAATCAGCTGACTTTCTTCATGCCAGAACACACAGGTGCACATGCAGCGGTGTGCCTGTGCTACAGAAAAACATATGTGAACGCACACACACACACACACACACACACACACACACACACACACACACACACACACACACACACACACAGCATGCTTGACAGCACACACACCTCCTATGAAGCCTTTCCTTCATATATCAGATCGCTCTGCAGTCACCAACCCCATCTCCTCACATTGCCCTGACAAGACACACACTGTTTCTCCTCTTCCTCATGCAGACATAGCAGCAGGTGCAAACCAACACGCATCCACCATCACATCACAATGGGTTATCCTCATCCATCTTCAACGGAAAATAAAGCTTCCTCTTAACAGTTAACGTTAAAGTTGACTTTGTATAATCAAGTTGAATTTGCTTTGCATCAGCTGCTTCTTTCAAATGCAGGATTACTGCCAAAACACAACAGCTGTGGCTCAGGTCGGTATACGCTGTGTGGGAAAACGGAAAAAAAAGGGGATGCAAAGTGGGCATTTGAGAGAACAGAAGCAAGAGAATATATCAGTCCTTGAATCCGATCGCAGTTTAACATCATGTAATGATTACTATAACCGACTGTGCTGTGGCTGTAATAACATGGCTTGTAGCGAAGCAGATGCTACACTCATGCTCGCATTGTATCGCCTAACTACATGGATCCTCACTTCTATTAAATATCACAATAAAAAGCAGGTAAACACAGTTTAATGAGACATTTTTTGAAATGATAAAACTAAAATATCGCACAGTGTAAAAACCCTGATATTTCCACAAAGGTTAATTTGTGCTTTTTCTCTTGTGACTTCAGCAAATGATAATTAAGCAAGCTGTAATTAATTCGTTTTTTTCCCCAAATTCATTCCTAATTTATTTCTACAAGGGTTCTTAGCCTCGTGTTCACTTTATTTAAACCATTGCCACGCTACGACAAGAAAACCATACTGGCATATTTTATACAATTACCAAAGCCTGTCTATTCTTACCAGCTACATCAGGATTTTTTTATGATGCAGATCAGAGCCAGAAACATTCCTCTGATGCATTGTCCTGGAAAGAAGAGTGTTGTCATTGTAAGGGAAAAGGGTAGAAAGAACTATGCCAAGCTGGGCTGGCGGGATGAGAGAAAGGGCTAAGGCTCTTTAGAAGCAACACACCAGAAGGCACTCGCCTTTGCCATTTATGTCACAGATGGGGGGCACAAAGCAGCCTCCTTGCTTCCTCTTTCTTTGTGCTTTCCCTTCAGAAACATCCCATTTACTCCATCACTTTGTTTTTTTTTCTTTTTTGTTTGTTTGTTTTTTCGGGACCAAGTTTCCATGCTGTTTTCACTTTTAAAGAAAGTCAAGAAAAGATGGAAAAGAAATTAAATACAGCCTTGGATGTAATGCAGCTGTGTGGGAGGTATATAAAAACAGGAATACAACACTTACATTATAGCTCTGTGGTATATCTGCAATATACATTCCTCAGGGGTAAAAGGAAAATAAATACTTGACTGTATTTAAATAAAGCCTCAATCAAGATCTGACAGCAAATTAAAAAAAGGCAAATTTTCTTGGTAAATAATGCTTTGCATGAAGACATAATTTGGTTTATTGAAGCCATGATCCACCATTTTTCCCCAAATCTTGGCTCCTGATTGGCATGTTTAAACGTATAATTGTGCAATATCACTTTAAGCTGATATGACAAATGGACTGTAGTTACATAGCAGGTTTCTAGTCATCTTGACCACTCAAAGCACTTTAACACTACATGGCCCAATCAGCCGATCACACAGCACTTCTACATATACTAAGTGATTTTTGCTCTACTACACACATTCATACCCCGACACATCGGGAGGCAGTGTCTTGCCCAAAGACACTTCGGCATGTAGTCAGGCGAAGCATGGAATCACTTTCAGGTTGGCAGACGGCTGCTCTTCGTCCTGAGCAACAGTCGCACTATAAAGTATAGTGCAACTTACAAATGTAAGCCCAGTGGTTTGGAGCCATTCAAATGTGGCAAATTTGCAATTTTCATTGTCATTACTTTCACGTAATGCGATGTGCAGGCATAATACAATACTGTAGCCAAGAATGTCTCACCTCTTGGATGTTTTTCAGCTTTTAATAATTGGGAAACTGAAGAAGAAATGAACTGAAGAAGCCATTCCAATTACAATGTTCAACAACCAAGAAATAGAAGTCCACTTGACTTTATTTAAACTCTTACGAATAGCATGACCTAGAAGACAGAGATTTTGTACCAGCAATTGGAAAACGTTTCTGTTTGGACCAATGGGATTTAGCTTTTATGAATTCTGGTGTTGGAGTTATCTGTTCAGAAACACTGGGACTTTGCAAACATGTTTTTTCCGACAGATTTCACCTCCCTAAATCAAACCAAATCTTATTGGTGTAGAACCTTCCATACCTGAAGCAGCACAAAGTGTTTTACAGATTAAAAACAACAAAGAAGAGTTTTAAAAAACACACATATATGCACACATCTCAATTTCATGTTGCATAGTACAACAAAAAGCCTATTTTCTGTCTCCTTAACTAACAAGCAAATAGATAAATGAACATCTGGCTTGGCGCACTGGGAGGAAACAAAATTCTGGGGATCCAATCACATCAGCAGCCAACCAACCCATAACGGCGGAGGATATCACCTCCTGAAAGGCCCCAACTCAGGGCATGCCACACCAGAGCCAAAAGGCTGCAGTGCAAGGGCCTCCGAGAGAAGAGCTATCTCCATGGCAAGAGCAGGCACAGCTCCCACTCCGAAGGATCCACATGAGAAAAAAGAAACATCACTGCAGACCAAGCAGACCACAAAGCAACAATGGCTCAAAGAATTAGCTCGAAGTTGTGGCCCTCAAAATTCTCCCTGATTAAAACCCAACTGAGCCTCAGCAGAATGTCCATGACCAGAACCTGCTGAGGCTGCAAGTTTTAGTGCCCACTTGATATTCAGCTAGCGGCTTTAGACTCTTCCTCCTCCTAAAATGACGCCATTTGATTGTTTTTGATTATGTTTGAAAAATGGACTTGCCTTGTGGTTGTCAAAGCAACATTTTTTACATTTGCATTGTAAAAAGAAAAAAATATTTAACGCCAAAACATACCATTTCTTATTTCCTATCCTGAATTTATTTATTTATATATCTGTTTATTTATCTGTCTAAACCCAATCAGCAAGTTAAAAAAAAAGAAAAAGAAAAATTGCTGTCATGAGCTGCTACTACATTGCTGTCAACCTACCATCTTAGCAACATGCCATCATGACTGTCAGTGGTGTATTCCAACAGCAATATGAGGTGACCATGTAGTAAAATTGAGTTAATTGAGAATGTTGTTTACTCTAATGTGGAAACACTCTTTTAGAGAAAAAAAAAAAACTGCTGCTGCCTGTAGGGGCACTAGTTTAGAGGATATTCTCATGGGGTTTTATTAAAAATATGAAGAAAAAAGAAAAACATGCAAGAATCCATAGGTTGAGCAATTTGCCAAAGATATGTGTCCAACATTAGGACTCTATCCTCATGTGCAACAAGGTGTAAAACAGAAGATAATGAGGACAAGAGTCATATACAGAAAATATGCATAAAATACACTAATTCTATCATTAACCTTTAATGAATACAATGACCCAAAATAACTCCCAAACTCACAGTACTGTTAAGTGAAACTTTAAATGTAAAATACAATAAAAAGCACATTTTAATGAATGGAAACTGGTTTAATAGTAACCTTAGTTGGCCCTTTGTGTGTGTGTGTGTGTGTGTGTGTGTGTGTGTGTGTGTGTGTGTGTGTGTGTGTGTGTGTGTGTGTGGCATTTAATGAAACTGCAGCTTTAATGAAACTGTTCCTGACTTGAAGCCTCTGGTCTCACACTGCTCAAGGTCATTAGTGCTAATGCCATGGTTTTTGCCATCTGCTGAGATTGTTTACACTTGCCTAGATAATTAGCTCTTAATTAGGAGTAGATGGTGGGGAGTATATCTGTCTGTGTGTGCTTAAGTGTGCATGTGTTTGTGTGTGTGAAAGATGGCATGTGTGTTGCTATATTCAATAAATACATGACCGTTATTATGAGAGGCAGGTTGATTTAAGCAATTACGGATTTGCTACAGAGATGGAACGACAAGGTGAATTTGAACACACATGAGGCAATGTAAGCAGTATTAATGTGTGTGTGTTGGGGGGGTTGGGGGTGATGTAATACAAGTTAACAGACCAGAATGTGATTATCAAGTCAATAGCGATGTAATCATAACAATGATATCTATTGTTTGCTGCACACAATCCAAAAACAGGAGAAAAGCTCTGTAAGTTGAGTGAAAATGATGAAAAGATAGAAGAGAATCAAGTCTTTTCTTTCTTTTTACCTCACACTCTATTCGTCCTCCAAGTATTTCGCCTCAGAACAAATATTCAAACAGTAAAATAATTTAATTAAACTTCTGTGATTGATGTTTTTCAACCAAGGCTCCAAGTTCTCTATGTAATGGTGTAAATTATTGATCTCTGAAAAAAATGTTTGCAGTTAGACTAATATTAATTGAAAATGCCATGATTGGCGACCACTAACAAGCAGCAGAACCATGTCACAACGTGGCAAAACCATCCAGCACATCTTAGAAATTTGTTTACAATCAATATATAATTTATCTTTTTTTTGTTCTCATTTACTTGGACAGCATGATGTTTTGGAAAACTAGCTAAACTATGAACACTGAGATGGGGTTATTTGAATTGAAGTGGGCATCCTTATGTTGTCAGCTACAGTAAACAGAAAAGGAAATTATAGACATTATAGATAAGAACAAGAAGAGAGAACAGTAACAGCTAAGGGGATGTTAAAGATGTGACTGAATGCTCCTTCAGCTGCCTGCGGCTAACACCGACAGTAAGAACAACCGGCGGTGTTAAAGGTGGGATGTAAAAAGACATCAAGTACACTCACACCAGTGGCTGAATTCATAGGAGTACCAGTTGGAACATAAGTTTAGAGCAAAGGTATCAAGCTCCAGTATCCTGCATGCTCCAACACACCTGACTGAAGTGAATGAATAGATTGACAAGAAGCTGTTGGATTCATTTGATTTAAAGCAGGGAAACAAGAAAAACCTGCTTGATGCCCGCCCTCAAGGACTGGAGTTTGACATCCCCGGTAGAGGGCCGAGGCATCGGCGAGACCAATCGTACCTGCTCTAATGAACTATTCAGTCTAAAAACTACCTAACTTCATCTTAGGATGCTTTTCTCCATTTGATCACCAATAGTCTGTCCAGTCAAAACAATCATAACATTTAACGGATTGGACAGACATCAGTGTTCTTACCTGTTTTCACCTCAAATAGCTTCAGCTTGCTCTACTGTTCTGAAGGCAGAAAACTCTGCTAGGTTTGTTAAACCATAAACACACACCACTGTTATCAAAAAGCCTGGTCTTATAAGCTTCAGCAAGAACGCAGCAGACATCTTTTCTGATCCTTTGCTGCAAACGATTTTCCTGTGTTATTGAATTGCAGCTGTTTTGGCAGCAATCGGTCTCGGCCCGCTCGATCAATACGAGCCCTATCGCAAAGATTTTTGTGCCTATTAATAATTTACACCTAAATACAAGGCGAAATACAGCCCAGGTTGAAAATCTCTACAACATTCATCCCCTAAGCTGAACATTGACCCTGGAAGAGGAGCTATGCTACTTTCAATTAATAGTTTTGACAGCAAATGAAAGAAGGAATTGTATTTTATATACTCGGCCCCACAAATTCAATGTGAAAAGAAAGGAAAAAGAAACAAAGAAAGAAAACAGCTTCATTTTTAGAGTTTCTTTCATTGTTTATGAGTTTGCCTTTGTGAAAAGATAATGCGGAGCAGCAAAGCTAACACAAAAGGTTGCAACACGGTAAAGCTGTTATATGCTTGCCTTTTAATTAAAAGCCCAAGAAACTGCAGTTTTCTTTCACTTTGCCTCCTCAGCTTTTTCATTTTAATAAGTTCCCCACCTCTGATGCCTCTTTGTTTTCCTCCTGCACCTCGTATGAAGAGAGAACACAGATTCTAATCGCATGATGAGATTACATCCTGCATCCATGTGTTTGTAACAGAGCACGCCGTTTGTCCTGTAATCTCCACAAGCTTTACAATAAAACAGATGTTGTGGAGGGGCATGGCCCTAATCCGGTGGTGTACTATAATCCACAATACCTCTGAATGGCTTCACAGAGGATATTGTGTTTCTTGGTTTAGCAGATGTTGACTTAAAGTCGGCGTGGTCAGAAGTATGAGTGAGAGCTTGGCGGTTTTGGTACTGGCTGAAAACTGTTGTGTCAATTCGGATGTGAAAGATTATTGGTCTTCCAACCAGAAGCCCACCTGAGGACTGCGCTAGCCTCCAAGTTAATTGCAGCCCAAACACAGCACAACCTTTTGTTTTATATGAAGGAGGAAAGGAACATTTGAGATCCAAAAGCCTCTGTGGTGTTTGGGTTGTTGCCGGGATATCTGACGTGTAGCCTGAGGCCATACGAGACGTTTAAGACAGGGCTGTTTGCTGCCTTTTTCTTGTAAAGCATTCACTGTGACAGCCAAGGAGATGGAGGAGCTGGAACTGAGAGGAAGTAGTACAGCAATGCTGGGAGTTGATTAAAATGTACAGCAATCTCAGGTGATATCAGATCTGAAAAATAGGTTGTTTTTTTCACAACAAAGTCTGCTCAGTGTAGTCCTGGACCGACACTCTAACTATCAGGATCAGTTCTGAAAGGATCAGTATTTCATTCAAAATGTCTTGGTAAAAACGAGAAATTTTATGGACAAATGAAAAACAAGCCTGACATCTGAGATTAAACGCTGCATATCTGCTGAAATGCTTGTTACTGACTTGCTCCTTTCTGTCTGTGCCTAGCAAACATCTATTATTCCTCTGGGCTTCCAGTTCCTGTTGACTGGTACTGAGTGCTGTTTACTGGACACTGGATGATCTAAGCCCATTCCTAGAGGGTTTAGCTCAATAAATCCAGCAAAATGCCACACCGTATGACAGGGGTATGCCACAGAAAAGAGCTGATTGCACACTAATCACTCATCTTAGGTAATGGATTTTATCGTCCACAGAGTATGAATCTCTGGCAGATGGCAGATAATTCAGTCTCTGTTGTTGATGCAAATATTAGAAGGAATATATATATTCTTTCTAATATTTGCATTGTTCTCAATTTATATTCGGGCTGTGACAATATGCTTTTGTCCCGATTCGATTTGATTCAGATTTTTTGGGTGCCAATTCGATATATATTGCGATTCTCATAATTCTTCGATATTGCTGCTTTATGTAGATTAAAAACCAAAATAAATGTGTAAAACTTTTTGACTGTGAAGCAAAAACAAACAAAAAAAACAAAAAAAAAAATAAAAAATAAAAAAAAAAAAAAAAATATATATATATATATATATATATATATATATATATATATTTTGTTTGTTATGTATGTATATATTTTGTTTGTTTTTTGCTTCACAGTCAAAAAGTTTTACACATTTATTTTGGTTTTGTATATATGTATTGTATTGTATATATGTATATATGTATTTTGTATTTTGTATATGTATATATGTGTGTGTGTGTGTGTGTGTGTGTGTGTGTGTGTGTGTGTGTGCGCGCATCTTCCTGTATCCCTTTTCAGTTTACAAAATGAGAAATAAAAGAAGACCTTTTTCTTAATTCAAAGCTATGGTTCAGAAAGAAAGAATCTGCCCTGTATTATGCTTATAAGTATAATTATCTACTAGTCCAAGACAAAGTGTACCACTTAACTCAGATGCAAGAGAGGAGATTTTGTGTAAACATTGAGAATAAAATTTTTCCTCCAGCCCTTTAGAAGCTTAAGTCAGAACTGCTTAGTTCAAGCATGTTATGGCCTCTATGATCTCCTCAGAAGTGGGACCAAGAAGAAGATCAATATTTATGTTTTTGCCAGATCAAAAGGAACATTATTAAAAATGAATATACTCTCCACTGCATACACTGCCTTCCTTCACCTCCATCACCTCTTGGTTCACTTTATCACCTAATAAATTCATGTTATTCAAAACAATGTTAACGAAGCTGTAACTGCATAAGGCAGAAAAAAAAGATTGATCTGGCCTCAGCTGGTCAGTGTTCAATTAGAGGTATTGCATTCAGATGTGATACATGTAAGTGAAGCAGAAAAGGTCGAGCTGATGCTCGCTAGGAATGGAAAAAAAAGAGTTAACACCCACGTCTGCAGGAAATACTTCCTCTGGCCATCACCTTACTCATTCCTGCCTTCATGCTCCTTCGGCGGTGTGGTGCATTTTTCATGTCAAAAAAGGCAACATTTTATCCGGAGGAGGCATGTAAAGACAAAAAGCAAAGTTTTGCAAGTGTCAGATAGAAAGAAAAGGTCAGTGAGAAGAGGTTTGCCTTTAATTGTCTTTTTATTTTCTTTTTGCTGATCTGCCAATGAGCAAAATAAAACTCTGAAACTACCATGTAGAACTACAAGATGTCTAATATTTCCATGTGAACTCTTCTATATGATCTTATAGATGTAATTTCAAAACAAAAAAACATTCATTAAGGGTTAAAAACTGTACAGTGTTCAAAGATTTTATTAACTAAACTTCAGCTTTTAACATTTCCAGATAATCATTGAACCTTCAAACCTGAAGTCATATGAACCATTTTTAGGTTCATTATTAAAAATCAGTGTTGTTGCCTCGAAAAATTCTGGATATAATTTCCATTTCAGGTAGTGTGTTTATTCTGGACGCTTTGTTTTGGACTGAAAGCTAAGCTAGCGCAAACTTGCCTTTCTTTTCTTCTTTTTTTCCTTCAGTGTTGACTGTGTTTGTTTTAATGGGCCAGCTTTACATTCAGGAGAATAAGTCCATTTACCTTCTGGCAAGGAGTGAAGATTGATTATGTTTGCATGGTATAGAATATATTAAAGAAAGAAAGCAATTAGCTTAATTTAGCATAACATTTGGGACGTAGCAGGATAGGTATCCTGAGCCTGTGTCAGTGTCAGGAATGATCAATCCACATTTTTAAAAACCCATTATAACATCTCTAAATTATTCCAAAACTCAATGACCAGACTGTATATTCTGTCAAAAAGATGGTTAGACCAAAAACCAACAAAGAAGTAGTTAAAAAGGCAAACCGCTGATGTTCACTAAAGACTTGTTTCATTTGACTTATATTTCAAGTATGTTTAGTGCTACTTTCTTGTCCAAATATGGTTTATGGTGAAGAGTTTGACAGCCAAATTAAACATCATTTGGGGATATTAACCATGGTACATCCTATGAGATGAGGTACGGTTACTGACCTACAGACCCCAACGGTTGAACCAGGCAACATATTGGATAGAAAATCCACACGAAAGTGCAAGAGCATAGGTCCTCCAGTGTTTGCATCAATCATATATAAGCCATCATTGGCTGAGCTATCTCTGGAGCAATCAGTTGCACCAGCAGCATCAGGATCCGAAACAGAACAAGCCAATAACGAAAGCGGACATTACACTGCGCACTGCTTTTAGGACCTTGGAGATGATTATCCAAAGATGAATGTTGTTGGGAATAATGGAAAGCATGACACACCCTCCGCATGACAGTGATTAAACAACACTGGGTCTCAGTCAGAGGCTTCTTCAGCTCTGCTGTAATTGGGATCACTGCCAGAGGTCATCTCTGGCTGCAGCAATAACCTTCCATAATGAGTCTTTATATTATTTATATATTTTTATTAATCAGGGGCAGACCGCACCCCTACAGTTAAGATTAGACCTAAAACTTTCCTTTCTGATGTGGCTTATAACCCCGACTGGCTCGAGTGAAATCCAAACCTCCCCTTAGCTATTGGACTATATGTCTGGCAGGACATATATGTATAGATAGTATTTGCAAAACTGTTCATCATCTGTCTATTCATAGTGTAAATTAATTGGTTCTAAAATTTTAAAAGTTTTGCTTACTCTTTTGAATGAGTTTCTATGTTTTTCATGCCTTCATGAACCATCTTATTCTTTGTTAACGTGTCACAGACTTGGTACTAATTTCATATTTTTAATGAATGAACTTATACGTTCTAGTTATCAAAACATATTACAGTTTTTTGTACTTGAAATTATTTGCATAGTTTTCTGCAGTTAATTTTTAAGTTATGCACAAATTTCAATAAGTTCAAAAGTAGTGTTTTGCATGCTTTCATTTTTTTTAAATACTATAACTTTTTTTTTTTTTTCCCCACAAATGAGCAGCTTTCTGCCAACAGTATCCCCTTCACAGAGCAGCTGCTAAAAATATTTCTGGTAAATAATCATTTAGACTTTATCCATCACTCTTGGGAAATTAGCGTGCTTTTAACACATCTCTAACGTTACAAGAGAGCAGTGGGCTGCCTTAGTTTGGTGTCAGGGGGAGAAGTTGGGGGTTTAAGTGCCTCGCACACAGACCCACAATGACAACGGTTTGCTTCCATTTTTAGTACTGGGACTTCAATCTGCCGTCCCCAGTCCCAAGTCCTTCTCTCTAACGACAGTAAATACCATATCTGACAGTGAAATTCCAGCCATCAGGTGGTTATAAAGGACAAAAAAGGATCAAAATCTCAGCTGTTTTATAGTGTAACAAAGTCACAGAGAGTTGATTTAAAGACTTTTTAAAACGTAAAACCTTAGAATAAAAAGGAAAGCTGATAAAGGAAAAAAAATAATGCTTTACTCTTTCCATGGTAACTTTCTAAGAAGAGCACAGTGCACAGTACTTTTCTTCCCGTGTGGACGGAGTAGAGTTTCAGTGGAACTGGAGTGGGAAACAGACCTCTAAGCAGTTCATGTTAATTTGACACGATCCATCAGTGACCCAAAAAAAATGCATTAACCTGCTAAAATGGTTGCTTCCATTAATGAATTGTTGCACAAATGTAATAGTTATGTGTTAACTTTCCCAGTGTTGGAATATATGTCAATATTGTACTGTAGGAAATACTGTTTGTTATTCTAAAGACTGCTTGCAGTTCTTTATGGATTTATGTGTTTACTTAATTTGAGTCTCAAATCATTTATTATGTTCAAGAATTAATCACTCTTGTTAATCATTTTGTGATATTTATATGTAAAACAGTCAATACCATAATACCAACCAATTCTGTCCTAATTTTGGCCAATTTTAATGCAATGAAGCAGAAAACAAAGAGAATTTACAAATCATTATCGATGTAGTACATTGATATTTGGTGGAATTATAGCGCTAGTCCAGTTAGTTACAGTTTTAAATGAGGTCTGTATAGTTGTTTTTTTTCCTCTCAAGAAATCTTTTGAATAAATTTTTATTCAAAATTTGACGAAATGACATCTATGTCTATGGCAATGTAATTTCCAACAGACACTTGCATAAAATGATAAATTAACATATTTAAGCAATTAACATAATTCTAGATAAGGCCTTTGTACAACAAACAAGCCAGGAATTGGTTCTCAGGACCATAACGAAGGGGAGAGAGAATACGGCTTTGTACATCTGTAATGAACGAATGTGACAAATATCCACCGTAGAGCAAAAAATCCTTTACTTTTAAGAAATTCAGTCCTATTTATTAATAATTACATTATCAGCTTTAATAATTACAATTTCCAAGGATAGGCCGGTGACATAATAACCAGCCAGTCATCATTTCCATGACTGTCATGATTCCCAGCCGGAAGCAGCGAAGGCACATGTGAAGCTCGACTTGAGACTTTGTCATGATTGAAAAACGTAACATCTTAACAGGTAACAGGAAAAATCTGCCATCTAATTATTACCATCATCCCCTCCCCTTCTTCCTTGGAAAACCTTGAGGAATTCAACCCATCACCAGTCTCTCTCTTCTTCTCGGGGGATACATCCCCCCAGGGGAAAGCTCTCCTTCATTCTTTAAGTAATTACAAACTATTTGGAGACCTGATAGATGTGAAGCTAATCTACAAGTTCCTATGACTGAGAGTAAAGTGGGTGGAAATGACATGCCAGGTCCACTTTAACATGTCTTCTCTTGTCAAACATCTTTGTTGACACAGTGCTTAGTCACCCGCAGCAGCTTGCTTCACCTGGACGGAAACGGTGACTGATGTGCGCCCGCGATGCGGAGACCGTGGCTGGTTGGTGACTCAGATGACGAGGCAGTAAGCTGAAATCTCATCGTACTAATTAAATGTGAGAGGAAACATGATATATTCAGTGATTTCGCTCACTCACTGGGTTGCACATCACACGCTTCTCTGTGCTGTAACTGCAGTGTTATTTTACTACCAAGTACTTTTCTGTCCCCAAATGACAGAAACCAACTCAAATGACAAGTTAAAAGTCTAATCAGCTGTTCCTCAGCATCACATTCCTGATCCTCAGAGTTAAAGGGAACAATCCGGACTGTGGCTACCAACATACTTTATGTCTTTTCAGCATTTACTATATCTTTATTTTTACGTTTGATGGTTTTATTCTTCATAATTTTCATCTAATCTTAACATTATTTTTATTTTATTTTTCTAGTGTTTTAGCTTCCCAATATAGTTAGTGGGGTTGGGACAGCAGCTCTTGAGACATGATTTTAAGTGTTTAATGTAATGTTTATATGTTGGTTTTTATGGTTCTTGATTCAGGGGGACTTGAAGGGTCTTTCTTTTGCTCTTCATGTAAAGCACTGCACTAAATTTTTACGGTATGAAAAGTGCTTTATAAAAAAAAAAAAAAAAAAAAAAAACATATCTGACTGAAATTCCAGCCATCAGGTGGTTATAAAGGACAAAAAAGGATCAAAATCTCAGCTGTTTTATAGTGTAACAAAGTCACAGAGAGTTGATTTAAAGACTTTTTAAAACGTAAAACCTTAGAATAAAAAGGAAAGCTGATAAAGGAAAAAAAATAATGCTTTACTCTTTCCATGGTAACTTTCTAAGAAGAGCACAGTGCACAGTACTTTTCTTCCCGTGTGGACGGAGTAGAGTTTCAGTGGAACTGGAGTGGGAAACAGACCTCTAAGCAGTTCATGTTAATTTGACACGATCCATCAGTGACCCAAAAAAAATGCATTAACCTGCTAAAATAGTTGCTTCAATTATTGAATTGTTGCACAAATGTAATAGTTATGTGTTAACTTTCCCAGTGTTGGAATATATGTCAATATTGTACTGTAAGATTAATTAATTGATTGATTGACTGACATTGCACAGACTGATTCATAATATTCTTTCCCATTGTTTAACATGAGGAGTGACTGTGTCACCTGAGCCACATTTACATAAACACAAGATAAAACCATCATCAGTGGTTGTAAAACTCCATATAACACAAAGAAAGAAAGAACTTAGTGTATTATTTTTTAAATGGGGTTTTTGTGCTTGAAATGGCAGCAGTGAAAAGACAGCACAGTCTGTACACCAGACTGTGGGAACGCAGAGCATAGAGGAGACACTGCATTTGCTTTTAATTATTTATTTTTTAAAATCTTTTTACGATCCTGATTATTAGGGATGGGAAAATTGAATAAAAACAAACAAAAAAAAAAAATCAATTATCGGCATTTTTTGCTTCACATTTTTAAAATAGATTTTTTGTTAAAAATCTTTTTTTTTCAAAACAAAAATAATTCATTATAAAATTTTCATTGTTTTTATCAATCTTTTTCCTTGTCTTCTTGGGCATTATAGCAGGAGCATTATGGTCGGGCTACTGTGTTGTTTTTTCCTAATTGAAATCAAGGAAAATGACTTGCAAAAACTTTTGTAAATTTTTTTTTGTTGTTGTTTTTAATTCTTCAAAAATCAGCAATATCAAGGAATTGTGAGAATTGCAATTTAAATTGAATCGGTACCCAAAAAAATTGGAATCAAATCAAATTAGGACGAAAAACAATACCGTTCCAGCCCTACTGATTATCTATTAGTGAATGCCATTTCATTTGTAGGAGTCATATTCACTTTTACTGAGAATCGACTGCAATGTTTTATAAATGAGGCACCTGGTGACTCCAATATTGCCCAAAAGACTTTCATATAAATCACATGCTGTCCAATGTAAAGCTTCAAACAGCCGCTGTCCTTTTAACAGTAGCAGTCCTGCTGGGTGACAGTAATACAGTATGTTATTAGTGGCTGTTTAGAAGTCGCATTTCTAAACCAGTTTGCCTTTCATCTTTGACCTGTCGCTGTAAAACAAGATGGCGATGAGTAAATATGTAAATGATGCGTCTCACCTCCAGCTGGGCAGGTATAGTCAGGCTCTTTGATTGGGACGGACAGAGCAGAACAAAGTCCACGAGAAGGGATGAGGAGGAACATATCCTTATGGGTTAGGTGAAGCTTGTAGGGCAGGGGTGTCCAAAGTCGGTCCTCGAGGGCCGTTGTCCTGCAGGTTTCCCATGTATTCCTGTTCCAACACATCTAGCTTCCACTAAATGGATCAAACAGCCAATGACGTGCACAACTGATTAAGCTCTACTACTAGTTAATTTGAATCAGGTGTGTCTGAGCAGGGATACATAGAAAACCTGCAGGATTCTGGCCCTCGAGGACCGGAGCTGGACACCTCTGTTGTAGGGGAAAGTAGCGTTAATACCGATTTAATGGACTGTGGTAGAGCCCTGGGTGACTATATGAGGATATGAAGAGAGATGTGTGTGTGTGTGTGTGTTTTGTGTAAGACGTTGAAGCCTAGAGGTTTAGCGGTTCTGCGGAGAGTTATTGTATGTGGGCTTCGGCTTAAGATTTAACCCGGCTGAACAGAGAGCGAGATCAGCTCTTACTGTCAGCAGTGTTAAGAATGCGAGGGAGGAATATCAGTAAAGTGGCATACTTATAACAATGGATGTGATGGCAAATCACACATCTTCTGAATACAAATGACTATGGCATCCATACATATTGTTTTCTGTCTATGTGTGGAAACCAATTCACTGTAAATATGGTCGATTAACATCTCAGTAAATTAGCTGTTGATGTGTATGTGGCGGGGATTGTGGTTGTTCCCCAAAAATATGGCGCAGTTGGTTTGTTAACCTCCCAGTAAAACCACCAAAGTGCAGTAATATTTACAGTGAGACACTATATACAGTATGTACAATATTTACACTGATCTTGCCTCTAAAAGATCTCCAGCTAAAAAAAAAAAAAAAAAAAAGCTTCCCAATTACCCTGGATGATGGGGTTTTATTTTTAAGTTCTATTTGTTCTTCAAAACAAATATACATGCCAATACATCCCATAAACAATATACATTTAAACAACAACATAATCAGCATTTCACAGGCAAAAATAAACAGGATAATTCAACGGAATGTGGCGCTCCAATGCATCCCGTGACAGCAACGTCACTGCCGCATTGCGACACACATCCAGCCATATAACCATCGGACAACCATAGACTCTGTTTGCCACTAACCCCACCCCCCAGCTGACGTAAAAAAACCCAGTAAGCACACCTCATGTGACCATATCTCAGTAGCACAACAATTAGGTGTGCACCCCTTACACTTCTGACACTGACAGGTGGGCCGACAGTGGCCACAAGGACTGACGGGCGAAAATCTGCGGATAGAACAGACCACGACTCCTTCAGGTAGGTGGGTGTGGGCGTCTGTGACAAGGTGGCTTTGTCGCAGTGTACCTGACTGGATTGCATTTTGATGAATATAGTCATTGAGAGTCTTAAAATAAATACTTAAAATCAATTATGAGACTAATTTCACCAGAAAAATATGATAATATAAAATAATTTTGACCTAACTCAACTTGAGGTTACCATCTTATGCAAAAATGAAAAAAATAAATTCATTTAATAAATTCACAGTTAAAAGAAAATAATTATACTCAGCAGTGTTGGGGGGAAAGTTAAAAAAAGAAAAAAAAACCCCACAAAAACTGGATTATAAAAAGCCCATTTATTGGTGTAGCGTTTGGACTTTAATAGTCTGAGAATGGCGTGAATTTGGGATTTGAACGTTCATACTTCCGAGTCGCACCTTTTGCTGCTCAAGCACTTCAGCAGTGATCCAAACTAAACACCTTTAACAGCTTGGTAGGACTCCCTGGAGACTCCCCGGAGAGCCAGGCGAATGCTGACGGTGGTCTTATCTCTCTTGGAGGCTTTTTCAGATGAAGAATGTGGTTTCTTTAGTGGAAGGAACTCCGCAGCTGAATGCTCCTGACAGAATGGAACAGACTCGCGCTCTGAATGCTAACATGTGCGCATTCCCGGACCAGCTGTCAGATCACAGAGCAAAGAAGTTCAGGTAGCAACACACAGCAGGAGTGTGACCTTATTCTCTGGTATAAACAGCTGAAAAAAGAAAAAAAAAAACATCTATCTCACATTTTCACACGTGACTAAACATGACCATCATAATTGTTGGAACGTGAGGTAAAGTTTTTGTGGTTTGGAATATTTAATGAGTTTCGACATTTTACTTGTGTTAATTGTGTGATCATCTCACACAACATGGGAAATAACTTGATGGCATTGTGGTGTTGTACCTCCTGCTCAGACTCCTGGCAGGAGGCACATCATATAAAATGTCTCTTCCCAAGCTTTTAGGTAAACTGGACTTGACTTTCCAACACTGCTCCATTTCCCTCCCTTTTTAATGTCTCTTATCTACAGATGTCATGTCTCCAGCACCCCCCGCCCTCACCACCACACACACACAGACACACACACTTTTCTGGAGTTTCCATTTTAAGAGCTGAGATGCTCTGTTCGATCGCACTGTCAGTTTACAGCTCTTCCAGATGACAAAGAGAAACACAATCTGTCTGTGTGTACAATAACTATCAGAGCATACGTGCAGGTCTGTGTATGAATGAGTGTGTGTCTGTCCCTTTGTGTTATGTGACTATTTACACAACCTACACATCCCAAGTTTTTTTTTTTTTTTTTTTAAAGAAACACACCAAGACAGAGTGCTTCCAGATGGAGACACTAAACCACTGTCAACCGCAGAACCCACACACACATAAACACACTGAATGGAAGCCTGTCCTGCTGGGGCGTTCCATTTCTCAGTCTCTCGCTATGTTTATCTACAGTGACAACTTTCTGGTCCAGGCTTTTGTTTCACTGTTTATCTGAACCCCAGGTTGTGAAAGCAGCAGCACTATGATTTAGTCTCTCGGCTTCCTTTTATGGACTGTTGGTACGAAGGAAAGCGGTTTGCAGAGGAATGAAGTGGCGGCAACACGCTTAGAAATGAATGTTTTGTCCAAGGTCTCTCCAAGGTCTCATCATTCAAAACTCATCAGAGCCTGACAAGTATTGATGAGACAAGCAATCATGTGCTTTTTCAGACATTTAATGGCCATAAAACAGCCGTATAATTTTGATGGTGGAAAAACTAGGTATTTTAAATATTGCACCTCTGGAAGTAGTCCATTTTGGGTTCTGAGCTGTGTTTATGATTCTAAAATTCTTCATAGTCTTTAAAAAATGACTTGCAATTTGCTTCCAATATTGGTTTTACTCAAACACATTTTTCATTCTGCAAACCACCACAAACCAAACCCAAAGCATCTTTGATAAACCCTATACTTTAAAAATACAGATATTCTGCAGCCCTCTTTCTGTACTTCTAAAGAAAACGTTGCCTGTTGCAGCCAAAATGTTGTATTTTAAGACAATTCGACAAGACCCACTTTAAAATGCACCAGGCTTGTTTAAACATACAATTCTGTCCTTGATTTTAGCATTTAGGCCCCAAGCAAACGTTTTCATCATCTCATGTCTGTGGTTGAAGTGGAGTGCAGGTTTTGTTCTGCAGTGGATCCAAGCATCAACTCTCAATCTTCCTGAAGGTTGTTGTGAAACAGGAATTTGATCCATTTCTCAGGCATTTATAAGGGCGGCACTCCTTGAAACTTTTATCTTCTTCTGTTGTTTGGTCTCACAGACCTCAACTCGACCGCCATCGTCTCCGTTAGCTAAACTTCTAAACTACAAACCACCTGAAAACACCTTGCAATCTCCCTTGTTAAGTTTTTTCCACCTTTGTAGACATCAAATATTCAAAATCAAGCTGGTAGAGAATTAAATAACTGCTTAGAGAAAGAAATGTCTGTTGCTTGTAAAATCAGAATACTGTTATTTTTTGGCTGTTTGAGACTAGCATCCTCTCTTAAAGATGCAATATGTGACTGAGAGCCATTATATGATGCCGCTTACCTTTTTTCTTTGACAACTTGTTTAAAATACAAACAGTTTAATGATCTGATCCCCCTTAAAGAATCTGAAAGATTTCATCATCTTAACTTTCCTTTGAACCACATCCTCTACTCGCCGAAATCCTAACAGAAAACTCATTGTTATAGTCTCCCTGCCGTCTTTTCCTTCTTCCTCCTCTTCTCTACCACAGAAACTCATTGTGGTTTGTAAATGTTGAGGTTGTGCTTTTTTTTTTTTTTTCTCTTTTTGAGTGCCAGATTCAGGCCAAGGGCAGTCCCAAGAAAGGGAACTGCAAGGACAAACCATGGTATACCGCAGACTGGAATAAGGAGATTTAATAACCTCTTTGCATTTCAAAAACAGCCAACGGTGAACTAGATTTACTAATATGACATACGACAACTGTAAAATGTTAATAATTGAACAAAGGCAAAGCAGCAAGTGAAGAAACACAATCCATATTGCAGAGGAGAGAAGTCAGAATGGCTGCTCCCATCGCCAGTGGATGGAAGGCTCATTCTCTGTTCTTGGGGAGCTTTGCTAAGCTTACAGGCCATTTCACTCTGTTTCACTTTAACAAAGCCGATGTCCTGAAAATCCACCCCACCCTTCGCTCCACATCATCCACAGGCCTAGCTTAAAGCCCCCACACTGACTAAGACCTCTTCGGAAACACGCATTCTTGCTAATCCGTTTGTTTTTTGGCTTTGCTGCTCCTTAACCAAACTCAAAACATACAAGTGCTTTAACATTTACTTCAGGCTCCTGTTTGGTTACTTTCTCTGTCCAGTGAAAAGATGATAATGGCAGCTTCCATTTATATCTATAAGGCACCTAAAACTCGGCTTCCATGAGCTCTGCAGGCATCTTTGTGCTAATGTGGACTTCTATCATGAAGCTATGTAACCAGGCACAAAATGCGATGCTGTTTCATAGTAAATTCTAAAGTATGTTGCTAAAATAAACAGTGCAGAGTTTAAAGCATTGGGTTAAAGTATTCAAATTGTCATGTTTGCATGATTAAAAACTGTAAATATGTTAAATTACCTAAAAACGGAATTGAAATTCCTGATTTTGAATGTATTTGTTTTATTTTGGAAATTTATGATGATGTATGCTGTTTTACTTTTAAAGCCTTTGTAAGCGGAAGTACTGAGTGTGTGACGCTTTTTGTGGGTTGTTGATTAGTGGAGAGAATGAGAGGAAAGCCAGACGGAAAGAGTGTGTTGACGAAACGGACATTTGTGGGACGTTTTTTCAGGACAAAAGCTGTCGGAAAGTTTTGTGCAAGCTGTTGTAGCCAGTGTTATGGACTTTCACCTCGTAAGTCATCAGCGTGGCACTGGAAATATATGTTTGGACAGCTGATCAGACTTCTACCCGAAGTTATTTTGGTTGTTTAAGTTTGTTTCATTTTAGCAAGCTGCAGTGGGTGTTAGCCGATGCTAGTCCAGCGTTGGTAATTATTAGCCGCCAGAAGCTAACCCAGCTTTCATCGGGCATAAAGTTTTAGGCTGCACCGCTCCCGAGCTGCGCTTCAGGCCTGCACCTTTGGTTTTTTTTGGTTGTTTAAACCACCATATGCTGGCTTGAATAGGTGTGTTTGGTGAGTGGGCCCACTTGACTAAGTTTATTTATTATTGCATTTAATTTTGAACTGATACTGAAAAGTGACACTGTGAATAACTTTTTTTTTGCATTTAGCTATTGAGGAAATACAAGTTCTAGTTTTATAAGTTCATATGTGTGTTGCTTGCTTATTATTTTTCTGAGAGTGATCAGAATCAGTGTTTTGCTACATTACAATACACATCCCATTTATGTATTCAAAGAACTCAGGGCCCATACCAGGAGAAGGTTATTGGTGGGCTACAGTTACCTCATCTGGCTGACATGGTCAATCAACTCAAACAGTAAATCCTGAGAAAGTTATCTACGTATAACCATCAGCATGTGACAAAGCTGCCATTTACTTTGGCTTTAGGCAACAATCCTTCAGTGTGCAAAGCCGTAGGTGATTAGAACAACTGGAGCGAAAAACACTGGGCTGTTCCAAACAATACATGGACAAGCTGCTGCGTTATTAGGAGAATATTTGAACATTTTCATTGAAATCAGAAAAAAACAAATGAATCACGTTTTTGAACTGGAATGCATGACTGATGTAGAGTGGGAACTCACCCTTGGGAAAACATTTAGTGGAGATGTCATTGAGTAATGTTAAGAGAGACAGAACCTTGAGGTGCTTTTATTAATTAAAAGCACATAAAAAGCCCTGCGGTCACCACATTAAGTTCATATTTTCTTTTGAATTTACAGGCTTCAAAGGCATTTTACATGCAAAATATAACCTCTTGTTAAAGATTAATACAAAGAAAGGATTTAAGTTCTGGCTGTAATACAAGTTTAAATCCTTGTGCCACTTGGGAGTGTGTGAAATTGATACGAGCACTTTGAGAAACAGAGGGAGATGGAATATGAAAAGAGTTATGGAAACAAAAGGATTGACCTCTTCTCTGAGTCCTTGTTAGTGAGGGCCAATAACCTTGCAGCTCTTCCATCCCACACTGCTGAAACCTTGGCAAGCCCAGAATGGGAAGCTGGCACCACATCCACAACACAAGAGGCAAATGCCAGCGCTTCTCTTACCATTTAGTCTAATGAATATGCACGGCAAAAGAATTTTTACTGTAATATGCACGGCCTCTCCACCTTATCTAAACACCAGGGAGTGCCCAGAGGTGTAAAAGTCAAATCAACACATGAGGATAAGAAGCGAAATGAAAACTGAAAAAGTGCCTGAGGGAGACTTAGTCTGCCTAGTGATGTAGCTAATCAGCACTGTTTGAGCTCCGGTTGTAAACTCCAACCACATAGGTGGAGTTGTCTGCACCAATCTAACTTTTCCAGATTTAATTTGCAGCTCAGCTAGCAAAATTAATAAATCTGAGCAGCACGTCTGGTCCAGAATTATGGCCTGCTTCCTCTATTTAATGTAAATATTCTCTCAACATGCAACAAATGCACGTTTCACACTCATCGCGGCCACATTTCGCACTCCAGGATAATTGCTAAATGGACAGGAGATCGCGCAAAGTGTTACCTAAATAGGATGAGAAGGATTTACCTCTAAGCTATGTCAGCTCCCGCCATCCTTCGTTACGTCACATTTAATCATATCCCATCATCAGCAAAAGGTAAATATGACTCCTCCAGGCTGCTACTGACATTTTCACAAATCTGTGCATCTTTAATCCTTCCTGCAATCCTATGAGGGTGAGATGCAGGTTATCTTTGACTGAATCATTTCTACATGTGGGCCAAAACTGAGGCAAAAGGGGTTTCATGAGCAGTTTTTGCTGCAAATGGCCTCTGAGCTCCATGCTTGCCCAGAACACTTAAGACCTTTATTACAGGCACTTAACCACAGGAACCATCAGTGTTTGCTATGGGCTCTAAGGCACAGATAATGGGCCGATGCACAAACGCGCACACACTCACACATACACACTAACATACACATGTTGTGGTATCATTAAGGTATCATCATCTGCTCTCAGTCAGCAGCATGTACCACCACGATGTTTGACGCAGCGTGGAGATTAGAGTGTGGATCAAAGGGTTTTGGAGGAGACAGCGAGAGCTGCTGGGGTGTGTTTATTGGGTATGTCTTTGTGAAGTCCTTGAGGACTCCTTAACAAGACTCATATAGCTGCTAAGGCATAACTGCATCAAATATTAGCACACATGACATCCAAAGAGGAAGCACTTCCATGTCTTTCTGCCCCTTTCAACACACTAAAGTACATTAGCCCAAGCTCATGCAAACGAAGGAGCGAGACATCAAGAGGGTCAAACGATGCAGTTTGTGTTGGAAGGTCGAGATAGGCAAGCTGAATATGCACTATTCCTGCACTGCAGTCAAGGCTTTGAAGTGTAATGTGAACCTCCACCCCGACCTCAATGGAAGTAAAAGAAGTGGGTTCAGCTTCTCAGGCCACAGTGTGGGCAAACAGGCATTAAAGCACAGGCTATTAGTGAGTTTTAGCTTTTTCCACAACAGTGAACACATAACACAGGTATGTGGGGGAAAAAAGGTGTTTTAAGTGCATCTTCTATTGAGATCTGCAATTTCTAGAAGCACACACTTACTACACACTTGTCGCCATCCTCTCTTCCATGAGTCACCCATTGAATCATTCATCAACATTAGCACCACATGCACACTTTTTAACCTAAATGGGATATAAAGGAAGCACACACACACACACATTTAGCATCCTAACTATTACTCTGCAGCCAAGAAAACGGGCTGATGAAAGAGGATGTTAGCGCAGCAGAGGACGCAGTTTCTTGCCAAGCGGTCGAGTGGCACCCGTGACTCAAGCTTTTTTTCTTTTGCCTAATGTCAGCGAGCCGAGATGCTCCAGAATTTGATTATTTCCTGCTGGTCTTCCATCCATTCACTTGTTCAATTTTCTCTTTTCATCAGCAACTTTCTACGTGTTTGTCGTGCTATTATTCCATCTCTTTTGGCGTATATCAGACTGCCTTCACTTGTCTCTCTCTTTTCGCTCCCATTACCCTCCTCCCCCATTAAACTTTATATGTCCTCTTTTTCCTCAGAGCTTCTCTTTCTTGCTTCCTATATTCTTCTAGCTTATCCTCCAGTTTCTGATAAAAAAGTAATAAGGCTTCTAATGGCTTCAATTTCCTTCCCTCTCCTCTCCTGGCAATCCACTGTGTATTGCATTCCTGAAGATAGCCTTTGTTGCTAAAACAAAGGGCAAATGCAGATGTGTGTGTGTGTCTGTGTGCACCTGTATGTAGGGAGGGATTTTTACTCTTAGCTTTTTTTGTGTGTGTGTGTCTGCGTACTTTTTTATTTTTTTTATTTTTTTTTTACCAATTGTGTATTTATTTGTACTCTTCTCCCCTGTGACTCCACTTCACCACTTATACCAGGGGTTTAATTGAATAGTGAAAGAGGCTGGTCTTTACTTCAGTGGTATATGGTACCCATAACCCCCCTCGGGCCAGGCTTGGGGCTTGCCTGGGGTTATAAAATTTTCACAAAAACTCGTGTATGCGCTCAGCAATGGAGAAAGTGTGAATAAAAGTCTTGCAATGTGCCTTTGTAAATGTGTGTGTGTGTGTGTGGCAGAGGGAGAAGGTGCGCAAAAAAAAGAGAAAGAATACCACTGAAGGTCAGCGTCTTGCTCCTCATCTCGTCGTCTCTCCTTCCAGGCACCATAGATCCACTTTTAATCTCCTCTCTTATCTCCCACTGTTGTGTTTAAAAAAGGATTCAGCATGGCCCTGATCTGGTCCTGTGGTCCTGGACTCAGACAGTGGCTACCACACAGGATGAATGGACCTCATAGATTCTCCATCGGAACTGGGTTCTAGCCACAAGAACCCATCTAAGGTCATGAAAGGGGACCCAAATGTATCACATAGAAAAAAAATGTGCGTGAAATCCAATAATTTGCTATTCTAGTGTTGTTTTTAAAAATTTTTTTTTTATCTATTTATCCATCTACAATGTTTTATTAAATTAAATCTGTCGTGTTACATCTCATCTCCTGTTGGACTGATCTGAACATTAGCAGGATGCTTTTTGTATTCCCCTGAGGAATCTTGAGTTGTTTTCTGTGATTATGTCTGCATGTCATTCAGGGCTTATTACTGTGATTAATCACACAGATTGTCATAAGTCATTGTTGGCAGACTGTGTGTGAATAACATAATTCAGTTCTTGGATTGATGAGCGACCGGCGAGAATCCGCAGAAGTGAGCGAGAGAGAGATGAGAAAGTGGGGCAGGCGGGTACGAGACACCATCAGCGATATTGATAAAGCTGCTTTATGATTCCCTTTAAAATTTTGTGCGTGCATAAAATATTTTATGATGAGGGGAAAGAGACAAGTGTGTTCAAGCTTGCTCGGATAAAAAAAAAATAAAATAAAAATAAAGGGGGGGGGGAGAATTTTCAATGAAATGATCCCATTTTTATGTAATTTGGTATGAAATATTACCGTGACGTTATAAAGGAACACAACATATTTTTGTAATGAAGCAGAAAAATATCAAAGCACTGCATTAAATGTCAATGAGTGTAGCTGTGTCTTTTTCAAGCCCCACCAGTGGGCGTTTGTTAGGGGGTACTCAATGGACAAGGGGCCTCATTTATTAAAAATGTATATACCCTTTGATTTTCTTGTAACTCGCTCCTCAGATTTTTCTTAACGCTTCCAGAAAAGATGGCAGAACTGAAACAACCCTCACTGTTCCTCAGAATCACATCTGTAACTTATAAATCTGAAATCAGTTTGCACCAACGGGGCTGCCCTGTGATTTCCCCTCCAATAATTCTATTATAAATAGCGTGTTGAGACCAAGCGGCAACCTCCAGTGGTTAAAAGTGAAGCCTATGCGGAAGTGCATAAACTGCAGTTCTCCCTTCATCCACTAGGGGCTGCAAAACAGAGCATATCCCCATAGACTCCCATGTTAAAAAGACCAACTTCACAGCAGAAATAAACATGTTTACAGCCTGGTTCAAAAATCCATTTTCGGTTTATAGGTCAGGTTTACCTTCATGACAACTGTAGTGGGAGTGATTTTTTTTTCCAACTTGCCCGTTTTAAAGTAATTTAATCTCGAAGTTCGGCAAAATTAGGGGTGTGTCCTTTTGATTAACAGGTACCAATCTCTGGCTTCAAGTAAGAAGAACATAGAACAACTGCGGTTTTTAGCCAGTTAACAATGTGATTTAGCTTTAGCTCGCTTACCTCCGTTAGCTGGTTAGCTCCTGTTGTCTCGGGGTTAGCTTTTAGCTACAGAAAGCTCGGAGTTCGCTCGATGTCAATCATCCACCATGACACTCAGGGCTCCCCTCTCAGCTCCACCTCTTTGCCCATATTTGTATTTTCCGGGCGAGACGACGCACATGACACTGTCAACATGGCGACGGTAGGAACCGCCCACCGAGCTTCAATTCAGCTTGTCAGAAACCTATGGGTGACGTCACGGAGACTCCGTCCATCTCTTTATATACAGTCTATAGTTGAGACCATCGCCAAAGCTTGTGCATTTCCATGGCTGTTGCTAGTCAGGTTGGGAACAGACAAAAAGTGGTCTAATATTAAATTGCAAAGAGAAAAAAAAGAAAGAAAAGAATCTGGATTGTTTTTGCTAAAATGCACCTGACTAACAAACATTTCAAGAATGTTACCGATCCTGGAACAATTTCCATCATCACAAAAGATTTACAATCTAATAGTACAGCGACAAAGACGTAAATTCTTCACACAGATGGTCCCACCATCAATGAAAAAACAAACCTGAAGAATCCACAAACACAATTAGAGCTGAGCTCTACAAAGAAAATAAAATCTAAGGATGAATTGGTGTAAAACAGGGACTTCAACTGCACATTCACGCCAAAGTTATTGCAAGTACTGCAGCACTTTAGCTAATTGTCTCACAGACGTTTTTAGGAAGTATAGATGTATTGATGTACCTCACAATTCAATTTTATATACCATATAAAGTCATATAATAGTTGAATAAATTATCACTTTGCTAAAACAGTCCATACATTTATCATAGTTTAAGGCTTGGTAAATGAGGAGCAACTTTTTCTGCAAAAAGATGAATGTCTTCGCACTCGCACTTACATGGATATTTAATGCAGAGCTTATGACTTCATTTCACATGGAAGTTTAGATGTTTTTACTCAGAGATTTACTGCAATAGATTCAGATAAAATGACAATATTTTTAGAAATAAATGGGAGCGACTTGAAGTGTAATAACTTGACTTTATAGTGTAAAGATTTAGTCTTTTGTATATATAAAACTGTTAAACCTAACAGTTCAAGTTAAACACGACACAGTTTTGTTATTTCATTCTGCTTTCAGTCGAACTTCAGCCATTTTTGTATGCAGGGCACTTCAATACTCTTAAATTAATTGACTAGTTCTGAATCAATTTCTGATGCAAAGAACAAAACAAAACACTTGCAGACTGAAGCTGAAATGTGTGGAACAGATTGAAAGGCTGAACATTATGTCTCTTCTCAGTGTGTTTTCTGTGGAGACTTTGTGACTTTCAGTGACATTTGTTTTAATGGTATTAGGCATGTTGATTAGATTTTTTTAAAAAATGTTTTCTTTTTCATTTTACATATTTTTAAAAATGCAGTTCAGTACCACGATGGAAGATAATTTTCTGCTGTTTTTGAGAGGGCTGTTGAGTCCATTTTAAGAGCACAAATGTATGGTTCAATGTCTTCCAAAAACACAGTTTTCAGTTTTCTTTTAGTGTCTTAACACTAAGACGGCTGAATCACACTTTGCAATGTTTTACAACGTGGTGTCTGTGTGTGTGTGTGTGTGTGTGTGTGTGTGTGTGTGTGTGTGTGTGTGTGTGTGTGTGTGTGAGATTTCTTAAGACATTTACAACAATAGTAGCACTGCAAAACAGATCCCTACTTTTAATTTTTTCATATTCTTTTTATTTCTGTCTGGGCGCACTCCCAGGTGAGGTAGCTTGGAAATGCTTTGCCCTGACTCACCCCTTTACCCCTCCTCCCTCCAATGGTCTGTCAACTAGCCTCCTAAAATGAGCTGAGAACGCGTGGGCGGAGAGGAAAAGAGGCTGTGAGTGAGAAACAGAGAGATGGAAAGAGAGGAGATATTAACTGTGACAGGGCAGAGATATTGAGAGCCCGCCAATGATCCCATGGCATCTCACAGAAGGTGTGGGGGTGAGGTAATGGCTTGATGCTGACATCTAGAGATGGAGGTAGATGAAGGGCTAATGCCTATAGATTGTGACCTCTGGGGAGTGAGATTTTCCTCAGGCCTCTAAAAGCCTGAAGTTCCAGCTAAGACGTAAGTACCATCAGATCCCTGACGAAGTTAGCTAGGTTTGTCTGGATAAATGGACCTGACAACCCCCAACAGTGAGGTCTCCCTGCAGACTCACGACTCCATTGGCACACTGTTTAGTGTGTCCAAGAGACTTTCTGCAGGGTTTTGTCTTTTTCCATTTGTCTCCTTGTGATGTTCTCTGAATCTCATAATTAAGGTAGCCAAAGTGAGCTTTCTGTGGCAGAAATAGGCTCCAGATAATCAGCAATCACTTCAGAAACCTGCATGTTAACAAACAGATCATTTTATTCTGTCGCTAACATCGGCTGTACAAAATGCATGAGCTGACGTTCACACGAGCATTAAAAATGCTGTGTTTGCTCAACTAAAAGTGACACAGGAAACAAAAAAGAAAACAATAAAAGAGCAATGACATCTTTAAAAAGGAGTAGAAAGAAGTCCAAGACTCATTAAATCCTACTCCTTTTTCTAAATTTCAGCTCTACACTTCATACAACTCACACAAACTACATAAACCATGCCCATCCAGGCTCACTTGCAAGGGAACCCTGGTGCAGTTCACCTGCAGTGTGAACACAACGGAACCTCCCAGTGATCTAAAGAGAGAAAGTGATATAGAACATGCAGAAGCAGACAGCTGGTTCCCTCTTGTGCTGCTCAGACTGGTCAGATTCTGGTTAAAACAGCAGGAGATTTGAACATGAAAGTAAAAACAGAAACCCCACGACTGTGTTCATTTATTGTTGCTCCAAACAAGCCGTTTTTATTCCTAGCCAATCAATGAGCTGGACTTTGTTCTTCTTCTAACTTATTTGTCATCTATATTTACGACAAATATGACCCTTGCAAGCAGTTACTGTAACTGTATGACACTGTCAAAAAAAACAAAAAAAACAAAAAAAAAAAACCATATCAAAGTAAAGCCAAAACTTTCCATAGTTTGCTGCCTAATCAAACAGTTTCCCGGACTATCTTGATGTAAATGTACTTTATAAGTTGATTGGATGTTAAAATGCAAAACTGGTAATAAGGGAAGCTCATCAAAGCCACTGTCAGGTTGCTTTTAAAAACCCAATTACTATAGCTTAACCATAGTGAACAACTTTTTACTGATCATTAACAGCAAACTCACTTCTGAATGCAAATGTTTGATGGGATTAGAGGTCACACTTAGCAAATTCCTGCAAAGTTCTGAGCAGAACCCCAATTAAGCACCATAAGTGAAGACATGTGGGCCAGTAGATTTAGTCCATGCTAGTCATTGTGGGAAATTATTATAATTATGGTAAAGTTTGCGCTTAAATTAACTTAAAAAAAAAAGGACATCATAGCAGTAAGAAAACGTTTCCAAGTTGCAAAATATACCGGTGCAAATGTAATATATAAAAACATGCATCAGGAAACGGGTATGACGGAGTCAGATATGAGACTGTTCCCAGTGCAGTCAACTCCAAAACACAAATTGGATTGGGCTACATCATGGTCTTCATTGGCTCCAGTCATGGTAGGGTGGAAATAACAAAGAGGTCATTTTCTTCCCTTCCTGTGTGTCAGTTCATATTGTTCCTGTCATGTTTGCAGAATCAGTAAACACAAACCGACATGTTTGAAAAGTAAAAGCCATTAAAGCAACATATGATGCCAACAGGGGGCCAAACAGATGCTGTAAACACAAAGTGCTTGTGTAAAACTACACACTGTGACTTCATTTAAACAAAGAAGGCATGCGCTGGGACATGTCATTTTTTAATAATGCAGGCATTTGCTAATTAATTCAATTCTACATATAGATAGCAAATTAATGAGGGGGTAAGTTGGGATGGGGATGAGAAAAAGGCTGGAAATAAATAGAAATAAATACATTTCCTAAAAATGTAGTCAATTGAACAAATCACAACCTCTAAATTCACTGTGGTGGGTGCTCATTTTTATTCTATTCTATTCTATAATTATTCAGCAGTGACTTACTCTGAGAGTGAGAACACCACAAGCAAGAAATCAAACAGTAGGGCACATCATAGATTACTCTGACTGCTAGATGACCACTGTGAATCCAGTTGGACACGTGTTGCCATGTAGTGCTAGAGGAGGGGTGCCTAAGTTTGGTCTTCGAGAATTGCCATCCTGCAACTTTTAGATACAACCCTTTTCCAACACACCTGAATGGAATGAATGGGTCATTATCCGACCTTTGCAGAGCTGGATGACAAGCAGAGGATGAATTCAGCTACTTGATTTGGGTGTGTTGGAGAAGAGACGCATCTAAAACAAATCGTTTTAGATGTGTCAGCGGACGCGCTGACATTGCGGTAACGTATTGTGTCATTTCCTGTTTCCCTAGCGTGTATCACTGCGGATTGCTACGAGCCGTTGGCTCCTTTAACTTCTTTCTAACTTCTATCTATTGTTAACCAACCACTCACTTTAGCGCACAATATCTTCCCAAACCACTGTTCTATATATTGCATTTATTTTTGGGATCTTTGCCTTTCTGTTTACTGACTTAAACAGCTCAAGCACTCAGTTTTAGCATGGCTGCTAGCTCTCATCCCACACCCCGGTCCCCCGCCTTTTCTTGCTCGGTGTGTCTGATGTTTAGCTACTCATCCGTCTCCTTTAGTGATAACGGTAGGTGTATTAAGTGTAGCAGCTTGGCAGCTTTGGAGGCGAGGCTCTGCGAGTTAGAAGCCCAGCTTCGCACTCAGTTAGGGAAGCAGTTAGTCAGCAAGCCCCCATTAGCCAGTGCGGAGCTACCAGCCAGGGCAGCCATCCCTAGCCGTCCCTCAGCAGTTCCCGCGCAGCCGGGAGCCGAGGCGGGCTGGACGACGGTCAGGCGGAAGCGTAGCCCCAAACCAAAACCCACTGGCCACCACCGACCTGTTCACGTTTCTAACAGATTTTCCCCGGTCGGATACACACCCGCTGAGGCAGAAACCCTGATTATAGGTAGTTCCATAGTCAGAAACGTGGCACTAGAGACACCGGGGACCATAGTCAAATGCATTCCTGGGGCCAGAGCGGGCGACGTCGAATCGTATTTGAAACTCCTGGCTAAGGCTAAATGTAAATACCGTAAGATTGTAATTCACGTCGGCGGTAACGACACCCGGTTACGCCAATCGAAGGTCACTAAAATTAATGTTGCTTCGGTGTGTAACTTTGCCAAGAGCATGTCGGACTCCGTAGTTTTCTCTGGTCCCTTGCCAAATTTAATCAGCGATGACATGTTTAGCCGCATGTCATCTTTCAACCGCTGGTTGTCTAGGTGGTGTCCCGATAACAACGTGGGTTTTATAGATAATTGGAGCGCTTTTTGGGGAAAGCCTGGTCTTATTAGGAGAGATGGCATCCATCCCACGTTGGATGGAGCCGCTCTCTTATCTAGCAATATGGACTCTTTTATTAGTCAGCTAAATTGACAACTCAGGGTTGGGACCAGGAGGCAGAATTGCAGTCCTACACACTTTTCTGCAGCTTCCCACCTGCCGCCGCCCACCCAACACCCCATTCTGACCTTATACAACTCCCCAGCAGTAAGAATTAAACAACACAAAAACACTCCTCGAGTTAATCGTGAAAACCTCATAAAAATAAAAACAATGGATCTAATAAAATCTGAAAGTGTGGCCTACTGAATATCAGATCCCTCCCAAATAAGTCTTTATTAGTCAATGACTTGATAGGTGATCACCACATTGATTTATTCTGTCTTAACCTGGTTACAGCAAGAGGATTATATTAGTATTAATGAAGCTACGCCAGCTAACTATTTAAACTTTCACATTCCCAGAACTACAGGCAGAGGAGGAGGTGTTGCAGCTATTTTTAAGTCAGAATTTTTAATTAATCCTAAGCACAAAACTAACTATAAATCCTTTGAATTCCTGACATTAAATTTATTTAATCCAAAATGGCATTCAGAGAAACCGCTCCTTTTAGCATTAGTGTATCGCCCACCTGGACCTTACTCTGAGTTTCTGACCGAGTTCTCAGATCTCTTGTCTGAGTTAGTGCTGACTACTGATAAGGTCATTGTACTAGGTGATTTTAATATTCATTATGACGATGAAAATGATAGTTTAAACATTTCCTTTAGCTCTATTCTAAACTCAATTGGGTTTTCACAAAATGTCAATGGTGCCACTCACTCTCATGGTCATACTCTTGATCTTGTTCTAACATATGGTATTGAGACTGATAAGCTCAAAGTATTTCCTCAAAACTCTGTCTTGTCCGATCACTTCTTATTAACCTTTGAATTCACTTTATTTGATTACTCACTGACCAAAAATACATTCTACTATAGTAGATGTTTATCAGACAATAATATTACAAAATGTAAACAATCAATTGAATCAATTTTTTCACCTCTACCATGTGTTAGCATGACTGAGAGTCCCCCTTTAAGCCTTAATCCTGCTCAGATTGATCAACATGCTGATACCATAACAGCTTCAATGCGTACAACCTTGGATAATGTTGCCCCCCTAAAGAAGAAGAAATTAGGTAAGATTATGAAGGCTCCCTGGTTTAATTCCCAGCTTCGAGCTCTAAAACAGGCGTCAAAGCGTTTGGAAAACAGATGGCGTTCATTAGGACTAGAGGAGTCTCACTTAACCTGGAAAGAAAGTTTAATTGTATACAAAAAAGCCTTACGTATGGCAAGAACAGCTTATTATTCATCATTGATAGAGGAAAACAAAAACAACCCTCGGTTTCTTTTCAGCACTGTAGCTAGGCTTACTAGGAGCCGGAGCGCTGTGGAGCCATGTATTCCTTTCTCACTTAGCTGTGATGATTTCATGTTTTTTTTCAGGAATAAAATTGACACTATTAGAGATCAAATTCACAATACTCTTCCTTCTACCTATAATGTTGAGCCTGTTGTGGTCTCCGAAGCATCCTTAGAACCAGGATCTGACTTGTGTCTAAATAGTTTCTGTCCTGTCCAACCCTCTGAATTAACTAAAATAATAGCTTCATCTAAACCATCCACCTGTATCGTGGACCCTCTCCCAACGAGCCTCTTTAAGGACACTTTCCCTTTAATTAATACATCACTACTAAATCTTATCAATATGTCTTTAGTGACAGGATATGTACCACAATCATTTAAAACTGCTGTAATCAAGCCTTTACTTAAAAAGCAATCTCTGGATCCAGAGGTGATAGCAAATTATAGACCGATATCTAACCTCCCGTTTATGTCCAAAATTCTGGAGAAAATAGTTTCAGCTCAGCTACATGCCCACCTGAGCAGAAATAATTTATGCGAGGAGTTTCAGTCAGGATTTAGAGCTCATCAAAGCACTGAGACAGCATTGGTGAAAGTTACTAATGACCTTCTTATGGCCTCAGACAAAGGACTTGTGTCCGTACTTATCTTGCTTGATCTTAGTGCTGCATTTGATACCGTCGATCATAACATTCTGTTACAAAGACTAGAAAAGGTGTTTGGAATTACAGGTACAGCGTTAAGCTGGTTTAAATCATATTTATCTGATAGACTTCAGTTCGTTCATGTAAATGACAAGTCCTCCTCCCAAACTACAGTAAGTCATGGAGTTCCTCAAGGTTCTGTACTTGTACCAATACTCTTCACGCTATATATGCTCCCTTTAGGCAAAATTATTAGACAGCATGGAATAAACTTTCATTGTTATGCAGATGATACTCAACTATACTTATCCTTTAAACCAGATGAAACAAATTAGCCCAATAGGCTACAAAATTGTCTCAGACATAAAGACTTGGATGTCTAGAAATTTTCTCCTCTTAAACTCAGATAAGACTGAAGTAATTCTCGTTGGATCTGAAAAACTCAGAGCTAAATTTTCCGGTTTTGTAATGAACCTGGATGGCATTACTTTAGCTTCCAGTGCTACAGTGAGAAACCTTGGAGTAATATTTGACCCTGACCTGTCCTTTGGCCCACATATTAAGCAGGTTACTAAAACAGCCTTCTTTCATTTACGTAATATAGCCAAAATTAGGGACATTCTGTCTCAGAGTGATGCAGAAAAACTGGTTCACGCTTTTGTTACTTCGAGACTAGATTACTGTAACTCTCTATTACTGGGCTGTCCTAAATATGCCCTGAAAACCCTTCAGCTGATCCAGAATTCTGCAGCCAGAGTCCTGACCAGAACCAGCAGGAGAGATCATATTTCTCCAGTTTTAGCCTCTTCATTGGCTGCCTGTTGAATCTAGAATAGAATTTAAAATGCTTCTCCTTACATATAAAGCCCTCCACAACCAGGCACCACTATATATCAAAGACCTCATTGTTCCTTATATACCAAGCAGAGTACTTCGTTCACAGACTGCAGGCTTACTTGTGGTTCCTAGAGTCTCAAAGAGCCGAGCAGGAGGCAGAGCCTTTGGTTATCAGGCCCCTCTCTTATGGAATAAGCTCCCAGTTAGTGTTAGGGAAGCAGACACCCTCCCCACCTTTAAGACTAGGCTGAAGACTTATCTTTTTGATAAGTCCTATAGCTAGGGATGGTCAGCATCCCTTAGTTATGCTGCTATAGGTTTAGACTGCTGAGAGACATTTCCTGATACACTGAGCTTCTTTATCTCTTTTATCCCCCCCCATAACAGTGTTGCATCATTAACATGTATGTCTCCTGTCTCAGCAGGTCTCCCTGGCCGTGAGTAGCAGTTCCTGTTGTCTGTTGTCTTTCTGTCCTCTTCCCCCCACACAGCAGAGGCAGATGGCTGCCTGTCCTGAGCCGGGTTCTGCCGGAGCTTTCCTTCCTGTTAAAAGGGAGTTTTTTCCTTCTCACTGTTGCCAGTGTGCTTGCTCAGGATGGGAGATTGAGTTGGACTCAACTCAATCTGTTGGTTTCCTTATATAGGCTATTATGAATTGGCCTTCATTATGTTTTCCCCTCTGTCTGTAAAGCGTCTTGAGATGGCATTGCCGTGATTTGACGCGATATAAATAAAGTTGAATTGAATTGAATCTAAAAGTTGCAGGACAGTAGATCCGCACAATATTTAAATGTTAAAAGATTCTGTCAAAGTGTAGATCAATTCAGAGCGCAGGTCTCACACTACAGTCCATGAGGGCTGGAAAGTGGCATGTTTTTGTTGTCCAACACACCTGACTGAAATGACTGAATTGTTGACAAGAACCTGTTGGATCCATTTAATTTAAATTGTGTGAACTTGAGCAGGGAAACAACAAAACCCTGCCAGATACCGGCCCTTGAGTACTGGAGTTTGACACCCCTGATTTACATCAGGATAGTCTGCTGGACTCAGTCTGACTGGGGACTTGGCTCAGTTGTAGGGTAGTGTATCGATGTGGACCGAGATCGTGTTCATGTTGTACTTTGGTCAAACGAACCAAACCATTAGAATAATATATCCCCATTCTCACAAAAGGCTGCACTAGCATTTAGCAATAGAGGACAAGACACATGTGAAGAAGAAAATTGTTTCCTCCACTAGCAAGATAAACATGGAGACAAAACTGCTGCTGTATTGGGTTTTTTATTTTATCTTATATAAGTATACTGCCGAAATACTCTGCAACAGTGGACGTAGTATGCACAACAGATAAGGCAGAGGACTCCAACGCCATTGATATGTATTTACCCACAATGCAACACTACACCCAATGCAAGAAGAAACTTTTTGTAGTACGCTTCCTTTATTCGGTCCATGAGACTTGTGTTTGTAGGCAGACCAAGTTCACTTCTTTAATCCGAATCAGAATTTGTATGGCAAGTCGTCATTTCCCCAAACGAAGCAGATTTTCAGAGCACATGGACGAAGACTGAATGAAAAAGGCTGATGTGAATGTGCCCTTAGAGGCTAGACCAGGGGTAGGCAAATCCGGTCCTCGAGTGCCACAGTCCTGCAAATGTTAGGAGATTCCCTGCTGTAACACACCTGATTCAAATCAATGGCTAATTAGCAGACTTGTGCAGAGTTGGATGTCAAACTCTGCACAAGTCTGCTAATTAGGTCTGATGTGTGCCAGGTGTGTTGCAGCAGAGAAACTTCTAACATTTGCAGGACTGTGGCACTCGAGGACCGGAGTTGCCTAACCCTTGTCTAGATCAAACACGTTCTAGACCTTGTCAACAAAAATGTAGATTTTCAAGGCAAATTATCCACTTTCACCATACCACAGCCTTCAGTTCATTGTGTCATAAAAGCACATTATAACAGAATTAATTAAAACACAGACACGTGCAGGGTTTGGACACCCTTTTATTATTCTGTTTAAGTCAACATGATGAAAGCAACTAATTCTGGGCTTCGTGGGGAAGTTGGTGAAAAAAGAAAAAGTTTGTGAGTTTTTAAAGACGAAACAGTGTCGATGTTAGTGTGCATCATATTCAACAAGTTGCAAAGAAAGGATGTGCAACACCCTGTTTTAATGATGCAACCCTAGTTATAAAGGTCTACTCAAAGGATTATGAAACAAGTCGTTTCATTCAAGAGTAGACAGGTTCTCCATATTTAATGTTGAGTGCTGCTCCGACTTAACATTTAATCACCACCTTAACTTACAAAAGAGGGGAGGGGAGTGCCTAAAGAAACATGTCTCGATAAAAAGCGTAAAAGACTAGGCCATAGACTCCCCGTTACTTATGTTGGTCTACAACATATTCCCTTCCTCTATCACCTCACCTTTTGCAGCCTTCCAAGCTGCCAGATGCCTGCTTGAGCTGGCAAAGCTACAAAGAGTTAGACAGCAACAGAAAAAGCAGACAATGAAAAGACAGAAGTTGCTCTGTGAAGGCCAAATGACTAGTTAGCCTCGGGCGCTGGACCAACATTGACTCTCCAGGTAGTGGCTGCATGAATCCAGCACTTTGCCTCCCACCTGTGCTCAAGCACCTGTGTTTCGTCCCATGTTAGTTGTCATGACAGCCTTTGGAAATGCAAACTCCTCTGCAATGAAAATAAATTCAATTTCTTTTATTTATTACCGAAGAGCAAAAAGTCATGTGAAAAGTGTGTAAAGCTTTAGTGAATTACTTTAGAGGTTCAACACTGAATTTATCAGGTAAAGTTTTTGTAAAAGGCATGGGAGCACCCAACCCTGGACCCAACCCCGGCATATTCGTCTGGCTGGTGACAAAAAAAATCCTGACTTTCAGAAGTCTGCCTGCAGTTGTTTTCATACCTTTTCTTTGTGTCTTTTCTGTTCCAAAATGCATTCAATTAGGCACTTTCTTTAGCATCTTTGGTAGAAACACCACCGACAAGTGCAGCCATTGCAAAACTGTGCTGTGGATTGAATTGCAGGTGGGGTCCTAAATAGGTCACCCCAGAGCCTGACTGTGCAGGTCCAAGGATATGAAGAGTCTGCATTTTGTAGCAAATAAACTCATACAATGAGAACAAAAGTGATGCATATGGCTTTGGTAGCCATCAGAGGGAAGTTTTGCAAAAAGAAAATTGAATTATAAAGCGTTACATTAAAAATTCTGCCACTTTTTTCACACGTTGACACCATTTCACAGGGTCTTAGGCTTTGGTCAAAATAGCACGGAGAGACAGTGCCACTGCGCCCTTTTCAGCCATGAATTAACACCTCTATTCAAGGCTGACATTTTTAGGGTGTGAAACGACCCACTTGACTCCATTTCACCTCTCTCTTCTGGAGAATCTGCTGCTGCTTTTTTGCAGTTGGACAAAAATGCTTGAAAAACATAATTATTGTATGAGAAAGCACACAGAAAATAGCATCACAGCAGCACAAACTGATTACTTGCTTGGCAATGTCATTTTCAAATATTTGCATTTCCTGAGTTTGCAGCTTGGCTAAAGGCTGTTGCTGCTGATCCCTCGGTTTGGAGCAATTTTGTCCCGAACCATTTATTGAACCGGCTGAAGTTGTTTTAACACTGCACAGCAGAATGTAACGGCCAGTCAGCCGGTTAATACACAAATCCAAAATAATTTTTTCTGTTGCTTTTGGATCCATGAACCCTGGCTAGTCCGTTGCTATTTATGTTTTTAGAGAGAAATTGTTGCTTATTGGTAAACAAGCAGAAATGTGTTGTATTCAATGACAAATAGGAAATCATATTTTCCAACTGCTGTATGAAACGGAGGAGTGTTTTAGCATTGCCCAGCTCTATTTCTGAAGTAAAATAAAGAATTTGTCATTTTGTTTCTGATTAACAACATAACCAAAAGAAATATCAAATTTCCACTTCTGTGTTACAGCAAATGCAGCATGTTTTTAAGTCATTGTTTTGTGGGAATGAATATACATGGACAGACTATTGAGGCCTCAGACAAAGATCCATAGTCAATTCAAACATTAAAGAAAGAAAACAGGTTTTCCATCATTCACAGTATAATATTTCCCCCTTCAATCCAGTAAGTCCTGTGATTGAGTCCTGAGTTGTGAACTTCAAATATATTTGTAAACAAAAATGCTAAACTGCTGAGGTGGAAGTGACAAGAGAATGGTCCAATTTTAACAATAAGCCAAAAATGAAGATAATTTTGTCTGACTGTCTTTACAGCAACAGTATATAACTTTCCAGCCATATAACTTTACTTCTGACTTGTTTTGATGGATCACATCAACTATACTATCGAGATGTTTTTGTCCTGCAACAACTGGATAACATCACAATGGCCATTTTAAAGATGCACGTCGTCAGATTCAGTAAGGAAATGTAAGAGGGCATTATCAGAGGACGTATGGAAAAGAAAGAGGGACAGTGACTGAACAAGATACAAGACAAGAGTCAACATTTGACAGACTTGGCTCAAGAGACCTCAGGAAGAGGCAGGATGGAAGTCGGATGCTGAACCAGAAACTTTAATTTTGACACTGAATGTTTAAGACAACAAGAAAATGTTAAAGGAAATGTGTAAGAATTGGACCCACGGACCCCTGTGACATATTAGCATGTGTAGATAATGTGTGTGTAGATGCACAGAGGTGTGTAGAGGCTGAATCGCTTCTTGTTTTTAAGTCTTGTCTGAAGACTCATTTTTTCGCTTTGGCGTTTGACTAATTTAAAGGGTTGTTTTACTATTAACAATGTGCTGATGCCCCATTATGATGTAAATATGTATGTTTTATTGTTTCTTCTGTACAGCACTGTGGTCAACTTTGTTGTTTTTAACAGTGCTTTATAAATAAACTGGATTGGATTGGATGCACACACTAATTTAACCCATAAGAACCCATCATGACGTATGTGATACATTAACCTTTCTGATATATTTGGCATCACTTTATAGTACAAACTTAGCCTTATGTGACAATCTGATTTTTTGTGTTCTGCCCCTTAATGGACAGAGCAGAATGTTACACTATAAACATTTTGTATAATCACCTGGTAATAAATGGTAAATATCCCTAAAATATGTTGGTCCTTTTTTTGTTGTACACTTTGTTAAAGGGACAAATAAAGACTTCATATCCAGAAAATTGGACTTATCTAGTCATTTTTTTCATGGTTTGGATTTTTATGGGTTCAAGAAGATAAAATAATTAATCTTTTACAATGTGTAATAGTGTTAGTTATGTAATAAGTAGCTAATAGTTTGAAACTGAAATTGTAGCAACTCAAGCCAGATAATTAGCTATTTTGTATGCACCTCAGAGTCTTATCCAGACCACAGTCTGTGCTCTCCTCTCCTCTTCTTCATACTTGTCACAATAAAAAAAACAACAAAAAAAAACAACATAAAGCTTCACTGATGTACTGTTTTCTCTCAGAACACGCCTTGGTAAAACACCCTGTCAGATGGAAGACATCGTTGTTCCTCCATGTGTCCCCGTCTCTCTTTGTTGCATTGAAACAAAAGAAAAAGAACAAAGAAGAATGAGAACACAGGACATCTCCCCTCTAGCCATGTCGTCCTTCCCCTCGTGCCCCCCTACCTCTCAGCTGATCAATATGCCGCTGCAGGGAGAGCCGTGGAAGTTTGGATCAAGCCAAATACTGCTCGGGCCAACTACGGTGAGGGAGCCAGAGGCAAAATGAAATGTGAAGACAGGGAAGGGGGGATGTCAGGGGCATAAAGATGCGGGTATTATGAAGTAATACCTGCAAAATATGGTTCAAACAAAATTCAATAACACTGCATAAAAAGGAGAGACTAAATCGTGACTCTTGCTCAGGTGTCAGCTGTGATCATACAGAAAGAGGCGCTGCTATGAAGAAATAAAAAACACATCAACAGTCATCTCATCCCATATTCAACCCTCATAGCTTTATTGAACTGTTTACACTGTTTGAGGCTTTTATTCAAAAGAACTATCAATATCGGGATAAAACGAGCTACTTCATCGGTACGAAGCAGGTTAAAAAAGTCTTATTGGCAGATTTTTTTTTTTTTTTATGTTTAAAAATGTATAAATGCTTTTGGCTCAATAAAAGACAAAATGACATTGAAACTGAAAGGAGAAAAGACATGAAGGAATTTATCGAAGAGTGACTCAACCTTGTACCTCATACTGACGCCGTTGCCGTTGACACCTGTTGATTTGACTTCACGGTGCAATATGTACGCTGAGAGACCCCTGCTGATGAGTTGGCTTGAAAGAAAATTCACAGATTGATTTGCTTACTGAACCGCATCTCCAGCAGGAGAAACATAGAAAGCAATTTGCATTATTTCATAGAGAATCTTGCTATGGTGCCTCAACTTATTTCCCAATATTTGCTTTCATCGAAAAACAATGTTCAAGAATTTGTTTTTTCCTTAGAAACTTTCTAAACACCTACATCGTATTGCTGTTAATCTGAGAAACAGGGCATATGCTTACTGCAGGGATACATAATGCATATTTCCATAAAATAATAAAAAACGCATATGAGCCATTGTGTTTTTCTAACTTGATTTTTTTTTTTTTTTTTTTTACAGTGCACCTAACAAGGGCAGCTGTTTACAAGAGTTATTAGTGATATGTAAATAAGTGTGTTTCTGCAAAGTCCCTTGGGTCCCAATGCAGATGTGAGCAAGGGGTGTAATTTCATCTAATGCAGGCAATCAGCACGATCACTGCTTGTAAAGGCATTTCATCATGCTCAGTTTTAGTCTGTGTATTCTAAATTCGGCACACTGATGAGCCGAGTTTGCTTTTCAGAGTGAAACGTAACCTTGTTATTTTTCCTGTAGGAAGAGCGCCTGCAGGGAGGGACATATGCAGAAGTTGGCAGCAGAATAAAGCCCAATATACAGAGAGTTGCTGGTACAAGGATCATTTTTCCGCAACACTTTACACAGTGCATCGTTTTGCTGCCAGATTTTCTTTATTAAAAATGGGGGTGTTTAAATAAAAATACAGCTTTTATTAAAACACTGAAGAATAGATTTCTTATACCAACACAAAATGGATTCATTATTGCTAATTTAGGCTAGAATAGATGTTCCGAGTGACGCTAAATGAAGAGCCATTTGGGAGATGCAAGACCGGCTTCTTATAGGGAGACAAAACCTTGAAAAGCGCCGGAGCTCCAATCACTTGTGTACAATCAACTCAATCAATTTGCCAGTCAACTCCATTTACTCCTAGAAAACAATATTTGTGGAAATATTTGTATTTTTTGTTAGTTTCACTCAGATGCTTTCATAGAGGTAAAGGAAAGAAATTAGGACCATGCAACATGAAGTAGGACTGGGTAACAACTAATTTCCTGAATTGGTTTGATTGAAATTCAATAAACTGATTAAACATAGATTCATTACAGATATTTAACAACATCTTGAATGTTAAAGACATTCTCAGCAAACTATTTTTATAAAATATCGAGCCTGTTTACATGAGGACCAGTCAGACCAGCTAATTGTTATAATCTGATATGACGCGGTTACTTTTGAAGTATGATCCAAAGATCGTTGACTGTATTTACTAGCTGATTATCAGATTTATTTTGGAATTATTCCGTGCATAGTGACATCACTTCCTGCTTCTAAACATTCTGTTTATTGAGCATATCGGAACACACAGTCTTAGCATTAGCTGCTAATGTGAGAGCTACTAAGCTGCTAAATAATTGGAAAGTGAATAGAATCCAATTGGGAATGAAATAATCCATCCAAAATCCCAATTAAGCTCCCACTACAACCATCATCATCATCACAAGGAACTGGATACATGATTAATCATTGATAGTGAATTTTATATTTGTACACATTAGTTAACTTCTGACTATATCTTTTTTTTTTTTTTTTTTTTTTTTTTAAGAGACTCAGAAAAACAAAACAAAAACAAACTCTATATTGATGTCTGATTGATAATATAGTTTTAGTTAATTAGAACTTGCATATTCCACTTCTACTCATTGCTCAGAATGGAGTCTGAGCATTTGCCCTGACAAACCCATACTTATGCTGTTGGGTTGGTCGCCATGAAAATGAAAGAAAAATCCACCAAATTTGCCGATGAGACCTCCCGGTGGTCATGTGACCCTGTTCCAACATGTCACAGCTGTGATGGCAAAGTAACCGAGCTGCCTGGGGTTTGCCTGACTTAATGGTGGGTAACAAAATATTTTTTGTGAAGTTTAAGTTTTGCACAGCAAAGATCTGTGGCCTTCTTTCTCTTCCATCTACAAATCCCTGCATCTACAGCAACTATGGGGGGGTTAAAAAACACTAAGAAGGTTTGTTACAGTAACTTAGGAGATATTAAAGAGGTTGATGAAAGATTCAAATAATCGCTATATAATGTATAATGTAGTCACGTCCCTGTTCAGCTGACAGATTGTGCCTTCCATTGTGATTTTTTTTTTCCACTAACAGGAGCTTTTGAGCTTTTCCAGCTCTGCTTTGTTTTGTTTTTCCTTTTTGTTGTTTTAATCTTTGTTTGAACTTGTGACTCTGCTCAGTCTCACAACTGCATTTTCCTTTTCCTGCTCAGTTTCTCTGAACATGAGCCGGTTTATGTTAATGGAAACTCATTTTCTGTTCCTGCGAGAACGTCGGATTCTATCCTGATTAAAACTAATAGAAGAAAATCTAAAAGGAGAAAATTACAGTTATTCTACATGTCTGTTATACACTTCAAATTGAGGCTGAAACGGGGCTAATGATCTGGTCTGACGCTCAGGATCACTGGTTCAGGCAGCTGTTTGAGCCACAGATAATTAGAGCAGTTTGCTTGAATGGGTCAGCTGCACAGAAAAATTACACGGCGCTGTTTTGTTATACATAAAAAAAAAAAAAAAAAAAACCTCTGCTCCCCTCTGCTTAATTTTAGCTTCGGGAAAATAACTTTCAGGTAATGATATTTTCCCCTCTCTTTTAGGCCTCTTTAAGTCCAACTTCTCTTTAGCTTCCTTTTGTACCCACCCTTCTTTCAGCCAGACAATTAAAAGCACACAGTCAGGAATAACTAAATCAAACACAAGATCAACATCAGAAACATGATTTTAGAAAAAACAAAGCAATAACACTGATAAATAGACAGGCGAGTGAATCATGCCTGCTTAGAAGAGGAAAGCCTCCAGAGACACGGAGCCTGCAGCCCAAAAGCCAGACAGAACCCATCTATAAAAGAATTATAACAAATATTAATCAAAAAGGACATGCAAGTGTCTTTTTGTAATTCATTCTCTCCCTCTGTTCTGACAACAGAGCTGAAGTTTGGCTTTGAGAACTCTGATGGAGTCCAGAGTGGGAACCAGAAAGAGAAAGGGTTCCACAAGGAAACCACAGGAGGCCAGCAAAGAAGGGGGTTAAAAGAATGCTCTGTTCTAAACACAGAGACACAGTCGCTCACGCTGTCAGGAAGCCTGATGACATATAAAAAAATGCATACCCTCGTGTCACTTCTGAAATCGGATGCCCCCAGAAAAGCTAAAAGGGACATTAACTCTTTTAATCATCGGGAGTCATTTGGCCATTTTACCATCTCGCTCACATGACTGTTTACATAACAGAACACGTTCTACTCCTCTTTCATCTTTCCATTTTCCATTCCTGCGTGTGCATGTTCAGCCCTCCCTGCTTCTTTTACTTCAATCTTGCCCTCCCTATCGCTTTCTCCTCTGTTCTCAGGTCATGCAGATGACGCGGGGCTTGGCTAGAAGAAGTGATTCTGCACAGCCGAGGTCTGCCAGAGAGCGATAGCTTAGACACGGTGTCACCGCTGTTAGCTACAAGCAGGCTGCCGAGGAAAGGAGGACCTGAGCGTCGAAAAAAAAGACAGAGCAGAAGGGAAATGCAGGAAGAAACTGGCAAAATGGTTTTTGAATGGAACTAATGTTTGCATAAATGCACACAGTTACGGTGTGCAGAACTGGTTTAATTAGTCGAGGACGACAGAGTAGGTCTTAATGTACGTTGTTTTGTCCTCTTTTTTTTTGAGCACATCTGTTAAATCCAACAGGAAGTCAGCTGCCTCTGGCTGAATGAGATGACCCTCCAAATAAAATCTATGTTGACCCACTTCCCTCAGTATGTCAGTTACCTAGAAGGCAGCTGCACACACACCCACACTACTCTCCACCACCTCCAAGACCTTCCCTTCAGTTAAAAATAGGCATACACGCCCAAGTTTGGTTCCCTGAGACTTTGCAGCTCTCAGATAACAAAACTTTGGATATGCTACACTGTATGTTGACCAGTATTGATCCATAAGGAGAAGAAAACAAGCTTCACAGGGTTGCATGTGTTTACACTTCTATTGTTCCACTGATGCATTCTATACGCAACAGCAATAAAACATCCTATATATGCTGTTAGATCTCAACATGCCCGGGAGAGGAAAAGAGACAGACTTGTGCAGCACGTTGTCATCATAGCCCGGCAGTGGCATGTATGTTGAGGTCTTGCTAACTGGAATCTACCGAGCCACTTAAGCTACCAAAGATCCGAAGAAAATGAGAAAAAATAATTAAGCTAACATAAAAAATAAATAAATAAATAAATAAAGTGGACATTTCTTTGCAAATCATGCTGTAGATTTAAACAACATTTATGCATATTGCTTGTCTTTGTGATTGCTGGACAATGGAGTCCAGGGAAAATGACCCACTTTTTTATTTCTATTTATTTATTTATTTATTTGACATTTTCCATTAGTTTTCAGCCAAAAGTATCTGAAAAATAATTGCAGCAATCATTGATTGCTGGCTTAGTTGACAAAGAGAAAAATGAGGGAAAAGTGGAGGCAACATTAAAAACATGAAATTGAGGCGTGCTCCGACTCACGCGGTAAACATTAGAAGGAAAAATCAGCACAGTCAAAAATAGAACAAAAGCTTTCGTTCATCTGTTGTGTCTCTGGCTGTGAGTGGCATTTAATTTGAATGTCTCTGCTTTGGAGAGTCTGAAGTTGAATTTCTGCATGGATCCCCCCCCCCCCCCCCCACACAACCCATGGGGAGGGGGTGTGATCCAGAGGTAAAACGCAGTTTCTATGGTTTTCACCATACCGCCACACAGCTGGGCCTGGACGTGTTCGTGTGTGACAGCGAGAGAGAATGCGTGTTGGAGCAAAAGAGTCGACACGGGGACTTGGCATTGTGCAACGGCGCCACTTCCAACTGGCCCAGTCATCTCAGAGTCATTACCAGATGGATTCACACATGCACAGATCCCCACACACACACAGATACGCACAAGGATCATCCAGCAGGATGGTCGAATTGGCAAACTGAAAGTAGTAGTAACATACCTGAAAGGCTTCCAGCACAACAAAAAACATACAAGTGCGCGCACACACACGCACACGCACACACACACACACACACACACACACACACACACACGCTGTGCATATGGACAGATTGGATCAGCGGTAAAACTTGCACCTTCTGTGTAATTTATCAACAGACACACACATTGCTGGGGCAGTCTGACCGGGTGTGATGCCATGTGGTTTGGTGTCACCTGACAGGCATATCGAAGTTCAACACACACTGGTGCCGCAATTCCAGGCAAGTGATGGAATGGAGCGCTAATCCTTGTGGAGGGAAGGCAGAGATGCAGGAACTGTTTCTTTAGGGCACGGTGCCTGCTGTTAAATCCCTTTCTGCCTCTACTGCTCGTCTGCTGCAGCGGCACCCTGACCCCTGGCCCAGTTGTTCCAGCACTATTGATGAATGAGGGGGTAGTAGTGTATGAGTCACGCAAGAGAGAGGATTTTGCCAGAGTGTGTGTGCACTCGATTGAAACAGTAATGTGTGTCAGTGAAGGAAAAAAAAACAGTGCAAACAGATCATGCAAGTAAAACTTGGCTGATGCCTTGCTAGCTGTACATACTAGCCGGCTAAATAGTTGCGCTCTTGAAAAAAACAAAACAGCCATCGTCCTTGAGGCTCGTTCTGCTGATGTGCGTTTTTCCCTCCTTTAGCTTGCCGTGCAAATGTACGAGATGTTATAGCACTCTTGTTTACCTTTTCCCACCATTCCCTCGGCTATGTAAACAGCTACCTGTCCCATTGAGTGCAAGTTTTGTTTTTTGTTTTTTTTTTAAATTCTTTTTATAGTATCAACCTTCTAGAAGCTGAAACAGCCTTTTAATCTCAATATCAAATGCTGTTCTGACTAGTAATTAACTGTGTTGTTTATTCTTAGCAATACTAGCAAATCTGTAGGCTCGAGTGATGGAAATTCAGAGATTTGAATGTGTCATACATGGTCCGGGGTCTAAATTAACACCAAGCAACCTGCTAAACGTGGGTCTAAATTCCATTTGAGAGGTGTAAAAAACACTTCCAGGCCAGTTTGGCAGGTGATGAATGGAGCTAGTTATTTTGTTTAGGTGTGCTTGCTGTGCTACCGCTACATTTATACGAACACCATCCCATCACATATCACACATTTGTGGGTTGGATGCCTACTTGTTTTGCAGGTGTCGTTTATATGCGACTGCCTAAACAAACTGCAGCTGAATGAGGAACAAAATCTCAACTAAGTAAGAGACATTTACAGCAAACAACAAAATGCATACCTGTCAAGTTCTGGATTTGAAGATAAGGGTAGTTCTCTGGCACCTGCCACGAGCCAAGAGGGTGGCGGTGGGAGAGAGAGAGAGAAGTGTTGGTCACAGGTTCCTCTACTAGGGTCGATCACCGGGCGGAGGGGAGGGTTCGTCTTCTCATGTAGGGATTTTTTTAAAGTTTATTTTCTCTCCTTATCATAATTCGGGAGATTTACGGGAAAATAACACGGGAAAGATGTGTGAAAAACAGGTTTCCTGGCAAAAAATGGGGTATTTGACAGGTATGCAAAATGTGGTGGCTTGAGGCTGCTTACGAGAAAAACATGGCGGTAGTGGAGTAGGTCAACAATAAAACAGAAGATGAAACATTCAAAAATTTAGGTGTGTTGTTGAAAAAAAGAAAAAGCTAAAATTTAAAGTAGGTCGTTTCAGATGTGTTCTGAGCAAAAGTTATGTTGTTCCTTGCTGAAAAGATAATGCAAAGAATTTTGTTGTTGTTTAGCTTTCTGGTTTAATGGTGATTGAATTAATTCAGTTGTTCTTCTAATCCGGCTCAAAAAGTCAGTAGGAATTCTGACTGGTGGAGAACTTTAAGAATCCACTTTGGTCACAATGGTTGGAAAAAAGTACATTGAGCTGTCCTTTACTAAATTATGGCTAAACTTCAGGCGGTTTAAGCAGAGTAAAGTATGTCTAACCAGGGAACAGGGTTGTGCGCCTCCTCAGAGAACCAGAACTGGATAGATAGATTGATGGACTGAGTTTTGTACAGAACTGCAGTGAAGGAGAACTCAAGGTCACTGCCAACACCTGTGTCACTATTCACCTTCTTCTTTAAGAAGCTTTTACTGCAGATAAAAGTGTGTTTTCATCTCGGAGACCAGGAGCCATAGATCTCATATTTCCATGTTTTCCCAACCCAGCTTAGTTTTCAAACAGCATAGTGTGGTTCCTTGAGTCTAAGAGTAGAATGGGCTGCAGAACCTTCGGCTATCAGGCCCCTCTCTTATTAAACTAGCTTCCAGATTGGGAGCAGGACGCAGAGACCCTCTCTGCCTTTAAGATTAGGCTTAAGACTTTCCTTTATGATAACTCTTACAGTCAGAGCTGGTTCGACCATCCCTTTATGCTGCTATGAGCTTAAACTGATAGTCTCTTTGCCCTTATAAACATGCAACATTACTGACATCATTAACTTTTATTTCTCTTCTTCCCTCTCAGCATGTATCCCTGGTTAAAAAATGTGTCCCTTGTTGATCGTGTTGTCTTGTCCTCTCTATCTCGACCAGTTGAGGATGATGCTCAGGATGCTTAACAATTTTTTTTTTTCTTAAATTTTTAATAAAGTTTGTACTACCATAGATTTGTTTAAACTGGATCAAAATGAATTAACTTGATTAGAAGGTGACTTTAGAAGCCAAACTGAAATATTTCAGATTGACGGTATGGACCGAGTCTCTTGTTTCCTGGACGCATATGCCTACTGAAACCTCAACAGCCATAACATGACTGGCTTCAATTTCAAAGCAGCAAATTGCAACAACTTTAATCCAGTTTCACAGCTGGAAACCAACAGAAATATTTCACATATTTAATACAAACTGTGATCTCTTTACATCAGTTGAAATGAATAGTACTCTGTTGTGTTAAATGGTTCATATGAGCAGATCTAACATTGAACCCATGTTTCTTACAGCAGAGAATGTTGTTGTCCTTATGACTGTCAGAGTTAACGTCACATACTTGGTAATTATTTAAGTTGCTGTTTGATTTGGTGATTAATTACATATCTGACATGACGAGCCGTTCCACTCATGCTGATCTGCACTCAGAAAGACTGACTAAATGTTTTTCTATAAATGTAAAGGAAATTGCTCTTTAGGTGGTTGCCATGGGCAGCACAATGAGTGTGCAAATGCAGTCACAACTTGAATGTTGAACAGAGAATGTCACATATCTACTGTCACCGTCCTGTGGGTGGTCGGCTTTGTGCTTGCACCGTAAGCTAACCTTTCAAGTTGACTTAAAAGTGGACTGAGACCCTCTGTGCTTTGTTTGAGTTTCACAAAAGAGGCATGAAAAGCTGCTAAGAGAGCTGGCAGCATATTGTACGGTTCTAAAACTACGTATGCAATACCTGGAGAACGCGAGAGACGGACAGGGCAAACCATAAGAAATGCTCCAAATGTTCTTTTAAAAGAGCAAATACAGTATGGCAGTGTCAAGCCTTTGCCTGACCTTGTTATGTTGTAAGTTCAAAGATAGTGGCCTAGGTCTGGTCCCACTGAGCAGCTTGATGACTGACCTGAATGACCAATGACACATGCTTCTGCTTCCTATCGACTCACTGGCACTGGACAGAACTCGTGTACTGTTTCCCAGTGAGTGGGCATGGTGATGTTATTCTTCTACCAATCCCATTTCTCTCTCAAGCACACCTGTACTGAACGGTGAAGTCCCTGTTGGGGGTGGAATGAGGCACATTTATGCACTTTCAAGCTTTCCTCTAGTCAGCAACCCACTGCAGGCTGAGGAACATTTGTCTTCAAAAAGTCTTTGCACAACAACTGCGCTAGACTTAATCAAAGACATCTCAGACAAGAACAGAACAATAAAACAGCAGTCCTTTCAGCATTCAACCGGGGCATATATTGCAGTTGCCCAGAGGGGTTCACAACTCAGAGCCACAAGTCAGCATTTTTACACAGTAATATCCGTGCTTTGCGCCACACCTCCTTTTTGTCTTCTAGTGAATCTGATGAAACTTAAAGCTTTTCATTCAGCTGCACTGGTTTGCTGCAAATAAGTGGGTTAAATGGGAGTATAGGGCAACTGAGAGGCTTATTAAATCACTTCCACCAATTTGGTTTTTCTCTCTAAAGGATTTAATGCACTTCACCTGCTTCCATCTACCAGCTTCCATCCATCAATGAAACTAAAAAGCTGGTAAAACAACAAAAACGCACCCTTACAAGCATATTATGTTGGATTATCAGTTACAAGCTCATGTTTACCACCATGAGCTTGCTCTCAGTTAGACAAGTAATGCTTGTCTCCATGTGCAGGTAAGAAAGGGATGGGTACATCATCAAAAAAAGCAGCAGCCATTGCTAAATTGTGTGAAATAAAATGAGATGTACTGCAAGCTATTGAAGTTATTTGTAGAAAAAGCTCCAATGAGTAACATGGAGCACTCAGAACAGCTTGTTGCTGTTATTATTTCCCATTAAAGTAACGTTGGAAATCTTTTTAAGCCAACTTAGTTCAGTTTTCCTATTTACATTTATTCATCCAGTCTTCTTCCCTTACAAATGAGCCAAGCCAGGAACTACCTGTACCCATTTGGTGTCACTACCAGCGTTTTTAATCTATTTATGCACAGAGTGAAGGAAGAAAACACAATGACATGAATACTGTGCAGTGTTTTACCCAGGTTCAAAGCCATGGTAGGGACGGTTGACCACAATGCCCCCAACATCCATCCACCACCCATAAGGTTATCATGGACGGAACAAAGCACACTAGTAATTATTCTGTTTTGACTCTTCAGATTCATACATATAACTTAAATACAGGATTTCAATCTCAACATTATAAACATCAGCCCTGCTGATTCATGTATTTGTGAACCTTTAGCTATAACACGTAACCCAGGAGTGTCCAAAGTTGGTCCCATGATGGACATGAAGTTCACGGTTTAACACTGGAGCAGGAGAAACAAACTGGCTACTCCTAAGGGGGTGATGGAAGAATGCTCACCTGTGTGCGTCCATAGGTGTGGAATCAGGACAGAGAGCAACACATAGAGCAGTTAGCTATGACATGCATCCCATAAATCTGCTGAGTAACATAAGATTGTTTAGTTTATTTATTTTTTTTTTTTTAGATAAAAAAAGAACACTAGAAACCTGTTGTGGAGGAAATATGACTTTAAGTGACAAACCCACATCAAATGATCCATAATGGGGATGCATGATGTTACATTTATGTTGGTATGCAATGGGTCAACACTTTTATTTGCCTGCTAAGGCTGATGACAAGATTTAATCTTAAAGTATTCACCAGTACTGATGACGTGAATTTCCGCATGCATCTCTAGATACCCAATTAAAAATGCCAGATATAGGACAAAGGGGGAGAAAGAAACACCAAAGTACAAAAAAAAAAAAAAAAAGAGTGCAGGCTGCAAGGAAATGAAAGGGCGAGTAGATGAGAAGAGCAAGAAAGCCCTCCTTCCGTCTACTTTTTTGCTTTGTAGTGCTCAGACATACAGTGGAGTCCAAGACGGTAGTCAGCACTAAGTGCATTCAACAAATGGGTCCCTGCAGAGAACTGTAGGTGTACAAACCAAAAGTGGCTGTACATTAGGGGCTCTCTTTGTCATCTTCTCTCTTTCCCTCTCGATCTTTTTCACACCAACACACATTAAAGCACAAGGGTACACGCATCTCCACACCCACATGTGGCTGCTGCCAGTAAGACTTTTGCTTTGTCAGTAAACAGTTGACCGTCCTTGTCAGTAAAATGTTTATGTAGCTGGCCATAGTCCTGGTGAAGCTGGCACAGGGAGCTGGCTCTATAGATAAGACCACGGATGAAAGAGGAGGGCGATGATAAATAATGACACAAAGCCACGGAAGAATAATTACACAGAAGAGCGGAGAGAAAGTGGGATATTTAAAGTCGCCATGGGGAAATTAGCAAAGTGTGTGTGTGTGTGTGTGTGTGTGTGTGTGTGTGTGTGTGTGTGTGTGTGAGTGTGTGTGTGTTTTTTTTAAACCTCATAGGCTCCTCACCAGCAGACAGGACTGACACACATCTGGGGTAACTTCTGCTCAAACACACAGCGGAATGAGCTAGTGTACATGCAGCAAGGTCAACACACTGCGGAGCCATTATGGATGACGGTGCAAAAAATATTAATGTACTGACCAGAAATATTACAGAGTACTTTATCTTCTGTCAGTCTTTCCTTTTCCTGTTCCTGATATTCAGTGACTTTGGATTTCTCAGCTTGTTCTGCTGTATTTTCATTCATTTTGGAGCTTTGTTGGGTAATTTTGCCTGATCCTACACAGCACTGTGTCATTGGAATACTGTTTCCCACGTTACAGATCAAATGCAAGCATTTGTTAATAATTAATTACTCAAAATATCAAATGTGACTCTTTGTTACTGAGTTTTTTTTTTTTTTTGTATACAGTTAAGCTTTAACCACTTGCTTTGCAGTAGTAATGCCAAAGGAGTACATGAAAGAAATATGGAGCAATTCTAGTTTAAAACGCCGGGCACTGTGTAGAACTTGGGTTCTTATGACAACTGTTCCATCTAAATATACTGTTCAATAACTAATTGTTTTGACAAGACGAAAGCTGTTACCACACAAATCTATTGGATGGACGAGAGAAAAGGGTCTAAACCGGCGGGGTCCAGCTCTGGTTCTAGAAGGCAGCAGTCACGCAGGTTTCAGATGTTTTCTGCTCCAACAACAATGACTCAAAGTAAATGACTCTCCTGCACAGCTTGTCGTCAAGTTCTGCCAAAGCAAGTTGACAATTTATCTGATTCAGGAGTGTTGCAGCAGGAAACATTTAAAACCAGCAAGACAGCAGCCACTGAGGACAGACTTTGGACAGTCCTGGTCTGTACAGTAGTGGCACTGCAATTTACACCCCCCCCCCAGCATCAAACTATCATGTCCATTTGACTGCCTGAGCTAATTATTATTCACCATGTGGAGCCTTCGCTTATATCCTACAACTGTTTTAGAAACAATAACAAATTGAGGACAAAGAAAGAAATAAGGATTATTTTTTTAAATGAACGAGCAAAAAAAACCCAAAAACAAAAACCAAAAACACTAATATTCACTTTGGTGGCACAATGTTTTCTTTGAGTAGAATCTTGGCAGAGATAGAGTGTGTGTGTGTGTGTGTGTGTGTGTGTGTGTAGTTTGCATTGTTTGCACAAATACTACAAATGGATGATGTTTACTGTGTCATCACTAGTTGTGATGACATCTGATATTTTGCCAGCTGACAAATTTCCTCATTTCACACACAGAGTTGATGCCTTCGTCGAGGAAGTTCAGTTTTTGCAGCGTTTATCTGTTTGTGAGCAACTTTTTTCAAAAAGTACGGGACAGATTTTTACGGTTGAATTTAGTATGGGTCGCAGTCTAAATTAAATGTTGGGAGCGATCTGGATCACCATGTGGACCCAGTAACTGTTTTTTATAGGAGACTGTGCCAATTTTCAGTATGATTGCAGATAACTCCACAATAAACAGTCAATGGGATGCTTGGCCAAGAAATACAGGAGAAGTTCCCCCAGATCTGGATCTCGACAAACGTCTGGACACTATGGATACACTTTTAGATTTCGAGATACATTAATAAATACTTAGTGTCTTGGCTATATTTTGGTATTTGCTGTGTGTTTATGTCTTCATTTGTTCTCTTGCAGTGATGAAAGTTCCAAAAATCCCTATTTTCCTAAAACACAGTCCTGGAAATTACAATATAGATGGAAATGAGCTGTGGGTGTTTCTGACTGCTTTTCTAGTTTATGTTTTTCTTTTGTTTTCTTTTTTGTCATATAGATACTCCTACTATCATGTACTGTTAGGATTGTAAGGAGAGTTTTTGCTATAAATCTGTTTTTACACATGAACATTTCGGTATGTGAACATGAGAATAACGTCTTGAGAGCAGCATTTAATGGATGCTTTTAGAAGCTCTGCATGAAACTTTATTCTCAGCTGAATGTCCATATATCATGTTAGCACAAGACAAGAAATCTGTTGGTTATTCTTTGATTTGATCAAGTTGTTTTGTTCTGAATGTTTGTAAAGACACAAACCTGACTTGTAATCACTTTGACTTGCCACTTCTGCTCATGCTGAAACCTGTGCTACTTTGTTCTCACAAACATCTACAAATATGTTGTTAACTGAAGCATCTTGGAGTGACCGGGGCCAGTTGGAGAATTACAAAACCTCAAAATCTACACAATAAACAACGTGTGTTACTCTATCCTCCATTTTGGCTCTTTAACAGTCCTGCTCCTCTCTTCCTCCCTCTCTCCTACACTTTTCTCAGACTCAACCATCTTCCCCTAGAAAGCTGATCTGTCGGAGTTTTTGTTCCAGGTTGTGGCTGTTGCAAATCCATTACATCAGATAAAGGAGGGGACAGAAATCTGATGCTGCCTCAGATCCCTGTGGGGTTGTCACAGAGGAGCAGATGAAAAATAGAGGATTACTCCACTCTCTCCTTATTAAGTCTCCACAGAAGGAGGTCCGTTGCAGCCATATGTCCCATCATCCACTCTTATTGTAATCTGATTGAAATGTGGTGGGAGCAGAGATGACATGAGCTAGTGAAGACCCCTCAAACACAGTAATACCCCCTTCACCGAGGTCTCAATCTCAACAACAAAGCCAAACAGAAAATAAACAGAGTGGCGCGGCGCCAGGATGGTGGGAAGCTTTACATTTGTCTGGCCCCACATCGAGCAACAGACCACTCCGCTAACTAATAATCCCCTATTTGAATAATGGTTGTTATTCTATTTCACCCCCAGCTTCTCCCCTTTTAGGCTGCTTGTAATTTCCTCTCTTATCTATGGCTCAGCTCCCACAACTTATGAGGGCTTCAATTTGCATCTCTCTGCAGACCTGCTAAATGCAAAATGAACACGGTAGTTGATCATTTCCCTGCCTTTTTACACTTTGCCTTCGTTGTGTCTAAGTGTTGCGGTTCTCTCTCCTTCGCCTTTCTGCTTGCTGTCACGCTTGAAGATGAGCCCCCGACCGTCTCCACATCAGTCAACTCACATTGTCACAGCAGCCATTTAAGGTAGAAGACCCCGAGACGAAACAACGCGAGCAGTCAGACCACATTACCCTCTTCTCCGTTTTCCATTTAGCTCGAACAGCCAAATCTTGGCTGCCATGTGGACAGACAGAGAAGGAGAAATAGAAGTGTATTGAGGGGGAAAAAGGACACACAGCAGAAGATATAGTATATTTTCTCACTTCGAAACACTGTTGAGTAAAAGCAGGCATGTAGGAAGCAAACAGGAGGCTGCCACTGGAGGATAAAAAAGTGAAGTCCGTGTGCCACCAGCACAATAACGAAAGCCAGATCAAGACTGAAAACATGACAGGAGCTTCACAGCCACAGACAGAAAGGCTTCCAGGACATTCTGTGGTAATGGGATTTGAGGCAACGCTGCACTACAGCTGCAGCATGCTTACAAGCTGGAACAGGGTTTTCCTCTCTGCACAGGTACCACAGGTAATGTGCTTTTGTTTCCTCTCCTGGGTTCTACTACTGACATCCACAAAACATGAGGGATCATCCTCACCTCCCCCAGAATCACAGATCCCATCTTCTTTGCTTTCTGCTTTTGGGGGAAAGGAGAGTTTCACATTTCTCTACATAATCCCAGCAGTTCTGAGCAAACACTGAGTGAATCCATCCCAGAAGTAGGACTGAAATTAAACATACTCTCATAGAGTTATTATTTTGGAACTGCTCATTACTACTAGGAGCAGGACTCAAAATTGGATTTTATTCCCATTTTGATGGCTGCAATGGGATTCTAAAACCATTATTGATGCATTTTGTATTCCCTGCAGGACGACTGGACTGTGACTACGAGAGTGGAGACATCTAACATGGTTTCTTGTATTTGTAAACAAAAACAAGGAAAACTCGCTCTTATTGGTGAATGCAGGACAGCTTCTGCTTCCACCACATAAGAGCAAAACACGGAGCTGCAACAGGTGCTGCTCCATCTCGGCAATGTGTTAACATAAGCCCTGAATGCTGCAGACTGGCCAACAGCCAAGTCATCAATGTGTTTGGTTAGCAGAACCTGGCTCCAAATCACCTTCTTAATTCCTGAACAAGCAGGAAGGCTGCTGTTTGTCACAAACAGCGTCTTCATTTGGGCCTAATTTTCGCTAACTATATATTAATATGATGTAACATACCAGGATTTATTATGCAGGGAGATCCAGAGGGTTTGCTGGTTTGTCCTGATACATAAAACATTTGTGTGCTTTTTTCATGCAATTATTTGTGGAATTTCTGGAACTTCTGAATGTTTTCTGGAACGTTTTCTTTGATCCAACTCTGCTCTTCTACTTACATATAAAGCAGGTTTCCAGGAACGTTTTATTTTACCTGCAAAATATTCCTAAACTTATGAAGGTCCTGACTCAGTGATGCTGAAAAACTAGCTGCAGTAGTTCTGACGGGAATTAGCAGGAAGGCTCTAATATTTCTACAATTTTAGCTTCTTGTTTAGACCCCTGATTAAAACCATCAGAACAGAATTTAGATGTTTTCTACTCACATGCGAGGCTTCTTATAATGAAGCTTTACTGTAGGTTACAGATTTCAGAGTTCCATATTTATCCCAAAGAGCATTTGACTGGTTCTGCAGGATTACCAGTTATAAGTAAAATGGGAAGCAGAGCCTCTGGTTACAGGAACCTTCTCTTATGGAACCAGCTCCCAGGTTTGGTTGGTGCTCACAACTCTTCTGTTTTCTTTGACCCTAACTGCATGAGGTAAATCCTTTCCAACTGTAGTTCTGGTCGTTCTTTTTTCCTGTTAGCAGGTATTTTTTTCTATTATTCTGTCATTAAACGCAGGCATGCATGCTCATGATGTGGGACTGAATGGAATAGAAGATTCAGCGAAGCCGTTGGTTTCCAATGAAAAGCTTTTTTTTTTTTTTTTTTTTTTTTTTTTAACGAACAGCTTTATATAAATATGTTTACTTTAAATTAAACTGATGGGAATCATGCAATGGGTTTTTGTAATTGGATTATAACTGGACAGCAATGGTGGAGGGAGTTTATGAAAGTGCCTGGAGATGATTTCACTGTGAATTAGCACTATAGAAATGAAGATTAATTGAATTCCAAAGCAGTGTTAAAAAAAAAGACAAAAATGATTATTAAGATTTCACCTTCTATCCATTTCTGTCAGTTTTAACCTGATGGTAACTATTGATAAACCAACTCTCAAACTTTCACCAGTCTAGTAGTTATTCAGTGTCCATTTAATGATTTTACACTCGTATAAACAAACAGTGAGTGAACAAATGTTGGAGCTCGTCTGGTCACAGATCAGTTAAATGAGCAGGATAGCTAGCGGTTAAAAATCTTTTAATGGCTGGTTTGTGCATGAAGTAAGGTTTATCCACCTTATTGTGATTTTTTTCAAATAAAAAGCTAAGAAATTAATGTTTTTTGTAACCCTCAGATGTGACATGATGGTACAATTAATCCTAATTACATCGTGTGACAGCAGAGTAGAAAAGAGACGTTGAGAATAAAGCAGAAAACACAAAAATGCAGATGGAAACGGTGTGTGGGAGGGATAAATACTGAGTGTTTAGTTTACAAGAGAATACCTATGTTCCTCCTGATAGCTGACTGCGTGAACAGCATCGATTCAGCCATGAACACATTGCAGTTAAACTGAGCTTCATTTTGAATAAACAAAGTGAAATGTGTGAGGAACATTTTGTTCCATGAACTGACAACAGATTCAGATGTGAATATAACACATAAAAGTCTGTTTTCATGAGGTTATGATCCTTTTACAACTCCAAGGAGCTTTTAAATGAACGCTTATATAAACAGTAAATATATAACGTCTGATGGGACATTTGTGTGAAATAAAGAATATATGATTAATCCAAAGGGGAAATGACGACATGTGTATCTCCTTTTTTAACTTAGACTGCTATAACCTTTAAGCTTTGGGCATTTTATAAGACTTTATAAGCCCACAATGAAACAAGCATCTCTCTGTAACCACAACATCTGCTTTAATAACTTTTGGAGCCGTAGCATGCCATCATCACTAATTTATTCATAAAGTGCTTCAACTCCAGCCGCAGCTGAAACAAAGTTCTGTACATCTGAAAGAGATCAAATAAATCTGTAAAGTTAAGACACTTCTTCAATTGTTTAAATATCAGAATGTGTAAGTAATGATGGCACACAGCACAGAAGAAAATAGTTTCAGGCTCTGAAACACTTTCATCCCTTTGGAATGATGCATCTGTAGCTTTATACCTCCATCTAATCATCCCTGCAAAGGCCAGCTCGACGGCATTGGAATGAACCATTCTGGGAATGTCTCTTAAAAGGAAAAATCCCCCTTTTTTTTAAAATCTTTAAAATCTTTTTGAATAATTAAATAAAGAACAATAAAATGAAAAGGAGAAGAATATAATTTTATGACTTTTAAATCAGAGCTGCCCAAGTCTGGTCTTCGACATCCACTATCCTGTAACTTTTTTAATTCAATCGTTCTTTCAACACACCTGACTTAAATGGCTGAATTTCCTCCAATACGTCATTCAGCTCTGCCTGGTGACCGAGCCGTTCATTTGATTCAGGTGAGTTAGAGATGGGATGAATCTAAAAGCTGCAGGGCCATCCGAGCTCTAAATGAACAATGTCTCTATTTGTTTGTTTGATGCAGACATGCCAGACAGATTTTTATACACATTTTTGTTTGCATGGTTTTGTTTTAAAAAAAGAAATAAACCAAAAAAAACCAAAAAACAAACAAAAAAAAAAAGTTGAGACGTGGTGTTCGAAAGCTTGCAGGCCAAAAGAAGCTACAGACCCCAGTGGTCCAAATGGTGTCAAACATCACTCAATGTTTATGAATAAATAAATAAAAACACAAAATAAATTAAAGAAAAATGGTCATAGCATTCTTTAACATCTTTTTCCCACTTTAAAAAAAAAAAAGAAAAACCCTTGGAGAAGACTGGTAATGGAAACAGCTATTCCATCTGAAGCTGCACCATTATGGTGCCCATATTTGGATTTTCTATACGGTAAAAGCTCTGCCGTCTCACAGTCTTTGCATTCATGCTTAAGTTTGCAAATTGCTGAGCTGGCATTTTGTCAGCATCTTGCACTGGCTGCTTCTATGCGAATTATTGAATCCCCCCCCCCTCCCCCCCCCGTCCCCCCCAAAAAAAAATAAATAAATAAATAAAAATCTTTTCCTATACGTGAACAAGTCAAGACAGCCGACTCAGCACCAGTAAAAGTAGTCTATGACTTCACTTTGATTGAGAGCCTATTTTTAATGTATATGGGGGGGTGAGAAAAGCTCCATGGAGAGGATACTGATTTGGTTCAAGAGAAATGTCTTTATGTCAGCGCAGCAGTGTCTTCCAGTGCTGCTAAACAGTCGGCGCTCCGGGGTAACTCTGCTGCGGTCAGAAACTCTGAGAGCAAATAATAGAGTTCAGCCGACACCTCAGAGGGAGAGGAGAGTCGAGCATCGAAGATGAAATGGAGACAGAGAATAAGGCAGAGGTCAACAGCCGCTGCTTGCAATTTGTGGGCCATACTGGAGAAACTGCTAGCTCCAAGTATAAACGGTCAATATTTACTCCAGTAACTCCAGTCGTCATTAATACTGGATCATTTTCCAGGTGTGGGAACGTTATTCAAGAATCTGAGGGAGTCTAAAAGCAAAATTTAAAAAGTAAAGTGTTTTACCTGTTGGTGGGTCAATCGGTGGGATGCAACAAGAGGAGAGAAAGAGAAGAAGAAAAAAAAGAACACAAGTTAGAATATTTAGACAATTTATCAAATCAAAGTTTGTGGAAAAACATGCAGAATTTGACACAAACAAGAGAATAATGCAGGATTGAACTTTTTACCCACAAAATTTAGAAGAAAAAAACCCTAAATACTGCAAAACAAAGGGAAAAAAATTACAATGATCTTTTTGCAACACAGACTGAACATGTTTATCTCTTTTCTTTTCGCTGCCATAACAACAGAAAAGGAGCCAGATGAGTCTGAAACACTCAAGAAGCAAACAGACGGATGCTCAGTTTGACAAAAGTCAGAAGAATTTCACTCTGCAACATTTCTAAACTCCCAGGAAACAATCTTTCTGAGACTTAGTGAGACTTTTACTGAAAGACACAAACAGTGTGACCGTCATGATTTATTTTAACTTATAAACCAGTTAAAATAAACAAAAGCTTTATGTGTCATTAGCATCACTCTAACTTGTATCAGAGGTCAGCTTTAGGAAGGCTGAGCTTTATATTCAGCTTTCTTCTGCAGACATAAAAATTCCAAGAACTGAGCAATAAATTCTAGATAACGGGCTGCAAAACAACTAATGATGTGAAAGTGTACACACACCTTGGAGCTGCACAGTCTGAATAAAGTCCCTCTGCAGCCAAACACCAATTTTTCATGTTAGCTTCTGAAAGCTACCTGTTCTGATCTCAGTGAGCAGAGGTGGCGCTCCTTAACAATGATGGCAATTTTTCTCTGTCTCATCGTGAAACTTTTCCTCCTTGTCCCTCATTGCACCCTCACCCTTCCATCTATCCTCCCATCTGTCTGGGTGAGTCAGAAGGTGTCGTAGATTAACCAGATAATCAGCGATCTCCCCAGATCCAGAAAGTTCATCCAACTCCATAGAGAATGTCTCCCTGCACCACATTTGTCTTGGAGCTCTGCATTGTGGAAAATGCTTGAAAATTGGCTTTCCCAGGTCGAACTGCCTCCTTCATAGATCACTGAGATGTCCTCCAGATAGCCGGCCCACATCCACTGGCGAGGCAGCACGCTCAAATAACTCTCCCTGATAGCTCTTTCTTCCCTCCCTGCACTATCAGGCAGCAGCCGAGCTAATATCAGATCACATTCCTTGTATGCTGGCAGGACCATGTGCTTCCACAAATGGTCAGGGGACAACGGATAAATTCTAAAGATGTAAATATGTAAACTTCAGTGGAAGGGATGCTGATCAAAAGACTTAGCTTCCAAGATGTTTGTTCACATGGTGTGGAATTTAAAAGCATTGAAGTATTGAGACCTTTGGTTTTGGTTTATGTGGGATTTGTTCCAACTTTGGTATTTATATAGATCTACACATTATAGATTTTTCGCAAACGTTCAAAGGAAAACCTGGTCTAATAAGAAGTTGTCATTCATCACACTCTGGATGGGGCAGTAGGATAAAATATGGCTGACACGACGGGTACATTCGCATCGACTTAGTCCGATTAGGGGCTCTGCTTAGTTGTAGGGGGGTGTATCCATGCAGACAGAGATGGTGTTCATGCAGCTCTTTGGTCAAATGAGCCAAACCATTAGAATAAATATCCCCATTCCCACCAAAGGTGGCGCTGTACTCGTTTTTAGCAAAAGAGAGGAAGAGGCCCGGCGAAAAAGAAAATTCTGTTTCCACCATAAACATGGAGACAAAACTATCACTGTTTTTTTTTTTTTTTTTTTATTATTATTTTGCCTTATGCAAGTATACTGCAGAAATACACTGTAACAATAGCTGCGTGATGAACAGACAAGGCAGAGGACTCTTAACACCATAGCTTTGTATTTAGCCACAATGCAATGCTACGTCAAATGCAGGAAGTGACTATTTTTGTAGTCCGCTTCCTGTATTTGGTCTGCTTTTGTAGGTGGACCAGGTCTTCTTTGGTCTGAATCAGAATTTGTTTGGCGCATTCACATTTCCCCTAACAAAGCGGACTTTCCGCAAATGAACTCAGATTCCAATAAAAAAAAGGCTGAATGTGCCTTATGACGACTCAGGGTTGAGACCAGGAAGCACCCTCCCAAAACCACCATACTGAACTGATGGTCTGTCCCTGCTCCCGCCCACACACACACACACTCACACAGAGCACTCACACAAGCAAAATACAAGGGGAGCAAATGATAAAAACTTCAGAAAACTCCAATCAAAATCCAAAAAAAGCAAAAACAATCAAAATGTTTCTTACTGATGGATTTTGTCTTCCAGAAACATAGCTGCAGCAGGAAGACCATCTTCATAATTAGCTCCCCTTGACCATTTCAATGTCCACATTCTCCAACCGACTGGCATGAAGAGGAAGAGTGGCAACTATCTTCTAATCATCCTGTGAATGTCTGACTGTCGGTCTCTCTCACCCAAAGTGGAGTATGGAGAAGCCACTTATGTTAGATGTTAAGTTTGGCCCTTTCACAAAGTTTCCGACAGATTTTTCAGACTTCTTATCTCCCTTAGCACCGAGTACAGATAAAGTCATTGAACTGGATGGCTTTAACATTCATGCAGATGTTAAAAGTGACAACGTAGCTTTTAAATCTCCACCAGACTCAACTGGCTTTTCACAAAAATGTTCAGACCTTTTTCATTCTGAATCACAGCCTTAATCTTGTTCTGACATATGGAAACAAGTAAGAACATTTCTCCCAAAGCCTTTCTTGTCTGATCATTTCTTAATAACTTTTTTAAGTTTACATTACTTGACTGCACAATGGCTGAGAGGGAATTTCATTATAGCAGATGTCCATCAAACAGCATTGTGACTAAATTTAAGGAATCACTTATTATTTCCTGTAATATCGGATGCCAACAGAAGAGAAAGCTGCCACCTGAGCTTTACTCCTACACAGGTTGATCATGTTGTTGACAGTAACAGCTTCAACTCCAGACAATTTTGCACATCAGAAACAGAATAAAGTCAGATAGAAGAGGCTGGTTCCTTGGTTTAACTCATAACTGCATGCTTTACAGAAAAACAAAGAAAAGAAAAGTTTAAGAAATGAGAGATGGCTTTAAGCTAATTTAGAAGAATTTCACTTATTCTGGCTAGAAACTTCAAGAGTTAATAATAATGTCATTTTCAGAGCTAAAACTTGGATCACTGACAGAAGGAAGCTTCGAACAAATCCAGGTTTATTTTCGCTCTGAAGGCGTGCAGAGTAGTAGCTTTGTTGAGGCGTGTTCTGATGACTTCATTATGATATCCTCCCAACCATAATGATTTCTCATCAAGTACAAGAACTTGATCATTGTTTGAACTGTTTCTGTCCTGTTGAGCTCACTGAACACTGCTGTCCTCTAAACCAGCTCTTCTCAATCCCAGTCCTCCGCGCCCACTGCCTTGCATGTACTCTATGTAACCATGTTTTAACACTTTAATGAATGGCTCAATTAAGATAACTTAATGAGAAAGGTGATTAATCTGAATCCGGTGTGTTAAGAGTAGGAACAAGTCTAAAACATGGACATTAGAAGGTCCTGAGACCTGGATTGAGAAAAACTGCTCTGAAACATACATTTGTTTTTTAGGCCCGAACTCAACTGGAGTTGAGGACGTTTTTCATTAAATAAATACTTTTTGTACTGAATTTGATCATTGTATATCTGTCAACATCTTATGTATCACAAGTTATTCAACTTTTTTTTTTTTTTAAAGTAAAGGACAGTTTCTAAAATTATTGAAAGACTTTGAAACCACTTTTCAAAGTTGCCAATGATCTCCTCATGGAAAAAGACAAATGTTTATAATGTTGGTATCAAAGTGATGCATTTGATACCACTGATCACAAAAGTCTCTAAATAGAGGTGTGGGTGTGTTTTGGGGATTAAAGGAACCAAATTAGGCTACTGTGTATTATTGCTGGAACAATATGCTTTTCTTTGGATTCAATTTTTAAACATTTTTTATTTAAATCGCAATTCCTCAGTGTAGCTGATTTTTAGTGTGCTTTTTAAACAGCTGACCATCTGAAAAAATTGCACAATGACCAAGTTTACAGACTATATTACGAACCTGATTTCCCAACTAAAAAAAAAAAAAATATCAACCGTCTGTTTTTGTAAGATTTATTTAGCAGCAATATTTCTTAACCAGCTATTTGAATTTACAGTACAATCTTGTTTTAAAAGCTTGAACTGCATATAAAAGTGCTGGTTTGACTGTCTGTTGGCTTTCTGCTGTGGTACGTTTGGCTATTTGCTCTCCATTTACCTCAGGATGGTGTCTAGCTAGGTGGGCAGTAATGTTAGTCGTGTTACCGCAGTACGCCAGATGTGCATTACAGTTTACAGACAGCTTTCAACATGTCCAGCTCTGCTTTTCCCTTCAAAGCAAAAATCCCAAACTTTTGACTTAAATGTGATGGTGGAGGATTTATCTCTGCGCATCTGTCTTCTGTTTTGAGTGTTTTCCAAAACTTGTATGATGTCACGTTACTAGACAGTCAAAAAAAAGAAACAAAAAAAACAAAACATTTTGCCATCTACTGGAGAAAAACCTAACTTTTTCTCCAACTGGCATCTAAACGTGAACAGTTAAAATTGGGGGAAAAAAAAAAAAAAAAAAAAATCAATTTTTGACCAAACAAAAAAAAATAAAAAAAATAAAAAGCTCTATTTAAAATTGTAAAACAAAAATTCCTGATTTTTATGTGAATCCATTTTTTTCCCACCCCTATTGTGTGCCATATTTATCTATTAAATTTCATTCCATTTGTTTATGAAAATGAGTCTTTCTCATGCACGAGAAAAGTCTCGGGGTGTTCCTCAGGGCTCTGTTCTTGAGACAATACTTTTTATATTTTGCATCTTTCCATTCAGTAACATTATTATACCACATTGCATAAATTTTCAGGAAATCCTGCAACTCACATTACCTAAAGACTTGATGCTTGACCACATCTACTGACATCTGTCCTATCAAGGTAAAGCATATGTATCAATACTAAACCCCAGAAACACCTAGCCCAATTTAAACCCAAAGTCAATAGTAAAACTTGTGATTGTGTTTTTTGCTCTACACTTTTTTTTTGCCTTATATAGCATGCTTACCTGGACATAAATGGTTGCAGAACTAATCAAATAAGGCTATTCTTTCCCAAAGAGAACTTTGATCCAGAACTTCCTGTAATTGTGGATGTAGGGTTTGCATAATCCGCCTGACGAACAACTATTACCAAACAACTGGCTGATCTACTGGATTAGATGGACTCACATAAAGGGGGCTTTAAAGAGACTGGAGCTGAAGTGGACATTTCCAGGTGGAAGTGCATAAGAAAAATACCATTAAATTACAGCAGGGGGAAGTCTGTTTTTCTTCTATCCATGCAAAGTTGTCTGTGTGAAACATAAAAATAAATCTGCAAATGAGCATAATGTTGGCTCATTAACTAAAACATACCTAAACGCGACACTGAAACTGCATACACACTCACACACACACACAGGGTTAGTTTGTAGGTGGAAGGTTGAAATGTTCTGTCTTGTCTGTCTTATCTGCCCTTGGCACTTCTGTTTTCCTTTTGGTATACTGGCCTTTACACACAAACACACACACTTTTTCCAGTCATCATTATCTTTCCAGACCAACTACTTGCAGGTGTTGTGAGTTATCTGTGGAACAGCTTTAGATGAGGTGGCATGTCTTTTTTTTCCCCCCGTCCACTCTTCTAACTCTGGCAGGACACTTTTTAAGGCAGCCAGCCAGCCAGCTTGTGTGTTTGTGTGTGTGTTTGCGTATGTGTGTCTGTCCTGCCTGTGCAGCCATGAGGGACAAATGTAACAGCTCTCAACTGATAGCAAACTAATCTAGCATGATGGACAGAGGGGAAAACATGAGGACCAGAGAACAAAGACACGAGGACAAGAAAGGGGACCGACTAGAAAAGGAGGAAAAGGATGCGATAAACATAAAGGGGAACGCCTAACGTCACACACACTTCTCTTTTTTACTTCTTTCCTTTCATGTTTTTCGAAAGTGGAACGGTTTGATAGGACAGAGGACTGACTCACGTCTATTCTGCTTGTTTGATTCCTCTCCTCCGCTCTTTAGCCATCTCAGTCTAATTTTCTTTCAGCTTCCATGACGATCCCTCTTTTTTCTTCCCTGACTCTCCCTCAGTCTGCCCCTGAAGGACAATTGGTCCTTTTCAATATGAGGAACTACAGGCAAATCAAACTTTGCTGCATAAGTGGGTAGAAGAGGCGAAGGGAGGGAGAGATGCAGCGGGAATTGAAATCGACTAGCACTCAATGTCAGAATGCCAATCGAGATCAGTGTCATACAGTATAGGAAATGAAAGCTGCTTTAATAAGGGCACAACTCTATTCCGCTACCCACATGAATAGACTTGCATTTACTCAGACTGAAGACACCTCAGCTTGAACAAACACGCAGGAACAAACAGACAGATGTAAACAGTGGCACGTAACCTGCAACCTTTAGATGCACACCTTGTGAACTGTGACTGTGTTTGCTGACATGCAGAATAAAAGGGGCGGTGGGGATGAATGTAATTGACCAGTTATATTCACTGGGTGAGGTTAATTGAGACGTTCCCTCTTGTGAAGGTGGGGGAGTTTCAATTAATGTTTTGAAGGTTGCGGAGAGAGCTGAAACCGCAGGAACACAGAGTCCATTAAAGGTGTAATTAAGACCACCATTCAGGTGCAACGCATAGAGCGGCTTTAAATAGACCTCATTAAGCCGAAAAGCTACAAAGGCAAGGTGAAACGAGGGGCTACTGTATGTGTTGTGAATAAACCATCTTCAGTTCATCTTCTGATTGCATTTATTATTCTGAATACTCAACAACTCCGAAAGAATTTGAGCATATCTGACAAACACTCACAGTCCTCACAACACGAGAGAATTAAAGAAAGATGAGTATATTAGTCACACATTTGTTCGTATAGCTGTTTCCTGAGGAAAATGCTCCTACTTATGTCTCAAAAGGGGCAAAAATAAGGGAATAGATTCACTTGCAATTACTGTGAGAAAGTCACAAGCATCCAGTCATTGCAAGACCAACAGTATATACTCACCATTCCTGCAAATACAAGATACTTGCGGAACATATTTATAGAAATGTCAAATAAGTGGATGTCTAAGGACCTTAGAAAAGTTGCTTTTGATGCTCATTAGGCAGGAAATGGTGACTAAACCAGTACTTAAGAATCTGGACCCTAAAACTGAGTGAGATAAGATGAAAGAAAAGCAATATTTATGTATTAGTATAAATCTCACAAAACACTTTGAAAAAAGTCCTCTGGTTTAAACCCATTACTGGTGACACAAGGAGGAATGGGCTGTCATTTTTATAGCACTATAAAATGAACTTTTTCCAAATGTTGACCACTATTACTCTATCAATAAATCACTTACTTCAATGTTTAGTCTAGAAATGTCTTAAAAAAAATTTGCTTAACTTGTTACCTGTTTATAAGTCAAAGGGTAAGAATGCTGGTACAAAGTTACTTCTCTCCACCTGAAATTAGCTAATGGGACTAAAGTAGAACTCCTAGAACTCTTTGATTGCCAAGAGGAGAAGCAAAATTAAATTCCAGTCGTATAAAGACCTCATTTCATCCCCTATAGATGGTGGTGGAAGTATCATGATTTGAACTGATTTGCTGCATTTGGGCCAAAGTTTTAAAAGGTAAACATCAGAGCATTTGCATGTTTACTTAGTTTTAACAGTAAGTTAATCAAGCAACAAGAAAATGTCCCAAAGCATGCGCGTGTCCTGCTAACAGAGAATAGTTAAAGAAGCAAAAGTTAATATTTTCTGAATTGCTAAAACAAAGTCCTGAGTTCAGTGCAAAATAAATGTCTTAGAACGGCCCAAAGCAAGGAGCTCATGCGAGGAAGCTCATCAATATCCCAGAGATTAAGGTAATTTCTCTCAAGGAAAAAAAACAAAACAAAGCAAGTACCTGATTAACAAATGTTTTCTGCACCATGACAAAACACTGAAAGCACAACTTCACCTACTTCTGCCACTTACAGTCTAATAATACAGAAGTAGTCACCAATTTAGATCATGTCTATAAACAAATACCATCAATTCTGTGGCCTGCCAAGATCAGCAAGTTTTATATCATCAAGTTTTGCTGACTTTGGTTTTCTTTCTTCTTCAAAACTGTATACGCATATTGATTTTCTTGATTTTAAGAAAGGGTGGCAGACAATCACACAAGCACTCACACAAATTGATGCAACATTTTCAGGGAAATATATCGGAATGCATGTCAATTATTTTTCTTCTCTCATTGTTTTAAGGTTGGAATATTATTCAACCAGATAATGTAAGTAGTGTGCAAAAGTAGCAATATATAAATCACATATAATGTACTAAGTCACTTATCCTTATAAGGACTTCCAGTTATCGCCCCACCCCCCCACGCACCTCACCCTCTCTGCACCATCTATGTGTGGGTGGGAAATGTGGCTTGAAAGGCGAGGAGGTCACTGCCACATCAGGCTTCTATTGCATAGATGACATTGCAGAGGCACTGTTGGTCATGGCTGTAGCAACCGATGAAGTCTGTTAGCTGCAAAATGGCTCCTTGAAGGTAAAACCACTTACAAAGGCCGGGCGACGATTAGGCTTTGCTTTATAGCACTGTTCCATGGTGTGTCTGCCTGGCATTGGACCAGATTTACTCTGCCTCAAGGAAGGAAATAAACTTGAGTCAATATGACGGCTGAAGGAAGTAATGAAATGGCACTCCCATGAGAGACACAAATCCACATATTGTAGGTATTCCCAAGTGTTAAAAGTCGGAATCAAAGGCTGCTGTCTGCTGGGCAAGGCTCTGAACACCGACAGCCTTTTTTTTTTTTTCCCCCCTCCCATAAGCCACAGCTTTTGGAAGACCAAGTCAAAGCTGATGGAAGACTTGTAGCTAAAAAAGCAAAAGCAAGCAAAAATATTCAGAACGCAGAGAGGGGAAATGTTTTGCTTCATGTGAAAAGCTTTTCAATGACACTTAAAGGACGCAGATCCGTGCTTAACTGTGTAGTCTTGGTAATAGCATGGCTTCCAATTAAATGTGCTGAGGGTACTTGACATTTTCGTAAGGCAGAAATATCAATTCCCCTTCTGTCATTCTCAGGGGAACAAGTGAACATCTGCCTGTCTTTTTTTTTTTAATTTCTACTTTTTTTCTTGTCTTTTTTTTTAGTGTGTGTGCACATGCATGAGTGAGATGAGTAATTTCAAAGAAGAGACCGATGTCTGCCATGTTCTGCAGGAACACAAATTCAAGCACATCTAGTGGTTCAAATACACAATAGAAGTATGGTGACTGAGATTAAAAAATGTTAAAGAAAAACAATAGAAATGAGTCCATATTAGATTTCAATGTACACTATTTATTTGAAAAGATAAAGTAATTCTGAAAATTAATTTTCAAGTAATAATTTTACTGTATTTTATCCCTTTGTCATTATCTGTTGGAAGAAATCATCTACAATCTGCAAAGACGAGCTATGCCTTCGCCGAATCAAGTCAATATGCTTTAGTGGAAGAAGCAACTGTAATTACCGACAGACGTTTACTATTAATTAACCTTAATTATTTTTGCAGCTACCACAGATGTGAGAATCCCCCAGTTTGTTTGTCTTCAGTTGAAGTTTCTCCCTGTCAACTGGGCAAGGACCGACAGTAAGAAACTTTTCAATAAATGCAGTAATTAATCCCAGTGAAAACAGATGCACATCAGGGCAGAGGCCAGGGACTAAATACGGAATACGATTACATTCAGTTTAACGGATGCAAATAGTTATATTAATCTTTAACACTTCTTGGATGTTTCTGACAGAGAGCGGTAGCATGGTTTTGTGAGCAACGACAAAGCAAAAAGCTGAAAATGAGATAAAGCAAAGGGTGAAAGGAGAATGGAAGTGATGTGATGGCAGGAAACAATATATGTGAGCGCATAATGTTTTGGGTTTTTTTTTACTCTAAAGGTTTCTTCATTCCTATGATGTCTTGTAGTTTTGTGCACATCCTCATGAAAATGTGAAGAACAAGCTGTGACAGTGAAAGGCTGAAGATGCTCACAGAACTAAGACAGAAACATCTGTACCTAAAATATGTGACAATCTAAAGGGGAAAAAAAAGAAATCTGTGACTTGGATGTGTAGATGACACGCAGAGATAAACACTCTTTTGTCATAACACGCATATAAACTTAGATTTAAATGAATAAAAGTCAGCTGAACGGCGTATTTGTCCAACAGGCTGTTGCAGAGTAACCAACTAAACCGGAGCAGGGATCGGAACTGAACAGAGTGCACACGCTGTTCTATATTCCCAAGCCATCATTGATTTTCTTACTCTAATTTGGTACCACGAGCTACAGTAACATGAGCCAGGGACACACTCCACTCTGCACCGCCCCCCCCCTACCCGTCCACATTCAGTAACGACCATAGCGGTGCATTTTCCTAACACTGTCCTGGGGTAAACAGCACCATAAAGACGGACTCCAGCATTGAAAGATGAAGCTAATGATGGTGTGAGTGTAACAGCTGATCACATGACAGTTCCTACATCATGTGAGCAAACAACATGTTTGAGATCATTTGTTCTGAACATTTCAAAAGCAGACTGATACTGTTTCCCTAATAATAGGTCAATAGTAATCTGATAGAAGAGACAGGTGTAAGGCGATACCAACACAGCTCAGAGGTGCACATCACAGGGTGCATAGATTACTCCGAGTTTATCTATACAGATGGAGCCAAGGTGGAGGTGAACATTTATAACTTGTTGTGACATGACTGACTTCCTTTTTTGCTTTGTTTTGTCATTTCATATGTATTGCATTCATGAATTGGGGATAGATGGGGCACACAACCCGAAAACCGTATTGCCTCCAGCTTAACAAAACCACAGATATTTCCCAACACAATCATATCCCCAACACAGAGACACAATTAATTATTTGCTCAAATGAGCTGGAATTTTCCAGTGATTCTATCCTTGTGGACTTAATTGCATTTTTACAAGGGATGAACCGCTGTCTTTGCACTTAAAGGAAAACATATTTGGACTTCTTTATTACCCCGCTATGTGTACCCTGTAATGCGTGTGCAGACTGAAATATTTGAAGTTACAGCAAATATATTTTGACATAGCTGCTGAAGCTGACCATTCTGGACAGGAGAGAAAATGATTTTAAATTTTGCAATATCTCCATCATTGACTGAAATGGACTGGCAGGCAAGAAAACGATAGACTTGCAGAAGGAAATTGCTTGTGACGAGGAAGCTATTCGAGAGTAACCTGTCAGGCTAGATTCTCAGCCATTCAGGCCATGGTAATCCTGAATGTCCAAAGAGAAGGCAACTGCATAGAGCACTTGGAACATGAGTGTGACCATCAGGTAAGTCAATGAACAAGGTAAGAAAGAACAAGACAAAGAGGAGAAAAAACAGGATTTTACTCATAAACATGTTTCTAATTTTAGTATGAGAAATATAGAATAGTTGTGGATCACGTGGAGCAAAGACAATATTAATAGTAGTGGTTTTAAAAAAATGTGAAATTTGCATTTTCATGCCTGCTTTTTCAAACGTTTGGACTAAATATTGAACAGAAGAGCAAACATTACCAGCCATTACTGCTGGTGGTAATACAAGCCGCTTGGTATCTCTTTTTTTATCTGTTTGATGTGAAATCATTTTGTAAGTTGTGGTTCGATAAGACAAAAACAGTGATTGTGCTGCAGAGCGTGCTGTATTGCTACATCCACACATTTTACATGAATCAACTTGCAGAACTCTGCCGGGTTGCCCGTGGAGATTCGGTACAAAATCATCAAAATAGATTAAAAATAAAAGTTTACATTTCAGGTCCATCTGATGCATAATAATAGTAATGATTTAGGGCTGTGATGATACGCTTTTGTCCCGATTTGATTCGATTCTGATATTTTGGGTGCCGATTCACTTTAAATTGCAATTCTCACAATTCTTTTATATTGCTGAATTTTGTAGATTTTTGCTAATCTTTTTTTTTTTTTTTTTAAATTAGGAAAAAACAACACAGTAGCCAGACCATCATTCTACTCCTAAAATGCCCAAGACAAGTAAAACTATCAATGAAAATGACAATTTTATAATGGATTTTTTTGTTTTTTGAAAAATAAAAAGATTTTTTTAACACACAAAAAAAAAAAAAATTCAGATTGTGAAGCAAAATAAAAATCCCAATTTTTTTATTTTTTGATTTGATTTTCCCACCCCTAGTAATGATAGCTGCAAACTTCAAAGAAGCGATTTATGTTAAGCAGTTCTCTTTAGAAAACTGCTGGTTTCCTTTGGGTCATCCTGTAGGCATCTATACTGAAATCAGTATAAGAAATAAACTAAAACTACAAGCCACCACATTCTAAACTCTGAATAGCCTCAATAAGTAGAAACCCCACATCACTAGAGGATTTCCATTCAGCTGCACTAAGTGTTTGAACACAGACAGGTGCATCTAACCGCTGACCCTTCGGAGACAGGATCACGCTCCATGAGCTGGGAATTTTATAAATTGTGAATCTGTAAAAAGGGTTTATTGATCGCAAGTCTCACTCCAGTCTCAACGCTTGCTGCTGCTTGTCTTAAATAAGAGCTGGGGTTGCAAAAAGGGCCTGTAGTTTTGAAAGTGATGGGAATAACAGCTATGTTCTTGAAGGTTATTTGCACTTTACACTAGATCCGCATCGCTTCAGTACATGTATTACACATCATGCCATTTATCCAGTCAGTACAGAATCAACAAGCACTATCAGTAAAGTAGACTTGAAAAGTATAACAGTGACAATCAGATCTGCACATTAAATCAGATCGTATCAATACCAGAATATTGTGTGTACAAATTTAGTTCTTATGTTGCTATAATGCAGACAATTCACCCCACAGTTTGACAAAAAACAGGCTAGGCCACTCATACCAAGTTCTTTCTTGCATTGTCCTTGAACCAGGTGGAATCGGGCAAGAATTACAGTAAAGCTGGACTTTTTTTGAATACCATCTTTACTAATTAATATCCGAGGATAATGCTAGTTAAAGGTCCGCTAAAAATTTATAAACAGTTAGAGGAGGTAAAGAAAAATACTGACTGCACACCTTCACACTCCTCCTTCAATAAATTGCATAATACTTTAAAAGCATTAAATACTGTCATTCTCCAGCACATAAACTATGAGCTTCTGAATCTGATCATGTGACTGCATATCTTCAAAAGGACTCGCTCTGGGTATGTAACAGTCTTACATTCATTTACAATATGTTGTTTTATGCATTCCAGCGTTGGGTTTGGTTGTAAAATGTTACAGTACATTGCGTGTCACTGTGCCACTTTTCCTTGTGTTGTTTTGTTCCGCGCTGCCCTGAAAGATAATGGCAAATCGTCTAAATGTGTGTTTTTGTGTCGTCTTGCACAGCAGAGGGTTTCATTGCATTTTGTTGCATTGTGTTGTCACCAGGCAGGTGCATAAAGGCCTGAAGGATTATACTCATCCTCAGAGGAGCTGCCAGAAGTGGGCCTCCAGGACACAGGGCTTTGGACTAATCTGGTTATACAACTATTGTTTATCACAGAGTCGTTAACTGGTGCTAGCTTGAGAGGTATTAGCGACGTCATCCCAAGCTGCCTACCGTTCAAAGGAATACAATATGGTTTGTTTATGTGGTGTAGAATAAATACACACTGGGCGCATGCTGTGCAGTTGTGAAAACTTGGCAAGGGTAAATATTCATGTACGATTCAAATGATCCATTTATAGATTGTGAAGATAGATACAAAACACACATACGCATATATCCCAAAGACACAGAGGCAAACACACACACACACACACACACACACACACACACACAGCTCCATCCACCAGTCACTAATTAATTGGATGAAAAAGCAAGGGATATTGATTTTCCAATGACACGAACCCGGGCTTTCAAGATCACAGCACAGGCAGAACTGTGGGAGAATGTGTATGCACTGTGCCTGTGTGTGAACATCTGCTCATGATCAGTGCTCTGCATGTGGGCTATCTAGAACAACCACCTTAAATGTCCATGTTTAGGCTCCTGGAAAATGTTTCCTTTTGGTGCAGCATGTGTCACATCCATAAAATGTTAACCTCCCCCTTCCTTAAGCATAAGTTTCAGCGATGCCCTACTAAGCAGATCATTCCGCTTTGACAGCTGAAGTGGTGGGGTCTTGCCTGGGAGGTATTTTAATGACATTCCATGATGCTTATTTTCAAACTGGCTCCTTCTTATCAGTAGCTGGCAACAAAGCCATGTGAGGATGAACGGACCTACGAAGTAAAATCAGATGCTTAAACAGAATAAAAGTAGGAATAAAAGGTCGGTGGTCCATTTTGTGGCCAGTGATACAAAATGGATAAAACAGCTGCCATTATCTTCTAACGCTTTGCTCAGAAAGTAGGAAGGAAATGTACTTTAGCTCACAGGAAGTCCTCCGGTTGCAGAAGTTTATTTTGACCACAGCGGTTAGCAGAGTCCCTATCATAGCTTTCAACATACCACCCTTGTCGTTTATGTGAATGACTGTTAATGGAAAATAAAACTGTGTGGGGTGGTGTGTATATATTTGCTGGTTTGAAGTGGCAGAGGGTTAAACAATGGGGGGGGGGGGGGGGGGGGGGGGGGTAGTAGAGGACAGCAATAGAATGAAAGCTAACTTATGCTGAGCTGTGAGACACAAAGCCCTTAATTACACCGTACAGACATCACAGAAATAGGAGTCTGCCTGGCTGTAATGGGAGCCAGATGAGGGAATTATACCATTTCCTGACAAAAAAAAAATGGCTTCAAGATGGGGGACAGCGCTACCGTCCTGACTTCTAATAGAGCCGATGACTTCAAAGAACTTCAGATTGAAGAAGGGAGAGTTTGGCATAAGGCAGTAGCACACTGAACAATGCACACAGAAAGATCTTTAAAATTCTACAAATGTTTTAGGGCTTTTCCTTCAAATATCTCAATACGATTTTTATTCAGATTTTATAAAGAAAAAGTCCAGTCATGTGACGTCATGGTGATAGGCCCTGGTGCAAATAATTTTTGTCAATAGGGGCACTGCGCACACACACACACACGCACAGCCAATAATAGGGGCGCCAACAATCAGCACGCCTGATAATAGGCACAGTCCACTGTGGGCGAATAAAACAGCCAGGATTGAAAGGAGTTTGGTGTATGTCTCATACATGTAGTATATGTCAGAGAAACACTGGTTTCCTTGCATCTCTGGGAAATGGTCCAGTCCTGTGGGTAGGACAATCCTTGGTGCCCATTTCCTTTGGTGGAACTAGCTGGTAAGCTACTGCTAGCATCCGGCAGGACAAACAGCTGTTGCCTGGGTTTGCTTAAAAAAACGTTCCTAATTTGGTCATTTTAGATTTGGCCTCATCTTTTCTTTTACTCTACGCTTTTTCGTTTTCTTCCTTCATTCACAAAACAGAAGCCTGTCACAACTGACCTGCGGCTAGGTCCCGCCCTCATACGGCATGAGCCAATCAGAGTGTGCATAGCCATCTACATACGCTCAGACATTCTCTGCATGGGCGCCTATTGAAACACATTTGACAATGCAACATTTGTTTGGTTTTCAGAGTTTTTTTGTGCTTTTATGAATAAAATGATGAACTGGTGTACGCTGGGTAGATGCAACTCAGACACAAGACGTCCTGAGATTCTGGGTGAGGTTCTGTATTTTTTTGCCCCTTCCCCAAAACCTGACAGACAGCTGCTTTTTCTTTCTTCCTCCACGGACCCGAGAGCATCGGGGCATCGGTGCAGCTGTACCGGTTGCATAGTTATTTATGCCAGTGTCCAGTCTTGGCATTTTGTATGAACAAGAAACTTAAACTGTCAAAAAAGTGCATTGCAGCATTGAATTATAAATACACTGTTATTGGTGTGGGGGCTGCTTAAAATATCTAAAGACTTATTGCAATGTTGTATTGGTATTTACCCAAAATTACCCATTACATGCAACAAGACCAGGCATGAGGACACTGTATTGGTGCATAATCCGCTTCTGCATCTCGTTAGTAAATGCTGTTTTTATTACTTTTTTTCCCTCCAACCCAACAAACAGTTTAGCAGGCGGCGCAAAGCTTAAGCAGATACGCCCTTTCGTGTACTGGATTTTTCTAATACATTAATTACATTATTAACATCTACAAAGATGCCAGATTATGATAATACAACTGGTAGCTTTGCACTACGGAGTAATCTACTGATTATTTCCTAAACTGACAGGGCAATTAAAGCTGCCTCAATGCAGCAACTTTATATAATTAGAGTCTTTAGAGACCCTCTAAAATCAAGAATTAAAAATTCTTATTAAAAAACACATAAGGCAACTTCACTGTCACATATAGGGATAAGTGTTGCAAATTAGTATCTATAAATGCCATTAAACTTGCATTGGAGAGGTGTTTCCAGCTCATCTGGTAGTTACTATCTAAATGAACTTTAAATACAGGTAATATGTTGTTTATTTACCAAGAAGTTGTGTACACTTACTCTTGAACAAGATGCCTGTTGGCATCAGGCCAGAGTCGTGATGAGCTGAATTATTTATTGTATAACAAAAAAACAAGCCACTGTAAAAGCCAGTTTTTTCTCTCTTTTTTATTTTTAAATCATTAAAATAGGTAAAGGCTCTCTTCATTTCTGATGCAAATTGCTATTTAAATGACACATCAAACAAGCCTTTTCTTTAAATTCATTGAGATTTTGGTTGACATTGTGATTTTTATCAGCGGCCGGCCCTGCAGAGTGTCTTATTTAAAGCTATGATGGAATGACTGAAGTATGCCTCTCATCAAAGTGACAGTATTATGGACTGGAAGATGTAAGAGAGATGTGAGACTTTGATCTTGAAGTATGACAGAAGGTGAAGGGACAGGAGTAACACCACTGGCAGAGTGAGAGGAAAGAGACCGAGCCATATGCAGCATAATGTGGTCGACTCCTAACCCACACAGAGCTGCATTGTTTTCCCTGCTGCTGTCACCTCTGCTTAATCAAATCCCCCACATCTCAGCTTTTACACTCTTACCAACATTCACCTTCTGACTTCCTCCCCTTCTCTTTCCTTGATTTCTTATTGTCCGCAGCCCATGTTGTCGTGTGGGGTTTTCAGGGAGAAAAAACACACACTGCTCGAGCAGTTCCTGTGTAAAATTGAACTCATTTTTTGGATTAAGTTGCGTTTTGAAGGAGGACATGATTTTCCTGTGCAGCATTTTTCCTTTCTTCTACCTGTGCCTGGCTCATGTGAGTGATGAGAACAAATAGTTAGACTAAAGGGAGAAGAGAAGCCGTTTTATCTGCAAAGTTTCACTTTCCAAATATTTGTCTTTCTGCTTCCAGACACACAGAAACCCTCTCCCTTGATAACTCATCACAGCTTTGTTCTTTACTGATGTTTCAATGGTTTCATGATGATTTTACATGAAGTAACATAAACCCATATATGCTCCTTAACTACATATATATATAAATTTATATATAGTTGAATCAAACAGGTAATAAGAAAAAGTTTGGGCACCCCTGTAGATAGTAAATGCACCAACCTCTGGATTGAATCACGACATTTGGTCACTACAGTTTCGGAAAACTGTAAGATTGGATATCTCCGATGAGCTTTGCCTAGGTGTGAGTTCATCCATCAGTAACACATTTTAAAATATAAATACTAGGGGTTGGATTCAGTTTAAAAATCATATGTAATTCATCAGAGGCTTTTTTAAGTATTCAACCTAAAATAATCATGTTTTAATCACAGAACAATAATTGCAACTTTAAATAGATTTTAGAGTGTGACTGAACACACACACACACACACACACACACAGAAATTAATAATGTAAACTTAAGTGATAAAATTGATTGGAAAAATTTTTTTAATTGAATTTCAATTCAAAATAGTAGAAAAAGAAATAGAAAATATCCCTGGCCAAATGTGAAAGATCGAAAGCTAAAGTGTCATTTTAAGTACTCTGACTAAAAGCTTTGGCTGTTCTCTAATTAACTCATTGGCTGCCAGCCATTGTTGTTGCAGAGACCCCAAACTGCCAGCGCTTTGGTGCATTTTGGCTCATCTTTCAGGATCCAGAGAATATTCAGTTCTAGGACTACAGAAACTGCAAAACTGCCAAAGATGTCTTTAGCGGTGAAAGTTTGGATTCAGAAATACATTAAAAGACAATGATTTAAGAGCCTCTTTATTAATAAGTATTAATATCTGATGGTTAGCCAGGGTAAGACTGCCAAACATGTCCAATAACACCAGAAAATGTCGCTAGATTTTTCGTCACTTTAAGAATAAAAAAAGTAAGTGGGATCTGAAAACTTGCTGAATATAGCACCCAAGTTCCTGAGTTGTTAGCCAAGCTCTGGTGTGTGCACCCGAGTAATCAGTTTACAGAGGAATTATGCACTGACAAACGTTTTGTGTTGTTTGGAATCTTAACTACGACTTAGTCATTTTTTTAAACACGGTAAATTTTTTGTAAAAAAATAATCATTGTAATAAAACACGTTAAATTCCCATCCGTTCAAATCCTAACTCACCATCTGGCAGCTATGGACTCTTCTGTCCATCCATGCAGATCTCCAACAATGAAGATACTACAGTCAACAGGAATGCATGTCTGAAGGCATGGGTAGCAAACTTCAATCCAAAAACCTGCATATGCACTTCAAGTGCCGCAGTCCAGCAAGTGTTGGGATTTTTATAGTGCAAAACACATGAAACACATCTGACCTAATTTGCAAATTAGCTTGAGATTAAACTGCACAAGTTTGTGCAAAAAAAACAACAAAAAACTGCACAAGTTTGTTAATAAGCCATTGATTTGATTCAGATGTATTGCAGCAGGGAAACTCCCAAAGTTTGCAGGACTGCAACTCTGGATGACTGGAAAAAACAAAGAAAGATTAAATATTTCTTTCAGATTCTTGTAAAATCACATCTTGTTTCCTGACTTGCACTTTAGCCAATACGGCTGGAGTTGTCATTGTTCCTTCAGGAAGGTAGAGACTGGAATACAGCTGTGTACCTCAGCACCACAACAGACAAACAACTTAAAATGTATCTGTTGTTTGGAGATAACATAATAGTAATAATGTTACTTTTTTTTTTCTGTATTTAAAATTCCGTCTTCATTTCCTTGTAGCCGACTGCAATGCATTGTTTTTTTGTACGCAAAAGGTTTTTTGTATACCAGATACTTTCTTGCACGCATTAGAACTTAATATTTTGTTTTATTCAGTCTCCCCTACAGGCTCTGTACATGTTGACTTCACATTTGTTAAATTAATATTGACACAGTGTAATTTGACTAATTTATAAGACCCGGATGTTTCTGAAATTTCTGTATAATTATATGAAAGTAAATAAAACTTTGAGTAAAAATAAAGATGATTACTCTTCTATGAACTTATCACACTTCCACATCCTCTTCCTTCTTTCAAAACTGACAATTATAAGAAGTTTATTTATTTATTTTTTTTCCACTACTCTCACAGCCGGCTGTTAAAAGTAAATGAATAGTTCAATGGTGAGAAGTTTCTCAAAGAAATGAAAGTGTTTTGAATAAGAACTGCATGAAAATCATCTTAATATGAACTGAAATTTAAAAAGGAAAATGGACACAAAGGATCACTTTTCTAAAATATTTTAAAAAATGTCTTTTTCCCTTGATATAAATCCACATCTAAATATATCTAATGGAACTCATATTTCACCAGCATGTGGATTCACAGTGGGAGAACCTGAGATGCCTCAACGTTGGTACGACAATGTAAATAAGTGGGATTAAGAGGCTGAGACGAAGTGCGGTTCTGTGTGGGTCTAGAGCATAAAGTATTGCATGACAAGCACCAAAGACAAGATAAAAAAACATAAAAAAGAAAGCGTAATGACAGTATTGGGAACTGAAACGGAAAAGACAAGAAAAAATAAAGAATGTGGGAGGTATTGGAAGGAGAGTCCAACTCTCTAGGGTTGCTGGGGGGGGTAACAGAATTAAGAAAGTGATAAATATTCAACAGAAGGCACGCAGGCACTCAGGAGACACCTTGACAGCCCAAACAAATACTTAGTGAGCACACTGGCAATAGTACCAACATGTACCAGAATACACAGCAGTCCCCAGTCGATTTTACTGACAGCAGACAACAGAGGCAGATTGAGGCTGGGGAAGACACAGGTGATGAAAAATAAGAGTGAGCTGGTCGGCAGGGGAGAGACAGGAGGAGAAGATGGAGTCTGAAACTAAAACACTGACAATTCGAAACTTTTTCTTCAGGTCTATTTGCTCATAACATGTTCACCTTCATCGTTTCCTCATATCTGCATCGATCTCGCTTGGATTCGTCGCTCTTCATCTCTTCTGCAACTCTGAAAAGTTCTAGAGAGCAAACCCAAGCCTTCTCCTAACCTCATCCGGAGGGGCCATCCATCAGCTGCCGGCCCCGGATGGAATCGGGGAAGAAAACGGGGGCGGATAAAGAGCTGGGGAGAGGGACGGAGGTGGATGGCATGGAGTTTTGCAGGTTAGGTGTGGAGGTCAGAGCAGGAAGGCCAGTAGGAAGAAGGGGGCGTTTGCACCCGGGGAAATGAGGTAATATGTTGGAGTCAAGTGAAAAATGGCTGTGTTTCTCCTCTGGGACAGATTCCCCGACTCACACCACTGAGCAGGAGGTCAGAGGAACTTTTACTCTTTCAAGCCGCAGAGCAACACACACACACACACACACACACACACACACCTGAGACACACAGGTACAGATGTATTAACCACTGAAGTGCGACGACATTCCCCATAAAACATACCAAGTTAGACAGAAGTAGCTACATGACCAAAATAAATTAAACACATGCCTAACTTTGATGAAAACAACTCCTCACAGATCTTCACAACTACTGACATAATGACACACTTCAAAAAACACACCTAAACACACATTCTCCGCTGCACAGCATGCGTCTTCTTACAGAAGTTCACACGTTCACACTGACGCTTCCATGTAGCTGTGATGTAAAACCGTCGTGTCGTGCCACAAACATGCAATCTCAACGCTTCAATAAGAAAGCTTTTGCCACAGTGTCACGTTGTTTATTCACACCGTTCACTCAGCATGTCTGCATTGTCTAGACTACGAGATAACACCCTTGAAATTGCATCTTGTTTAAAGCTGCAATAACAGACATGGTTTTATAGAGAAAGGGATACAGAAAGAGGAGACAAGGGGGAAAAAAAAAGAATCGGTACATTGGAGTTACACAACTCTCTTTTGTCTATTTCTGCTTGTAGAACTGTTAATGTCACCATCGATAAAAGTGCACAGCAAAGAGCAGAATAAAAACACGAAGCACAGCTCAAGCAAGAGTCAAAGCTGCTGCGTTTTGCATTCATGTCTTTTCTGAGCTGTAAAATACTGCATTACTGTTGTCATTTATGGTTATGCAATGTGTTTTTCTAAGAACTATAACTGCTGAAAAGAATTAATTAAATACCAATAATTTATTGCATAAAATGTGCGAACTTTACATCCATTTCATTTTATTCTCAGTAGATTTTGATCCAAGATATTAACTTCTCTTTTCAGGTTAAAGGTTAAAAGTTTGCCACTTGACATTAACAGATGTATGAAAATGTGTTATTAAAGTATTTCAGTCTTTAAAGAGAAAAAAAGATCTTTAAATCAAAGTGCAGTGGATATTTAGCTGCCACACTTGGGGTGTTTTCCAGATGTGAATCTGTCATAACTTCACGTTGCAGTTGTGATATTATAAACCAACATGTTACATTTTAGCCATATGTTGAAATGCATTTAACTTTTCAAAGCATAAATGTCATGAATGCAGATCAAACAATATTTTATTTTCTCTGTTAATTATTAATTACATTTAATCTGTTAAATGTAATTTTATGCAGGATATACCTCAGTATGTCTTGGCTAAGACAGTCATAGCACTGTTAAAAATTTACAATCAATCAACACACGTATAAATGTAATTTTGTAGCACTTAGGCCTGTCGTGATAAGAAATAAGTCAATTATGGCACAGTGAGAAAAAATGAGCGTGATAAGTTTTCCAGCTGCGATGTTATTTGGTTCTCTCTCTCTCTCTCTCACCCTCTTGTTTATTACAGAGTGAACTCTCATTGCAGAGTGATCTCTTTTCACAGTGCCGTTTGGAAGCAAGCAGTGCCTTCGCCTAAACTATTTCACAAATTTGCAGCCTGTGAGTAGTAGCAAGCCCATAGCAAGCCATGGAAACGTGAGCTTTGGAAAGTGAAACAAAGACGATGGAACTAATTTCAAAGCCAAACATATCTGCAGCGTGGGAGCACTTTGTTTTGTGGCTGATGACCGTGGTGAACTGCTTAACCTGTGCGAGCCGGTATGTCGCATTTGTTTTAAAACTACCTCACTAAACATGGCAATACAACAAACCTGCATATGCACTTAAAACATAACCACCCCAACAATTTTCCTATTTGGGAACTCGGACGAGGAGTCTTCGTCCTCCTGACAGTCCACCATCACTGGAGCGTTTAACCGTCTGACGAAATACAAACAGGACAGCGCAAAATGGTGCGCACTCAGAAAGTGTGGCTCGTTTAATCGGTAAAGAGATGCTGCCCTTTAATATTGTTGAAAAACCAGCATTTCGAAAAATGTTAGACGCATTCGACAGCGAGTACGAAAATCCTGGATGAACATACATATCACAAACAGCAATTCCACGACTCTACAATCACATGAAAGACGACATACTAAAGGAGATCAAAGGCATTCAGTTTTACTCTGCCACTGCTGATATGTAATCAAGTTCAAATATGATCCCTTACAGGAGCTTGGCGGTACACCATGTAAATGCTGACTGGACCCTGAACTCCATGTGTTTAGAGACCAGATATGATCTAGATAATCATACTGCTAAAACTCTGGGAGAAAACCTGAAGTCTGCTTTAGCAGACTGGGGACTGGAAGAGGAGAAACAAGTCAACAGACGATGGTGCAAACATTGTGGCTGCAATAAGGAATCTTGGCTGGCCATGCCTCAACTGCTTTGGCCAAAACTTTCATCTTGCTGTGTCCCATGGTCTGGACAGTGACAAAGACTGGATAGCATGTGCCATAGGACTTTGGCAATATCAGTCAGCAATGTAACAGCAACAATTTAGATCAACCGAAGGATTTTCAGCAAGTTAAAAAGACAAACCAGGACATGATGAAGTCATGGACTAGTTTATCAGCTTCAGTTTAGAGAAAGAAGATCCTGGTTTTGGCAATATTCTACGAATGAAGGTAAACTCCTCCAGGAGACTTACTGTATATGCAAATTAACAGACATATCCAGGTCAAAAGTAACTCCAAGTTTCTTCATGATAGAACTGAAAGCAAAGATAATGCGACTTAGAATAACTAAATTGTTTTCAGAGTTTACCTCATGAGAAGAAGTGAAAGAAATAAAGTAAAAAAAAAAGAAGAAAAAAAAAAAGGAGAAAACTGCAATAAATAACTAAAACGTCTCTAAATACAGATCCTGAACCAGTGATTCTTCCTTTCTCACCTTCAGCTCAGACCTTTACTTTGGTCCCGAAATGGCACATTAACATTTGGAACACATCACCCATTAACCAATCCCTTTCTCCGCCACCCCCTTTTCACCCCTCCCAGCACACTCTTCCCTTTTCCAAATCATTAATAGTATGTAAATCCCATCATCGCCATCACTCGCAGTGTCTTTCAACAGATGTTGACAGGCTCCGCATTTTATAGGTCAGCAGCTAAGCGACCCAGCCGGCTAAAAAGGGTGAACTCAAAGGCTGCTGGGAAGAAGGGGGAGATGGATAGAAATGAGATGACAAACAGCAAAGCACAGAGGTTTTTTTTTTCCTCTCTTTTCTTTTTGACAAACCTTTCAAACTGTATGTTGGTGACAGTGACAGCAAGCAACACATTCGTCACAGTGTTTGCAGGCTGCTCTTAGAAGTCCTGTGAGACCGCCTTTGCTGGCTACAAGTAAAAAGCGGGATATGCGACCAATACTTCTGGCTGCCCAGCAGCAGAAGGGAAGAGGGGCAGATACTACGGAGGCTGAATAGATGGAAGAAAAGATGTCTTGCAAAAACTTGAAAAATTGGGACACAGTCGAATATTCAAAATATTCCCATTTTTGAAGCGGAAACCTGCCTGGAGCTCTCGCTTAGCAGCTCCCCAAATCCTAGGGTTTTGGGCCAAATGTCTCGTATCTTTTGAAATAGTGCAGCCTTTCAACTGGAGTTCCTCTAAAGGTGGGCCCAGACTTCTCATACTTTGAGTGACTAAAGGAATCAGAACACACTCAGCAGTTGCTGGCAAGTGTAAATTAAGCAAGTAATAAAAAAAAAACAACAAAAAAAAAAAAAACACACTGATTAGACAAAGAATTTCTACATGAACTAATGCAACCTTGACAAAAGAACTTCGAGCACAAAAAGGAAAGCATCAGATTGAGATGCCCATGTCAAATAGATGATTACCGTTTTCAGCATCAGTATTGTGCAAGTGATCCTGTATAAAGGACATTTGCAGAAAATATGATTTGAAAAGGTAATTTAAAGAAAATGCTTTACATTTAGTTGGCTGTACATGACATTATATTATTTCTATTATGTAATTATTGATGTCTGACTTGTCTTTGGCTATTGCTCCCTTCTTTTCACACCTACTTATAAAAAAGCAGAAAAGAATGTTATTGATTTCTCTGAATCTTAGAGAAAGACTTTAATACCTTTTGGGCATTAGAGAGCGAGAAAACACTGCTGTGTCAAGGAGAAGTGTGTTCAGCAATAACTGATGGGAGTAATTCGTGTCAGAGCATGAGCAGATCAGAGACAAAACTATCCCAATAATGGTGCCAAGTTACATTCTGACCTGCTGATGACTCATTTATGCAGAACTGAGCGCAGCCATTAAGTGTTGGTTGGAGTAATAAAACCATTCTTTACAAAGTTTAAGAACCAAGCTTCAGCAGCACTGTCACATTTTATCATGTTAGGATACTTTCTTTAAATTAATACAGATACACACACAAGGTCAGGCAAGAAGCAGAGACAGTAAAAAAACCCAGATGGGGGAAGTGGTGGCCCCGTCAGCTGTAAATCAATCACCTACAGGAATGAGTTCAGTCTGGCACAGGTAGAGCGGAAATTAGAGAAAAGCTAGCTAACACACCAATAAACGTGCACGCAAATGAACAAGAACCTTTGCAAGCTCTTGCACACATGCTTTAACTAGTGCTGGTTAGACTGGAAGGAAATTGGAGGGTCAGGAAGTAGTGCTGAACATCGGGCGGAGATTGTTGAGTCACAGAGGCTTTGCACTCTGATATGCGCCGTTTTAAATAGCAACAACAAATTGCTTCCATGTCAGTGATAATATGGAGTCTGTTTGTGGTTGACATGTGGCCAGTTGCAGCTGATTTATTTTTACCTGATTACCAGCTTTAGTACTGTTGAGGTTTCATTTAAGAGGAAATCTTATGATTCTGCAGAGAGGTGACAAGGAGTGGATGATTTCACAGGTGATTCACATTAAAATATTACAAATAGATCATTTAAAAACATGATTAATGTGAAGCTGTTACTGTATGATGGACAAGAATTATAAGAAACTGGCCTTTATGGCATGGCGTGGGATTAAATTGCCACATCTTAAACAAAAAATGAAAATTATAATTATTAATTTTAGGAGGAACAGAAGCAAGCCAACTACCATTTACTTCCTACAACATAAAGTGAGGGTTATACAGGGCTACAATACCTGAAAGATCAACAGAGCAACAGATTAAATTGGAGATGGTTGGTTAAAAGGAGGAACAAAGAAGACCACTTTTACAGAAAACTAAAATCCTTCCCTGTCTGCACCCAGATGTTGCCTGTCTCCTATTAAGTCTGTTGTTGAAAGTCTAAATTGTTTTGCATTTGTTTTTAGGCCAGAAGCACAGCCAGATCTAGAAGACTGGTTCTGGTCTAGAGCCAGAAAAGCTGACTGTAGCGAGAAGAATGCTTCACTAACCGTTAAACAGTATGAACAATCCTTTACACCCTCGACCCGAAACAGTGAGAAAACGGCAGTGTGTTAAGTGAAAAGCTTCTTTAGACCTGCTGCAGGACATAAAGGTGGAAGAGGTCATTTTAAAAATAACAGTCACTCTGGGGGAAAATAAAGATGAAACAAAAACTCTTTTTGTTTGAATACAAACCAATAATAATAATAATAATAATAATAATAATAATAATAATAATAATAATAATAAAAGACAACAACTACAACATTAATTTCAAAGTGTGAATCAAGTAAATTTAAATTAACTAATTTTGTATGGAAATCAGATTTGTGTTTCTAGGTAATAAGGTTAGCAAGGTAATCATAGCATGTAGGATTTTGAAATTTGGATTTTGGTGTTTTTACTTACACAGGTACAAAATACTGCACTGTGTGGAAAATATGAACAAACTTGTAAGATATCATTTCAAGGAATTTTACTTGGGTGAAGAAACCCAACAATAACCCCAGGAATACATAGTTGTACATGAAAAATCCTCCTGTTTGTGTTCACACATAGACTAATCCATGATAGGTATTTGCACACAAAGATAGTAAATGGGAAAAAACAAACACACAGATATCCATCTTTCTATCTTTACAAAAATCAGCACAGACACTAGATAATCCACAGTATATTTAAAAATATTGCTGATTTTAACAAATGTAAACAATGTGGAAAGAAAGACTTTACTAACACTAATACTTTTCTACTCTTATCCACTGTGAAGCTAGGAGGGTTGGTAGTTAATGCTCGCTCGCTCGCTCTGTTAATTGACTCGTAGAAGGCCATTTTGTTTGCTAATGCTAAATATGCTAATGCTTGCAGCTAGTTACAACATTTCAAGACAGCTTGTTCAAATTTTAAAAATAAAAGCTAAATATTGTGTGTTGTCTTGCAGATATAAAAAATAATATTTTTAAGTATTCCCTCCATTAGCAGTCCTCTGGCACACAAGCATGTGCAGTGAGTCAGTTTACCTTCCACCTCCAAGACATCATCTTCAGTGTTTTCTCCCTCTGAACTTTATACTTCATCATTTTTTAAACGGGTTAAAAGTTCAGGGAGTTCACCTCTTTCGGCCGTCATACAAAGCTGACTGACTGCTCATACCAACCATCAGAAGAAAAGTATCACTCTTTGTTGCACATGACCTGAGAGATTTCTGCACCCCCTGTCTTTTATGAGTAAAAAATACTCCAAGAAAGGACAGAAGTTTAGGGTGGAAGCAAGGCTTTGAAACAGATTTTCTTCAAACATAGCACAATATTGCAAACTAGCTTATTTCTACTATGGAAAAAAGGGAAAGCATAACGCACATGGTATCAAACAGGAAGTAAAATCACATGCAATAGCCACTATGGATTAGTGTTAAATTAAATTCATAAATACTAAGTGATACTAGTTTTAATTATTAATTAACATGGATACTCAAATGCAACTTTGGCATTTGCTGGTTTACAGAAAGGACCAGCTGTCTATCCATTTTTAACAGGTACTGCAGAGGGCAACCATCCATGTAGGAATCATTTTGTTTACAGTGTTGCAATTTTGCAACTTTGTCACTATGTTAATCAGGTTTTCAGAACTCTAATATTTTACAAAGATAAATCATGCTGATCCCACTGTGGCTTACACTCAGACATAGGCTGAAAATAAAAGCTTTTTATTTTTCTCCAGAGGAGTCAATGTTTTATTTTTTTTTTTTAAACAATCTAGTTAAAAACTAGACCATCTTAACTAGTTCTACTACTACTAGATCTGCTGTCCAGTGTTGTGTAGAAACTAAAACTTATTTAAATGAGTTTAAACTTTAGTAACTTCAGTGTGGTATTTTTTGCATTAAAATGAGCAAACTGTCTTAGAAGACTGCATCTTTGCACGAGTCAATAGAGATGTAAAATAATGAATTTGTCTCACAATATAAATGTTTTTTTTCCCATATTAATCTATTTCTATAGTGGGCCTATTCTTTAGTTTGTCTTCTAGTGTTATGATTAGATCTGAAAGTAAAAAAAAAACAAAACAAAACAAAACCTTTTCACCCTTATTTAGTATTGAAAATATTAACGACTATCAAGCGCTGCCATTACTATAAGTATTGAGTTAGAAATGTTACAGTTGTGAATACCCTACTGGGAAGTATTCAAACACAAATATATGGATAAAGAAAGGAAATGTTAACAAAATTTCAAAGGTGGGATAAAAAACAAAAATGGGGCAGAAACACACAAAGTAAGTTATCTTACTAAATTGATTGGTGGTGGAAAACCAGCCTTATCTCCTTAGTGAGCTGACAGAGGCAGAGGGTTAGGGGGGGCCTCCAGGAGGGAGTGCTGCAATGAACCTATTTTTACAGGTTGATCCCACTGTGAAATATGATACAAATGATAAAGAGGTATTTAACAAAAGAAACAAACCTCTTACTTTGGCTGCATTAACCGATGAAGATCAGAAGTGACACAGACAGGCCCCCAGACATGTCCATGTCTAGGGGCCTCTTATGAAAAGATAACAGCTAGTCAGGTCTGAGCTGCTCATCATGAGCTGCTTTGACAGGCAGCAGCAGCTGTGCTGAAGCCATTCTAAAAGAAAATTATCATTATTTGCAGGCCCACTTTAAATTCCTCTCCACAGCGTAACACCAACAAGCATGAAGCTTACTGTTGTATTTCCAGATGGGGTTTTTCCATCAACCAGTACGGATGACCCTAACACACAGAGAGTCAGCCTCCAGCTTTAAGAACCTCAGCCTCTCACCTTGACGCCTCCAAACTGAATGCTGACCAATCAGTGTGCAGATTGACACCCTGCTGACTGAGCTGATTATGACTGAGATTCTAAACCTCAATCAAATCAAAAGTGGTTGCATGGTCAGTTGCCTGCATTTCCAAGGAGGTTGTTACCACAGTGCTCATCACTGCACATTGGACTCTAACCGTATGCCGCTTGCGTTTGGGTGCATCCAAGGTATCATTTTTAGGCTTGTTAAGTGCTAGGCTGTGGTAAGGAGGCATGCATATTTCAACATTTGCTGGTAGGATGATTGCTCTGACTAAATGGCAGGCATGAAACAATATTGGATAGCATGAGAAAAGCTGAGCAGGAGTTAAGGGAAAACAGCAGAAGAGAAGAAGTAAAGAGGAAGGAAAATCAAAGCCTTATGCTCTGAGAGTCAAATGTTTGGTGCTCGCATGTCACTGATAAAGGAGGACGCCTAAATAGTGTTTTTCCCCTTTTTCGTTTTTTTTTTTTTTTAAACCATTATCCAATTTATGAGCATTAAGTATAGGCTGCTGAAGACACTGCTCTCACAGCACTTTACCATTTTTGGCCAAATCACTCATAAAATATCAGGCAACAGGTAAAGTCAAAAAGAAAAAAAAAAAAGAAAAGGAGGTTAAACAGTTCTCACCACATCTCTCCAGGCAGTACGATATGTAAGGAAGAACTTGTCAAAACAAAGATGAAATTTCCTGTTTGTGGGAGCAGAATGGTCAAACTCATGAGATGTTTTTACCCATGTGCGGTGTAGCTACAAGAGTGCAGTCAAACCTCAGTTAATGCGTGTGGAAATGCTTTTTTTTTTTTTTTTTTTTTTTTTTTTTTTTTTAAACTTGCAGGAACCCTGCCAGCACTTTTCTGCCAGGAAAAGAAATATTACATGGATATATGACCAAGGGGTGATACATCTCAAACTTTACAGATGCAATAATACAGGCTAGAAATGTATTTATCCATGTTAGATTGTCACAGGCCAACTTGAATCTTACATTTAAAAGAAGAAATATCCTGAAAGGTTTGAATGGAAGTGTAGAGTCAGGAAAGCTGGTAAGGTTAAGAGCATCAGCTTTCCACAGAGCTTTCCTGGGGGGTGCTTGCAGCAGGTGGGAAAGTAATAGCAGGAGGTGTGAGGGAGGAAAAGAATGGTCTTGTAACAGGCTGGTGTTGCTCAGGGATTTAGTTGCATGTGTGTCGAGTGGAAAGGTTTAGTGCATTTTGATCTTTGACTTAAAGCAGGTGCCCAGTGTCCCCCTTTTAAATTTCAAGATCTTTTTAAGCTCACAAATCCTCATGTCTGTGAAGAGGAAGCCTCATACTGACCACACCAAAGAAGTGCTGCCCATTCTTGGCCACGCTTACACCAGGAATCCCAAAAAAAATAAAAAGAAACAGCATAAATGTGTGGAAATTTGTCCTTGTAATTAACAGTAATCATATTTATTCAAGTCGTTCCCCAAGATGTGTGGCTTATGGATGCTCTATTCACTTGTAAACAGCTAAATAAATAAAAATTGCCATTCCCACCAACTCTTCTGTGTTTCCCACTTTAGCACAACATGAAGTGTTTTTGTAATTAACTCCTAATTTAACTGTTTGTGCATCCCATGTCATCCCATAAAGTAGTGCAAGATGCATTAAATCAAAGCTTAGAGGAGCAAAGAGAATTAGAATAACAAAATCATCATAGCATGGTGGATCCTAAAAGTAAAAATGGGGGGCTTTTTAATAATTAATCAGTCGTCTCTTATCTTTTAATCAAGTCGATAAACGCGAGGCAGAAAATGAATTAAGGGAAAAGAAGGGGGGCTATCGTCGCTGTAATGAGTATGGTCTTCGTGGTCTGCTTACAGGAGTGCTGGAGTCTCCTGCTAAGGCTGAGCAGAGATTATTTTACCATGGTTTTGATGATAAATGGCATCCTCTAAATGCTCTTGTGCTATGACACTAAAGTAGATGCAGGACAGATAGAGATAAAGAAGATTAATTTAAAAACTAATTTTCTAGCTGTAATTATTATGTATCTCTACACATTTGGAACAGATAACTTAAGGTCTTGCCCATACCTGATGTAGTGCAACATCCCTGGGGCAATTTGAAATCTATCATCTTACTAAAGCCTTGTGCAATACTGGGTATTTATTAGGAACATCTCGCACCTGCCAAAGCTGGACAAAAGATTGCTCAATGCCACAGGCAGAAACAGAAACCAGAAATGTTTACAGCCTTTAAAAATCTTGTTTTTATTGGGTATATTTTCCCTCGGTAAGGCAATCTGGACATCACAGTAAGGCAGAGAAAAAAAAAGCCTTTAGCTCTGGTTTTACTACACAACACCCCTGGCTGTCGACTGAAAAAGAAATTTAAAATTTGAACTAGGGCTTCACGATTATGACCAAAATAATAGTGACGATTATTTTGATGAATATTGTAATCACGAAATTGAATAACGAACATTCATTGTGTCTGGAAAAACGTATTTTTTATTGCACCACTTGTAAACAACCTACCTGGCAACTCTACAACAGAATTTTGCAACAGATATGATCCCAAAACTTTTCCCAATTATTTTGCTTGTTTCTATTATTACACTAAAAGTTAATAATTAACCAGATAAGCCATATTATGTCAACTAATGTAGTAAAAAAAAAAACATTGTATATCAGTTGGTTGGTAAACATTAGGCAGCATTTAAATATGTCCTTAGAGTTTATAGTTTGGAAGAAGAAAGACAGGCATTTGTTACGATTTCAGGGACATGGATAAGGAAAGTTGGTGAACTAACAACAGAATCATGGATGCTCGAGGCACATTGTAACACTTAGAGGATGAAGGCCTGCTCATATGGTCCGAGTCCACACCAGATCCACTGCATATCAAAAGTGTTCATTGAAAAGTGTCAGAAAAGAGAGAATTCCAGTTTGCTGCGCGTGGGCCTATGTCAATGCCAGTCTGTCAAAGGCAAATACAATAGGGAAGTTGATTGAACTACTGAGCAATGGAAGAACATGGCATCTTATGATGAAGAGAGACGTGGCACCCGGACTAATGCACTGGAGAACCTTTGGTCCCATCACTCATGTGGACTTCATTCTGACACATACCAATCAGTTTGTTGCAGATCAAGTACACCCTTTCACTGACATGGTCTTTGTTGAGTTTAAACGCCTTTCAGCAAAGCTGAGAGGCAGGGATGGACAAATTTCCAGTCCATCACACAACGGTCCTCCCAAAATGGTTCAGGTTCCATCCAAAAACTTAAAGGGATTATAGGATCTGCTACTCCTGCTGGGCCTGTTGGAGTCCATATCTCAATGGGTCAAGCTGTCTCAACTCAAAAAAGTGGGAATTATTATATATTAAGTGGGTTTTAATATTTTTATCGCGTAAGACAGTGGTACAGCTATACTAATCAATCAAGTTTCAGATTGAACTGATCATGTAGGTCACATGACATCCTGAAATATGCCTCATAAAGATATTTTAATGGTACTGAACACCAACAGAACAATGACGTAGTTGGGTGACTGAAGAGGGTGCTCAAGAAAGTAAACAGTCCATTTTTTCCCACTTTCCTCTTCGCATTTACTTGATATTTCCATTGGTTTACTCATCACAGCTATCCTATAAAGGCTGGTATTGAGTGCAATACCTTTTCCGTTTGTAAGGCATGGCATTATAAACTCTAGGTTTAAACACAACTGATTGTTTTTTTGTTGTGGAAGCAGGTGACTTTTACACATTCTTGCTTTGTTTTAATATGTACAACAAGTCATAATTTTGGTTGAATAAACTACAAAAGGCTGTCATTTTCTTGTGCTCTTTCTTTTCTATAAAGAAGGTTGAAAATGCACCAACTCCCTTGTGTTACTTGCTTGAGGATACATATGTTCAATCCTGTAGGGACATGAAGCTGGCACGGCATCATATTTGTCTTCCAGCACACCTCTTGCTGCTATTATTTCCTCTTCTACTAAACCCCATGGTAAGGAAATCCATTCCCTTTCTGTGCCTCCCTCCCCGACCATGTGTAAATCACAACATCCACTACATCAAAAGTAAATTTGAGAATGTGTAAAATACTGTTGGAGAAAATTGTTTTGAGTTTGGTTTGTATTAAGTATTAGACATGTATGCTCTTCAGCAGCTTGAGAATAAATAGACATGTAATTAACACATAAGTGCTTGGCTGGAGTGTAGAAAGCAACAGATTATGCATTTCCCACACAAGAGAAAGCAACTGCTTCACTTTCATGATAAGCCATGCTGGCATGAGGCTGACTTATAAGCATAATTGGAGAAAAAGCCAGAGCTTGTCCATGTGAGCATGCTGCTGAAATCGAGTGCTTCTCATGTTGAGCAAAAATAGGAAACACAGCATTTCAACGCTTCTGTTTCACATTAGATAACTTAAATAGTGTTAAGCATTCCTGGAAGCTAGAAAACTCAAAGATTTAGCAATAGATTAGGCACGTCAGTCTCAAACATTTACAAAAACCTGCTGGTTTTACTCCATAACACCCTTTAATATGTAGTCAGAAATACCAGATGCAGTTTTGCAACCAACAACAACCTCATCAGCAGTATCAGAAAAAAAAAAAAAAAAAAAAGTGTTTTCCTTGCAATGGTGTGAGGTTTGTATCAGACTGTGTAAAGGCCCTAACTACAAAATAAATCATTTTTCTTAACTCTTTGTTTGCCATGACTCACTAATGTAACAGAGTTACAGAAAAAAACATTGGCACAATTTGATTGTAAGGCAATTCCATAAGAGCAGAAAGAGCATTCTCCTCTCTCATTCTGCTAATATGTACACTCCCCAATCCATCTTGTACACCCCACTCCCCTGAAGGATATAATATTTGGTACATGGGAGGAAAAAAAGAAAAAAAAAAAAGAAAAACAAAACTGAAATAAAATAAACATCCACAGAGGCTTCTTTGTTCGTAGCTGGAATGCTTGAGGACCTGTGGGCACAGACGCACTCTGGGCATTTCATGTATGCTCTGCTTTCTTTCTGCAGTGATGAAAGTTGGAGGATGAAACAGACGGAGGAGGTGAATGCAACTCTGCATGAATCAGTCAGAGAAAAATACCATGGAGAGGGTGTGTTAAGTTATTGTGCAGGGAGAATAAAGAAGTCTGAAGTTACTGCAGTTTTGGTAAAGACCAGGACAGAACTTTTTCTTCCTGAATTAAGATTTTAAAACTAAATATTCTATATCTTTTTTAGCCCAAGCATGATACAAAATGTCATCATCACTTTGACACACGCCTAAAGTATGAGAACAAATAAAGGCAGCCTGATTGGACAAATAAGAAAATTCTGAGTTGGGTAGATCAAGCATTTTTAATCAGCTCGGACTGTGATTTGTTTTATTATCAGAGTTTGTAACACGAGCACATCTCTCTGAAACATACTCTTATGACATCATCTCTGTTTCTCCCTGAAGCTTGTACACTGGACTTCTGGCTTACTGTATTATACATATGATATGAATAAGTAACTTGACAGAGTGAACCACAGGCTGGTGGACTTTCTTACACAGTTCTGGCCTCTACATCCCATTTACAAGCATCATTACAAAACTCTGGTTTGAAATTCACAACACATGCATCCGTATAAACTGAACAAGAAACAAAGCCAGGTTGGGTGATGTGTGGACTTGTGTGTGTTCTACAGCTAAACCTGACTTACTGTTGAAGATCATTTGACGGAAAAATATCCTGACACTTTTATTTAAATTTACAAAGTATTATGTAGAAGTTAGCATTTTACAGCTTGCGGCAATTCAAAATGAGCCCAAACAATGGCTACGGTTACATGGTGTTTTTTATTTCGGAATTAATGATTCGGAATTAAATCATTCGCAATTAACATATTCTCCTACAAGTTTACATGAAAATAATATATCCAAATGGATGTTTACATGAAACACATCCTCACTTAATTCCTCTTTAGAACAGGGAGTTGGGAAGGGTTCTGATTGGACACAGGGTGCACGTGACGTATGACGTATACCGGAAATAAACAAAGCTCGCTCCCTGCTTCTCTCTTTTTAGTCGTAACTTGTAAAAACTACATAATAAATACCAGTTTCACCGCTATTTCTAGTATAAATTTAAAGTACCAGCTCAACATGAACATACTACGTTACTTTTTGCAGCAACTGAGAAGGAGAAGAAAGACAGACAACCGAACACGGGAGGCAAAACAACGTGTATCATTGAGACAGGACAAGGTAATGAGAGCATGCGCAGAATGACCAGAATTAACTAAGAGTGGCATTAAGGTTTACATGACAGAGGAATTAAATAGTTCGGAATTAAAATGCGAATAAACCAGCCACTTACATCAGAATTAAGTTTAATTCTCAATAGGAATTTACATTAGGAATTAAGAGTTAACATGGTCGTTTTTCAACAAAATTAACTTTTGTTCGGAATTAAACAGGAATTAAATCTCCCATGTAAACGTAGTAAATTAAACTTCTACCACTGTGCTTCACAATTTGCTTTTTCTGGGACAAAGATATTTTCAGTCAGTAAAGTTAAGCCTGTTACACCCGCCACTAGAAGCGAGAACTTTGTTCTTGGTCTTCAGGCTGCAAGAACAAGAAAAAATTGTTTTTCGTCAGGTCACATCTGGGAGAACATCATTTTCTTCTCAGGACCTCGAGAACAAGAAAAAAAAGTTCTCACTTCCTGCGAAGTATGTAACAACGTTTCCATCATGTGACCTCCATGTGCTGCTTGATCAATGATGGGAAGGGCGACGATGACTGTGGCTTTCCTATTTTTCATTTGTGCATCGTCTGACTGGCTGTGAAGTAAATTCTGTACAGATGCCGTTTTTCCTTTCAAGTCTGATGAACAGCAACACCCTTGTTCTTGGATTCTAATAGCCCCTTTTTATGTCATGATATACTTCCACTAATGTGTCACAGAGATCAGAGTTTGACTGATCCTTGCTCTTAAAAAGAAGAAAGAAAAATGGAAGAGTGTGGCCCTTTGTACCCATGGCACCTCCTTTATTGCCTGAAACAGCTTACCTTCATATTCAGTGCTTATCCTTGATATTCACACACATTTGGCTCTCAGTTATGTTACAGCACGGCCTCAATAAATAACCAAGTTTTCTCTTTTTCTTTCGCCTTTGAATCATCTGATCAGGGTTTACTCCATTTTCATGTAGAAACGTAAAAATTTCTAAATGGTTCAGAAACTTTCAATCACCACTGTAAATGTATAAAAAGGCACTACACACTGAGAATCATCCCATTACACAACTTAACGCTGTGCATCCTACGCAGCAGACTGGAAAATTAGAGTGCTCTATATTGAGCACCTCAACCCTAAAGTGGTAAATCGGATGCTGCCACATGCTGCTGGGTTTTCTCCACATATCACAGTGCGTGTCATTGAAAGTGAAGGCAGGCCAGTGGCAAGAAACGAAGAATTACAGCACTTTGCCTTTAATAGACTCTGCTGGTGACTATGCTAACAGCTACACCTCTGAGCTGCCTGAACACCGAGGCAGCGGCTATGACAGCCATGAAATGTCACCACTGGGACAAACAAAGCCAGGAAGACAGTTAAAGTCAGTTAAAGAGGCAATAGTGAAGCACACAATACTGAGGTAAGTAGTATACCTAGGCAAGGCTGTAATGTTGCACTATAATAAATAAATAAATCAGGCCTCTCTTGGTGCTTTAACAGTCCCAGCAGGAGTAGAAGAGGTTCTCTAGAGGTGAATTGTTCTCTGTAGTTACAAACAGGCTCACCTGCCTGATGTAACGTGTTTTTATTGTTGACTTCGACACTTATATATTTGTTACCTTGATTGCTGGAAAAACAGAATTAAACTTCAGACTCAGGCAACAAGCAGGCTAATTTTCAAATGTGTTATTTTTTCTGTGTTCGGTTTGAATGATATGCATCCTCTGGAAAAGGTTGTGAAACAGTATTCAGCCGGTTTGTAGGTACATTTTGCATGGTTTATTAGAATCATTTGAAACTTTTGATTGATTCAATCTGAGGCAGTTAAACAGTTTTTAGATCAACAAGAGCAGGTTTGAACTTGTGGAGTTAAAAGATGCTGCAGCAACCCTTCCAGGATGAATGCATCACAGAGACAAACAAAACAACCAACCATATACAGCCTCACCGCATCTTCAGGGTCCTAGTTCATCTAACATACATGTTTTTGGACTGTGAGAGGGAGAGGATGTGTCTGGAGAGAACCCACTTGCATGCAAACTACACAAAGAGATTTAAACAAGAGTTGACAGCCAACTGGTGTTTAGTCCTGTAGCCATTCGAAATTCTCTAATATACCATATCGGCCTGTTACAGCTAAGTTGGTTGGTGGACATTGTATATAGATGTGTGGCTGTGTAATGCATCCAACATGGATGTTAGGCTGTACACTTTGTGTTCTACTCATGCCCCATAGCTTAATCTGTTGCCATTTAATTCTTTATCTGATTGAGTTTTGAGCCAATTATTAGACAAACCCACAGGGCAGACCATTTTACTGAAGCGTACCCCCAGTTTTGCTGCTTATCAGTGGGTTGCTGTGAAATTGCAAACCTGCAGCACTGTCCATGGTGCTGAAATTGCACACCTCATTGTGATTTGCACTTCTTTAGTTTTCTCCTGGGATCCGTCCCGTCGACTGTCCTGTTGCTCTCTCCTGGAAGCTGTCATGAGTAAACTGGTAAATGGGCAATCTTTCTGCTAATTTGGCCTAAACAAACAGCATGAAGGCGGCAAGGAAGTGAAAATCATGCTATAACTGGGAAGGGTGGGAACAGCATGAAATCACAGCTATCATTGTCCAACTCAGGGTAAAATAACAGAGTCTGGAAGGCACTTCTCTGTGTTTATATGAGCTTTGCTATGGAAAGGACAAGTAAAGCACAACAAAACCCAAAAAAAAGGAATAAGAAGGAAGCAACTGAGCCATGAAAAAGTTGATGACAATGGACAATATGCTGCTCTTTCGACTTAATAAAAAGTTAAAGAGGCAAGTGAATTATACATGACTATATGGGAAGACATCAGCTTGCACATCCATAAAATTGTCAGCCGTGTATTAACGATTCCCTTTGTTGAACTCTGTCCCAACAGACACCATCCTCCACTGCAGTCGTCTTTGCACATTCTGCAACACATCTTCAAACACTCCTGCGAAAGGCTGTCATTCTCCTTCATCTACCATTCTCCAAATAAGCTGTACAAAAAGGACACAGTGAAGAAGCAGACGATGGGAGCTCTCTTTGGCTCGCGTTCCTTCACTGATGTTGATTGTAAGAAGTCAAATATTTAGATTGCTTCCTAGGAGACTAAAGAGCACTATCACATCTGTAGGAACTATAAATTTCAAGAGAACTTGCGATCACATACTTGAGCAGATTATTAATATTTATTTTGCATACATGACATGTCGCTCCATGACCTTTCAGAGTCTGTTGACGCAACGTGAAAAGAAAAAAAAAAAATCTTTATATGGCTTCCTCTGATGCTTTCCATGCAGCTTCTCACTTTTCAAGTTGTTATTTACATGCAGTCACCCTGCTGTACAACATGAAATGTGCTGTGAGCTCAATGAGGGCACACAGAGGGGACGAGACAACACTGGGCAGGCTTTGAGACCCAAGGGATGATGTATGTGTGAAAACGGCAGCCTGGCCTGGGAGGCTGACATCGCCACAGAGGTAATTAGATACTTAGATGTCATGTTCAACAAGCTCCCTCTCTTTCTGCTTTTTCCAGCTCCTAACTCCCTACTTCTCAGGCCCTCTGTCAACCCCCTTCATCTCTCAGATGGCTAATTTGGACACTAGAACAAAATAAAAAAAGAAGTAGTAGGGAAGTGGTGCTTTACAAATCGGCTGTGTTCAGTGGAAATTAATGTCAGTATTAAGAAGTAAATGTATGGAAATCATACTGAATCTCTGACTCAAAATGGAGCCATAATTGTAACCTCTTCAACTCAACCCCTGCAGACCTAAAACTCAAATCTAATTGCATTGACAAGTGTTGTAAAAACCCAAAGCATGTCATTAGAAATTCTACTCCAGATCAAATTCTTGTCAAACATGTCAGCCTGAATTACAAGCGAATTTGATGCTGTTGCAGCTACTAATGGGCAGCCCTTTATTCTGTTTTTCAGACACGTACTCAAACATTCTTCCCTCAATCTCCAAGAAACAAATCAGAAAAAAAGTCTCATTATTGGAGTGCTAGAGTTTTTTTTCTCTCATCTCTCAGACTGTCTTCCTAAGTGTGCAATCAGGTAAGATTTCATGAAATTGGCGGACGATTCTGTCAAAAAAATGTATCTGCAACATTCATATGAGATACTTTTATGAAAATGGTTAACAAAAGTCAGCAGCTTCTCCCAGTTACAGGCTGGTTTTTGGGACTGATGAGCCTTTGATGCCGCTTTGAAGATGGCTTATATTTGAAGCAAGAAACATCAAGGGTATTGTCAACCTGTACTTGAAAACTGGTCTTTCTTTTTCCTTTCATGGAGAAACTGGTGCAACTAGTTCCATCAGCATTGTAACTGGTTTTATAAGCATCGTGACATTTTAAGTATAATAGCAATGAAATATTCTTCTTTGCTATTCATGAGCTATTCTTCTGACATACTGTGTGTTATCTAGTGATAAAGACTTCATTATCATTGCATTTAGTTGCCACGAGCTTTTGGAAAATATTCCTTGAAATCAATTTCTGCCAACACACAATATTTATATTAATTAATCTTTGGTGTTTTCATACATGTGAAACAATCCCTAATTTATCAAACCTTTTAAGCTTTGTGCCTATTTTTAGGCCTCTGCTTGAAGAAGACATAGCTCTGATGACATTTTGAAAATCCCTGCAATCTAGTAAACAATGTAGCTGTAAACCTTTATCAAATCAAAGTATAATATGACAAAGAGTTTTTAGTTGAAACGACTCAGGAAAGGTGTCCAAAGTGGTGTTTTCTTTTTGGCACAGTGTGTCACCATCTGTTCTCAGGTGCTACACTGGTTGCCTCAGGTTTTAAAAAGGTAAAAAAAAAAAAAAGGAATCAGAAACATCTGAGGAAACTGAAGAGGTGCAATTTTGCAATGTGGAAATACATGAGTGGTCCCATCATATTAACAGAGAAATTTCTCACCAACAGATGAGATTATTAGAAGTAAGGTTCTTTTTGATCAATTAACTTATTGGCTGCCAAAGACGTCTGACATCTTTCTGAATCCGAACGTTCACTGTCAAAGATGCAAAAAAGTGTCAAAAGTTTTCTTTGGTGGGTTTTTGTATCCAAAAAAACAATTTGGCTGGGTGCACACATCAAAACGTCCCCAAAATTATGTCCCAGAGCGCACATCCAGCATGCACCCAACATGTTGAGAATGCACTCCGAGTGTGCACTCAAATGATATCCCAACGCATGCATCTGGCCAAATCGGTGTTCCATACCTACTGCACCAAAACTCAACATTACACAGTTCTGAAGGATGAGCCAAAAATGCTTCAAAACACCAGCAGCATGGTGCTCAGCAATGGCTGGCCGCCAATGAGTTAAACAATCCTGCTGATATCAGGTAAGTCCATCATCCGCCTTGCTAACCTGTCAGAAAAAACAAGTTACATGTTGTTAATGTTGCTCCTGATATATTTTCCACTTTTCTCTGAGTGTTGATGAAACGTAAAAGATGAAAGACACCCAAACAAATCTTTTGAAAATTGTACAAAAGGAATGTATAGAATCAAAGAAAAGCTTTATTTTTTATTTTACTGTAAGCAGCTGTAACACATTCACTCAGCAACAAATCTGTTGGCTCGTCTGTCTTTGTAGCTTGTCACCCAAAGTGAATTTTGGACGCTTTCAGCCGCAGTAGGTTTGTTTCCAGGAAGTTGTCCAAATGTCACCAGCAGGATAAGATACACGGGAAGAACTACAGATTTATGTCAAATTCAAACCTAATTGACACATCCAGGCAGCTGATTCTAGGTGTCGTGTGTTCCGTCTCAGCTTAACAAAGTGCTGTAACAACAGGCTTAATCCAAAAATGAATACTGCAGGTGGTGAAATAAAAGGGAAATTGTAAGGAAATGTGCTGACAAAACAAAACAAACAAACAAAAAAAAGTTAGGCACACTTGAGCTTTAAGTAAAATTTACAGAAAATGTAAAAAACAAATAATTGACGCAACACTGATATCAGGGATGCACCGATCCCCTTTTTGGGAGTTCCGATCCGATACAGATAAATTTCAATATCTGCAGACACAACTATTTGCTGATACCAAATCTATTTATGTGAACATTATGGTGACCATGGTTATTGTTGCTGTTATAACTGTGTAAGATTTCATTAGGTTGTAATAAATGACCCATCCTTTCTGAACTTACCTCACCAATACAAATATAATAACACTACAGATCTAACAATTTCGACAATTTTGTTTTGATTTGGCACATTTGACCTAAATACAACTATAAATGTGTGGTTTTGAAACAAAAATCTAGCTTTTAGTGCCGTGTTCCTCATTGGGTTTACGTCAACATAAAATGTCATTTCATCAATAATTTGCCTTGAAGTAAGTGACATCTTGGTCTGACAATGTCAACATGTGAATGAGATGATTAAGTCGTTTAAGCAAACTGTCATAATAGAATATTTAGAGGTTCATTAATGGTAATTAGTTTTTGTTTAAGCATCACTTTGTTTTTTTTTTAAAAAGCATCACTTTGTTAGAGAACAGGATGTTTGGCAATAAACAAATACAAGTGTTATGTGTGTATTCCAAAGTTCAGAGACCATCATATTAAAGTTCAACTTCAAAGCTTTTAGTGTATCTAAGGTACATTCTTTCATCATACAAACAGCTGAATATCCTGATTTTAGTGTATTGTGTTTGATAATATCTAAAAGCACTCTTCCTGTTGAGTTGTATTGGGTGATGATAAAAAGGAAATCTGCTGTTTTGATCCAAAGGTCCCTCACCATGCTGTACCACGATGTTACTACGGTAACCCAGACATTACTAATCATAAAGCGACTTTCTAAATTTTACACAGAAATATAGCATTATACTGTTGTTTACAGTAATCACAAAATTTACTTTGTATCTTTAGAACCTTGTCAAAATTGAGACATTTCTTTTATTTACCAAATCGTTTGCACGTTTTGCATCCTTCAAAGATAATTCCCAAACCTGCCCAGCTCCTAATTTCAGATGCTGCACCAAACATTCAGCTGGTTGATTATAGTTGCCATCTCCTTGCTACAGTATCATCAATAAGGATCTTAATTTGCAAATCATACTTTTGCATCACTGCATGGATGTTTCATTCATTATGACTAATCAATTAACTTGTCAGATCTGACTTGTCAAAATGAGAAAAAAATGAGGTTCCACTCCACTGTAGTGAATTTGAGTGCATACAAATGATCAGCCGCCTCCTCTCGTGTCGTTCTTTGCACAGACCGTGAGTCATTTTCCCAGCCTCAGGGAAGGGTGTAATTGAAGCCTGGTAAAAGATAATGTAATTTGGAATAGATCATAAATAATGAATAGCCAGGACCCAACTAAAGTATATGGGGGGAAATATTATCTGGTGTTTTAACTGTAGGCTGGCTAAGTGATAAAGTGGATCTATCTCCTGTTAATACTGCTGTCTAGCCTGTGGGAAACATGCATTAAAACAAATTCAAGAGTAAATGTTATAAAACTCTGCAAGTTAGAAAAAAAAAAAAAAAAAAAAAAGAGGGTATGTTGCTTTCCTTTTCTTCAGTTAAAGCATGATGTCATATCAAAGAGTTTAATGTCACTGATGGGAAAACTATCATGGCTGAGGAGATAAAACACACCCAGCACCCCCCCACATGCACACACACTTTCTTTGGAGCTCTTGACTGAAATGACCAGACGCAGCAACCTCATAAAAGGAATACACCATCTGAGGATTCAGACTTCCAGACTCCGTCTGATGCAACCTGCTATGCGCCATCTATCCCATGTCAATCCTCAGCAAAGGCTCATACATCAAAATCACCTAGTAGTCCGTTATCCGCCATGTCTTTTATGTCCCCGAGGTTGGCCAGAGAGATGAGAGCCTGGGATAACAACGGCTGCAGGGGGTGGGCAGGGGTCAACAATGACTGACTGCAGGGTTTAGGCCTTGTGACAAGGTTAGACTCCATTGTCTGACCTCACCACTGCCGGTGCTCCTTTTTCTCCTGCCACCCAACAGTAAGCCCTGTGTTCCCTGCTGCTTAAGCTGATGGATAATGGGCGAATGGAGGAGGGGGGATTGAGTAGGGCAGCACTGATATCGGCTTTTTTGACAGTGATCCCTGTTGGCCATCACTCAACACAGATCGTTCTATCATTTCTTTTTCCCCTGACTGCCGTTGCCCTCCTAATCCCGGGTTGTCCTACTCCCTTCATCCGGTAAAGTCTTCCGTCTTTCAAGTTCTGCTTGGCAGATTTGCACATTTGTTTTGCCCACCACGTCTAAGTTTTGTTTGGACATTATGAGGAACAGATTAAGTGAGGGGGTGGAAGTCCTCCCCTAGGAAGTTCTTAGGGAACCACACTTCTTTCCCAACAAACTTTTAAAAGCACAAATTTCTGCCCCTTTCTGTGTCAATTCATGGTGGGAATATCTTTCTTCAAACAGAAGAAAACCACAAAAATCTGTATACTGAAATAAAGCTCACAGACATTGTTTATATGGAGCTCATTTAATATTTTCCCTGCTGAGTCAACGCAACATGATTTATTCTTCTGTCAACCATGCTCTCTTTTGTGTCTCTGGAATCTATACGCCTACATAATTGTCTGGCAAACCACCGTCCTTTAACCTCAGTCCCCTGTCCCTAAATAAGCACGAACAAAAAGAAAGAATGAGGACAGCCGAGTTCAGATATATTTTTGGTAATGGGTAATTTTCTGTATTACGAGGCAAAAACCAGACACTCCAGGGCCTTCTTCCAGACCACTGAAGGATGCTTGAGAAGGGAAGAATTTAACCAGGGCATTTTTCAGAGCTGCTTCAAGCAAATTCCGAAAATAAACAAAGGACTGTGACCTTCACATGATTCATCTCATTTTGCGGGACATACAAGGGAAAATAAACTCAAAGGAACGAGCTGTCCATTACTTTTATGGCCCAGAAAACTATTACTGAGGAGTTAATGACTTTCTATTGTTGCTTCAAAAATGTGAGAAACATACAAGAGTGCATAAAGGCCAATACTATTGTAACAAAGGCATCAGAAGCTGCATACTCACTCCATATTTTTGCAGTATCAGACAGAGTACTGCTCATGTCCTCTAAAGCTCAACCAGCCTTGTTGTTGATAACAATGCTGCCTGGAATGCAGCCAGCTTTTACCCCCACGAAATGCCACCATTTGTCCTGACTTGACAGATTCCACATCCTGGGTGAAAACAAGTGCAAAAGAAAAAAAAAAAAAAAAAGCACGTCCCACTGGCTTGACATAGCGTAACATCCCTGACCTCCATCACACAGCTCTGACTTCCATATGTTGTTTGATCTTTGAATGAAAGGGGCTCGCTCATCCAGCAATGACAAGCTATTTCCTTCCACTTTTGTCCATCCTGTCTAGTAATGAATAAAGCAACACACACAAATACACATAACCAGCACATATAAACACAAACGGACCCTCTCAATGTCAGCATGATCATTCACCAGCCCATTACTTCACTAACTGTACCGTAGTCATGCTCAGGTAACCAAAACACACCGCATCTGCTTGACACTAATTAGTCTATAAATAACATGAGAACTAAGTTATGGTCATTTCCTGGCCTTTATATCTGAGATCTATCTGTATTTAAGAAGCCGTTCTGGATCTTGGATCACTTGCTACAATCATTTTTGGAGTCATTTTCCATACTCGTGTTTTTCTATTGTGGATCATACAGAGCTGAAGCCCATCTCGGAAGCAACTGGGTGAGAAGTGGGAAACACCCTGAACAGGTCAACTGTGACCACACATGCATACACTCACCCTGTGGGCGAATGAAAACCACTCATTAGCCTAACTTGTGTTTTTGGACTGTGGAAACCACGGTTACCTGTGAAATCCCACACAGGCCCAGAGAAAGCATATAAAATCCACACAGAAAGACCGAAGCCAAGATTAGAGCCAAGAATTTTCTTCGTGTTACGCAACAGTGCTAGCCACCACACCATCGCAAAGAGTTATGAAAGCTGTTTTTCTATAAAGCTGTAACAGGAGTAGCACATGGAAACTAGCAATCACAGCTATGGTAGGGGGGCACTGAAGTAAACGAAATAATGCCCGCCTCGACCTAAACACTAATCATCAACATGTACTATCGTTGTGGCATCCACATCATTTGCATCATAGATCTCTGTTGACCCCCTCCTCGTCTTTCAGATCCCTCAGGTCAGCTGAGCTGGGGCTGCGAGTGGAACCGCGCTCAAACTTCAAATTCAGGGGTGACCGGACGAGGTGCATGTCAGGAGGGTCCCAGAAGCGCCTCGCCATTGCTCTCTGCTAAATATACAAGCTAGAAGGTCTATTTTTAATCGAGCAAGCTTCCAAAATGTGTCATTTTCAGCAGATCAGATAGAGCCAATAATTTCCTAGGTAAAGTCCCCCATGCAGGTTTGCGATTGTTAATTATGTCGTTAGAAGTCAGTTGGGAAGGGGACTCTAGGGCTGGGCGATATGACAATATATATAATTTGGACAATAGAAAATGTCTATTGTTTCATCTGAGGCACTTTTGTTTATGCCACAATAAGGTGCTTTACTGCATTTTTTTACATCAAGATGCGCTTTACGGCGTGCACGCTACAATATATAAAATATGGAGAAAGTCTGTAGCAGATGTGTGTCAGAGCAGGGTAATTCACTAAAAGATGACCAGCCAAACAAAACTGATGAGCTTGTTCAATTTTTGTCTCATGTATGGTTTAGATAAAAAAAAAAAAAAAAAAAAAAAAAGACATGGAAGCGACAACAGACTAGGTAAAAGTCCCAACAACGGACTCTGACAACTAACACATTTTATCACCTGCGCAGGAATCAGGACAAAGAAAACAGAATAAAGAATAGAATCAACAAGTAAAAGCAGCGTCGAGTGGAGGCGAAAGCGATCATAGTAAACTCCAGACACAAACGCTGCAACAGACATTTACCTGTGAAACGTCATCCAGCCATAGTTCCCGCAGATGGAAGGAGATCACTGCTGCCAATGCCAAGCAGATTTGACACATAACTGATGACTGACACAAAATTACACAAATAATAATTTTATATCGTTATGGGCATATAAATAACCTATATCGGGATTTGACATTTTGGTTATTTCACCCAGCCCGAGGGGGACTCCACATGTTTTTTTTCTTCAAGGAAAATAAGACTTTTATTGTGGGAGGGGAGAATCACATAATTTTCTTCAACACCACACATCCTTTTTATGAGGACGAGCAGAAAAAGGAGAAGGGTGCACAAGATATTAGTAGTTTTGGGAGTAGATGGTGAGTTTGACAAATTTATTAAAATATATATATGTATGTTCTTTCCAATGCGTAATATTCCTTCCGTTGGGTAAGATGTCTGAAAAGAGCCATAAAGCGATGTACAAATTAAAAGAACATGTAAATGTCTGATCTCACTGATGCAACCATGCAGACTGCACACACACAGACACTCTGCTCCTGACATGCTTCTGGTGAGAACTGGCGTGATGCGGAAGTCGGAACAAAACTGCAGCGTATTGTGGGTGGCTGAAGTCACTTTTATATCATATTAAATTAACATTAACCTATAGCATACAGGTGCAATACTTACAATAGTAAACTTTTTTTTTTTTTTTTTTTAAAGTATAGACCAAATTATTTACATAAAGTCCATTGGTGGTCTGTACATATAGAATGGTTTAAGGCTCTAACGACTTTTTCTATTTTTACTTTTTTAACTTTACAGTGGAATAAACATGATTTCAATTCTACCTTTTTTTTCTTCAACCAAAGCACAGTAACAGTGGAGAAGCCAAGGCTGAATTCATTACAGAAAACGTACACGGATATGACAAAAAGGGTGGGAGGTTGGAGCGATGCATCAGTACGAACTATCACCAAGAAGAATTATTAATCAGCTTTACAAGGCAAACATAATGTCATTTTATGCGGCAGCAAGCTGAGGAGGGTGCAGGCTGTGATCCAGGACAGATTCATGCTGGTCACTGAAGAGACTCATCAGATTCTGAAATTCATGCCCATATTGTTCATTATGGATACAATTGTGTTACAGCTTTAAGTGTTTTTTTAGGTGTAATGCTTTTGGATGTGCTTATGTGAAAGATTACCATCCTAAAGCTATTTCTCATAATCATATTGTGAGTTACAACTAAATGTGTGTGTGTATGTGTGTGTGTGTATATATATATATATATATATATATATATATATATATATATATATATATAAAAAAACAATCTTTCCTCAGACGACATAAGGCAGCGGGAGGACAGATGTTCTAAATAGTGTCAAGACATCATATTTTCCTTCTTAAATTCCTTGAAGAATTACCTTGTGTCTGCAATAACCAACTGAGTGTGAAACACTTGGAAAACCAACTCCTCACTCTCAACTTCATTGTATATCATTTATAATATGAATATGTATATGTATATTATATATATATATATATATATATATGCACAGATACACATGTAGACCATTCTCTTCCGTTTCTCTTACAGATTTATTTCCATTTTGCTCTTCCACAGCAGCTTGTTTACATCTGTTTCTCCCCACTTACCCGTTGCCTTTTTCCTCCTTCCTGCCTTTTTCACATATACAAGCTTATTTACACACCACCGTGTTCCCTCACTGATCCCCTTTTGAAAACCACTTAATTAGAAAGGCCTGTGAGGCACACATGTCCTTCATCCGCTCTGCCTGCCACACACACACACACACACACACACACACACACACACACACACACACACACACACACACACACACACACACACACACACACACACACACACACACACACACACACACACACACACACACACACACACCTTTAACCAACCCCCCTTTCTTTTTTTTTTTTTCTTTTCTTTCAACCAACTACTCACTCCCTTTTAAACTGCATGTTATCTTGTGTCTGAGCTTTACCGGACTAATTACACAGAGAGATTAGAGGTGGTGGCGCGGCCCAGTAAACAACACAACAGCTGTAGGGACATTAATATTCATCTAGCTATTAATGTAAGGAGTGCAGCGCGAGTGGAGAAAATGGCAGGAGCAAGCTCCGAACGAAGGACATCGGCTATACAAATTCTGAATGAGAAGGCGACTACATTAACATGCTCAACAGGACAACGCAACTCTAATTAAGTGAAAACCATCTGAAGAAACACACAAAGTTCACTGGTTCAAGTGACTCAGGAGAGCTCATACGCTCATTAGCAACAAGTCTTTAAAAATCTGTGTGGGAGGGTAGCTGCTATGTGCGCCCAGTGTCAATGGCCATCAACAACTTGACAATATGAACTCTGGGTTTTTTTGGGGAGGTCGTCATCTATCCAAGACATTTCAAAAGGAACTGAAGGATAACAAGCTTGTATTTACATTTATGAAGAAAAGGATGCCATCAGAGTTGTTTTGCTTCTGATTTCAGCAACAGAGACAGCAGGAAACTTCCAAACTTTAACAGGCCTCAACCCAAACTTACCCGCCTGAACTTTCTGAGGAAAGGAACTTTTAGAGCTTGATTAAAACCACATGGCATGACTTTCCTTCTGTCTTTTGTCTGTTTTTGGATATGACCTGGAGTGTACTCTTGTTAAATCTTCTCCTCAGACACACATGCACACACTGAGCACCAGGAGTGTTGACTCGTTGGTGGATTTTCAGACATAAACCTCGACCTACTTACCCTTACAGCCGGGAGTGGAACTGCATGCCCGGCCCGGGAAACTGTGGCAGTATTGATATGCTATTTATAATTTCTTTTTGCATAAATTACATTATTCAAAATGGGAAAGAGCAGAGGAGAAATGGGAGAAGGGCCAGAGGCAACCTAGTTTGTTCACAGTGCCTCGCAAGACTTATTGGATTTGTTTTGCTCTCTCTCAGTTCTCATTAAGACCAGGGATCACAAAGTCAAGCTAATGAAGGTGAGGATGTTGTGTGCGCTGTCTTGTGTGTGTGGGAGTATTTTGTGTACTGACAAATCCTTGTCATCAGGGCTCATAGGGATGACAGGCTTTTGTCATTGGCAGTAGGCGAGCACTGTGACCAAATACTCACAGATCAAGTGTCTATGGACTGACTTCGACCAGGACTAATGACAGCGGGGAGAGTGAAATACTGCAGCCCACATGCTGTTAATTGGCTTAACGTCTGAAGTGGACATGCCTGATTTTTCGGCTAAAGGTGCACACTCCGTGACACAGCGGTTTAGTTACGCTGTGTATATTTAAAAAGACAAAAAAAACAAAAACCAAAGTGATTCTTCCGACACCTCTATGCACCGATGCAAAACAACCATCATTTGCAAAGAAACAAAACATACACCACCCTACACAATAGCATCTTTGTTTAGGATGTTGCATGGACCATGCAGCACTGTCTTTGTGAAGGGTGTTCAATAAATATTGGAAGTTACACCTTGTGGCAACACTGTGTCATATTTCTTCTTGTCTAAAAGAAAATTTGATGCTTTTTCCCCACAACTGTGTCTGAACAAAGATTCATCTCGCTGCAACTGCATTCAAACTAACAAAGACGAAGGTAAAATTTAAGAAACATGTTTCTGATGTAGCATGTTTAAAATATTGCTGCAGGGGGGAGTGGGGAAAAAAAAAAAACTAAATTCTGCTTAACCCTAAATCTTTCTGAATCTCACTTAGCCTTGGGTTTGCGCTTTTTGTTTCCTCTAAATTCATCAGTCAACTCCAAAACTGTGGTTAAAGCAACTCTATTATAGCTAATCTTGCATTTATTTTTAAATCATGTGCTCCCCTCCAGATTTGCTTTGAAAACACATGATCCCAAAACATCCCTCCAAATTTTATCCTCAGAGCTAAGGCCATCCCCACTTTGGTTCATTATCAGACAGAAATCATGTGGTTACACTAAAGGCTCATTGCCTATGCATCTGATACATCTTTGCCAACTCCGAAGTTCTGAATAATCATTTCTAGACTTGTGATTCTGAACGGTTATGTTCAGCAATTGAGCAATATGACATGCTCTTTTTTTCCCTGACACTTCAGTACTCGTTAAACGCAACGGGACATAGTCACTAAAACGTTCTCACCCTCGGGCCAATGAACCAAAACGGAGCTCAGTAGCTTCCACTTTCCGAACTAGAAAGCCATTTCACTTATCAGCTCTCCCCATCAGCCACTGAATTACAGGAAATGTCTGCCAAATGCATCTAAATCCTGATCACTCTCACATTGAAAAACCTCCCAGCTTTCACTGCTACAAAGAGGATTTAAAAAAAAAAAAAAAAAGAAAACAGTTTCCACTTATTGTTTTTATGGGAAAGAGTGCTGATTACAGCAATAGAAGGGAATGTTTATTGGGATTCCATCTTCTGATTCATTCATGTCAGCTGATGTGCTGATTGAAAGGAGTCAGATCGGAAGAAGCAGGTGGCGCAGCAATTTTCTTTTGTGTTACAAAATTTTATTTTAGTCTTTCGTTCATTTTGTAAGTAACTTGAGCACAAACTCCTGCAGATGGTCATTATTGGCAGTTTCAATGCAGCAATCATTGGTGAAAAATGGTAAACTTTCCTTTCATCGTGTACCTCTGAATCTCAGTGCCACAGGGGCCATTTGAAGCTGTGAGATTTAATCAAGGAATGGCGGGGCAAGTAGAAAGCCTCGTCCTAATCAGAGCTGAGAGACTTATTATAGTCATGCTGCTTTTTCTCGACAGAAGAACCCAGAATATTCCTCTCCATCATTTCACATCAAAGCCGACAGCTTCCTGTGCAGCCTTTTGCAAGGGGACAGACTGGTGGGCTGGTAAAGAGCCCACCTTGGGGTCACCAATCATGTGGAGGACTTGTACATAACTCTGTCATCTCTGACATCACCCCCTTGAAATGGGAGAGGAATGGCAAGCATAAATCGCAACCAGACGCCACCCAATCAATACACCACCAAGCTGACTGACATGTCATTTATCATAAGAGGCGTGCTCGCATTGCTGTACCCACCAAAGATGTACCCATTTCTGTCATTTCATCGTTTCTGGAAATGCCTACCATACCAAGGAAGGCAAGCATAGGTCTAAGTTGCACATTGTTCATGATGGATGTCAGGTGACAATGCAAAAACTCTGATCATTCATGATAAATGGTTTTCCTCTATCCATTTAATGCCAAATCCTCTTTCATGTAGACATTTTTCATCATGTGTTAAACAAGGCAACTTTTTTTCCAAACAGACACTTTGAAATGCTAACACAGCAGCAACCACTAATGTAGAAATGACTTCATTTATCATGTGTGTGTGTGTGTGTGATCATGTGGCGCTTCAGCATGGAGGGAAAGATGCCGTGCCATGCCAATATTTTACATTACTGACGTAATTACCTGTCAAATGAGCAAAGTAAGACAATTATTTCAGATGTGCTTTGCACCAAGACAACCTAAAATATACTCCAAAAATTATATAAGATGGTCAGTCTTTGCAAGTATAAAAAGACTAAGAAGACACTGAACCCCTGATGGACAGATGTCACTGTGCAAGCTAATAAGACATTTCAATAAGTCCTAATCGACCAATAGTCTGAGGGAGGAAATGGTTTCTTTTATTTTTTGAGTGGTCAGTGGAGTTAGTTCCTAATTGCCTCCACTTTCACTGGGTTACAGAAGTTAAATGCCCTGCACATTTATCTTGTGTAATCTATTAATGCAGCTTAATAATTGATACACTGCCTCTTTGGCTGTGGTCTTGGCCCATAATCAATTAGTAATTTTAATGAGTGGGCCAAGAAGTCAGACGAGAGGGTTCCCGAGGAAGTTTATAGACCAGACGCCTGAGACAATACTTAATAGCCATAGTTTGAGTGTGACCCTTTGCACACTCAGAGGAAAATCGTTACCTTTGAGTTTTGAATCCTTGATCTTTCAGAAAATAAAATTTTTATCACCTGCTATTTTGCTCCGCAAATTTCCTACTCAAACTGGCAAAGATCCTACAGCTTAGTTGTAGGAATTAAACATTTGGTAATGACAGTCAGACATCTTCTATATTGTTATCCTTTTAGAAGATTCTTTGATAAATCCATCAATCAAAATGTTAGCCGTAATGATTTAAAACGCAGGTGTCCAAAACAATGATTGTGACTTTGGAGATGTGTGCGACCAAGCAAACATTAATTACTCAAACACTGATTCTTGTCTCAGCTCTGACTCATTATCTGCCGCATATTACCATCTGCAGCCGAATCTTTAGGAAAGGTTAATGAAGAATGGGGCGATATGAGGCGCTCCCATGCCTCCTGCCATTCCTCAGGTATGCCATGCATTTGTATACGTGTTTGTGTGAGTGCACCCCACCAGGCGGCTGCAGACACACGAGCGCATGCCATTTCTTAATTATTGATAATGAAGCCCGTGGAGACTGCAGCAAAAGATGAAGGGGGAAGTGGCAACTGTCGCAGTCAGACATGATAACAATACGAGTCATGATGGTGGCACTGTGATGAGAACAATTATAGGAGTATACCCTTGACAACCACAACAATGCTCATGCTGCTATATTCAGAAGTTTATTACTGTACAATCATCTGTTTCCTTCATCCCAAACATCTTTTCTGCTTTCATCAGCTCAACCACGTAACCAAAATCCCTTCATCATCGCCCGAGTTTCCACATCTGAAAACTATATTCATCCATGTTTTGTTCTCTGCTGGTTTTACAAAACCTAAATTGCACTGTCATCCCAACCAAGGCCATGAATAATTCTGACAGTGTTCAGAGGTGGGCGTGATGAGAACAAAACTCACAGACACAAAGAGGAATGTGTACAAATGCACGACAACCTTTGTGCCACATCACCCCATTCCTGTGACCTTCCCATCCTCGATGGAGACAGTTTTACATCCCAAGTCTCGTTAAATCTCCTGAGGTTTAGAGCCATGATAAAGCAAACAAATGGCTCGTAATCACAGTAGTAATAAGCAGAGGGGTGGTCATTAGAGATGCTTTTTATCCCATATGGGATGCCTCATCAAGAGCAGGGGAACCTTCTCTTATTGTGCCAGAGTGACTTATTGTCTCTGGCACAGAAGCGGTAGATCGCCCTTGTCTGTATCTGCGGTGGGGGCTTATTTGCTGGCCAGACACCCACCTACCTTTCTTCCTTTTATTAAATCTGGCCTGTGCTTACTAACGTCAATATACAAGTATTCATTTTAGAGATGCACAATAAATCAAGAATGTGTTATTGCATTATCAACATATGCCATAAGGACATGAAATACTACAAGAACCGGTGTTTTAACCCTTTTGTCCATATGGTCACTATAGTGGACACCTATGAACAAGGTTTTTTTTTTTTTTTTTATCTGCATTTTATGAATGAGAATGGTATATTTATATATATTTGATTATTGAATATAAATGCATATACTGTAATTATCTAACTTTGCCTTTCTGATAAATGGGAAATCTTATATAATTAAGAAATATACAATTAAGATTTTATATTATTTAATATTTTAAAGAATACATTCAAATATATCAAATGAATTTAAAGTAAAAAATCACCAATACACTAAAATGTGTCATTGTATGTTTCTGTAGAAGTAAAACTGTGGCATGGTTTTGTAATAATGTATGCATGTTAATGAAGATTAAGTCCTGTTTTTGTACATGACATAAAACAAACTACCACATATATGTGCAGCAGTGTAACTGCAAGCTATATGAATACCAGAGTTTGGCAACATATGTTGACATCCGTTTGGGTGGCCAAATGAAAATTAAATTAGTATTGGTCTCAGTGATAAGGACTACACATTTTCAGCTGATGCACTGGCAGAGCAAATGCCTTTTCCCACTGCCAGGGTGTCTGGGTATCACATTAAAATTTCTCCTTATATCTTCCTAAACTGTTTTTTTCCTTTCCAAAATACCAATGTCCTTCTCCACCGTGAAGTTGCATGCATTTCATTTATTCGGCCCATTTTTGTCTGCATGTAGCAAGTGGCCCACATACACTAAGGCAAGATGAATCCCTCCCACCTATATGCATACCAACACCAAATCAATATGTGCAGATGCAAGGCTTGTTATGTAACACCTCTGAAAGGTAAGCATGTTAATATCCTTTAGGAAAAACTGAATGAAAAAATGAACTTGGTTTAATTAAAAGTTGCCGTAATTGACTTTGTTAAAATCACAGCGACAACTCACATGTAAGGTTTCAGTAAGGGTGAGTAATGAAGGTGTAGCTTGTCGTACAAAGATGTGGCTAAAAGGCATATTTATGGGGGGAGGGAAAAAGTTTTCTTTTAGATGTGGATGATTCCGAAATCAATACACAAAAAGAAAACAAACATCTGTTAATTACAAACCCAATGCTGGGAAGCAAAAGGCAGAACTTGCAACCAACTGCAGAAGTGCAGCACCTGGACAGTCTATGGCATGCACGTAACAAACATGGTGGCTGAGCGGGAAATCCAACTGTAGAAGCACTTAATGTGTATTGCATGGGTTCTCTCTCAGTTCTCATTAAGACCAGGGATCACAAAGTCAAGCTAATGAAGGTGATGATGTTGTGTGCACTGTCTTGTGTGTGTGGGAGTATTTTGTGTACTGACAAATCCTTGTCATCAGGGCTCATAGGGATGACAGGCTTTTGTCATTGGCAGTAGGCGAGCACTGTGACCAAATACTCACAGATCAAGTGTCTATGGACTGACTTCGATTGTGAGGACCCCAAAGATTCCCACCTGTAATTAACCCACGCATTCACAGAAAGAAACATGCAAACTCCACACAGAAAGGCCACCGTTTGAACCTCCCTTCCAGCTGAGGCTCAAACAAGTGGCTTTCTTGCTGTGATGCCACCGTGCAGCCAGATATACCTGCACTGATATGCACATTAATACACCATATATCCCTTGCAGAATTAAACAATGATGTAGCATAATGCTTCTATTTTTTTAATATATTGTGCCGCATTGACCTATATACTGTGGTCATCCCTAAACCAGTACCTTATTTAGACATTTTGGTACGACCAGTCAGAACTAGCTTTGGGCTTAAACTAAATTCTGTTCGATCCATTTTCAAAAATAAAAACATGTTGCAGTGTGTTTGATGTGCAAATACAGTGAAAGCTTTTGTACCCACAGACTCAGAAGGTAAACATCTTCCCACTGAACAACTTTCTTATTAGGCATAACCACAGCAGCATTATACATGATACATCTGTTCTGTAATTGGTATTGGCTCGCGAACACGTTGTGTAGCTGTCTTTTATTATACTGGCAACACAGAAAGCTAGAAACAAGGTAACAAGACACCCTGCTCATCTTCAGAAGTCAAAGACTTGATTCTTTTGGTGAATCCGGACTGCCTGTTTCAGATGTCTTAAAATAAAAATCACTGCAAGACGGTCAAAAGAAAAAAAGAAAAAAAAAAAAACAATACATGATAAATAAATGATGCGGCTCCTGGAATTTTTTGCAGAGGTTTCTTTGTATTTCTGATCTTCTCTACTGGAAAAAAAAAAACATAAATCCAAACTCACTCTTGATCTTTTTTGTTATTGGTAGTCTTGACTGATAGCTGGAGAGCAGCGAACAGACAAAAGTGCACAGTCTTCTGCAAATCAGAACTTCTCCTTCATAACAAAACGGAATGAGAAATAAGCTGAGATGAAAAATGAAACTACTCCTCATAATGCAGCTGCAAAACACGTCAAGAGCAGCGCATTTCATTCATTATAAAGAGCAAATTAAGGGGGGAAGCGTCAAATCACTGGATATTTCCCCAGTTCCTCCAGGCATGACTTTTAACCAGCATAACAGGCAAAAGACAAAAAAAAAGAAAAAAGAAAAGAAAAACAGCAAGAACATTTATGGCTGTCTAAATGTTTATTAAAGTCTGACCATTTTCATTTTCTTTGATGTATGCCACTGTTTGTTTGCTTACTTATCAGTTTAAGACTTTTTCTAATTGGTTTCTTAAAGTAATTACCAATAGAGATGTAAGTCCCCAAAGCACTTGGACATTTCTGTAGGAGCTTTACAATATAAAAGATTCATGCACAAAAAAAATAAAAAAAAGAGAAAAAAAGGACTCTGTGCAACCATTCAAAGTGAGCAGCACCGAGGGAGAAAAGAGAGGACTGCAATTAGGTTAGGCAGGGTTGCAAATTAACAAACCCAAATCTAATTTCCTTCTTCCTCATAATTAATCCAACAATGTAACTCAACACATCTCAAAGATATCAGTGTGGGCATGTGTAGCGTGAACTCATCATTCTCTGCCAAATGCACAGCACAGCGATCAACCGGACAGAACACAGAGCTCCGAGGACGAACCGAAAACGCACGATTAGCAATAATAAACGTTGCGGTCAGACCACTGTAAAAACACCATGAGTTGTGTTGGTTTTTATTTGCCTAATGACATATATCGCATGGGGAGCCAGCAGAGAAGCTGATAAAGCACGGAGAAAGCAGAAAAAGCAGTATCACAGTAAGAGGTGCTGATAAAAGTAGACGGCTCTCGTCAATGCACGTTAACTGCTGCTGCAAGTAAGTTTACAGTGGTTAACTTCTTTAATTTGCTACTGCGGCTCGCCACGAGACCAGGGAGTCACTGTAATCTACAAGGGAGCATTGCATCATGGGTAACAGCATCTATGAATGGAAACTTGCTTGTTGAATAGAAACAGGCTTCCTGTATCAGATGCAAAAAATGGAATCAGTAAGAACACCAGTGGGTTGTGACAGTGCTTGCATTAAGATGCAGATACTCTGTATTACTGTGATATGAAGGACTTTTTTTTTTTTTTTAAATTCATTTGTAGATGAAAGACATGCATGTATTTCCTTTTCATCTGGGACAATGTTTGGCCCATTTTACCTTTATGTGAACATCTTGTCATTATAAGGCTCATAAAATAATACTTGCTCTCTTATAAAAAGCTACTGATCGACAGTCATGAAAATGTCAAACATTTCTTTTACACCTTTTTTTTTTTTAAAAAAAGAAGTTTTGCTGTATCATTGTTTGGTTTTCCGAGGAGATTTCACAGCATTTTAGTTGCAACCGTTCATATTAAAAGCATGTTTCAGGTCAGATCACATGAGGTTTAACTTTGCAAGGCTGCAACTCTCTAGTAAGACACTCTTATGTCCCTTTGTGGGACAAGACAGTGTTGAATTTATGTTGTAAACTTGTGCATCTGTTGGCCGAATATCAGCAGTGACCAAACAACATGATTCTGTGGTAGTTTGTACAGAAAAGCAACCAGATTCTTAGACGTTTATGAAGCTGAAGCCATTCTGGGTTTTTAAATTGTTCTCTGTGTGTAATTTTCTTGGTAAAGTAGAATTTAGGCCACAAAATTTGGGCCATGAAAAGGGGGCACAGGTGTTTCATAATTAGTAGCTATCTATTTATGGATGCTATCGTGTTTCTCTTGTAATTTTGGGACTTGGTTTAGATTTTCAGAAGTCTTTTCTCTTTATTTATTTTTATTATTTGCCAGTAAATGAAATAATACCTGAAACAATAACTTCTGGTCCCTCGCTCTGCTAGGGTCATTTTCCCTCAAAGATCGAGGGATTCAGTGTCACAAAAATAAAAAGAAATGATGACTAAAAGCGAGAAAAAACAAGAAATAAAGCAGAAATAAAATGAAGATTGATTGTTGAACAGCAGCGATAATTGCAACAGTAACAGTGTGTAGGCTGCAGTGATCATAATGACCACACAGTAAGCTGAAGCAGTAATTGCGGTGGTACAACAAGGGGTCCCGAAATGACTAATGGACCAAGAAAGAACTAAGAAGCAACTTTAACGTGGCAGAAGTTTTTGCAAAGTGGACGGTGTGGCAACTGACACCAACAGAGCAGGTACACGACCACTTACATAATTTCATGTTGGATATGTGTGTTCTACATCATACGTGTCTGACCATCTGCAACAGGACTGTGTTTAAACACACTCCTGTCAAAATGAACAAGATCTTCACAGGAATCCAAACGTTAAAATGTTTTAAAGGCACATTGTCAGATATCATACGGCGACATGTTATGTGTTTAGCAAACAATAGAAGGATGCTGAATTCATTTAGGCTGAGCAGAGCACGCTCTGCCATTTGCTAAACAACTCTCCCGACTTATGGTTCCATTATAACTCCATTAGCTGAGAGAATCAGAGCGGGGGGGGGGGGCAAAGGGCGGGAAGTGTAGAAATCAGACAGATGACAACTGAAGACGAGAAAGACGCAGGGCGAGTTGAGAGGGTGGAGAGAACTATTTCATGTTGAGTTGAAAAGCGCACAATGAGAGTGGGGGGGGGGGGGGGGGGGCCTTTTATCTTGTCAGATTTCTAAATGACTCAAACTGAAGGGGTGTGGAGAGAGTCCAACCCATATTTCACAGCAATAAACGGAGCACTTGCAGAAGCAGGAATATGCGAAGGGAAACAACAGAAGTGGAAAGTGTAAGACTGGCTGGGAGAACGGAAATAAAAACAGAAAAAAAAAAGAGGAGAATGAGCCGCTCTAAACAGCTCGTTCAATTTTCTACTGAGCTACTGAGACGAGAGAGGAGTGAGAGGTGAGCGGAGCTCCACAGACGTCCTCTGCCCAGGTGATCTGACAAATGGCACCAGACATTTTGCTGCTCGCCACGTACGCACAAATCTTTGTCAGGCTGAACCACATCTGACGCATTAGAGTCCATTTATTCCTGCTCTTTCACTCTATTCTATGCATTCATATCCATTTTCAAAATGCCTCTCAGGGCTTCCATCTAAATACATGACAGAACACTTTACTTATTCAGCTGCAAAGCAGCCGAAACCTGCCGTTTTTGTTAGTCTGTGTAAAGAACCAAACAAAAACACATGCAGGTGAAATAAAATCATCTTATTTCCAGAGTATGCAAAGCATAATGTAAGCGCCACAGTTTTTAATTTCCACCGTCAGCCGGAGTGATTACAGTGCATTAGCGGCGGCCATGCAGATAATGAGGAAACAATCCTGCCCCCAAAACATCACTGTAAGCTAACCACTACAAACTGCATGTTTCCGCCTGCAGATAATTTACCTTCTCCGCTATGTTGGACAAAGCACAACCTCTATATTCATCTTTACCATGTCCTCTCTGCTTGGCTCTGGAGAACTGGTCTATCACAGAGCAACTGGGACAGCTTCAGGATCCACGTTAAAGCTCCAGCCAGTGAAGCGCTCTGCCAGCTCCCCTCATGGTGGCAATTCGGCTTTATTGATCCCATTATCTAAATTTAGACTGATTTCCCAAAATGCTGTATTAATTACATTTCCAGTCATTTCCAAAAAGCGTAATTTAAAAAAAAAAAAAAAAAAAAAAACTAAAAAAAACAACGTAGCAACTTATTAAAAGAAAAAAGATAAACATGTATCTATGCCACATATTTTTGCATCTTGGTGATATTTTAAAGAACCATTAACAGAAAACCTCTTGCTTACTGTGCTGTTGACTCCATACTTTGCTCTCTTTCAGGTTTAGAATATTATTGTTGTATTTTGTTCAGTTGTGTTTATGATCCTACATTTTCCCTCGGATTGGAGACAAACTCAGCTCATCTTGTCACTTTGTGTCGCTGCTCTTCTTAAAAATCTGTTAACTGCCAGGAAAGTGTTAATGCAAATCTATTAGGTCAAAAAACGGGAAAAGGTTCATTATTCAGTATTTTTTTTACCTTTTGATGCCAATTTTGGTTCTATAAACACGTGATATGAGAAGAGGAGAAAATTCCAACACCCCCTCCTCAGGCCTGTTGTCTTTATAAACTCTAGTTTACATACCTGAGCTGGTAAAGTTTTAACTAAGTGGCTTCTGAGCCATCTCCATTTTTCCAGATTCCATGTTTTACTTGGATTATATTTTTGGCAGGTCACAGCTCTCCAACCTGACTGAGGCTGATGAGAAAATACTTCAGCTTGAACGTCAACATCAGGCCCAACAGGCAGACTGCGCCGGTGCCGAGTCCGGTCGCACCCCCACATAATCTGCTTAAGGCTCCAGGGCCACCATGACCTCCCCGTTGTGATCCGAAATTCCAGCCCTTCTTAGAAACAGAGCTGGAGTGTGTCGGTGTGACCTTAGTTTAACAAATAAATAAATGAAGAAAGAAATGGAGCTGTCTCCAATCATATGAAAAAAACAAACACTGCGAGTTTTTAAGTGACTTTCTCAACCTCATCTCCATAAATACACCATCAATTATTCATGCTTTAACACCTACTGCAGAACATTCACAAATACGTCACTAGAAATGGAGTATTTTCAAGTTTCCATCGTCTCTGTTGTTGGTGGATGGCGTAGTGTTTATGCTCACACGCCTGTTTGTGTCAGCGCAGGGAGGGGAACGTCTCAGCACTAATTCAACTAAAAGCCAGCGCGCATTTCGGTATTTCATTAAGAGTTTGCATGAGTATTCATCAGTTCATTTGTAATTATAGCGCTTTTTGTCAGCGGGCATCTCTCCCCCCCCCCCTCCTCCTCCCCCCACAGCCTCATACGGTTAACACCAACTGACAGGGTGCTCTGCCACCTTTCTTCATTTTCATCTCAAGACTTCTGAGGGCTGTTATTGCATCTATCTCCCTATTACCTAAGACACCAACATGCCTCAATTAAAATATCAGTCAAAGACAATTAATCTTTCTGTAAAGAGAAAAGAGATGATTCAGTGGGTGAAGGGGGGAGGGGGGGGGGTGCAACAGGAAAGGAAAGGAGGAGGGAAAGATACTGGAATTATCTGCGTTTCAAATATTTATATTCATTTTTATTGGACTCATCACACGAAGTTGACATAACTGAAGCTTCTCAAATATGGTGTCCCCCCCCGTCACTCTGATAATATTTGCATCACAAAACCTTCATTGATGAACTAAAACTCATTTTCAGTCAAAACGGCTGAAAATGCTGAGAAAGATTTGATTAATTACGACAAAGTTGCCTTTTTTTTTTTTTTTTTTTTTTTTACCACTACTTCATTGAAAAACCTCCCCATAATCCTTGTAAAACCACCAGTACACACACACACACACACACACACACACACACACACACACACACACACACACACACACACACACACACACACACACACACACACACACACACACACACACACACACACACACAGAGGGTTTTAGTAAGCCATTGCCAAGCAAAGCTTCCTCGGATTTTCTTAAAGTGTCAAACATTTTAGGCAGATCACCAATCCAAGTGGAGATGTAACGGCAGAGATGAAAGCCTGCATCTCTCGAGTCGTATGTTTTTATTTACTCTGACACTCAAAATGAGGCTGCAATTCAAATGTAGCCCGAATTTTGTCTTTTTTTTTTTCTTTTTTTTTTTTGGAGGCCACTCACAATTTTGCACAGCCGTATCATTCTTTACAGTTCGAAAGTACCCCAAATCATCATTAAACAAAATATAATCACCCCAACTACATCAAGATCTCAGATAAGAACCATGACTAGGAAGGAACCTGTAGAGTTGGCCTCCAGTGGAAATAAGATATTATTACATTAAGACAAGTAGAGGGAATTCTGCATGGTAAAGAAGTTGAAATATGATTGGATTTTACAAATAGCATTCCTTGCAAGAAGGTCAGTTCATCTACGGAAGGCCAATAGCAGAAAAAGAGTATGATTGTGCAGAGGCTTATCTATACACTTGGATAAAAAAGAAACGACCATTTGACCCAATCTAAAGGACACAATGTGAGAACAACTCTGACTAAGGAATTATATCTTATGCAGAATCATCACAATACAGACGCACCAGGCGACAGTGCAAAATTACAGTGCACACGATCAAGGACAGAGCATTGAGAAGCACACATTGTCATTACAAAAGCAATCCAGAAGTCGGTTAAGGTTACACACTCGCCAGTCAGTCCCGTCCTACCAGATGCAGATCTCTGCAGAAGTAGAGAAGACCGATTTCTCCGTCAGATTTCTCCAACTTTCACTTTAGTTCAAGTATCTTAGCATCAATTTCCATCTATCTAAATCTAGTGAAACACTGTCCCTGTGTGTGTTTGACCAATCTGAGCCATTTTCCAGCCAAATTACATCTTTCATTTGATCTATTATTAGCTGCACATATAAATATTGCCTTCTGTGTCGTATAATTGAGTGTTTACCTGCTGTGTGGTTAATTATTTTCTGGCTCCATCACCTCTGTTATTTAATAATGAGCAATTTCTACGACTACATTTATCTTATTTCCAGTTGCAGATGTTCTTTGCAATGCGTTTATTTGTGCATGTTAGGGCCGGCTGCTGACTAGCAGATGCTGCACAAAAGAAACAGCAGACTGACGGAAGGAACCATCAAAGTGTAAAAGAGACAACATACACTGAAATTACTTGTAGTTCAACCTCTTTGAGAGGTTTTAACCCAACTGGAGAATGTACTCCAAAGCGTAACCAGCACAGAAAACCTGCAGCCTGGTGGGGGCTCCCATCAGACCATGGCTGAGGGCTTAACTAAGTGTTAATCTTTGAACAAACAGTGACTGTACCAGTGAGCTTCCGATGCTTTCATAACATTTGAGAGAATGAGAAGTGTGAGTAAATGCTGGAATAATATATGCAGAAACACACACAATGCAGTGAAAAACAGTGGAACAGCCAAAGGCCAGCGCTCAAGCTCTGTAATTAAACAGAAAGGATGCGGAGAAACCTTGACGAAGCGAAGAGCAGAAGCTCGCTGATGAAAGCAAAGCAGGTGGGATTAGAGGAGAGCAAACAAGTCGAAAAGTACTTTTTTTCCAACTCTTTGTGCGTGACTGGAATGGCATCTGCTTTCCTTTTTTTTTTTAACATTAGGCAAAGGAAATAGGAGCTGAATTTGTCCTAATTGAGTGAGCGTACAGTTAGCAAATTAAAACAATTACATCTGCGGGCCAGTTGCTCACTGGACTGTGAACTGCACAACAATATGGAGCGCGATTTCAGCAAGACAGAACAGCCTCATTAATACATACTGAGAGGAGGGGGGGGGGGGGGGGGGGTTGTGCAGTGTAATCAAGTTGAAGCTTATTCAGCTGTAAACATCTAAGATTTTGCCAAAGATATGCAGCTACAGCTGGGTGGTGTATAAACAGAGAGACCTAGATTAGCTGTGATCGAGTGCGTCTGCATGCGGAGGTTCCTGCATCTGTGTGTCTCTTTATGCCGCCGTGTTTCTCTACGTGCTCTCCTGAGCACAAATACACGCCAAATCAATTCAAATTAGGTCATCTCTTCACTCAGTCTAATGTTCCATAAAAGATGTAAGAGGCCTCATCCGTATCGCTGTCTGTTTCTGACATTACTTATCTCTAGGTGTCTCCTGCAGCCTCTCAGGCAATACAGGCCATTTCTACGGTAAACTTAATGGACTGTTACATAAGCCACCTAAAGCCTGTCCTGCCATTCGTGACACTCAGTGTGAGAAGTGACTGTTAGTGGAGAATTTTAAGGGGAAAAAAGCCTGAGGAATTTACAAGCCATGAAAAGGGACCTAATCTACAATTCTCCCAGAGGTGACAATAAGCCCACGCTTTGGGCAACGACTAAATGGGTCAAATCTAAGTCGCCTCCTGACATTAGAGTCTGGACAAGAGGGTGACAATAGGATAGCTTGTATAAGTGTGAAACTAAAGAGGTGGCAACACCGGAGGAATTAGCAATGCACTTTTATTTCACTTATGCTGGAAAAGAAAAACAAAAACCGCCGTAAACACGCAGAGTGATGACAGGAATGTGCAGAGGTAGACGCTGGTGGACATTTAATGTTTCAAGATGCATTAGCTATGAGGCTGGGAAAGGTTGGTTCAAACACAGGCCGCCCAGTTCTTCGCAGAACTTGGCGACCAATTTAAGCTGCGTGCAGGTTAAGCCTGCTATCACCCGGAACCACTCAGGCGCTTTTCTGAGCTGTGCAGAACTTCCAGAATGAAGAGTATCCAGGCTCAAATCGCTTTACATCCCCGCTTCTCTCCGATCCCCTCCTCCTCCATCCCCAGCGGATACACCAGCGCTCGAAACTGAACCTGGGAGAAGGCGAGAGATTCATGCCGAATTTGGGAGGGATCCAGTCCGCTGAGTGAGGCAGCTGTCATCCAGAAGCTCAAGACACCAAGCACAGATGTGAACATCTGTGTCAAAAAAAAAAATAAAAAAATAAAAACATGAAAACTCTCAGCAGGTGGCAGACGGTATGCAAGTGGAACACCTTAAATGTGGGTTTTTGGTTACGCATGAAACAGAAAATGCAGCAGCTTAATTTAGAAGTAGAAACACCCACATGTGATGTATGTTTGTATCCAAATTACGACTTACAGATTACTGTATTTCACAGAGCTTAATGAGAACTTCCACTCCCAAGTAGGTCAACGACATCATGCTAATCAACATCGAAGTACACAACTAGTTAAGTCCTTGTCATTCAACGGCGCTTTGCAATTTATTTACTTTGTCATATGACATCGGTGCCTTTACGGCTGCGACTACTGAGTGTAGTTGGAGCCATTGGAGTTCTAAATGTGAACCTAACAGCTTGAATGCAAACTTTACTTTCAGAAAGCTGCTCCAAACTCCCTCTATATCATTAAAATTCAGCGATGTAGCCAAATCCATTAGCGTAGGCTTGCAGCATCACTTTAAATCGAAGCATAAAACCAGAGGTGTCATCATTTTCATGCTCAGCTCCATTTAGCATTGTTCACTTAATCAGGGATCAATATCATATTTAGTTACTTTTATTACTTAAAACTATCGAATCATATCTCCTCCATCTAATTCATAGTTACTAAAGTGTAAAACTATGAGCAGCTTTTAAACATCTTTTTCTAGCTGAACAGCTGGTTTAAAAGAAAAAAAAAAACAGAAAATATAAAGAAAACATACATTTAGCATATCAGGTGTGGGTGATTCTATCCATATCGCACACAAAGCTGTTTACTTTTCATCAGTAGTATATTACAGCTTGAAGATATTCTTGTCTTCAGTATCATATATGATTGCTTTCTGAGGTGGTAAAATAAACATGATGGTAGTTCTGTAATGTCAGGAATATTCCTGTTTCCGTGGTGCTTTTATCACAGCGGCTTATGTTATACATTGTGGATGCACATTTAAAATGATGAGGATTCAGGGGAATGTAAAGCAAAGACACTATATAGATGCATTATAAAGGAGGAAAACAAGAAAAATCTGCTGAAAGTGTAAATTAACCAGATTTTCTTTGGCATCCCTGGGTTTTTTTTTTTTTTTTTGGTTTGATCATCGTGCATAACTTGTGAATCTAATAATTATCTTAAAGACATTATTAAGATAGACATTATTACTAAAACCATTATGCTGAAGGTTCTCTAAATTTTGTTAATATTTATCTTAAGGGTTATAACGTCATGTGTATTGCTCAATGGGCACACCCACCTCCAACAACATCTAAGTCCTAACCCATTACCCAGAAGGCCTTGTAACAGTGACTTCATATGTAGCTCGTTTTTAACTCTTTCAACATAAAATCATTTTCCAATCAGTCGTGAATATTGAAATAGAGACAAGTAGTAAATCAGAGCACTTTCTAAAGAAGCCCATTTAGACTTTGCTCATATAAAACAGCCCCTTAAAGGGGCACAGATGTGTCCTATGAGCTTAAAATAAGCCAGCACCAGCTGGTGTCTGCAGAAGCTACTTAGGAGTATTATGTTCCAGGATCTTTCATTGAGTTAATGCAATGATTTAAACTGCATCAGAGGCTAAATAATAAGCCAATGCAGCCAGTAATGAAAGTAAAATCTTATAATTGACAGTTAATAACCTCCTGTACAAAACAGGATCAATGAGTATTTGTTAAGACAGCAGTTGTGTTAAATCAGGACACCTTGGGAAGGACTAAAGGTATGATCTACAGTATGTTCCAGGATCAAGATCTGCAGGTGTAGCGTGGAAATACAAAACAACAGTCAACAGGAACACACTGAACTTGTTATGTGGACAGAAACAAAAAAGGAAATCCGGAGTCGACATCTGGAAGACACTGAGGTTGGGCTTTTATTAGCCATCTGATTGGCTGGCAATCAAAGTAAGCCAAGAAAGCAGATGAAGGATTAAAGGGTTCGTTCCAGAGCGGCACAGAGATCGTCCATTATCAGTCAGCTTACAACTTATTGTTGCCGGGTTTTTGAACTTTTGTTTTCCATTCATTTTGACAAGAAATGTTGATATAATTTGTATTACAGCACAGCATGCAGGAAGAAGAAAGAAATAATAATACGGCCAGTCAGGAGAAAATTCCAACATACAGGAAGATATGGATGATATTTCCAAGCCATTTCTAGTGCATACTGTATTTGAGTGTTTGTGCGGATGGTTGCAAAGTGCGTTTAATTAAATTTCACACGTTGAAGTGTCAGATTGAGAAGTGCTACCCCCTCCACCCCCCCTCTCACACAGACAACCACGGTACTGATGGAGAGAAACAGATGAGATGTGATTGGAGTGGGTGGGAGCAGACACTCCTGAGTGGTGAGCGGCTTGTATTTAATTGCCAGCCTGAGATAACTCATCCATACAAGAAGGCCAGTGGAACAACTTATGTATCGCTGTGCTTAAACACATGTTTAAATACTGAGTAAACTTAGTTAAAAAAATAAATAAATAAAATTAAAAAAAAAGAAAAAAACCTCTCTCCCAGCGTGCAGACGCTGAGTTTTTCTACAGCATCTCTGCACCAGGATGAGTAATGGCTGGAGGGACAGAGAGGAGAGGCAGATTGATGTCTGGATGGAGAGTAGAGAGAAGAGAAGAGCAGAGAGCAGTCACACTTTCTGACACCTTAGTGCTACTGTACGCACAAGAGTGCTCAGATGAAACCATCCAAAGCCACCAGAGTCCAGCTGAAAAACACCTACTCACACACACACATACACACATGCACAGGGATGAATTTCCATACACAGAAAGAGTCGGTGTTGATTGTGGCTGGAGCGTGTGTGACAGGCTGTGATATCATTCTGTCACACTGCAATGCACCAGGATTTGATAGCAGGAAGCAACAATAGGGCATTTCTGGTCATGTCGTAGCCCTGTGGAAGGGAAAAGGATGAGTAACTCTGGGTTTCACCTGAATCTATATTTTCAGGGTGTTATTTTAAAATCTTTAGTGATTTATGAGGAAAATAACTGAAATAAACCTATAATACATAATATAGCTTATTTTTTTTTATTTTTATGAAGACAATAAATCCAGATGCATATTTTCTTTGTTAAACACTAAGTAAAAGTTGCAGACTTCTAGTCGTATCATATTAAAACTTCTAGTCGTATCATATTAAATCCTCAACTAGCTTGCTTATCTGACACATTAAAGCGTATGTTAATGTAATAGCAAGGGAGGACCAGCATCACCAACGCCTGAGAAGCAGTGATTGCTGTCGAGCATACTCAAAATGGGCACAAGGCAATTCACCCCAGAAAAAAAAAAGCACCATGATGCAGAAAAATAGATTATTGACAAGCAGGTAACATCCAGGACAGTTGCCAATCTTCCCAGGTATCTCACCACGAGATCAGACCGTGCAACACTCACAATGCATCTCACACTGTGCAAGACCCAGGTGGAAGGTTAGATGTTAAAGCTCATGACTACATTAAGAAAAAGACTTAAAAAGTATGGCTTGTTTGGAAGAACTTTAGAATTGAGCCTGTTTCCTCTGGAAAAGTGAAAAAGGAACATGGCAGCAGCTCAGTTTTACAAAGCTGCATCCAAACAAGCAAAAACAAAACTAAACAATGTCCTTTTCAAAGTTAAGGCCAAAGTGATGATGTTTGGTCATATTACACAGCGTGTGTTCTGGTAAAAGAATGAAAGAAAGAAAAGAGGAAAAAGTGTTCAGCACAAACAAAAATCAAATAAATACAATAAACGAATAAATAAAAATCAGGTTTCTCTTTTTTCTGGTCTTTAACAGATAAAACTACAATGTGCTAAAAAAACAAATAAATAAATACAGTTTGAAATTTAAAACATTATGGGATATTTCCAGAAGCTGACTGGGGAACGTTTTTGTTTCATATAGCAAAAATATTTACGTTTTAATTCTCTCTAAAGAAAATTAACATGTTTAACTTCAAACAGCCATGTTTCATAAATATATTAGTTCTGTTATAGACTGTAACCTTCAGCCTGATCACAACAACTTATGAATATTTTATGCATTTCATACTTTTCTCTAGCATTTGTTTGAAGAAGATGCAGAAATCCATTTAACTAGATGCAGCTGTGGCGATGCGGTGCTGCTACCGTAATGTCACGTATATCCGCGCAACTATGCGCTTCTCGCCTTTCAGAATCCGGTAGAAAAACGTCGTGCGCACAGAGAGTCGCAGAGTTACGGTATTTTAAAGAATGCACATTATATTGGCTGCAGAAGGAGTTTTTAAAGTATTAAATTCTGTTGTTCACATGTAAAATGGTAAAGGTTCTTCAGCCTAACATGATACTTTGATGTTTGTGCGAGTTTCTACCTAAAACAGACCACTAAGGGGGAAGAAAACAAAAAGGCTTTCTGTTACCTTACCAGTAGCGGATTTATCATCTTTAACAGCTGCTGCTACATATTTTTTAAGAGTCATTTTAGACGACATACCTGACCAGAAGTCCGCTGCTGGTGCCTGCAGTTCGTGGTGCTTTCACAGATGTTGTTATATGCAAGTTTTCTCCGTTTGACAGTCTTTTTGCTTTGTTGGAATTTTAAATAATCCCTGTAATGGCACTTTATGACATTTTCTCAGGCTGGCTCCATATTTTCTTTCAATTTCTGTCTTTTTCCTTGCTCAGCTTATTCCATGACTTGTCATCAAACAAGCGCTCTTCTCATTTACCGGCAGGTAATACCGGAAGTGCCTCATGCAGACCGGAAGTGATGCCTTAAACGGAATATTTTTTTCATTTTTATTTATCTTTTCTTGTTAAACGAAGAATGAATTACTAGAATTTTAATCGATAATTTCTTGGAACTGATTAAATCGAATAATTGTATTCGAGGTTTCAGCCCTATAATGGCCAAGTCATTTTGCAGCCTCAGAACCGGGACAGCTTGCAGACTTTAGGCTGAGCTAAAGCATACAGACACATTTGAGCCCACTCTTTTATTTTATCTTTTTTTTTTTTTAACCCAAATTAGAAAATGACAATAATCCCAAGGAGGAGCTCATCTGCAACAGAAATGAGGAAATTGGGCATTGCAATGAGCAAGTTAAAGTTTACAACTCATTTCAACTTTCCACAATCAAGTACTGCAAACTTCAGTAAAATAAAATAAAATTAAATAAATTTTTAAAAAAAGGCAGTGAACAGAGGATTAAAATTCTTCTGCAACAGTGTTAAAGTCTGGTATTTTCATCAGAAATATCATCAAATGAGCTGTTGTTACAAACAGTAAGTAACTGAATTAGCTTTTCTGTTTTTATACTAACTAAAAATAAATCATTAGGTCACCCTCTTCTCGCTCACATGAGGCTATATTTAGCTAAATTTAAACTATAATGTCCTGATTTGTAAAACTGTAGAACTGTAAAAGAATGTATTTTTACTACAGCATCCCGTATCTGTAAATACAGCTCATACATGTCAGATGTATTCAGGATGAAATGCTTGAGAGGACAGATAACTTAGAGAAACATCCAGAGAGTTTCTAACAGCTAAAAAATACACACACACACACACACACACACACACACACATACACACACACACAGTATAAATCTTAATATTGAATTTAGAAACGCTGATTTTAGCTTTAAATTTTAAAATTTAAAGAAGAACTTCAGCAGACTTCCTTGCTGGAGTCTCTTCCCCTTAAGGCATCATTTTACCATTGATGAAGGTAATTTAAATGAGTAAAAGGAGAGAAATTTTCCTCCTGCAGAACATTTATAAAGACTTATCCGTCCAGTCTAAACAAGCTGAGGCTTCCAGACCAATACATTCACATCACACCGATAATCCTGCACGAAAACTGGCAAAATAAATTACACACTCAATTTTTTTCTTAGCCCCGCTCGCAAATAGCTCCCACTTTCTTCCTTTTTTAATTTTCATTGTTAGCAATAAGCATGAACAGAGAAAGCAGGGCTACAGTTACACGATGAGCGAGACTGTGAACTTCTCATGCTGTTGTGCGTTATCTCTCAACTGGTTTCAGAGTGTGTTTGCTTGTGTATTGTTTAAAAGGCAGAGAGGTATTATTACGCACGCAACTACGCACACTGGAGACCCCAAAAGCCCACCAGTGCAGGTATGGAACTGTAAGTAAATCATCTGGCTCCCCTCATGAGTGTGTTTGTGTGTGATAGTGTTTTTGTGTTTGTCTGTTCCTTCATGTGCGCCTTCTGTGCCGCTGCGGCGTCTCTAGAGTAGCCTGTGTTTGTGTGAAGGGAAAGAGACAGAGAAAGTATGTGTGTGTGTGTGTGTGTGTGTGTGTGTGTGTGTCTACAAGCGTGATGCCTCATACATGTTTGATTGGAGGATTTGGTTTTCTCTCCATAAACAAGGCTCCTTCAGTCTAAGCAGCGCAGCCCATCTGAGCATGCATAGGTAAGCCAGCAGAATTGCCTGATCAACATTCATGGCGCATATACGCCGGCCAGTGACTCTCCACTGCTTTCCTTTCTCGCCGTCTCCTCAGTTAAATTCAGCTTAATTCAAATCATTTCAATCCAGATGAATTGTTTTATTCAGCTCTTCATCCCTCACGCTCCTCCTCTCTCCTTCTGTTTTGTTCCATTGCCATCTTTCATCCTCTCCCCTCCACTCATCTCTGTTCTTGCTCTACTCTTTGTAACTCGCTTCCATTCAAGTCTTTTCAAGCCAATTCTTTTCTTTCTCTCCCTGTATTTCCTCAACCACCTCCTTTTTTTCTAGCAGCTCTGCTCTAATGTAATATTCGCTAGTCTTCCCTTTGTTGTGATCCCTTTCGTCTGCTGCCACACATGTAATATTCATGGAAGGCCATTACAGAAACACACACACACTCACAGCAGGCTAAAACAGACCTCGCTTAGACAAGCATGAAATAAGTAATTCTGAATACAAAACAATAATCCACAGGAAAATCCGCAGGCGCCTCACATATTCTGTGGCTGCTTGCTAAATGGCCACTTCCCCCAACCTCGACTGTCGTCATCATCACCGAGTCGCTCCATTTTGTTTTACCCAGATTTTATTAAGGTGTTTCACCCAAAGTCACTTTCGAAACAGACAGCAGAAGTTGGAATGTCAGTGGATGAAGCTCCTTAAGTTGACTCTCCTTAAATGAACTGACACTTTCAACTTGGGAGCCCTGTAAGTGTGAGCGGCTTAATGTCAGACAATGCTGCCGTCGCTGTAACTGGGAGGGCTGCGCAGAAGAGGAGAATCAAAAGACCTGACATCTGCTGTCATTAAGTCTACAGAGGGAAGACATGAGAAGAAAGTAATTAGTGGGGATTGGTTTAAGAAAAACAGGGAGAAGTGGAAGCAAAAGGGAAGGAAAATCCCTGCGGAAGAGAAATAGCAAGAAAAAGCAAGTGGAAGACGTGAGGAGTGACAACAAGGCTGAGTAAGAGAATGAAACTCCACACAGACGTAGAAAAGTGACAGAAGAGGAACAAGTTAAAAAGAAGAGTTCAAAGAGAATTGGGGTTTATATGAACTTGGAAGTTTTAGCTATCAGTTACAGATGCTTTAAACTTAGCGAAGTAATTGCTGAGGCCTGAGAACAACAACAAAGGTTGTTGAGGCAGCTGCACCACTTTATTTCAAGATAAAACTGAAACTGAGCTCATGTGAAGTGTCAGTAATAGCCTCTTACCGCACAGAAAAAACTACACTCATAAAAAAAAAAACAAAAAGAAAAAAAAAAAACAATCCTTTCTCATTGCCGGGTGACTAATACTGCAGTGTTCTCCGAGCTCAGTGTCTCAAAGCCTTTTCAGATACGTCTCTCAAGCTGCGACTGAGACGCCTTCGTTGTACATTGGTGTCATGTGTGAAAGTACAGAAGCAGCACGGGTGGGTGTGTGTGTGTGTTTGTGTGTTTAGGGGAAGGGGGGGTGCGCTGATGTACAGCTGATGTCTGTGCTGGCAAGGAATGTAATGTGTAAGGGCAAGATTGTATCATGGAACTTGACTCTAACCTGTGATGCGGTTGTCATTTGGCTGAATGTGTAAACAGATCGCCATGGAAGGGGCTGACATACCCGTGTTTGGCTTGTGTGACTTACAAAAGAAGAACAGGGGCAAGTTAATGAGAACATGCTTTTGTTTTAACCAGTGTGTAACAATAACATTGTGAAAGAAATGTTTCTGCAATGTGAATATGCTACTTTTAAAGACTCACTATGTAACTTTCAGAGCTTAAACTTTGCATTTCTGGCTCATTTCATGACAACTGTAACATTTGTTAAGTACATTTTTGGAGCCAGCAGCATCCCAGGCTAAAACCACAATTCAAATTCTTTTGCTTTTTGAACGCCATGTGACTTTGCAGTTTTGTGTTGCACAATATGCCACACATTAGTAAGCGGATATCCACACACTGACCTTTTTAAATTTTGCATTCTTAAGTGTGCAACATGGCTGATTCAGCGTGGAAACTTAAAAAGACATCATCAGAAAATGAGAAGAAAATAAATACAGTAAGAGACAAAGCAAGAGATGAGAGAAAAGGACACAGATAACTCACTTTTACTGTCTGGAGAGGCCCCACAGTAACAGAAGGATGCAAGATGGCTATCAATCAACCATTGATAGGGGGGCGAGTCAGTGATAAAATGTGCAAAAAGCTCTGTAATGCCTCTTTATTACCCATATTTTCAATGGCTGACAAAATCAGCTGTTGGAAGTGACAATTTAAGCTGCAGGACAATTTTTTATCAAAAACCAATACTAAGTTTCTGACCTTAAAACTCTGTGCTTCTGACTCATTTTGATATCTGACGCACTGAGATCCATTATGCACATTGTTGGAGATGTCATTCTTATGAAGGGTAAGAGCTGAGGAATTGCACCTCACACCCGGAGTACCACGTGAAAGTAGCACGCACCATGGCTGATTCCGCAAAGAGGCAGAAGAGAACATTATCAAAGGCAACCAGAAAAAGAAAGAGAAGGTGACAGAGCAAGATTTAAGATGAGAAAAAGCATCAGATTGATGTTCACTCGGTGGGGGAACACTCAGACAAGAAAAAGAATGCAAGACAGATGCTGAATTAATGCTTGTTATGGGTGCCAAAGTGCAAAAATCTCTCAAAGTTCAGTTTCATCTTATGGTGAAAAAGGTGAGGGTCAGATCAAATTAAATCTTTTGGCCTTAAAAACACAATTCCTTATGCAAACTATACAAGAAGAAACTGTTACTGCCCACTGTATCACAACGTGACGTAAAGAGATGTTGACATGACATTGAATCAGAATGTTGGCCAAAAACACACATTGTTTTTAGCAGAAGTAGTGGTGGTTAACTATGATGGACTGGCAACCTTTCCAGGGTGTACCCTGCCTCTCGCCCAGTGATTGTTGGGATAAGCTTCAGCTTCCCCAAAACCTTTAATTGGAACAAGCAGTTGAGAAAGTGAATGGATGGATGGTGGTAGTTGAAGTCAGAATACTGACAAAGAATAATTTCCTTTTTTCATGGATAACTTTAATCCAAGACTAAAATTAATGTTAATTACTCTCAATTTTCCTTTAGAAAAGCAATCCATTTTATTTTCAAATTTCCATTTTCATCATGAAAAGGGAAACACTATAGAGAAAAAAATGTGACAGGTACATAAAAAGGCACACAGCTTTTTAGTTAGCAGGTGGTGGCAAGGTGAAGTGTGAGTGATGCAAATGCCTGATATTCTTCCTGAGAGCAGTGAGGCAGACAGAGGTCCCATCCCAGCGGCTAGTATTATGCCAGCTTGATGCCATTTGGCTTCGAAAGCTGAAGTTAAACTTCACTGACAGAACAGCAGTAAGGGCTGTGTGTGTTTGCTATGTAGACGTGAGCCGCGTCAGCATGCCCATGGTCGGAGCCTGGGGGAGGTCCTGTCATGCCTTTCACAAGTCTGGTAACTCATAATGCCATTGTTAGCATATGGCTGTGTGCTAAGTGAGTTGTCTTTTGCCTCATCAAATATTTACGATTACAAACAGAGTGAAACCCCTGCCCTGGTTGGCATTCATGTTTAATTAATCTCTTTCTCTCCTTCTTTTTTTACAAGGTCCTTTCTTGCTTTTGCCTTGTACAAGAACTAAATAAAAATAAGGAAATAAAGGAAACATTTTAAAACTCCTTTTGTTCCAAAATGAAAGGAGAACTCTGGCATTTTGAGTCCTGTCACTTGTCACGTTAACTTCCATTTCAAAGAAATTAACAAAATGTTTGAGCTTCTGACCCACAGCTGACTAATTCTGTAAAGACAACTGAAGAAAAAAAAGTAAAATAGAAAGTTGTCCAAGATATTTTGCAAATATTTGAGCAAACCAGTATAAGGAAATAGGCTTAGCAACAGTTGACATACTCTGTCATGCTAGCTCCTATTTTGCTAACCTTTACCATTTTGGGTCTCAACAACACAACAAATAAGGATGAATTGTCTGTAAACAACTTGTATGAAGATTGCAACACTTTGAACTGCAATGCTGTCCTTTGGCTAACATTTAGCCTGTGATTTTTTTTTTTCTGACCACACAACAAAGGCTACATAAGCAAATAAAGCTAGCAAAACCACAGAAAAGCATTTAAATACCAGCTCCATTAGCAATGCTGTCATTTGGCTAACATTTAGCCTGTGATTTTGTTTCTGACCACACAACTTAAAGACAAAGGTTACATAAGCAAATAAAGCTAGCAAAACCACAGAAAGGCATTTAAATACTAGCTCCATTAGCAATGCTGTCATTTGGCTACCATTTAGCCTATGATTTTTTTTTCTGACCACACAACCTAAAGACAAAGGTTACATAAACAAATAAAGCTCACAAAACCACAAAAAAGCATTTAAATACTAGCTCTATTAGCGTTGCTGTTGCTAAGCAGCTATCTGACCCATTTTGGGTGAGAATATCTTTTCTATACTATCAACTTCAGGGACGCTGCTGTAGCTGTTAAGTGTTTGGAAACAAGATCTCCACTCCATTGTGATAGATTATTATGTAGCTAGTATCTGAATAAACCCTCAAGCTATCTACTAGCTGACAGAATAAAAGCATCCTCAAGAGGACTGTATTGGTTAAAATCTTGATATGTGGTTATCACAACCTAGAATTTACAGGAAACTTGTAACCACGCACAATTTCAGCACTTTTGACTGACAGCTTAGTTACTACAAAACTTAGGGGATAGGAGATGTGGGCGTCAGATACATTTTAAATGGAAACATTTAGAATTAAACACTTTAAGGATTGCTGGACAAGAAAGAGGTGAATCTAAAGGTTACAGTTTTCAATTCTTTGTTAATAAGAATGTTGTACTAAAGATGTTAGTACAACATTTAAAAACAGGCACCATCTACAGACAGCAGTTTGTCTTTGTGGCAGTGATTTCATGCCATCGACAGCTCCTGGAACGGTTGGATTCTGATTTTAGTACTCTCTGTGTGCTTTCAGTACTGTGCATGCACTTATAATGTCTGATGTTTTGTCTGTTCTTCTAATGATGCCGCACCTTATACCTTTTAAATTGCTCCACAGGGATAAATCAAGTGATGAATTGAAGTTAATTTAATTGAATTCAAAGCTTCATATTGGGACTCTGAAAGCCTACTCTGACTGAGCCAAGTTTGTGTGTTATTATTCTTTTATTAGAGCACGAGACCTAGTCAGGGCCTATTTTGAGAAGTATTTTCTATCTAACTTGCATCTGTTTGGACCTCTTGTATCTTTTTGTGGGAGCGTCGTGAGCAACAGAAAAGCTAATTCAGTTACTTTTCAGTAATGTAACTCTGTTGCTTGTGGTTAAACTTTTCTCTAAACTTTTTAAAGCAGTTGGTTTTGCGATTCTTGTAGAATAACTGAATGAACTCTGACAGATGTGATACTGTTCTAGATACCAGGAGCATCAAACAATGAAGATGTGTTTTTCCTGTTGGAATAAATACCAGTTTCACTATAGCGCACAGCTGGATGTTACTTGGTGCAGGCGCATGATCCATCCCTGCACATAACTTTGTATGTAAGCTCTCAATATGTTGCCACTAAATATACCGTCACAGAGATTGTGGCAACATTATTTGCACCTCCTGCTGCTTTACTGTTTGGATAAATTCTTCAACACAAAGTTTTCCCTTCTTATTTATATGTGTACTGTCATCTTTAAAAATGGGGTCATATTGATCTTTTCTCTGAGCTCCGTTCTCCATCTTAGGAGGAAACTTAAGTTTTAGTGCCATTAAGTAGAACATTAAATGACATGCTTTGTGAAAACATCCCCAGATCAACAATCTTTCCTTTTATTTTGTGTCAAGGAAAAGCAATACACGTACCACTCAGGTCGCAAACACATACGCCCTCACATGCACATGGACACAGGGGGTACCAGGCTAATCAAAGGCGTTTCATGTGTCTTGTTTTAAAAGGGAAAAATCTGCTTCCATAAGCTGTTTCATGTCTCTTTTTGTATTATTTTTGTTTTGTATGTTAATGTCACTCTTTTTGATAAGAAAAAAATAAAGAAAAACAGATTACAGCGCGTTGTGGCTAGGAGGCAGGCAGCTTCATTGCCATGACTACCTATAAATCTGCTCATCTGCTGTTACAGACCTCGTAAAGGAAAAGTAGGAAAAACAAAGTTACACATTAACTTTAAAATCCTCAGCCACCCACACCTGCATGAAGCCAATATTCATTATTCAGTTCAATTCTTGACCTGAAGTTATTTCCAGCTCTCCTTGTAGATCAATTCTATACTGTGCTGTTTAGTCTGAACTTATTGCAACAAGTGACACTGTGTGAACTCTATTTTTCTTGTTTTTCACTGAGCTGAACTGATGACAAGAACATAGAGTACAACGAGTTTTTGTCTTTATACTTTTCACTTTTTGACCTGTAGCGACGAGCTGCAAAGGTCCAATCCATCACATGTTGCATTAAGCTGCGATATTCCACATCTCAATTTATCAAAAAACACCTATTTGATGTTTATCATTGATGTGCGGGTGCTTGACAGCTTGACAGATTGTATCCGAGTACAGGCTGATAACAGTAATTTGGCGCAGCATTAGTGTGTCACTGTGGCATAATTTAAATCCTCTGAGTAACACTGACCACATAACAATGACAGTGATTTTGGCTTAAATCCCCTTTTTGACATTCCGAGGACGTCTCCGTCTGTGTGATTGGATGTATTCCATACTGCTGACGTGAGTCTGAAAGGAAAAGGTCAAGTACTGAACTGCATTAAAAACATTGTTGTTAAGTAAACAATATTTCATCAGCAAATGTTCACGAGATTGAGATTCAAGATTAGATTTACTTGCACAGGGAAATAAAGAAAACTTTATTGATCCCAAAAGGGCAATGCTGTCGGACATAAGGACACACACACACAAAAAATGTAGTCCTTGCCAGGTCTCAACATTGAGTCCATCTTAACAAAACATCAAAAACTATTACAAAACCTAAGTCAAACTGCAGGAAATTTAAAAAAATAAGCACAGCACATGAGTCAGTACCTTAGCTTTAGCAGCAATAACTGGAAGCGCCAGAATGACATTGGCTGTGTCCGAATGTCCAGCCTATTCCCTACACAGTGCTGTATGAAGTGGTCACACCATTTTCTAGGAGTGTCAGAATGTCCAGAGAGAAAAAAGTAGTGCATTCAAAATGACCCACAATGCATCTTGAAATTGAAAAGGCCAGCTTTGTGTCTGAATCGCCAACCGAATGAGTGCACTATGTAATGGGCTATGTAGTATAGTCCTATGCAGTCAATGAGGGGTTAGGGACGAGTGCGGACATTCGGACACAGCCATTGTAAGTCATCATGGTGGAATGAATTCGGCCGAGCCATTTCTGAAATCTTGCTTAAATCTGAACTACTGAACTTGCAACTCCGCAGCAAACCCTGATTTAGCATCTGCTTTGCATCCTGCCTCTTCTCTGAGCGCTCTCCAGCTAATCCCATGTTAATTCTCATCTAATCTGTCATGATGCACGTTAGAAATGGCCAATGCGTTGATAATCAGTTGTTTGTGTGCGACGTGAAGCTAAACGCAGCTGTCGCAGCTACGTTTTGCCATGGGAGATTATGCCACTTTTGCCACGATGCCACAGGCTGGTAGATTAGTTGAGCAGTTGCACATTTTTAGCCTCAGAGCAATGCAGAGTAAGAACAGCTCCAGGATGGTGCATGACGAATGTTGGTGTACCATCAAAACAAGTCAAAACCACTGGATTTTTCAGGCTAGAAACTTATGTAGGGTTTATTTAAATGATCAAGCTTTCCTGGCATTCTTTCATACACAGATTTCTTAAGCTCCGACCACATCGGAAGAAAATACGAATGAGTTCATGGTTGTCTCAGACAACATCTCTTGTTTTTTTCTGTTACATAGTGACAACATCTCTTGTTTTAGAAGTTATGGGTCTTTTTCTTTTGAAACCCTTCAAAACAATCTGTTTGTTCTTTTATTTTTAGAATTTTTTGTGAAGCACTAAGCAATACTCAAATACATCCCTGTAAATTTGGAATGCTTTAGAGACCAGGTCAACTAACTGAGCTCTTTGTGTCTATGAAGATGTTTTTTTAAGCAGCTTTGGCAACCCTACTATGCATGCCTTAGTATTGCTGTTACCCTCGGAGGGGGTACTGTATATAATCGGTAATGATACTTTTTGTGCAAAAGCAACATGCATGTCTCTCAGCAAGATGATCAGTGTTTAACCTTTTACTTAAAAACCGCTTTAACGCTGGAGTTGATCAGTAATTCCACAATATGATTCGTACTATTTTAGCTTTTTACTCAATATTTTCTGCTTTGTAACTTCTGACACAATCGTACAGTCACACACATATTGCCTTTGTGTTAAACCATCTGTAATCTGATTGTAGCATCAACAAGATTACACCAGAGCAGAGGTTTACTCTGAGCGGAGATGAGGAATGAAACCGTCCATTATACCACAGACAAGACGATGGCAAGCAGATATAAGATGACAGAAGTGACACACTATCATATCAGATCCCAGTGAATGTTATCAAGAAATCATAGATCAAAATAATACAACTTTCTTTCCCTCTGCAACAAAAGATGAAGATCTCGACTCGAAAGCAATATTCAGAAAGAGCTTCAGAACAGGGCATGTGGCTGTGTGCTTCCCATCTCATCAGATGGGTCTTGGAGCCTGCAGGGCTGAAACAAAGCATCTTCGGACATTCATTCAGGCTTTATGATGGACGGACACCCGCCAGATCAAGCCCCCAAAGGAAAAAGCTATGTACAGACAGAAAAGAGGAGCTGTAAAATGTTCCTGCAGGGCAATGCGTTATGAAGTAGTGAGGGACGGTGCCAAATCGGACACCAGCACATCAAAACTAGCTACAGGGGGTGAAACAAGCAGGGAATGACTTTGGGAAAACAAAAGGCACACTTATCCAGGTCTCCACACACATCCTCTATATATTCCAGTGGTGCAAAACTGGCACATGAGCAATTCCATGTCTTTCTTTCTTCTTTTCTTTTTCACCCACACACAGAGAAAGGCTCAGGAGTCCATAGATATGACTTTTTCTGTCAACCATTACCATGCTTCAGTCTGAAATCACACCATTACCCCCCTCCCCATACCAATCTGCAATAAGCCCCATGTAGCATCTGGATCCACCATGTTAGCACAGGTTGTGCTGTGGCAGCTAAACAAAACAATCAAACAAGCACTTACTCATCCAAAGAGAAGATAACAGACCGTGTCCAATTTTTCCTTTACATCTGGGATGTAATGAGCAAGTTTAAAAGAATGGAGAAAGTGAGGTAAAAGTGCAGCCCCAAGGGAACGGGGATGGGAAGAAAGGAGTAAGTGTATGGTATTTAATCATTAGTGAGAGGAGATAGGCCTGCGGTGGTGGAAGTGGTACAGCTGACAGCTCCGGTCATTCATTTAGAGTGACATTCATTAGTCTGCCCTATAATCTGCCACCTACATGGAGGATAGGATGAAGAGCAAGGCAGAGAACAGGCTCTATGAATCACACGCATGGACACTATCATACCTCAGCCTCCTCTGTTACTGGCCCCAAACAAGCAACCTTATCAGGGCCTATAGGGATGTTAAATAATGAGGTGACCAAATCTTCCACAGCAGGGCTGCTGGCTCCATCACAGAAATGCAACTGATAAGATGTATATCAGAAACGAATGCACAGAAACACATGCACACACGAGCTCAAAGTACATGAATTGAACAAAATAAGCTTTTTTTTTTTTATTTCTTGATTTTTACTTAAGCAGTTCCAGTGCTGGTTTAGAGCCAGTTCTTTCTGCCGTGACTGCAAAAGCTTTGGTTCCAAAGCCGAACATCGAATTCAACATCAGCAGCTCTGCAGGAAAATAACTGCTTACATTTGGGGTACAACTTTACGTTGATCAACCAATAAAACTGTAACGTTGGGATGCCATGTTAAAGAAAAAAACAACAACATAAAACTAGACCTGCAGTGTTTACTTTTATCAGTTTAGGAGTGAGCAGCATACACCTAAGCTGCAGGTTGCAGTTAACACCAAATGTGTGACAGAAATCCCCAATACCATCTGTTGGTTAAAACAACATTTAAAAACTAGACTGATGACATTAAGTGGTGATACATCCGTTTGCTGGCAAAACATTGCGATCTGTTGTTGTTTTTGTCAAGATAAACTGTTACACTGTCATCATCCTCAGAAATGCCAGTACAAAGGCTGGGTCAAGTATTTCCTGTAAAAATATATCAAATCCGTAGTTATGCTGCCATAGCTGTGGACAAGGGCGTCCCATGATGCTCCTTATCTTCCATGTAGAAACATGTGACAGTATTAGCATCATTAACATATTTCTCTTCTTTCTGCGGGTCTTCCTGGATAAACACTGCAGCGCATGTTGGTCTCTCTGTCTTGTCCTCTCCACCCCAACCGGTCCAGGCGGATGACTGTCCTTCCTGAGCCGGTTTCTGCCGGACCTTTTTCCTTTGTGTTTCCAGAGTTTTTTTCCTTCCCACTGTCGCCTCATGCAGCTAAGGATGGGAGATTGGATCCAAGTCATGATTCGATGCGATCTGTTGTTTTCCTTTACAAGGCTATTTATTATGAATTAGTTTAAACTGACATAAAGTACCCTGAGATGACTGAGATGATTGTTGTGATGTTGCTCTATACAAATAAAGCTGAACTGAATTGATTCGACTGCGATGGACTGGCAAGCTGTCCAGGATGTACCCTGCCATTCGCCCAGAGACTGCTGGGATAGGCTCCAGCTTCCCCCCGACCCTGAATTGAATTAAGCGGTTAGGATAATGAATGAATGAATGAATGAATGAATTCAATTCAATTCAATTCAATTCAATTCAATTCAATTCAATTCAATTCAATTCAATTCAATTGATGTTGCTACTTCGTAACCATTTCTTAGCAACAGCAAATCTCACCTGAGGTAAATCTATACCATATCATATATATTTTTATTATATACAGTACCAGGCAAGGATTGGTACTGTTTGGAAAAACTGGAAAAACATTTGGCTGGTAGTGTAAATAAAAAATAAATCAAATTAAAAATTTAGAGTCTTACCGTGCCAAAAAAAAAAAAAAAAAAGAATAAATAACAAATGAATCACCTTGAATTTTCCAGGTGGTCACTTAGAAAATTGTTCTATTTTCCTAATTTCTCTCAACATAATTTTTAAAAGGACTGATTACCTCATCTGTATGGGAAAAAAATAAGAAATAAAGATGAAAGAATAAAAGAGAAAGGCAGAGCCATTCAGCTCCAGCCATTTTGGCACAATCATTCACTTTTCTATTACAATTTTTGTCTTTAATTAGGGTTAATTAGACTCTCAGTGGGTCTGTCCATTCTTCTCTCTCCATGTGAGGTGACTGAGGAGCGGCTCGTGGAAAAATGGTACACTGCTGGGAAAAATGGAGGAAAAAAAAAAAACCCTGACATGCCAAGAGGAGGAGGGAGGACGAATGCGGTTTTGTCCGTGGTGTGTGAATGCTGTGTGCTCAATTTAATGGCTTGTTTCCTGATACACCGAGGTATGAGAAAGCACACATACAGACGCACACACACACACAAAAAGAAAACACATAAAAGAGCACAGTTATCTTGAAATTGATACAAAGCAGTTTTGTCAATAACACACTACTCACCGGAGACACAGATGGCTTTAACGCTCAGCCCCTCTCCAGCTAATTGGGGCATCACTGGTGTATCTGTGGCTCCTGTGACGTTTGCACATACCTGTGAATTTTTAAGTGCATTGAATGATCCCTCACCATTTGTTTTTGTTGCAACAAAGACAAAGTGTGGAAAATTGTTTGGCTAAGGTGTACTAGATTTCACTGATTAAGGCTTTTTTGGAAACAATGAAATTCAGTTTGCGTGACTGAACAATGACCTCTCAGGCAAACTGCTGGTTTGCATGGTTAGTGAAAGATGCTTTAATAGTTTTGTTTTTAATGAAAATGCTGGGTTCTTTTATAGCATAAGATGTCATAAATGTATAAAATGTCCTGATAGGGCATTTTATTTGAGCACAGACATTTAAAAGGAATAAAATTGGGAAAAATAAAACTCACACGGAACATTTTTAAAGTGGATCTTTTTATTTCATGAAGATCCTTAAGGTCACTGGCATCAGGTGATATTGTAAACAGGATGATGGGTTTACTTTAGCAGTAAGATGGATTGATACGGCTCATCAAGCAGCTTTTGATGCAGACTGTAATGACAATTTCTATGTAGCACTCCCCCCGTTAATTATATCTAAATAGAATGTTGTTAATAGAACATCTGGCTCAACGCTGCTGTAAGGAAAATATATCTTGGGGATCCATTCACACAAGGAGCCAGCCCACCCATTGCCACATAGGGACCGCTGGAGCCACCCAGAATCAGGACAGACCGGGGCCCATACCACAGCAACATAGTCTACATGTGTTAAAAGCTAATATAAATGGCACATAGCACAAATGAAAAACATTTCAGGCTTGCCTTGAATAATAATAATCCCTTTCAGAATGATATCCCTTCTGAATGATGCAGCTGTAGCTTTATATCTATTAAATCATCGTACAATGAGTCTCCATGAAGACCAACTATGATAAAGTGAATCTGAATAAAACTGGAAACATTTTGTACAAACACATCGGTCAAGGTTTCCAAAATGATCATTTTGACACAGTTTGACATCATTCTTTTTGCAAAGTCCACCAACTGGAAGATCTTAGGTATTAAACGCTTTATCGGTGGGTGTGTCCATTATATGGCTTGTACTTTATGTTTAATAACATATAATAACTTTAAGCTTTACTATTTGATTTTAATGTTCAGGAAAAGATTTGATAGACTTTGGCACTTTTCACTGAGCATGAGAAGCAAAAATAACTCACCACTGAAGTGAAATGACCACTTTATGAATGAAAAGGATCACAGCAACTTCACTGTGAAGCAACGTTTAAATGGTTTTAACCTGGGAAATGCTACTGTCAATCCCAAGAAACCGACAGTCTTGATTCCATTGTAGATATTTGGTAAATGATCTCCTCCAAGCAAAAGATGTCAGGATTTTAGAATTAGATAAAGAAAGAAAACAGATGACGCAAAACACTTTTCTAAGGGAAACATTTTTGTCGACTTTAATTACAGGAAATTAATTGGGAGAAAACTTTTGACACAGACAAAAGCAGCCCATGTTTCATTAACAGCATCATTAATAAAAGATGACGTTTCTTCCTTTTAATTAGAATTACTGAAGTGAGAATTGACTGAAAAGGTGGAGAAACAGAACAGGAGGCAAACATAATGACACACAGTTAGAGTAGTAGGATGGAAAATGGTTAAGAAAAAAGTAAACAAAGAGAAAGTACAGCACTTAAAAACTCAACAGGTGCAAAAACATTCATGTTCCGAGAGGCTCATAGGTTAAATCCGCTGAATCTTGAAATGCTAAGTTCCAATTTTCTAAAGATCTAAACAATATATTCTGATTTTCTTTCTTTTAAGAGCTATCATGGAGGAGCAAAATATTTGTTTCGCTGAATAGAGAACTTGAAGTAATCTGTTTGATACGACAATACTATAAAAAAAAAAATCTTACACAAAAAGTGCACCTGCTTACATGACCTTCTATTCTGCACCCTCAAAGAAATCTCAAAGGAAAGGAGGTCTTGGTTACCAGAAAGCACTTTCGTCTGCTTATAAAATTCAGCTGGAAACAAACTGCAATATATCCCACTTTAGGATGAGAGGAAGCACAGGGCTGTTGCTTTTTTCTGTGTTGCATGTTTTAGATGCCCCCTGAGCACTTGTCTTACAGCCAGCTGAGCATAGAGACCAATGTTACTTGTCAAGATTCAAGAACGTCTTGTTTTGATGGAAATTAGGTTGTTGCCTACTGTTTACCTTCCTGTGGTTAGACAAGAGGGAGGTCTGAAACTGTGCAGCTAGGGCAGTGCAATCACGTTTTGAAGCAAAATGCTGCTTTCCGTATATAATTAAAGCAAGCCATCATAAACTATTTATTCAGCTTTATCTTAACTCATCGTGATGTGGATGTGACATTTCCATGTGTCACTGAATGGATGAACTGATTTGGACAGCAGATAACCAAGTCAAGAACAGCCAAGAAAAGGCAATTTGTTTGCAAATATGAGACATTCCTCTTGGTCACATTAAGACCCATACTTGTTGTTAACCATACTAGTCACTAGGACTCATGAATTGTGTCAGTGGATAGAGGAAAAGCACTTCAGACCACATAACATCAAATCAAACATATATACACACATATATATATATATATATATATATATATATATATATATATATATATATATATATTTATACATACATGTGTGTGTGTGTGTATGTGTGTATGGAATGTACAATGTTAGAGAAGCACTAATATCCACTAGTAATGTCAGTCCAACTCAAACAGGGCCAACCCCAACAATGAAACCGAAGCTCTTGAAAAATCTTGGACAATGCAACTCATTCAGCTAATCTGTAACATCTTTACAATATTGTGTTTCAGATTTTATCATCTTAAAGTAAGAATAATGAACTGATCATTAAAGGGATAAATCAGGATTCTTCCAAATGTTTTGATAAAAAAGCTCCATGCATCTCATGCATTGGCTGACCTGTGACTCATGCTGGATTTAAATACAAAAACCAGTGTGAAAGGCAAATCTGTGTTTCTTATAAGGAAAAAGGGAAAAGAAGAAGTTGGTGAGTTAGAATATAATCACTGTGGGTAGCCTAATTGTGGCCGAGTGCCTTCGACAATAAGCTAAGTTGAAACTTCAATAATTCTCTGTAATAGTCCAACAGGCAGGGAATCTCATATTTGTTAGTTTTCAGTCGAGGAATCAAAACTTTATATTTGAGCCATGAGAAAAGCCATCTGTTTTAGCCTGTTTTTTCCATTTATCGTCCATCATACTAGCTGATGTCTGGCCAAGTGAATATAGACTGTAAGACCATAACATGGAAGTTGAAGTAGAGACATCCACATAATCAGAAAGAAAACCCAGAGCACCATAAAACATCTCTGATGGCACCATAAAGGTCACATTTTTGACATGACACATGCAGCGTGCTTTGTTTAACATAATAAATATGGATGCTGCACCTGTTAGTGTGTGTGTGTGTATCAATTTCCAAGTTGTTGAGTAAACAGGACCAAGACACAATGATGTAATATTGCTAATTACTTTTCAGATATAATATTGCTGTACTCTGCTTCCTCCTGCACATAACTGTTACCCCACTTCAAGTTGGATTAAATGCAACACAACGGCTCAGACTGAGGTTATCAGATTTCAGATGTTCAGCCTGTCATTAAAAAGTATACATGTGTCTCATATGGGGCCACTTTTTTCTGAACGTAACCCATGACAAGCACTGCAACAACTTGTGTAGACGTGAATTTGAGAGTTTTGAGAGCAGGTTTGCCAACTTATCACTGTGAAGTTTTTGTTCATTCGTTAACTCACAGCTTTCAATGGGCAGATTTTAAATGGTTTCTGATTAAGTTGTTTTCTGGCCAAGTAGCCATGCTTCCTTCACAAGCTGCATTTATTTGAGTCCAGAGCTGTGCAGTTTGGCTATATAAATGTTTTGATGTCAATTAAACTGAGGATGATTTTTCACTGGCATTTAAAAACCTAGTCGAAAGCTTTCATCATTATTCACTGAAATGGAAGATGGAACTCAAGTATTGGCAATAATTCTGTCCAAACTTGACTACAAAATAGGTCATCAGGGAATCACAACTAGTATATTTTCTGTTAACTTTTGCCTGTGAACTGCAATCATTTCTCAGTAATACAGCAACTTAAACACTGATCAGGCATCAAGCAAGAGATTGTTTGTGTGTCTATTGGCTCCAGGGTGAGTTTGTGTAGATTGTGCTTATTTTTGACAGATGCCGTCAGACTATGGAAGCCAGACAAACACCTAAATTATTTTCTTTTGGGGGGAAGCTGCAGCAAATGAAGAGCTGTTGCAGTATAAGTATGTACGTCTTATCTGTAAACATGTAAAGCTGGGTGGTGAGTGTCAAAGTTCCACGCTATGAAAGCCAGGTAGCAGGTTTCCAAAGTGGAACATTGCAATGTGGCAAGACAAGGAGTTTTGCTAACTTCAAGAGCTTGTCAATGGTTTTAACCATGGACTGTATATAAAAAGAAGGATGGAGCCTCAGTCACGTCACCCATAGGTTTCTGAAGAGCTGAAATGAAGCTCGTGGGCGGTTCCTGGCAGGGGCATGCGTGTCATCTTGCAAAGAAAACACAAATATGGTCAAAGAAGTAGAGCTGAGAGGGGGGGGGGGGGGGGGGGGGGGGGCTGTGAGCGTGGGGGTGGATGATTGACATCTAGCAAACTCCGAGCTGCCTGTAGCTCAGAGTTAACCGAGCTAATATAGAGCTAACAGGAGCTAATCAGCTAACGAAGGTAAGCGGGCTAAAGAGCTAACCGAGCTAACACAGAACTAATAGGAGCTAACCAGCTAACGAAGGTAAGTGGGCTAAAGAGATAACTGAGCTAATACAGAGCAAACAGGAGCTAACAGGAACTAACCAGCTAACAGATAAGCGGGCTAAAGAGCTAACTGAGCTAATACAGAGCTAACAGGAGCTAACCAGCTAACAAAGGTAAGCGGGCTAAAGAGCTAACCGAGCTAATACAGAGCTAACAGGGGCTAACAGGAGCTAACTAGCTAACAGAGGTAAGTGGGCTAAAGCTAATTCGTAACCGGCTGAAAACCGCAGTTGTTCTACGTTCTTTTGACATGAAATAGGATATTGGTTACCTTTCAATCAAAAGGACATGCCCAAAATATGCCAATATTCGAGATTACTTTTATTTATTTATTTATGCATGTATTTTATTTATTAATTTATTTATTTATTTTAACCTATTTTGTCCAGCATCACAGCATACAGTACGGCAATCTGTGTGGCATAATTTTGCCAGATTTGCTCTGTCAAGGGAGACATGTCATGTATATGGCTGCCCTTGATATTCTGAATATTTTTATTATTATTTTTATTGAAATTATCATTGGGCTTGGTATGGCGACGCAGAACTTGACAGGGGAAAAGAAAAAGAGAAAAGAAAATGAAAGGAAAGAAAAGAAGAAAAGAAAGATAGAAGAGAAAAGAGCGTGTAAGTGGCTAAAAACACAGTATTCACAAAAACATTAAAAACTATAAAAACTACTACAGTATTACACTACAACAAGATATATAAAGTGGAGTAATAACGATATGCAAAGAAAAAATAGTAAACGCACACACATAACTGTTACTGACAAATTACTTTTAAACGGAGGAGTTGGTTAAAAAAATCTCTCCCGCCACAGTTATCATGAAGGTAAACCTGAAAGATTAAACCAAAAATGGATTTTCATATCAGGCTGTAAACTGTTGGATTTCTGCTGTCAAGTTGGTCTTTTTAAGATAGGAGTTTGTGGGGATTCGCTCTGTTTTGGAGCCAGCCCCTAGTGGATGAGGGCAGAACTGCAGTTTTATGCACTGACACATTAACTTCACCTTTAACTGCCAAAGGTTGCCGCTTGGTCTTAACATTATGTCTGTCCTGTGTGTGTGTGTTTCCATTCAAGTTTAAAGCTGAGCACATTCCTGCAGAATAATACGAGATAAGCAACTTAAAATTTAAAGAAATAGAACAGTGAAAATAAATAATGCAAAACACATTTTTATGAACTTAGGTGATAGAATTTAAGTAGATTCGAGCACTCATCATGATGGAGCTTTACAACATTCAGCAATGTGTGGCTGGAAGCACGGAGAGCGGTGTGTGCAAAGCACATTAGGCAGGAAGGCATATAAATGTTTTATTGGATACCTTGTTACTGGGGTCGGTGGTAAATGCCTGCTTTGCTGAGATGAATTTTTGTTATTTATTGTTCAAAAAAAATAAAAACCTAAAGGCATGGACCTTTGCCTGTGAGTGTGTGAAGTGTCTGCATGTTTGTACACATGTGAGAGTGCTGTCTGTGCGTGCTTGCTTGGCTTCGTTCACTCTCCTCCCTCTCCGTGTTGAGTCTATCAGCAAAGGAACTTGTTGACCTTACGACTCCTGGAGAACAATGACTGAATGCCTGCTGTATGCTAAACAATCTGGAGGCGTATGCATGTCTTTGTGTGTTTGCGAGTCTGTGTGTCCATACACAAACCTGGTGATACATAATCAGGAGCTCAGCTGGACAAGGTGAGGAAGATAAAGCAAAGCAGTGTTTATGTGCCTTTCAACAGCGCTTGAGCGAACCCCCAAGCTCTTCTTTGGATGTTGCTGCCTTTTGATCCGTTCTCTGTCAAGATGATCCCATCCTGTTCCAATAATGTTGAGGTCTGAGGAGGATTCGTTACTCCATAAGCATTGTTACCACTGATTTAGGAACAATTCTTGTCATTTGGCATACTACACCCTTTTCACTTCTTTAATTAATGGCTTTTTACAATGGAACAGGCATGCATACAATAGATTGTGGCACAGACTTGTTAAAAGAACTTATTGTTCCTTTTATTTAAATGTCTGAGCAAAAGAATGAAATAATAGTTTGATATATCAATTGTTTTTCTAAATATAAATGCAAGCAGCTGTTTTACAAATCAACATCTGATACTGTGTCACGCTCACTCAAATGAATAAAGTCAACATCAAATCATGGCAGAATTTGCAATATTAACAAATACAGAAGCATATATATTAGGGGTGGGAAAATCAAATAGAAAAATCAGAAATCGGGATTTTTTTGCTTCACAATTTTAAAATCGATTTTCAAATTTTTTTCAAACAAATAAAAATAATCCATTATGAAAATTTTGTCATTTTTATTGTTTTTATTGATCTTTTTACTTGTCTTCTGGGGCGTTAAAGCAGCAGAATGATGATCTGGCTACTGTGTCATTTTTTTCTAATTGAAATCAAGAAATATTACGAGCAAAAAAACAAGTTTTATACATTTATTTTGTTTTTAATCTACAAAAATCAGCAATATCAAAGAATTAGCACCCAAAAAAAATCGGAATTGAATCGAATCGGGACAAAACTGTATCGTCACAGTCCTAATATATATAATTATATATATATATAAAAAAAATAAAAATAAATATATATATATATATATATATATATATATGTCTATATGTTATCAAAGTCAAACTTTTAATATACACCTCAGCTAATTGACAGACTATTTCTAACGAGGATTCAGTAAATAGTAGCTTGATCAATTAAAAACTTTTCTTGCATCTCTCAGATACCGTACCATGTTTTCTACAATTCCTTAAGTCCATCCTTCTCAGATACTGTTCATAAATATGCCACTTCTCTCATTTTGTCCAACACTTGTCAAGATTCTTCATATTTTTTTAAGGACACACTGCATGCCATGCTGAGATATGCCAAGTTTTCAGCTGTGGCTCTGTGGGAAGAATCTTTTTTTGGGGGGAAAAAATACAACAGAACATCTGTCAAACTGTGTCATATCAACAAACTGTGTTTTAGTCAAAAACTGCTGGTAAGAAATAGCCAAAAGTACTGAACATTTTTTTCTTCTCCTTGGTTATGTGTGGAGACATCACAACTTCATCCCATAAATCCAGAGCTTTTATCTGCCTCAATGATTAATATGTCAGCGTTTAGCAACAATAGACACCTATCTATGGTCATACAAGGACTGGACTGAGAATTGATTTTAAAATAAACATGTTGTAATTGATTATAATCACGTTACTTACAAGTCAAACACAAAAAAAAGCTTTTGCACAGTGCTGAATACACACATCCAAACCAAATAGTTTTGTTTAGTTAATGAGTTTTCCATTTGCAGGTTTTAGCATAGCCAATATCACGTGATGATGTCTTTGTCAAGAATTTAGTTGACCATCTTTTCCCTCCAATGCTTTTTTCTTTTTAGTTTGTTTTTAAGACGTGTATGCATGCATACACCTAACCATGTCGGTGTCTGCCTTGTCACTCCACTAGTCCATCCGATCATCTGCAGAAATAGCAGCAGGTGTCTCGGTTTGCAGTTCCTCAGTAATTCTCTTTTCCCTGATGCTTTGCTCTATATTTATGAAGGCTCTAAATACGGCAATAAAACGCATATAGGCTGGAAAATGGTTATGGATCCCTGGTGGTTACGTTTCAATGTTTCTTTTTACAGCAGAAACAGAAATGATGAGTGAGGTACAGGCAATTAGAGACGGATGGCGGGCTATACATGTCTGCCAGAGAGATGAGGAGAAAAGCAGGGATTTTTCTTTGATCGCATACACGCTCTTGCCAGCACATACTAATGCACAGGCACACACACCAGACACAGACACAGCTGCTGTGGAAGCCATTTCAATGATTCAGATGTGCCCGTGGGAAAGTGCATGAGTCACCTGCGAGTAGAGTTTTCTGTCTGTCTAAGTCAAGTCTCCTGTTTTATCACTTCCAATAAATGCATTGACATAGCAGAATTTTTTTCCCCCCCATGTATTCAAAGTATTGTGCTTTAAAGACCAGAACAAGTTAATTTGTTAATCGATATGCTTTTGACCCCTAATAATCTTTTATATTTTTGTCTAGACACAACCACATGCTGTATAAATTACATGCACAACCACGTCATGACGACACCCTAAGTTGCTATATTGCTCTTTTAAAAAAATCAAAAGTTCAGAGCAATAGAAATCATAATGTACTAAATAAAGATCCATCTATCTTTTTTCTTAACGACCTAGTTCAATTACAGGTCGCTGGGAAATCGGAGCTTATCCCAGCAATCATTGGGCGAGAGGGAGGGTACACCCTGGACTGGTTGCCAGTCCATCACAGAGCCAACAATGAGACACACTAAATAAAGATTATTCTAAAAATTAGAGTTTTGTCCTATTCGCTGTTTGACAGCATGCATGTGTAATCCACCTCTCAATTGGCTGAACAGCTCAAAACTGGAGGCTGCATCCATCTTTCCCATGCGATCCATGAGCACAACAGAGGAAGAGCGAGGTTATCTCTGGCATTAGTGTAACAGACGACCCAGCAAATGTGAACCAAGAATGTGTAACCACACAGAACCAATATAAAACAATTACAGAATGCACCGTCATGAACAATAGCATGAGTCCAATGTATTATAATTAGGTACAGCAGGTTAAACAATCAACTTCTGAAAGATCCTGTATGCCACAATGCACCATTCTTTCAGCTAAATAAAGCAGCCAAAGGCTTCAATTGGTAAATGAGCCAGCAGACTCAGCTTTTGTCATCCCCCACCTCCACTTCTCATCCGCGATATTTTTTTCCTTTCCTTGAAAGACAGCAAGAATTAGGTGATTATATGCAATGGTTTTCATCTCATGCTCATGTGACCCAGCTTTTGTGGTCCTACAAACCCTTGCCACCACCAAAATGATTGTAACCTTTATGAACGTAGACACAAAATAAAGAAAATCTGCCCCAAATGAATCAAAGAACCTCAAAGAAAAATCTATTTGGCTGAGATTGTACGTTTCTAATGGCCAAGATGTCTGTTTTGACATGAGCGTCATTTTAAACGACAACAGCGAGGCCAGAAATAGAAAGTCGAGCAGAGTGCTCAGCGGAGTGAGAATGATCTGCATTGGTTGCAATCTGTGCATATGCACAATGATCTGCAAACATAGTACAGGCAATCAATCAAGTATGAATTTTATCACTATATCTTTTATAATGTATGCATATGCATATCAAAAAGCAGGCAACCATGCATATGTATGCAAGAACACACACATGCATGCAGAGATTGGAACCTTAAAGATGTATAAAGCGCCTGCGACAAGTTATTCTGTATATCAAAGTGCTTTAGTAAATCTGTCACTATGCCTATATTTTGCCGCCATGGATGCTGTCACAGTTTGCCAGCTGTCTGCTTAGGGTGGTAAGGGATCTTTAATCACACACCCACAGTCCCTGACAAATTACTGCCTGCTGACTGGAATTGATAAACCAATAGCCGTAACAATGGGAGAGCCAAAATCATCGCTGTGGTAAAACCTCCCAGTGGAGTCATACAGAAAAAAAGGGTTGCAGGTGAGAACACCCAACTTCACATTTTTTTTCAAACATCAACATGTGAAAACTGCAGACAGATGAATCACAACAGGGTATCATCTCTCATGTCTGGATCAGTCACGTCCAGATTAAACAAATATATGCAGAGCAGGGCATGTGAGAAAAAATACCCACAGTGCTGATCGTGAGATGTGGAGACGAAAGATCAGAGATCACAGATGTGGGAAAAGCAAAGGACGGATATCTGCAGCAGCTGCATGAGCATGCCCATATAAATTACCTCAGCGCAAAGTCTGCAAACAAGAGTCCCGAGGATTGATCCTAATACACTAATGATGCTGCAGCTGTGTCAGACTTATCACTTCTCACTCTCCCATGCTCTTTCCAGGGCTGCATGCCGACACATCCCTCACACTGCTTTGATCTCTCTCCACAGACCTTCCTCCCTTCTTCTGTTTTACCACTGCTCTCTCATTTATCTTGATGCATTCAGCTCCATGTTTCTTCCCTTTTCCTCTGCAACATCCAGGTAAAGACGTAGTTTGTTTTGATTTTTGACTCTGCAGGGGGGGGGCAAATACTCTAGATTCATGTCGTGCCTGTGGGGTTTTAATATTTACCTGTAAAACTGCCAACGCGAACTCTAACCATGGAGCGACATCACCCCTCCTCTCTCTCTCCTTCTTCCTTTACGCTGCATGTGTTAGAGATGAACCTACATGACCCTTCAGGTTTTCTAAACCAGTCAAATGCTGCAAAACACACACTTTGCGGTCCAGTTGGTTTAACACAGCCCCTGTGTTTCACCCTCGTCCCAGGGACCAATTTATCTGGTGGGGCCTGCATCCCAGGTGCAGTCATTTTGCCTTACCTTACAGAACCTTGTGTAAAAACTCAAGAAAGCGATTTAAAACAAGCTACAGATGGCATTTTCCTGTAGCACAGTGTTCTCACTTTGACTCTCAGTGGCAGATATTGAGTGTCACCTTTTGGAATGAAAGCCCGTCGAAAAAAAGAAATATTGCTGTATGGAGGCACATCAAGGGCGGCTTGCAGTGACATAACATGTGATGCTTTCTTCAGAAGAGTAGTTTATGTCAATTCTGACGTGTGTGTGTGTGTGTGTGTGTGTGTGTGTGTGTGTGTGTGTGTGTGTCTGTATGTGTATGTCCCGTGGATTTCTTCCCTTACATATGAGGTTTATTAAAAACACACAGCAGTAGTGCAGCTCAGACAGGAAGATCTGGGCAAATATGTGGACAAATTTCACCAGGCTGTAATTAGTAAGAGCAATTTAAGGCAGAATTAGGAGTAAATTAATGGAGCACTGCAATTATCCCTGATGTGACAGACTATTATGTGACAAATTATTGATTAAATATGAATAATGGATTTAATTACAGCCATGTGATAAAACTTGGCTCAAAGGCCACCAAAAAAGGGACTCATGGTCATGGAACGCATTCAGTAATCCGCTCCTGCATTGACAGTGTGTGGACAAACTTCGCTTTAATACCTGCAATGTTAGTTTGATGCCCCACCTTAAAAATCATTTTTAAGCAGCATTCAAAAAGTCTCACATCTAAGAAAACCGAAAGCAGACAACATCAACTCTTTGCTGTTCAAGGTCGAAGACCTGCATACTCCAGGGACTGGCATAAGTGTGGTGACCAATCAAAGCACACCCGTTCTGTTTTTTTATTTTTTATTTTCTTTTCAGATCAAAGCACACAATGGAAATCAGGAGCTGCATAAAAATGTTCAGCCAGCACGACTCCCGACATCTAATCAGCTTAATCTAAGGAAGAACTATTCTTATAAAATACACTTTCAACCCTGGTGTGAAATCGACGCAGCATTGGAAGCCAGTAGCTGCATTTCCATTACGGTTTTTCCCAAAATAAAAGCAATACCCGTAAGTTTCGACAAACAACGATTGCGATTTGCAGGTGTTTCCGTTTAACAGTCCTTAGGGCATAAGCCTCAGTTCTCGTAAAATCTAATCCAGCGAATGAGAGTCCAGTTGCTCTGAAAGATAAGGACAAATAAAAGTGCTGCTCCTTTGTCATCTACAGATATTCATGGCAGACTGAGAAAGACGAGGAGCAGTTCTGGAGGGCTGTGATGAAAACCTTAAAAAACAATGAACTCCTCGCGGTAATCAGCCCAGGATCAGCACCTTATTCAGGTTTGTCATAATGTCACAGCTGTGGGACAAGGTCCAAACGCAACAAACTGCCTTGCCCATACAATATTGACAACTGAAGACAAAGGGGATGATTTCCTGTTCTGAGCTAAAGCTGGATGCAGTGTTAAACAACTCAGTTTCTTTGTCAATGGTATTTGAAAAGTTTGTTTCCAGGTTGCGAAAGCCATATAAGACAGCTACAAACTGTGCACACACACGCACCTCTTAGGACTGCAAGGTTAGAGAAGGGATCCGGATACGAGACATATTATCTAACAATTGCCACACTACAGACTACCAATTATGAACTCAGAACAGTTGACAAATGCAGCCTCAATATCACAATAAAGAAGAGGGATTAACTTTATAATTCCCTATGATAAAAAATCAAATGAACACCATCCACAAAAGCCTAAGACGGTTTTTCCCTGGATAACCAGCTGATAGTGTCGGCATTATCACGCGCTTTATGAAACAAGGGAACTGCCTGTAAGAAGTAGTTCATTAAAAAGGACTTGGCAAAGACATTCCCTTCAGTCAGAAGCACACACCCAAGAGGTGCAACAGTTGACGTTTGGTAAAGCTGCTAGTAGACAGAATTCTATTGCATCGTACTGTTCATTTTGCAGCTGAGCGTTGCTGTAGGGGATGTAACCAGGTGGATTACCTGACCCCATCGTTTCACACCAACACATTCAATTTGACGTAATCACGAGCTACACACTTTGAGTGAAATACTTCATGCTTAAACCCCTTAAATACAAAGTGTAAATGTAGCAAGAATCATAGTTTCCGTGCACAACGTCAGGACGTATGGATCAGCAACAGAAAAGCCGGATCCTCTGAAATGAAAAATTGCTAATGCTAGCAAGTTTTCTCAGACCTGAATTCCGCCTTGAATGTGACTGAATGAAATAATAAACAGAATGGAACCATCTCCGACGTTAAACTCCCTGCAGCGGGGCTCAGCTGAATCAGAAGTTGATGCCGAATCCCACACACAATGAGCAAACAGTAAACTGACTTCCCACTTTATTAGTGCGGACTTTTATGCCACCAACGATTCAAAGAAACATTTCAGACAATGAGAAAAAGGAAGAATTATGGCTGTTAGGGGTGAGCAGAAAGTTCCTATGGCAGTGAAGCAGAGGCTGCTGCTGAAGGGGGAAAAAAAATGTGGCAATCACCCTTGCCATAATCAGACATATCAGGCACTGCAGCATGCATGGCCCCAACTCCCAGTCAATTTGATATATTAAACAATTATTGAATATGCCACCAAACAAAACTCAGTGACACAAAGAGCTGTGTAAATCTCTGGCTGCTTCCCCTAAATTATGTATGACTCAATGAATTATTCATTAGGAGGAAGTAGAGGAGGAAAGAGACGATGGCAAATGGGAAAAAAAAAAAAATGCAGGAGCAGAAAATAAAACAATGGTCTGTAAATGGAACAAGGGGAGTAATAGAAATTGAGTCTAAAAGGCCAAGCTGCCTGTTTGATAGAAGCTTCTGGACGTGGCTAAATCAGAACAAGTCTGTCTATTCAAACTGAGTCGGCTGTCGGCGGTGGATGAATAGGGGCTTATTTTGATGATAACATTACAGTGACGGCTTTCACGCATGATGGATCAGCAGTTACTGCAGTGTTACTAGATGATAGTGCAACTGGCAAACAAGTACGGATGAGAGATCGTGTTTGTGTGCAACAGCATGCATCTGCGTGTCTGTCTGTGCAGGACAATGAGGGATTTTTTTGTTGGGCAGCAGTCAATTGCCAGATCATCAAACCACAATGTATTGCCTTTATATAGAACATAACATGGGTGAAAAAGTAATCCCAAACTGAATGCGACTATTCCATTGTTTACTGAACTCATTTAATGGATGGATTATGCATCATATTAACAGGCCAAAACACTCCAGTGACCAGTTAGTTCCAAGAAAAGGCTTTGTGTGGGAGCAAATGTTTTAATACAACCCAAAATGCATGTTTGGAAAAGGAAGTAAATGATGCAGAACATAAGAGATTATCGATGCATTTTTCACTCTGTGCAGGTTTTGACTTTTGGGTTCCAAAATATGACTCTGGACTGAGTTTGATCATTGGGTATAATTATGACAAGCCAGTTGCTCTGGGCAGCACAGGTTAGCCGAGCTGTCACCGGTTTCCCTGCCTCACTAGCAACAGTGTTTTACATATAGATTGAATTACCTGGAACAGTTCTGCCCTATGTAAATCACTATTATGCTAATAGTGTGCAACACCACACTTCCTGTCATCCAGCTGAGGCACACAATCTGTGTGTTTGTGTTTGTGTGTGTGTGTGTGTCAGGGAATCTCAGCCAAAATGCTTTGGTACTCCTGTTCCTGCATTCCAGGATAGTGTTAAATGACAAAAGAAACATAGAAGAACAGCTCGAATGAAAAGAAGAATTTACATTGTATTGTAATTATTAATATCAATCATTCGCTGTCAAAATAAAAGTTTCAGACATGGTTGGTTAGCCACACAGCCAGACAGCGAGACAGAACCCAGACGTGGAGTAACCACAACTCGCCTTCAACTATGGTTCTTAAGGGAGATGAGATCATAATGGGGGAACACAGGAGA